>NC_068281.1:8756783-9476783 GCF_025860055.1 Xyrauchen texanus
CAAATAGTTAAGAAAGACACAAAAAGCATCAGCAATTTCCTGTCAAATTATGTAATTGTATACAGTTTCAATGTCCCATACGTTAATGCTAAGGCTACATCTACATTAAAGGAAAAGTTCACCTAAAAATGCAAATTCTCTTATGGTTTAGTCACCCTCATGCCATCCAACATGGCATCCTCTTCTCCTCTCACATCAAAATCCAACGACATCTTTGTTTTGGGCTGTTTTTGCTGTGTATATTCCCCTTATATCATATGAACAACTCATATCACCGTGTCACCAGAAATTATTAGATGGATACCTGTAAAAATATTTGAATGTTAGTTTAGCATTATATGTGATTTAAATACCAAATTTAGTGTAAAACTTTAATACTTTGGCACCATTATTAAGAATTTGCATCTTAAACTGAGCAATACTTTCATACAGTGTTCTTATGATTTTTGATTCGATCTGATGCAGAAATATTGCATTCTTTTCTGTCCAGCTTAGTCTGAACATCTAAAGGGAACTTGGGAATTTCAAAAATTCACTCACTCACACGCACACACACACACACACACACACACACACACACACACACACACACACACACACACACACACACACACACACTCACTCTCACTCTCACACACACACACTCTCACACACTCTCTCTAACGTGTATAACCACTTTACAAGACTATGAAATAAAGTAGAAATGTATTGCCTTGTGTATATTAAGACATACAGTTGTAAATATACTAAAATGGCTAGATAAGCATAGGCATACCAAACATAACCTTCATGGGGCCCACTTGCCAGCACAAAACACCAAAGTGCAATGAAACAGCCCTTTCGTTTCAGCGTCTCTCTCTTATTTGACGAATAAAGTCGTTTTATTTGTGACAGAAATTGTCATAACTGATTTTTTTTTTCTTCTGTCGGCCTTAGTTTTAAGTTCAAGGTTATGTGTCGTTAATTATTTGGTTGAGTTAAATAGTGGTCAACACTTTAATTTATACTCACCCTCAAATTTCTTCCTCTCCTCTTCCGTGACTTCCAGACCGAACCGAATACCTTCATTGAGTGAGCTGGAGACGTATTGCCCAACTCCATTCTAGAGAGATAAAGAGATGACGGTGCTGTCAGGACTCGGCTGACGGAACCACGAAGTGCCAATAGTATCCAGCTGCAGACCCGCAGCACCACCAGTTTCAGAACCCCAGCGCCCAATAGTATCCAGCTGCAGACCCGCAGCACCACCAGTTTCAGAACCCCAGTTTCGGAACCCCAGCGCCAGAACCTGAAGTGAGGGGCGGAGCTTACGTTCGAAACAGAGTAGCGCCACCTAACGTTTTGGAGAGTCCTTTGCTTTTATTACAAACGAAACATCATACTTTATACGTATGTTATAATGATTCTTTAAGGTACAGTACAATAAGCATTTTAAAACATTGATCTTTTGTAATATAATTGTATATAGTTATCCGTTTCATTGTATTATGAGAGTTTCTTCCTGATCATGATGGTGAAAAATAATGCTTGAAACTTATGGGCATTTTATATAAAATATAGGCTACTTTATTTCACAAGAACATGTGCAGCATGCATTTTTCTTCATGTAAAATAAAACATGTCAAAAAACTAAAAAAGAGAGAAAATTCAGCATAATGTTAAAAGAAACAATAAAAATATATACAACAAATGACCAATTCACCCCTAGGCCCATTTTATCATGACAATCCTGTATAAATTGAACTTAAAATGTATCAAATGAGGAATTCACTCTCAGGCCCATTTTGTCCTTACATTCTTGCTAAAATAACTCCATGTCATCCCTGAACACAAAATGAAATAGAAAGGGCTCTCTGGAAGCTTCTGACTGTTCCAGGAGATTGTTGCTGGCCTTTTCCTTGTGGTCTTCATTCATTCGAAATGTCTCTACAAGAGATGAAAGCACCACACAATAATCTCAACGGAAAAAAACCCCCTCAACTATAAGGTAACATTAACTCACAAACAATGCATATAACAGAGGAACGTGGAACAAACACTTTAACACCTTCGTATCGAATCATCCGTAGAATTTTTTTTTTTTAATACAGTAAAGTATGACAACATATTCAAGCTTCAATAAGATGATAAAGTTATGCACAAATTATTTAGCAGATAAACGCTGAACTTAATATATGCAGTGGTTAAATTGGCTTTTGTAGGGAGGGGGAGCCCTTATTTACCGTGAATGGTCATCATTCAAAATCCCGCCGTAAAATGACTTAGGGTTTTTACACCAATGGGGCTCTTTTTCCAGTAGTAATGTGTAAGGTAGGGTTGAGTAGTTATTCAAACAAAGACAAATACTTTACAATTCACTTATTTTATTATAATTTTTTATCTTGAATGTTAACAGGCAGGCAACGGATTTCAACGGAACATATTGCAAGCCAGAGACGAATATGTAGCTAAATGTATTTTTTATTTGTACAATTTAGAAACGTTGAAGTCCCTTCGCACCTGTATGTAAATGTAACTCTTGCAGTAATTATTTATCATATTCATGCAGCCTGTGTTATTCTGTTGAGTGTTGAAAACCATCGAGGAGAAACGCATCATGACACTTTTAGCATGTAAACGGGTAAAGAAAAAAAAAAAAGAGTAAACTCGCCCGCTTTGCAAGAAACATTAAACGTTCTATAAAGTTTTTTTTTATTATTATTAGTAAAACTGAATAATAAATTAACAGGGAAGTATAGAGTTGGATAAAAAAATATAATCTCCGCCTTTACTGAGTTTTGTAATGCCTGATAGAAAAGTATCTATCTTTGAGAGCAATATAATACTTTAGGCAATTGCAGAATAGTCCCATTAGTCACAGATACACTTCAGAAAATTGAGTACACAACTATTTCTGGCCTTAAAAGTTACAAAAACCAAATCAATGCAGAACATTGTATCACAAAAGCATTACAATGTGGCTCCCCATGCACTACTTAAAACCCGATGTGGCCCCTTTACCAAAATAGTTAGAAATATTAATAATTACACACATCACCTATACAAATTGTTTCAGGATTTTACAGTAAAAGTAACTGTTATATTTTGACAAAATATTTCAGTTTCAAATGAAATAATCTAAAGGTAAAATTTATTAGACATCAACAGTGGCAGTTTAAAGTTTCAAGATGTGTTTCAGCTAGTATTTATTTTTCATAAATACATTCATTTATTATTATTATTACTATTATTTAAGACTAGCACACTGACCTAACCATGGTAATGAGGAGCCTTTCCTTCTGTGTAATATGTGTATAAATATTAGGTAACAAATGGGATAATAATGGGCTCATGTACAGACAGGAGCAGTCTGGCGTCACTGTCGTGCACCTACAGTATATGCAAACTGTTAAAAATCAATATATTACTTTAAATGCTCACGCAGCTGATGTTATTCTTCATTTAGTAGTTCATTTAACATGTAAACTAACATGCTTTAGTTATATAACATGTTCTAGCTACATGCTATTTTTATATTCGATCGCTCTAGCCGTTAGCGGGATTCCATGGTAACGTCGCTGTCTTAGAATAGTGACAGTTTTCCCTTGATGGTTGTGGGCGGGTGCTGAACCAGCGATTAATGCATTTATGACGTCTGATAATTCCATGTAGCCTGGGTGTCTCTGTGTAGTCTTGCTAATTACTCAGTCTCATATGCCATGTATTTGCCAGGAGTCAGGAGATGAAAAATACTTTAAGTGGAATAACAATATTTGGTGCTGAAGGAGACGGAGCTGAGCTCCGGCAGGGTGTGTTGTGGACCTGAGGAGGCGGAGCTGCGCTCCGGTGCGCTCCGGCCCAATTTAACCTCTGAATATATGCGATAATTTTTCACAACATGATGTCAAAAACGTTACACAACGTTACACAACTCACCATATGCTCTCCGCCATGCTTGTCTCATTGTCAATAACTCCGCCCCTCACTTCAGGTTCTGAAACTGGGGTTCTGAAACTGGTGGTGCTGCGGGTCTGCAGCTGGATATGTCTCATATACTTAGCTATTATGAATTTTAATGGCAGATACCATTAAATTAATTAGGGAAAACTGTGCATCTCCAAGCTGTCTGGGATTGGCTATTCGGTGGTTGTAAATAAATAAGCTATGTCACAAACATTAAAGATTTGAGCCTGCAATTTGTTAAGATTTGTTTTTAATTATTATTATTGAACAAATTATTAATGTTATCACGTGTATTATATATATATATATATATATATATATATATATATATATATATATATATATATATGTATATTTCAAGTCATAGGAACCAAGGATAGGCCTACACACGTGATGAGATGCATAGTTTAAAAACACCAAAAAAATATGAAATACGTGTATAAAAAAATAAACTTCTGTATGACCAATTTTTATGTTTTCACACCGTAAGGAAAAAAAATGTATGCTGTAGATAATCAAAAATGAATTGTGTAATGATGTGATTAGTGTGTGTGTGTGTGTGTGTGTGTGTGTGTGTGTGTGTGTGTGTGTGTGTGTGTGTGTGTGTGTGTGTTTACAATAGCTGCTTACATTGAATATGTTGAAACAAATTACTGCTTTTTACTGCAATAAAAAGGCAAAGAGAACTACTTCTTTTCTAAAATAACCTTCATGTTCCATAGATTCGAAGGGGCAAACCTCTGGTGTAATTAATCCCAGCTGTTCCCAATAATGGTAAAGTAATCTATTAGCTGTATAATCTCCGAATTCTTTAAATGACGCAGTTTCGATTCATTTGAGTAAGCAGTTGGGTTTTAACAGTGAGTAGTTATCGTAGACTTCTATTTGTTCCTAGAGCCACAAGTTTGAGTTGCATACATCGCGCAGAAGAATAATTGTACGCCTGTAAATGTGCTGCAGGTCCTCTTCAGTGATTGTGGCGTTGGAAGTGTTTCATACATTCCCGTGGATGATTGGCTTTCATCATGACTGGCAAGGAGATTTGTGTTTGGACATGGTTCATTTTAGAGTTTTTCCTCTCTTCTGTTATTGGAGAATCCTCAGGACCGTAAGTCATCTTAAAGTCTTGTTGTTTTTAATGTAGAGTCAGGATTCATTCCCGTGAATCGGTTCGTTCGAGTGGTTCATGTGCGCGTGTCCGACTAGAATTTAGACATTTTGTCTTGTTTCTTCAAGTTCACCTTGCCAATACCGAGGCTAGACCGTTCGCTTTAAAGATTATGTAGCCTACACACTTCAAATGGTGAAGGCCTGCAAAGTCGCTGTGTGCCATTTACAACAGTTACTTTTTGGTTCTACAATTTGATGCAATATTTTCAAAGGATACACAAATATTTAAGCCTATTGAGAAAAAGGGGGCCCTTTTTTGTTCAAGTGAGCCCACTTTTAGGAGAATTCGTTCATAATGGTTTTACAGCATGATATTTGTGCTCACAGTAAAACAAATATTGCTTTCTAAATCAGTTTTCCCACAGTTTAGCGAATGTTCATATACTTTATTAACCGCTTTGGCCATTTTGGGTTAGGCCTATATGTGTTTCAAACATGTCTAAGGTTTTTACTATGCATTGAAATACACTTTGGTGATGTTTTTATAAGCTATTGTATTGATTTTTATTTTACAAAGAGAATGATTTAATATAATCAAATTTGTATCTGTAATCAGCTACAATAGCAAGTTCTGTGGTTGTCGATGAACTAATACATTTTCACATTCATTAGAATTAAAATTTCGTGTCCTGGTGTTTATTATTAATATAACAGATTCATTTATTCATGGACTTTGATTCCAGTGGTGGCTGCGTAGGATTGTTTCCAATAACTCCAGAGCGTTGTAAAGTCCAAAAGTCAACATGTTTTGAAAAAGGATAGATGTTGTGAATTTTGGTAATTACTACATGTTTTTATCTAACGAAATATTCCGTCTCAATCCATGTTTGTTGGCGTTTAGACTTTCAAAACCATTTTCACTGTGGTGGAAAAAACTTGCTGTACACAAAGCGAGGCACGCACCTTCCGGGGCAGTCTAGCAGCTAATATATAATATATATAGGCCTTTGTATTTATATAGTCTAGCACTTATATATTACAAAAAAAGATCGTATTATGTAGGACTATCTGCGTTCGCTTGGCGCTCCATTTAATCCATATTCTATTTTATTCAATAAATTTTTTGGGTGATGACGATATAAATATGACGACAGACATTAGAAGCTTCATTCTAAAACCTCAATAGAAGTTTCGAATGTAAATATGACATGACATTTGGTACAGTATAGTATGAACGGTCAGAATGAGCGCTATATGGCCATTCTAGTAATTCCGGTAGTTCTCGTGTTAAATGCAAGTACAAGCAGGGGCGTGTCTAGAGCATTTTCAGTGGGGGGGCCATGCTGGGGCACTACCTCCAAACGGGGTGGCCGCCAGTGACCAAAAAAAAAAAAAGCTAAATTCTACAGTATATTAGCCTACGTAAATCCTATTGATTTTATTATTTTTTTTTTAACTTGAATATACTTGTAAAAAAATGTAGCTATAAAGCACATTTGATTAATTTAGTTTTTTGTCATCCCTGTATATATCCATTAAGTTAAATTTGAGAGCCAGTGTTTATTATTTTTAGTGTTTTCATAAAACTAACAAGTTTATAAAATAAAAGCAATTTTAAAAACCCAGAATCCGAAACTATGTCAACTATTTTCTTTTAATTAGTTTGGCCATTACAATATACAGTAGTTTTATTCACAATCTCTTTCTAATAATAATAATAATAATAATAATAATAATAATAATAATAATAATAAAACCCACTGTAATAATTCAAATGGTTTGGCCAAAACATCATAGTGTTTCAATATTTCTGTCAGATTTTTTTACAAAAGCTGAGTAACACAGTTAAAGTTTTAGCACTGTAACAGTTCAAATGAAAACACCACAGTTTAAAAATAAAATATGGAACCATTACATTGTGCTCTGCTAATATATTAAAGAATAGTCTTTAGTTTAGAAACAATAAAAACCGTAGCAGAGAGAGAGGAAAACAGTCGAAAAGGAAAGAAGGCAGACCTCAACTAAAACGGCTGGATTCTTCTGTTTCGGTGGTGACTGGCAAGCTCAACATTATTTATAATGGTTGCAGAGTTATTATCTATATTGATTAAAAATAATGGTATTGAAGGTCTTTCAGTGTTGGATAGACATATACTTCTAAGCCAGTTTGCTGACGATACAACGTTGTTTCTAAAGAATGAATATCAAATTCCATTAGCTTTACATTAACCAGTTTTCTAAAGCTTCAGGGCACATTTAAACCTAAACAAATGTGTAATGTTAACACTGCATGAGTTTCCTTTGCGGTCATTATCTAATATACAAATTAAAAGGGAAGTTAAATATTTGGGGATTATTATTTCTAAAGATAAAGATGTTATGGAGAATAACAATGTGTTGAATAACATAGATAAATGTAAGTCCATATTGAATAGATGGCTGCAGAGGGATCTTACCATTTTTGGAAGGGTTCTTTTATCTAAAATGGATAGTTTGTCCAGACTCATCTATCCAGCCTTCTCCTTGCCCATATCGACAAATTATTAAATTAATAAGGTGAATTTTTAATTTATTTGGAGACATAAGTGTCAGTACATTAAAAAGGAGGACATGATTAATAAATATGAAGACTGTGGGGTGAATGCTATCGATTTTGACATTATGAATGGTGTTTTGAAATTGAAATGGTTAAAATCCTTCATTCAAAATAGCCACTCCTTTTGGTTTATTTCACTCCCAATGCTATCTTTAACAAACTGGGGGGAATACACTTTCTGTTATGTTGTGACTGAGTGCACCTTGTTACCAGAAACTTTCAGCCTTTCATCAGCAAGTGCTGCTCTATTGGAAACTATTGTTCAAACATAACTTCACTCCTCACAACACTCCAGTTTTGAATAGTAGATATATAAAATTTGGCTGAAAATCTGTATATCTTTAGGAATGGATATCTAAAGGGATTTGGGCCATTTCCCATTTCTTGGATGATAATGGAAATTTGTTACTGTATAGGGTTTTGTGAGAAATTCCAAGTACAGTGTACCGTTAATATTTTTAATAGAATGATTAGAGCTATACCAATTCCGTTAAGATTAATGGTTAAAGACATGTTGTACTCAAATCTCCCCAGTACTGAGACTGTCACGATTCCCTTGTTGTCTGCCCTGTGTTTCACTAGTCTTTGTCTCAAACTCCTATTCCGTTTGTAAAAACTACACTTCCCATGATTCCCGGCCCTCATCACTGCCAGCCCTGTGTCATTGTGCTCACCTGATCGTCGTTTGTCATGTCTCCTGCATTTAAACCCTGCTGTTTCTCCATTCCCCTGTCGATTGTTGATGTTCGTGGACGCCTGTTTCCGTGCTCGTTCTATGTTTCTTCTGCCTGTACAACTTTTCTGTGTTTTGTTTTATTTCCCCATTGCGGGTATTTCCTTTGTTCCTGTTTTGTCTTTTCACGTTTTTTCAATAAAACCTGCAAATAGATCCTCACTCCATGTCTGCCTTCATCTTATCCGTAACAGAGACAGCTCTCCTTAGAAGGTTATGATTTTTGTGATAAAAAAAAATGTACAAATAGTCAATTTGTTTTTTGTTTTACAGGCTTATTACCCAAACCCAATTAGACTGGAATACATGCTTAAAGATTTTGATAAGGTTGAAATATAAAAAATTAGGAAAAGTTATTTGTCTTTTCCTCTCCCTCCTAAAGCTAATTAGGTGAATTTTAAATGAGATTTATCCTACTAAAGAATTTTTAAGATTGAAATTTTTTTTGTGAAACAAATATTGAAAATCTAAAGCATGTCTTTGATTGTGATCTGGTGCAACCCTTTTGGAGTGAGGTGCAGAATTGGTTAAGGTCTAGGAGGGTTGAACTCCCACCTCTCACATGGAAGTTAATTAGGTTTGGTGTTTGTCTGGAAAATAAAGATTGTGATTTGTTATAATTTCTTATGTTTTGGAAAGTTTTTCATGCATAAATGCAGATGGTTTAAATCTAAACCCAACTTGAATCACTGGATGAATGAGGTTAAACTCTTGTGCAAATCTTAAATTTGTTAAAAATCAGAAAGCCCTTAAACTGATTTCTCTTTTGGATACGTTTAAATTAATTTAAAGTCCCTTTTTTATTTATTTTTGTTTTTTCCATTTAATTATTGGTTTGTTCATAGTGTTTTCTGTTCTTTGTACTAGCTATGCTCAACCTATGGCTGAACAATTGAGGTTATATTCAGATTTGTTGATGTACCTTGTTTGTTTGTGTTGTTGAAGGATAATAAAATAAAGTATGTCGAAACAATTTACGGCAATTGTAGACAGTAGTTATTTGAGAATTGTTATGTATATTTTGATAAGTCACTTGTTGTTTGTATCATTTTTTTTGGCAATAAAGATTACTTAAGCTTAAAAAAAAAAAAAAAAAAAACTTTGAATCACGAACTTCAGTAGAGTCTATAAACTGATTGGCCGTAAAATGAACCAATCACAAGACATCTTATAGGGGGGGGGCACCTGGGGTGGCCAATCGAATTTCGGGGGGGGCGGTGCCACCCCGTATGCCCGCCCCTGAGTAAAAGTCTGTTGCTTGATTAGTGTCCTTTGGAAGATCAAAGCGTGTCTCAGCCATGACAGTATTACAAATGTCATAGACAGTAATGTCTTTGTATTGAAGGCCAAGTTTAAAATAAAATGTATATAAAACCGGATTAAACTTGAAAGGCGGGACATGTTTACTTCCATGCAATCCAGCTAAAATAGAGCTCCTGGCAGGATTTTGAGGGATCTCATTAATTCAGAAAAACGGAACAAAATATTTTTTTTAATGAAAAATTCTCGTAATTCTGAGATAATTAACTCGTTAATTCAGAAACTTTTTTTTTTTTTTTCTCAAGTGAATGCAATACGCTTCCGTAGTAATTCAATTTTTTTTTTTTCTCCAAACAGATTTTTCATGGTAACGTTTCCTGCAGTAATTGAGTCTGGCTCTCAGGCCAGGCTGTGTGTCAGTCTTTACAAGCCAAATGAGACCCTTTCAATGAACATTCAGCTTGTTAATAATGGCCTGAAAACGCCTTTGTACAAGACTGAAGCAAAGACTGGATTTCATCGCTGCTTTTTCTTCCAGGTCTTTCATCAACCGTTAATACATTTTTTTTTTTTTTTATTTAATTTCATGTTTTGGAAGATGGTAATCTCTACCCCTATTTATTTAAGGCTCCACTGGTAATGGGAGAATCTGTGCAGAAAATAAAAACCGTAATTAAGGGGAGGTCTTTTAATTTGACTGAGGAGAGTAAGGTCCTTTTCAAAAGTTATGACAATTTGACGTTTATCCAAACCGATAAACCCATCTATAATCCAGGTCAAACAGGTGAGCTATGAATGCCTAAGCTAAATTTTTGTAACGTAGAAAATCTGTTTTCCATATGTCTAGTCTAATATTTGTAACTTGTTTTGCAGTGTTTTTCAGAGTTGTAACGATGGATGATAATTTTGTGCCTCTTGATCAGAAGGTTGGGTTTTTTTTTTTTAAACATTATCTGATTTACATACATAACCTTATCAAATTATGTCCTTATGCACATTAGTGTTCACAAGTGATTAAGTAAGCCTTGTATGTGTGATTTATAAGATTTAAATTGTGACTGAAGTGTTTTATGGTGGTTCTCTTTACAGTACAGTATGGTTGTGGTGGAGGTAAGACTCCGTGTATATGGTTTGGACAGTTGGTTTACGTTTTTGGTGCTTTTGATAATTTAATTAGCTTGAAACTTCACTTTAATAGGACAATCAGAATAACAGGATTGGTCAGTGGGCAAATGTTTCCTCCTCGAGGTGGATCTTGCAGCTTTCTCATGAATTAAACCCAGAAGCTCTACAAGGCATGTACACTCTGGTTGCTTTTATTGGTGACCGGATGGTTAAATGGCCTTTTGAGGTGAAAAAGTATGGTAGGTAAATGTACAATTTACTGCATTTTAGATACTGCAATTCTGCATGAGTTTGAGTTTACTTTTCTAACCCAGTTTTACCCAAGTTTGATGTCACTGTGAAAGTGCCGCAGACACAAAGTGTTGGTGAAGTTGGACTGAAAATTGAGGTTTGTGCAAGGTAACTGGACCTCAAACCCCCCCACCAATCCTCTTTAAAAATCTGAGGCAGTCTTTTGATGACTGACTGTTTTGTACCATTTCCCAGGTACACATATGGACAACCTGTTCCTGGTAGCACACTGGTTAAAGTGTGCCGTAATCCTTTTGACTTTGTTTCTGTTCCTGTGGTGGTTCCTCTGTGTTCAAATAAAACTGCTGTGGTGAGTCACTACACCATTATAATACAATGTGTAGGTATGCCTGGATTTATTTATGTACAGTGACCGTTCCCTTTTTGTTCTCAGATGAATGATTCTGGTTGTGCCTCCGTTATCTTCAGTACATCTACTTTCTTGAGCTCCACGTTTGAGAACTCTCTGCAAGATTCTCTTGTAGTTAACGCAAGTGTAACTGAGGAGGGAACAGGTGTGCTTTTGTTTCTATCTACAATCTTTGTTTTATGGTGTTAACCAGCAGATCATGATTCTGTTCCAACTCTCCAGATATAGTCATGACAAAATCTGAAAGCGTATCCCTGACTTATGAAATTGGAAGGATCATGTTTATGGAGATCCCTGACTTTTTTACAACTGGATCAGCTCTAAAGGGAAAGGCAAGTAAAAATGTCATACTAGGTTAATGTGCTGAATGTGGAACACTTGAAACCTGTTTTTCTTTGCAACCTACATGTACAAACAGGTCAATGTTACAAGTTTCAATGGGAAACCAATTCCAGGCAAAGTTGTCTATATCTTGGGACTTTGGAGCTGGCCACCAATACAGCTCAAGAGTCTTAAAACGGACAGCAATGGACAGGCATCCTTCTCCATCAATACTAGTATTTTTCCAAAAAGTGATGCTCCGCTGACGGTAGGGTTTTGAGTTGATGTTCATTGAATGGAAGTGGCCATTTTATTTAATTCTCTCTTTTCTCAGGCGAGCGTTACGCCAGATGCTGCTTTTGGCTACAAAAAGGCGTACATTACTTCAGCTGAGAAAAACGTCCAGCTGTTTCAAAAATCTGCTCCCACTACACCAACAAGTACACTTACTATAGTGAAGCCAGAGCAACCATTGAAGTGTGGTGTGGAGTTTTCAGTAAACATCAAATATTCATTTGTTGGAGAGAAATTAAACCATGTCTGCAGCACAGACATAGTCTACATGGTGTGTACAAAATTTTACCTGTGTCCTGGGGTAGTTGTGTTTATTGCAGGAACCAAACTGTGCAGCCAATGCCATCTGTCTATCACAGGTCTTGTCAAAAGGGGCGATTGTTCAACATGGATACCAAAAAGTTGAAGTGACCGCTAATGCAGTGTTGAGTGGCACGGTGTCTTTCATGCTCTCCGTTACACCAAAGCTGGCTCCAGTAGTGCAGATTCTGGCATACTGCATTCTACCTAGTGCAAGTGTAGTTGCTGTTGGCACAGATTTTGACACCGAAAAATGTTTAAGAACCCAGGTGTGTTGGGGAAGCTGGTTTTGGGGTCTTTGCACATTTACAGTACATATGTCTTCTAAAGTGTTTTTTTTTTTTTTTTTTTTTGAAGACTTTGATATAGATATGTAAAATTAAGCAAATGGCAAGATCTGTTGCTTAACCATGGATTTGTTACAGGTGTCCGTGCAGTTCTCTCCTGATAAAGCAGTTCCAGGGGAGAACAACACTATACAGCTATCGGCTCAACCTGGTTCCCTTTGTGGCCTTAGCGCTGTAGATCAGAGCGTGTTGATTTTGGAGCCGGGGAGACGTTTGAATGCTGAAGCGGTAGGTGTATGGTTTTCCATTACTTAATTTGCACTTCCGGATTTTGATGGCTACTTATACTCTGCACAATACATTTCTGATTGACCTTTCAGTTTGTGATCCTAAGACTTGCCGTGCACGTCAGTGGTCTGCAATCTATATGCTTCAGTTGTGTAGTTTGTCGCTTCTGCCACCACCTTGACTGATGCTGGTATGACTACTTTGCATCCCTATCATAGATCTTCAATTTGCTGCCAGTGCGGACACACTCCGGTTATCCTTATGAAGTAGATGATGACCCAGGATGTTTGTTTTTTGGACCTCGTCCACCTGTTCTACCCCTTCTGCCTCTAAATCCTGTTCTATCTCCTACACGCCGAAGCATTTTGCCTAGGCCAGTACCCCAGGGAAATACCCAGGCCTATTACACCTTTAAGGTAAAGTATTCTGTGATGGCCAGTTTGGCAGTATATTGAAGGCTTTCAATTCCTCATTTGGTGCCAGTAACATTGATTTCTGGTGTGCGTAACATGCATGAATTGTACGTACTTCGCTGTTTTGACAGGACTTGGGGCTGAAGATTGCAACAAATTTGGCTGCACTAAAACCACAGTGCAACTTTTTGGATGGTAGGTCTACGTTTTAAAATTCCTAGAAGCTAATCGGCCAGTGGTGTTTTTGTAAGTTCAGTGATTTCTGAAACTTGGACTTAAGGGGAACTTTAATCAGGCCCTTTAGCAACACCGTGGTATTCAAAATCATGAAATATTGTACAAGCTTTATGATAAATTTTTGTTTTCTACCTTGTCTTCATGTTGAATTGAAGTGGCTCTTGATTAATCAGGGGTTAAGGGGGTTGATATCCTAAGATTTGAAGCCATCTGTTCAAAAAGACTTCAGTTTCTGGAAAGAAGCACCCCATGTTGCCACTTTAGCCCAGACTAGAGGATTCTTTGTGTATAGTTTCAGTAGCAAGTGTCTCTGTGGTTTGACCGCTTGAATGAAGCCTAATTTACTAACCTGTAAATTAATTTTGGCTTGAGTGCAAAGTATGAACTTTGTCTGTATGGTGAGTTCCAATTATTACGACATGATAGTTCAATGCAATAACTGATGCAATGTGTAATTTGTCCTATGTTCAACTTTGCTGAATATTTCAATTTGTTCTGAACCCTGGTGCTGGAGTAGCCCTTTACTGCAGATTCAGATGACCGTTAACCCTGGTTTCAACTTCTGTGTAGCCTCCAAGATCTGTCTGACATGAGAGATGCTGAAAATATGCTGTGATTGGGGCTACTTGAGAACCAGGATTGAGGACCACTTGTGTGGCAAATGTGCTCATGTTTGCAAATTTAACATGTAGAAATTGTGAGAAGGCGGTTTCAGTGGCTTTTTGTTCCTTGCTTGAAGTGATGTTTCTTCCTGGAGTCATGGCAATGGCTCCTGTTGTGGCTGCTGCTGAACAACCAAGTGCAAGCTCTGAGTCCCTTTCTGATGTTACCATTCGGACAGTCTTCCCGGAGACGTGGATATGGCAACTTGCAGAAGTGGGGTTCGTGCAGTCTCCTGTGTAACTTCAGTAATCTGCAGTTGACTAGCTTGTTGCCCAATTTTATATATATATATTTTTTCTTTCCTACAAAGGGCCTCTGGAACTGCTCTGGTTACTGTCAAGGTTCCTGACACAATCACCACTTGGGAGACTGAGGCCTTCTGTCTGTCCCCCAAAGGTCTGGGTCTGGCTCCCCCTGCTTGGCTCACCGTTTTCCAGCCCTTTTTTGTGGAGCTCTCTCTGCCTTACTCCATAATCCGTGGTGAGAGCTTTGAGCTGAAGGCCACTGTCTTCAACTATCTGTCCAAGTGCATCATGGTGAGCTCTAAATTCAGTTAAATTGTTGACTCTCAAAAGCATGGAACTCATTCCTCCTCTCCATGATAGGTCACAGCAACTCCAGCGGCTTCCTCGAGCTACACTCTTCAAGCCAACTCTCCTCCGTATTCTACCTGTCTCTGTGCCAATAGGCGGAACACCTTTAAATGGACCCTTATTCCCCTTGTTCTTGGTCTGTTTTACAAGATCCACATACATGGTGTTGATTAGTGGCATTTTTATTTATTGTCATCTGTTCAATTGCAGGAGTTCTGAATGTGACCGTTAGTGCACAGGCCGTGCAGACGAAGACTGTGTGTGGCAATGAGATTGTGACCGTGCCACAAAGAGGGCGCATCGATTTAGTCACTCGACGTCTACTTGTTCAGGTCTACATAGTTTAATCCTTTCATTTCAATACTGATATTTTTTTTTTTTAAGTTGTGTGTATTAAAATACTATGTATAATTTTATTTTTAGGCTGAAGGTGTTGAAAGGCCAAAAGCCTACAGCTGGTTGCTGTGTCCACAGGGTTTGCCTGCCTTTTTTTTTTTTTTTTTTTTCTCTTCTATTACCTCATTTACAGATTAAGCTCACTTTTGATCCTGATTTTGCTCTGTTTTATAGGAAGCCATGTCCTGGAACAGGTGACTCTGACTGTACCTGCAAATGTTATAAGTGGATCCACCAGATGTTCTGTTTCAGTTGTTGGTAAAGATTAAGAGGTTGAAATGAGAATTTAACTAGTTGTGTGGTTTTCAGGTTGACCCTTGAATCCCTTTTTTGTAGGGGACATATTGGGCCGCGCATTAAAGAATCTTAATGGGCTGATAACCCTGCCATCTGGTTGTGGAGAACAGAACGCTGCTATATTTTGTCCCATTATTTACATTCTTGACTACCTGGTGTACACTGCGCAGGTTAACTCAGCCATCAGAGAAAAAGCCCTTAACTTCCTAAGGATTGGTAAGTGAGGTGGGGGTGGGGGGGGGGGGCTGGGCTGGGCTTTAAATAAAAGATGTATTTCCAATATTGTCAAACAAAACAGGATACCAGGGAGAACTGAACTACAAACATCCTGATGGTTCATACAGTGCATTCGGTACTGGTGATGGGAATACATGGTATGTAGAGTCCTTCTGTAGATTCCTCTGATAAATTGGAATGCTAATTTTTCCTAAATTGTCACTTCCAGGTTGACTTCATTTGTCCTGAGGTGTTTTGGCAAAGCACAGACCTACATATATGTTGATCCAAATGTTATCCTAAGTGCAAAGAACTGGTTGGTAAGTAGGCAGGGTCCAGATGGCTGTTTTGCACAAGAGGGAATTCTTCACCACCATGAAATGAAGGTACGTAATGCAATTTTGAAACCGTTGGTCTAAGAACGCAAATAAATCTGGTGATGGTCAAGGAAGTGAAATATTGCTTCATTACAGGGTGGTGTAGATGATAATGTCACCATGACTGCCTACATTATGATAACTTTGCTTGAACTGCGAACTCCAGTCTCTGTAAGTACAGTTATGCACTAGGGCTGCATGATTTGGACAAAGTCATATTGCAATTGTTTTGAGAAATATTGTGCGTGTTTCTATTTTTTTTTTTTTTTTTTCCCAGTTCACCCCAAAATAAAACACATTTAAGTCTTGATATTCAAATGTTGCCATGTGCCTGGGTTTTGTCAATTAAATTATTATTTTTTTTTTTAATCCGCATCTGTCAACTGGTTATATGCAAGCTTTCTGCTCTGTCACGTAATTCAATTTCCCTGTTGGTAATGGTTTTTGCTGTCAAAATAATGTTTGTTGATTTGAAACAAAATATAAATTACTCTTTATACTAGGCCTTAAACTAGTATACTTATACAAACTGTTCTTTGCTGTGTGTATAAGAGTCCTAAAGAATGAGGCTTGGTGTTGAACTGATCCATTGGTGTAATTAAATTTGTTTAGTTTGTCCCCCCCATTTGCTAAATGTATTCAATTATAGGAACTTTGACTTATTCCACGTTATGACACCTGTGCCTTGTGGACACAGATGCTGCTGCTACTGCAGGACATGCCAGTTGTGTAAAAGTGTTTGCGACATTAAGCAAACCAAACTCTTGTGCACTTTTGTTACTCAAAGCATGAGATGGAGTTGTGGAGCACAGAACTGCTCTAAAACCCTAAATTCTCTCATTTGATATAGACTGGACAGTGCAGCGTAAAACTTTGAAGCGGGCTGACTAATTTAATTCGCAGTCCTTTGCAATATAATAATCATTTTTCACTTAATTGTGCAGCCCTGGTATGAACTTAAATGCTTGTTTGCACATTTAGTGTTCAACACATGGATTTTGTTACAGGATTCAGTAGTTGTCAGGGGTTTGTCCTGCTTGAGGCTGGTCATTGGGAATATAGTAAACACTTACACCACTGCTCTCCTTGCCTACACGTTCAGCCTTGCTGGAGAGACAAACACTCGACAGACTCTGTTAACGAAGTTGAACAATATTGCCATCACAACTGGTAAGAAATGCCTGTAGTCTTTACAGTTCACATGAGAACCTCAATGTTTTGGAATGCAAACCATGCCCACCATCTCCTTGTGCAGGTGGTCTTCACTGGTCTCAGATTGCGTCTGGTACCGAAACGACTGGTTCTTTAACAGTGGAGATCAGCTCATATGTTTTGCTAACTGTTCTTACTGCAAATCAACTCTCTCCAGCTGACCTTGGCTATGCTAACAGGATTGTCCGCTGGCTTGTGCAGCAGCAGAATCCCTGTGGAGGATTCTTCTCCACACAGGTTTCTCAAACTAAATTTTAACATCCTAAATGTTGAGATGTGTTGCATGTTTCATACATGTATTGCCATGTGTGGGTGTCTTTTATTTTTAGGACACAGTGGTGGCTCTTCAGGCGCTCTCGTTGTACGCCAGAGTGTTCCGTTCTACTGGATCCAGCACAGTGACCATATCATCTGTGGGAGAAACTTACCAATTTGTTGTGAATGAAGCAAACCAACTGCTGTATCAGGAGAAGTCTCTGAAGAACGTTCCAGGCAAATATAGTATTGACGTAAAGGGCTCTGCTTGTGCATCTGTGCAGGTCCGTGCATTAGCTTGTTTTATTCTTAAACCATTGACTGTGGTTTTAGCCATGGGATTAAACCCCCCCCCCCCCCCCCCCAAAATGTAGATTGCTGTATTTTACAACATTCCAGCACCTGTTCAGACCAACAAACTGAGTGTTGAAGCCAAGGTCACGGGAGACTGCCTTTCATCACTTGGACAAAACTTAAGGCTGGAATTCACTGTTAAGTAAGAACATGTTTTTGAAGTGTATTATAATGCCTGCTCATCAGTTTAGTATCGCTCCCGCTGTGTTTCTCCCCCCCCACCCCCAATTTGGATGACTAAAGATCCATTTTTTTATAAGATTTTAGTGATTTCCGATAGTTGATTGTCTGCTAGAGCTTGATGCATTAATCCTTGAGCCTAGCAAGTGATAATGGGATTGTTTTTTTTTCTTTCAGATACATTGGGACACAATCAAATACTAACATGGTAATTGTGGATATTAAACTCCTATCAGGGTTCACTGCAGACCCCTCAACGGTTGGTTTTGTTTTGAATTCATTTTTACTTGTCTAAAGGCAAAGACTGTTGCATCAGTTCAACTTGCTGTAAAGCACTAATCTACAACTTTCCTCCTATATAGTTTACTCCACCCAATTCATTTGTACCAATTGTGGAGCGTGTTGATTATGCGGGGGATCATGTCATAGTGTACTTGAAAACGGTAAGAGACTGACACTATAAATGGTTGCGAATACACATGGGGTTTGTGTGCATACTCATGTTGTCTCTCTTGCAGGTTCCAAAAGGTGTTCCTTTGACTTTCCGGCTACAACTGACAAGAGCTTTCCAAGTGAAGAATATCAAGCCAGCTGTGATCAAAGTCTATGACTACTATGAACCAAGTATGGCTCTCAAATAACATGATTCCCTTATATACAGTACACCCACTTGAGCTTTTTTTTTTTTTTTTTTTTTTTTTTTTCTCCTCAAGGTGACCAGTCTGAGACTACATATGCCTCCCCCTGTGTGTGAGATGGTGGTTGCCTTTTTACATTTCAATAAAATTTGTGCAATGCATGCCTTTGTGTTTTGGCAAGATTTAATTGGGGGCTCAAATTCCTGCAAGAAATGGCAGATTAGTTTTAATGGTTTAAAATGTGGCTTACTCTGAACTTAAGCAAACCGGGTATTAATGCTCATTTTAATAATGCAACACCACCTCTTTCCCTCCATATCAAACTAAATTGGTTTAGAAAAAATTCAGCACAGTATGCTTCGTATCTTGAACTTGATTTAACACTTCTAGGAAGTGAAATTGAGGCAGATTACAAACCGGTAGTTGGAACTAACTTTTTTTTTTTTTTTTTTAAATGGCCAAAAGTTCTTCATGTAGAAATTGGCAGAACACAACCTTGATTACCACCAATACATTATCAGTTACAGTCAATTATATGGACGTGAATATAATAAACTTGCATCCTTCCAAGGATTGACACTTTCCAAGGATTGACCTGGGAACATTAACTTGACTGGCAAATGGAAGGGTGTATTTGAAAACCCGAATCCCCATTTGGTCACTCTGGTTGCAGAAATTATGCAATTTGGCTTTAATGTTTAGTTATTAGTACTGGCCTGCTTCTAATAGAAGCAAATGAAATTGGGACCTATTCAAACAGTATACTTGTTTCTATGCCAGTTTACAGCTGTAGTAAACATTTTCTATTCTACTGTGCCTTAGTTTTGATGCCTAGACTTATTTCGAACCCGAAACACAGTATTTGGCTTTATGCTGAAATAATTAGATCAGCCATGTTGCTTAACCATAACTCAAGTTGGTATTTCTTTTATTTAAACAGTCTGGAAATTGATAGCCCATTATATATTTGTAGATAAACCATGTTAATATTGGTCACTGGATACTTGTTTGGTCTAATGTTGAAATGGAAATCTGAGTGTTACCTATATATATATATTTTTTTTTTTTTTTTTTTTGGGCAGCAATGAAAATTGGCTTCTTGGAACAGAATGTGTCCTAAATGAGTTGGTAAATATTTATACTGATAGTAAACTGGGAGATTTAATGCCTTAATTTGTGGACATGGTAATTCTAAAGTAGCAAACTTTTCTGCAAACTTTTAACGTGTAAACATTTGTATGAAAGATTCCACAGCTATGACAATTTTAACAGACATTGACTAACAAATGGAAATCTTGCAATGATAGGGAGAGATTGCAAGCAGGATTTGTTTATGAACGCATCACAGGTGATTTGTGCTCTATGGTATGCTTGTGTAGGACCTAGATTTTAATAAAGGAAAAGCTATCTCGCTCACCAAAAACAGATATACAAAATATTTGAATTCACAATTTTATCTTTGACATCCATCTAGTGTCATTGCAAAGTACATACTGTATAACTTGAGCAGAGTTTGGTGTGACAATCTGATTTCTGGCTGGGGGTTTTTAATGGACATTTTTCAGCCTTTCCCTCCTTTGTCTAGTCCCCACATGCTTAAAGTCCACTATTGTGCCTGTACCAAAGCTATCCAGAATCACTTGCTAAATGACTGTTGTTCTGACCCCTATCATCAGCAAATGCTATGAGCGACTAATCAGATTACATCTGCTCTGTGCTGCCTACCTCACTGGACCCACTGCAGTTTTGACCTCTGTATTTGAAAAATCCTGGTTACGGCCTTGACTACAGCTCAGCATTCACCACTATAGTGCCCTCCAAGCTTGATGAGAAACTCCAGCTCTGGGCTTAAACGGCTCGCTGTGCAACTGGATCCTGGACTTCCTGTAAAGCAGACGCCAGGTGGTTGGAAGATGTTGCTGCACAAACACTGGAGCCCCACAGGGCCTTGTTCTCAGCTCACTCCTGTATTCCCTGTACACACACACGACTGTGCCAACACTGCTCCAATGCCAATAACTCCAATAAAGTTCTTCTGAACCCAAACGATTGATTATTTTTAGAAACAATACTTTTTAACTACAAATGTTTGCTTCTGTACATCTCTGTGATGCACGCTGCATGAGAGGGATGACGTAAGCTCGTTGGTAAGGTCACGCGTCACTTGGAGGAAGAAGTGCATGGTTATTTACAAGAGAAACTTGCACAGATCACATAAGCGCCGTTCACAAACCAAATCAGTCTAAAATAATTTTAAATCAAATAAATTAATTTCCTAATAATTAAAAGACATTACTGCAGTAAAGAACCATACTTTTTCAGAGCAATGCCATTGCATTATCTACTTGTGCTTTTACTTTAGCAGAAATATATAGGCTATGACTGTCAGGAATTCAAACCACAGAAGTTGTAGTTAGTGAAACCAAGTGTGATAGCGTTTACTGCGATCCACAGAATTTACCCTGTGATATTAATGGTACAGTTCATATCACAGAAGAGAAGCTTCACAAACTGAAGAGGTAATAGGCGAAACAGCAGAGTAAGCACTAAACAGATATTGACAAAGATCTAGCACAACTACAGACAGTTATATAAACACTGCCAGTCCTTTGAGACTAGACTGTGAAGGTAAGTTATTTATGTAGGCAGTGATGAGGGAGTGAATTGAGTACAGGTACGGTGAATTAGAAATCGGTGATGAGGAGCGGAGCACAATGGAGGCGTGACAATGACAGTTTTCACACATACCTAGTTTGCTGGAAAAACCGTATGGGCCCAGCCAGGGCTGGTAATTTGGCATACCGGACATTTTCCCGGTGGGCGGACGCACTTTGGGGCCGATCAGTCCAGTCCAGCCCTGGGCACAGCTGATGAATTCAGATATCGACCCTTTGTTTCTTTTTGATCATCTGAAATCCTCAGGGGTAAAATATTCACTGCACACCCTCTAATATTTCAGAGAATGTAGGGGTGTACTGATATCCAGGTTCAGCGCAATAAGCCAGAGCTTCAATCGCTCATGATCGTGTATAGGCAATCGATGAAAACTTTATATTTTTCCAGGCGTGCATTTTCTTTGGGGTTTCTGAAGGTTGAAGCATCCAGGATACACACACCAAACGACCATTTTGAACAACACATTTATACAAATACAAATCTTCAGCAAAGACAATTATACCTTTGTAAAGCACTTGATGCTCTTCCTTCCTCCTCGTGATGCGTGACCTTACCAACGAGCTTACGTCATCCCTCTCATGACTGTTTTTAAGACTAAATGTAAAATGAGTTAAAATAATTTGTAATGCTATGTTGATTTAACTTAACTTTAAAGCAGCAGTTAAACTTTTTTTTTTTTAAGTTGAAGTTCATGGAGATTTTTTTTACAGTGCATCTTAAATAATTTACAATAAACAATACAATTATGCTTCAGGTGAATTTAATATTATTCTGTATTAGCTATGTGTCTTGTACATTAAGAGACTGCCTATTGGTCCGGGTATCGTTCGTTCATTTGTTTTTGCTTTCATATATAAAAACGAGAAAACAACTCCTTTTTTCGTTTTTTTTGAAAAACGAAAAAAACTAAATTATGACTTGATTTTTGGTTTTCCCGTTCTTGCACGGAAATCAGAAAAACGACTTGATATTCCGATTTTCCCCTGTGGGTGGGGCTAAACCTGATTGGCAGGATATGCATTCATTGTTTTTCAAATTAAGAGTTTTCCAAACACTGTATTTGTTAGCCTGTAAAATTAATAGTCTATATGCATGCCATTTGTCACCCAATTATTTGGCTTCACTGACTGAAAAAATCTATTGAAATAGCCTAAATTCAAGCCTAAAAGCCTGTTCACGCACTGACAGTTGTCATTATACAAATTTAAATAATACATTTATTCTTTGTTTTAGATGTTTTTATGAACTTAAATTCTTATGAATAATATATTTTCTATAATGTCTATTTGTTATTTATGGCCTGTATGCACATACACATAAATATGCTTTGAGGTTCCTAGTAATATGCCACATGCAGGCTATAGTCAAAGTTTAGTGCTATATTACGTCGTCATTATAATACAATATAATGCAGGATTGTCATCTGTCCTCTTATGTCAGATTCTTAAATTTAGTCAACAAATTCAATCAGAATGCAAAGACACTGTGTTTGGTGTATGGTTACTATGACCAAATAAAAGGAAGTCGGTATCAATATAATACATTTTTGGATTGAGATTTTGGATTGAGATTGACCCAGGCTGTTTAGCCTGTGTCATGTGGATTTACACATACACACCAAATTATAATTGCATAAATTATGTTAAGAGATTAATGTTTTAAATGTAAAAAATTGTATGTAGAAATATGAAATTATTGGAAAAAAAATGAAACGTCTACTTTTTAACTATATGAAACTAACACCGCCATTAGGTGGCGGCAAGTCTCTAATGAGGGAGTTGATTCCTTTATTCCAGGGGTCGACAAGTAAGGTTGGCATCGGGCCAAAAAATATTTTTGACACTAGATGGCTGGCCAGAACATAGTCAATGGATAATTTAAGAAATTAATTGATGAAAAATGCAACTAGAATTGCATGTGACAGACTGTTACAGTGTCTTTTGTAACTGGTAGTGAGCTGTTACTCTGTGTTAAATCCTGTAGTAGGACAGTCATTAACAAAAAGCCACATTTGTGTGGGGGTGTCCGGGTTTTACACTGAATACATTAATAAAGCAGTAGGGATGAGTCACGATTTTCGAATATTCGATTTGTTGATTTAATTATAGAATATCGAATAGGTCGTGCGATTATTGTCTAAAAAAGATTGATGAAGTGTTTCTGCCAAATGCCTCTGTTGCAGCAGATATGTATCATCAAGAAGTTGGGTCAACTCTGACCAGGTTGTCCATGTTTGGCAGTAATCCCATCACATCAGTAGAGGACAGAGCCAGTGTGGAACAGCACTTCACAGAACAGTGGCCTGACATTTCTGTTCTTTTGATGAGGCAGTGAACTACAATGGCACACCTTTCAAAAATGCGTTGATGTGTCTAATAAACACAACAAAAAGATTTGCCTAAAAATTGTTCATGTTTTATTGATTATCTGATGTTTCAACGATTTACTTAATCAAAATAAATGCATGTAACAAGCTAAAATTTCTGTAAGTGTTTCCATGCATATTGGAAATATAATTTCAATAACATCTTAGTGAAAGCTACCCTACATTTCAGATGACAAATGTGGATATTTGTAGGCCTATGAGATTATTAATTCATGATTCAAAAGTGTAACAGTTGTTACTTATTTTTATATATTTGATATAGTCTATTGGTGAAGTAGCTTTTTTAATATAGAACTGCTTTTGAAATTATTATACAAATGTAAAGTCATTCTGTTGGATAATATTTGTTCCTTAGTGTAAAATGGAAGTATATGGTAATTTTATTATATGAGCAAAAAAATATGCTGTAACAGTTTTAGAACTAGACAAATCTCTGCATTAATAATATGGTATTAAATGCATTAATAGGCTAATATAAAAATTGCTGCGTTTGCTCGGGATTTGAACCCGTGTCATGATCATAACGTAAGTTCTACCACTCGGCCATGAGTGTACTCACTGAGAAATGCCCAAACGTTCATTTCTCCAGTGTGTGTTCGCTCACATGAGCGAGAAGCGCTCTTCATTCGTTTTATTCCTCAATAGAATAGTAAAAAAATATCAGCTTAATTGCACCTAATTGATTTTTGTTTGTTTATTTGATTTTTTTTTGTTATCGCGCTGCTCCCCGGCCCGGGGAATATGTCGCCAACCGACGTCAAGATAGGCCTACAATATGAAATATATAGGCTATATATTGTTCTTGTCTCTATTTTTTCTATTTTTCTGGGCTAAAAATGTTTTATTCTGTTTACCATAGTTGTAGTATTTCATCTTTACTGTTAATTGACATTAACCCCACTTACATTTCAAAATGCGGCAATTGCTGCTGTTTTGCACAATATCCATTTGCGCCACCTGGCGGTCATATCGCGAATGACTTGAAATGCGACTGGTTTATTTTTTCTGCGGCGATAATAGGCATTTTGGTTGACTACTGTAGGTGTTTGCCAATGACTGTCTTGAAAGGCATCCTCAAAACTGTAGTGAGCAGGAGTATAGGGACGGCAAAAGTAACCTATATTGCGATGGAATGCAATATAAACTATAAGAAGGGCCTTCTCTCCATTCAGCCTTTTGTCTGATAACCACCGTGACAACTTCAATGCGTGAACATGTTTACATTTAGGCTATTTCAATAGATTTTTTCAGTCAGTGAAGCCAAATAATTGGGTGACAAATAGCATGCATATAGACTATTAATTTTACAGGCTAACAAATACAGTGTTTGGAAAACTCTTAATTTGAAAAACAATGAATGCATATCCTGCCAATCAGATTTAGCCCCACCCACAGGGGAAAATCGGAATATCAAGTCGTTTTTCTGATTTCCGTGCAAGAACGGGAAAACCAAAAATCAAGTCATAATTTAGTTTTTTCGTTTTTCAAAAAAAAAACGAAAAAAGGAGTTGTTTTCTCGTTTTTTCGTTTTTATATATGAAAGCAAAAACAAATGAACGAACGATACCCGGATCCCTATTTCATAGTGAATTTTCAAAACTTATCCTCTAAAATGGTCCGTGTATCATCCGATCATTCGATTATTCCATTTAATCTGGCAAACCAAAAACGAAATAACGAATCAATGTTTTATTTTTCTGTTTTTCTGTATGAACCAAATATGAAAATTTTCGTTCGTTTGATTGCTTTCAGCTCGAAACGGGAAATATAATAAACAAGGAAACCAAAACGAAATAATGGGTCGAATATACGTTGTCTTTATTTTTCTTTATTTGTTTTCCTATTTCCCACGGTGGAATCAATTCTGTTTCGCGCATGCGCAGTGGATAGTTTCAAAGGAGTAGGTCGCTGAGCGCCAAAAGCGTAGGGTTCGGTCCCAGTTGGTCAAACTTTCCAGTTCAAATGGCACTCGAACCATACATGTCTTTTATTGAGGACATGTTTATGAATGGAATGCCATATCATGAGATCTCAGTAAAGATGTAAGAAATGGGTGTCCAGCGTGGAAGCTCTGAGATCAGCATCCGGAGACTACTTGCCTATGGGATCAATTCCATGCCACATATATTTGCAAAAATATAAAGTATTGCAAAATAAAATAAAGTTTTGCAAAACAAAAAAAGTATTGAGCAAAAAAATTTTTTTTTAAAAAACAAAAATTAAGTATCACAAACGTAAAATAAAGTATCGAGAGAAAAATAGAAAGTTTTGCAAACAAAAATAAAGAATTGCAAAATATAAATAAAATATAGCAAAAACCAAGATATAATTAATTGCAAAAATCAATGACTGTTGTAAAAGAAACTAAAGAACTTTTATCCTTTTTTATCTCTGCAACAGATTTTTAGGCAGCAATGATTTTGCCACACATCTTTTCTTTGCAATGCCTACTAATTATTTTGCAATGCTCCTTTTAATCTGCATTTCCATCACGTGTGAGCTCGTGATACCGTTTTGCCTTTGTGCTTCACTTTTCTCTGCGTTTCACTTTATGGCACTGTTTTGACGTGGGGGTGGAGTCAGGGGATTGGGGCGTCTACAACGGGCTCAGTGATGCCTCCCTGGAAGTTACCTCATTAGCTTGAGACACGGATCAAACATCATGGCTGAGCACAGGCATGCAGGTGGATCTCGGGTATATAAAGTTGATTGTTTCCTTTTATTTAATTAGCATTAAATGTGCTTTAACAGCGTTTGTGTCAGATAAAGAAGTTAGAGATCAGTTAAAGCGGTGGATTTATTAGCCATACGCGCTAACATAGCCAGCATCTGCAGTTTTTTCTCTCTCAATTGATTGGACTATTGATTGATTCTTATGTTTACTTTATAGATTATAATTGTCTATACCATAGTATGTTGTCTTCTAAAGAAATTTAAACTCCATATTTAAAAATATGTAAATAGACGTTACATTATCACTGTTAAAGGAGACAATAAATAGATTTCAAATAAAAAGTTAAACGATTGTAACAAATAAGCATCCCAGGAAACGATCTACAAACAATAAAAGAACATCACTTATGTTAATTGTGCAAAAGCAAAACAAATTTAACATTGATTCTTAAGAGTAGGTGCTGATAACCTGGTTATATCCTGCTCTACTCGAGGCAGAGAAACAGCAGGAGAAAGCTGTTGTTGTTGCTGCTGACCCGCCTGAATATGACCGAAGCTTTGAGTCAGAACACTAATAAGATTCGTCACGACATCTGGATATTCTCTCTGCTAAATGTGACATGGCAAATCATTACATGAGATGACCTAGATACACGTACATTTACTGTGAGCATCGTAAGAACTTAAGTAGCTTGCGAACAGGTTCATTGAGCAATGGAAGAGTCAGGAGACAGCGAAGCAGGTTTGAAATCAGGACTTTAATTTCTTTCACGAACATACGACGGTCACCGCCGTAGAAATGTAAACAAAACAATATCACACTCAGTCTGTGGCGCTTTCTGGATCCACTCCCTCTCGACACTTGGCGTCCCTTTAAATGTCTCTCTCCGTATCACTACAGCAAGACACAGGTGTTAGAGATAATTACAAACCAGGTGACAAGCCTTACCGCTCTCTCTCTCCAGCAGACCGACTCACGACCACGCCCCCCATGCCACATAGCTGTATAACGCAGGGTTAAGAATATAGGGGATGTGAACATTTTATATTTCAAAACTTTATATTTAAAGACAGAACACATGCACGTTTGTTACGATCGTTTAACTTTTTATTTATAATCTATTTATTGTCTACTTTAACAGTGATAATGTTACATCTAAATATGGAGTTTACATTTTTTCTTTAGAAGACAACATACTATGGTATAGACAATTATAATCTATAAAGTAAACATAAGAATCAATCAATAGTCCAATCAATTGAGAGAGAAAAAACTGCAGATGCTGGCTATGTTAGCGTGTATGGCTAATAAATCCACCGCTTTAACTGATCTCTAACTTCTTTATCTGACACAAATGCTGTTAAAGCACATTTAATGCTAATTAAATAAAAGGAAACAATCAACTTTATATACCCGAGATCCACCTGCATGCCTGTGCTCAGCCATGATGTTTGATCCGTGTCTCAAGCTAATGATGTAACTTCCAGGGAGGCATCACTGAGCCCGTTGTAGACGCCCCAATCCCCTGACTCCACCCCCACGTCAAAACAGTGCCATAAAGTGAAACGCAGAGAAAAGTGAAGCGCAAAGGCAAAACGGTATCACGAGCTCACACGTGATGGAAATGCAGATTAAAAGGAGCATTGCAAAGAAAAAGATGTGTGGCAAAATCATTGCTGCCTAAAAATCTGTTGCAGAGATAAAAAAAGGATAAAAGTTCTTTAGTTTCTTTTACAACAGTCATTGATTTTTGCAATTAATTATATCTTGGTTTTTGCTATATTTTATTTATATTTTGCAATTCTTTATTTTTGTTTGCAAAACTTTCTATTTTTCTCTCGATACTTTATTTTACGTTTGTGATACTTAATTTTTGTTTTTTAAAAAAAAATTTTTTTTGCTCAATACTTTTTTTGTTTTGCAAAACTTTATTTTATTTTGCAATACTTTATATTTTTGCAAATATATGTGGCATGGAATTGATCCCATAGGCAAGTAGTCTCCGGATGCTGATCTCAGAGCTTCCACGCTGGACACCCATTTCTTGCATCTTTACTGAGATCTCATGATATGGCATTCCATTCATAAACATGTCCTCAATAAAAGACATGTATGGTTCGAGTGCCATTTGAACTGGAAAGTTTGACCAACTGGGACCGAACCCTACGCTTTTGGCGCTCAGCGACCTACTCCTTTGAAACTATCCACTGCGCATGCGCGAAACAGAATTGATTCCACCGTGGGAAATAGGAAAACAAATAAAGAAAAATAAAGACAACGTATATTCGACCCATTATTTCGTTTTGGTTTCCTTGTTTATTATATTTCCCGTTTCGAGCTGAAAGCAATCAAACGAACGAAAATTTTCATATTTGGTTCATACAGAAAAACAGAAAAACAAAACATTGATTCGTTATTTCGTTTTTGGTTTGCCAGATTAAATGGAATAATCGAATGATCGGATGATACACGGACCTAAAATAGTTTAAAATGGCTTTCCAATTATCAAGATATTTTAATACAATTTATTAAATTTTCCATTGTCTTTGATAGACTGTGAAAGATTATAGAAAGGTACGTTTAAGTTGCACTCAATGAACTTCAAAGCTCTCCTTAATTAAGAACGTTTTTACGAACTACAATGCTTTTGGGAAACACGTCTCACACCCTGTCTACACTGGATGCAAGCGGCGCGGCGCGTCGCGTCAAAAACAATAGAACCCTATTATATTCATTGATGCTGTCTACACTGGAACCGTCCATCGTCGCGCTGACAATAAACGCATGTCACGTTCCATTTTAGGCAGCACACGCTAGCGCTACAACACAACTTAAAAGATTTAGAACAGTGGTATTAAATTAATTCTGATTGGCTGATAACCACAGCAAATTTAATTTTCTTTCCAAAATTCAAATCTTTCCGAATAGCTTACAACCCATTGTTTTTGTCGCAGACATGCATGAATTTGTTAGAGGTTTCGAAGTCTGTTGTTTTTTTTGTTTTGTTTTGGTGAGTTGTCGCCCTCTGGTGGACTGTTTGCTCAATCTAACTCAAGCCAAATGATTTAAATGCATGTAATTAATAAAGTTGTCTAATATAAGGCTATGTATCACATGCACATCAATAGATCTTGTAGCCTAATTAAACGTTATACTGTGTTAGCTTCGTGTTTTGTTAATTTAGACCCATCACGTCGCATGCGCAGACTGCTGAGACTGTCTATTCAAAACAATTTTAAAATCAGCATTATGACAAAAATACTGTCGATTGATCTTAACTTGAACCCGGCATATTCATTTTAAGACAGAGGTGAAAACCTAAAGAAAATTACCTTTTCAGGCACTATAGGTAGTCGTAATGTAGGGTGTGTGCTATTGCAGTTTCCCAGAGTGAATGTGTTTCTGTTTTCCTGTGTTTTGGCTTTTTTTCTGTTAGTAATTGGTAAACTATTTGCAAAATGGAAAAAGTACTTTTTGCCATATTGACCCATGGAAATACTGTGATTTAGGGACATATCAAAGTACTACTATCCAACACCATCTGATCTATGTTTTAGTAGCCTAATCCTTTGTTTGTTTGTTTGTTTGTTTGTTTGTTTGTTTGTTTGTTTGTTTTGGACATAATAGTACTATTGTAACCCTGTACATGCTCTCTCTCTCTACCTAATGTTTACAGTGTCCCTCTAATTAAATATGTGTATATCATAGTAAAAAAAATAGAGGTGGAGTGGTGTTGGTGCAGTGGTCTAAAGCACATAACTGGTAAACTGGTCATCAGAAGGTTGCTGGTTCTATCCACACAGCCAACCATTGTGTCCTTGAGCAAGGCACTTAACTCCAGGTTGCTCCAGGGGGATTGTCCCTGTAATAAGGGCTCTGTAAGTTGCTTTGGATAAAAGCGTCTGCCAAATGCATAAATGTAAAATGTAAATGTAACTAATATACACAGATACATTTGAATAAAAAAGGGTAATTAAAATATGGGGAATACAAGTGGAAATAAAATTATTAGATCAAATGTTGTATTGTATCAATGGAACATGAAGTAATAAAATAAAAAATACAAATAAATATGATTAACAAATCAAATAACAATGATAAATAAACCCATTTCTGATTGAAGTGGTTTAACCAGATACCCACACTTTATTCGGTAGTGTAAGTACAAAAAAAGGAAAGTCATCTGGAGGTGTGCCGGGTACAATGGGGCTAAAGGCACCCCTTAAGGAAATGTAGCTTTTTTTCTGGACACAAAATAAATCATCACAGAAGTTTGTTTCGATTCAAATTCAGTAAAAAAAAAAAAATAAAAAAAAGGATGTGAGAGGGAGCCTGCTAAATATATGTCGGCTATTGACATTGGTTGTTAGTGTTTCCGAAAACTCATTTGTTTTGTCGCAGACATGCATGTATTTATTAGAGGTTTCGAAGTCCATTTTTTATTTTGTGGTGAGTTGTCTCTCTCTAGTGGACTGCTAGTTTGCTCAATCCAACTCAAGCCAAGTTATATAGATGCTTGTAATTAATAAAGTTATCTAATATAAGGCTAGGTATCACATGCACAACAATAGAGCATTTAGCATCATTTCAAATGTACCAAGTGTTATGATGAGACATGTTGGGTATTGTGTGTGTGTGTGTGTGTGTGTGTGAGCGTGTATTTATCACTTTGTGGGGACCAAATGTCCCCATAAGGATAGTAAAACCCGAAATTTTTGACCTTGTGGGGACATTTTGTCGGTCCCCATGAGGAAAACAGCTTATAAATCATACTAAATTATGTTTTTTGAAAAGGTAAAAATGCAGAAAGTTTTCTGTGAGGGTTAGGTTTAGGGGTAGGGTTAGGTTTAGGGGATAGAATATAAAGTTTGTACAGTATAAAAACCATTATGTCTATGCAAAGTCCCCATAAAACATGGAAACACAACTGAGTGTGTGTGTGTGTGTGTGTGTGTGTGTGTGTGTCTCTCTCTCTCTCTCTCTCTCTCTCACTCTGTCACTCACGCAGGTTGTACCGCCCTAATTGAAAGTGTCAGTAACGTGCCCCGTGGTTGGTCAGGATGGAACTGCGCGTCTTTTAAAAGAAAGGAAGGAACGTGGATCTGGAGAGGGTCAGTCATTTAAAACCTATCTGCGATGCCATTACATCCCTAGGGAAGGCGGAAAACCTCTGAGGTGCACTACTTGAGCTGGTTTTTCTTGAGGAAGAATGGCGGCGGAAGGGAGGAAAGTGTGGGGAGAAACATTGGATGACGATAATGAACAAGAAATGGATTATCAAGAAGTAAGGTATAATAAAAGGAAGAAAAAGAGCAGCATGGGTGATGGATCTGATTGTGAACGAGCAATTAATAAAGTAAAACAAACGAGAAGTGAAGCTGATAAAGAAGAGGAAAGAGAAATCAAGGTCCTAATTACTTTTGCTAAGCAGTCAGAACAACAAACTCATCCTGTTAAATTATCAAAAGCAATTGAGAAAGAGATAGGAGTTGTGAAAGCTGTAGCTTGTCTAAATAATGGAAGAATAATGATTAAATGTAAGGATGAAAAGCAAAAACAAAAAATTCTGAAAATGAAAACGCTGGCAGGAGGAAAGATATCATGCACAGAAATAGGTAATGGAGTCAGAGGGGTTATCTCAGGAGTACCTCTTAATGTAAGTGTGGATGATATTAAAGGAAATCTAAGTGGAGGCACAGTTATCTCTACTAGAAGACTGCAGATGTGGAAAGACAACAAAAGGTGTGAAAGTCTGAGTGTGATGATTCTGTTTGAAGGGAGTAATTTGCCCACAAGAGTGAAGCTAGGATTTGTTAGCTTCTTGGTGCGAGAGTTCATACCTCCACCTTTGAGATGCTTCAAGTGCCAACGGATGGGACATACTGCAAATTCTTGTAAAGGGAGAATGCGGTGTGTAAAGTGTGGGGGAACATGAATATGGCAAGTGTGAGGAGGGCATAGTGATTAAATGCTGTAACTGTGGCGGTGGACATAGCGCAGCATACGCAGGATGTCCTGTACAACAAGAAGCCCGCGAAGTTCAAAAAATAAAAACTGTGCAAAATTTAACATATGCAGAAGCTATGCGTAAGGTAAAAGACAAAAGTAAAGCTGAACCGAAGGTAAATAATGTGCCAGGAAAAAGGATGGAATCCTATTCTCAGAGAGAAGTGAATCACGAGAGGAATGAGCCAGATCTGCATATCACAGTAAACAAAATTGACTTTGTGGCATTCATTTGTGCGGTGGTGAATGGCACTTCACAAGTGGAAAAGCGATCTGATAAATTAAGGATTATCGTAGGATGTGCTAATAAATTTCTCAAGTTAACAGGAGTTTCAGCAGAGGAGGTGCATGGGATTTTGAAAGCGGAGGAAGGAACTGCTGCCATGGGTATGACTCAGAGTAATAATCCTTAGCTGGACGATGTCTTTCCTACTACTACATTGGAACGCTAGGAGTTTAATAGCAAATGGTCAAGAATTTAAAAAACATATATCAGAAATGGAAAAGACACCAGACATCATGTGCATTCAAGAGACATGGTTAAACAATTCTTTGGACTTTAAGATCAATGGATATGTAGTAGAGAGGAAAGACAGAGTAACTGGAAGAGGGGGCGGGTGTGCAACATTTATTAAAGAAAATATAATATATAAGAGAATAAACACAAGTAATAATGTAGAATGTGTAAGTATAGAAGTAACGGGGAGATATGAAGGAATTAGAATTTCAAACTTTTATAACCCATGCAAAGAAATAAATAATAGTATTCTAGAAGATGTGATGGGTGAGTCACAGGGTAAAGTCATTATATGTGGGGATTTTAATGCACATAATGGTCTATGGGGTAGTAAGAGTACAGACAATAATGGGTTAGTTGTAGAAGAATTTATAGAAGAACACTCATTAGTATGTTTGAATGATGGGAAATCAACAAGAATGGATATCGTTAAAGGCGGCTTGTCATGTTTGGATCTCACAGTAACATCAGCTGCATTAGCAGGTAAGTGCACTTGAGCGTACAAGAGGATAATTTGGGCAGTGATCACTGGCCTATAGTCTGTGAGATTCAGAGTGCAGTACAAAAGCAAAGTTTTAACCAGTGTGCAAGGTGGGGATTTAAACAGGCAAAATGGGAGGAGTTTTGTGTGTTGTGTGAAGAAAATTTTAAAAATATGAAGATGGAAGGGAGTATTGAGGAGAGATATAAAAAAGTAGTAAGTGAAATTATTTTAGCAGCGAACCTATCTATTCCATTAATAAGAGGCAATGGAAACAGAAAGAAAAATGTTCCATGGTGGTCTGAAGAATGCACCGTGGCAATTAAAGAAAGGAATAAGGCATTCCGGGTTTTAAAAAGGTTAATAACTCAAGATACAGTAATAGATTATCAGAAAAAAAGGGCAGCTGCAAGAAGGGTAATTAAAAGCGCAAAGAGGAAAGCATGGCAGGAGTTCTGTAACACAACTGGGAGAGAGACTGGAATGCATGTGGTATGGAGAATGATAAGGAAAATGAATGGTATTAATACTCACAAACAAGTTCCTGTAATTGAGGAAGATGGAAAGGTGGCCAGAACGGATAAAGAAAAGATAGAAATATTGGCCAAAACATTTGCTAAAGTCCATAGCATTGAAAACTTGAGTGATGCGTTTTTAAAAAGAAGACAAGAGTTAAATAAAATGTATGAGAATGTTTGTAAGAAAAAACAAGAAATTGATAGTAACATGGATGATGATTTTAATCTCTTTGAGCTAAAAATTGCTATTAGTAATTCAAAGGATACAACACCAGGAAGAGACATGATAAGCTATAGTATGTTAAAAAACTTACCGGATGTAGCCATTAAAGTAATACTGGATGTATATAACCAGATATGGAGTGAAGGCACCTTACCCAAAGAGTGGAAAAATGCAATAGTGATACCAGTAGCAAAACCAGGTAAAGATGCAACAAAATCTAGTAGTTATAGGCCAATTGCTCTTACATCTACATTATGTAAGGTGATGGAAAAAATGATAGTAAGAAGATTAAATTATTTTTGGAGAAAAATGAGATTTTGTCATCAGCCCAAAGTGGGTTTAGGAGGAAAAGATCTACAATGGATGCTTTGTTATTATTCGAAAGTGAGGTTAAAAAAGCTTTAGCAATGAAAGAATTTCTTGTTGCTGTTTTCTTCGATATTGAAAAGGCATATGACACTTTATGGAGGGAGGGACTATTAATTAAGCTAGATAAAATCGGAGTAGGGGGGAGAATGTACAACTGGATATTGGATTTCTTGTTTAAACGTACATTTCAGGTTAGGATAGGGTAAGAAATCTCAACAATGCATGATATTCTAAATGGGACTCCTCAAGGAAGTGTAATCAGTCCAATTTTATTTAACATAATGATTAATGATATTTATGAAAGAGTTAAACCAAGTATAGGGAAGGCACTGTATGCAGATGATGGTGCAGTGTGGAAAAGAGGTAGGAACTTAGGGAATGTAGTCAAAGGAATAGAAGAATCAATAAACGAAGTTGAAAGGTGGTCAGTGGAATGGGGTCTAAAATTTTCAGTATTAAAGACCCAATATATGGTTTTTACTAAGAAAAGAAAAAATGGAACAATTGACTTTGGAATTATATGGTCAATTATTAGAAAGAGTGACAGAATTTAAATACCTTGGACTAATATTTGATGGAAAATTAACATGGAATAGACATATTAAGAAAATTGAGAACAAGTGCAAAAGAGTAATAAATTGCATGACTTCAATAGCCAAATATGAGTGGGGAGCAAGGAAAAGCGCACTACTACATGTATATCAAGCCTTAATACGGTCTAGTTTAGATTATGGGTGTGCAGTGTATGGTGGTGCAGCAAAATCAGAGCTAAAGAAGTTGGACAACGTACAGGCTAGGGCACTTAGAATCTGTTGTGGAGCAATAAGATCAACCCCTCTAGATGCCATCAGGGTTGAAATGGGGGAGATGCCACTAGATTTAAGAAGGGAAAAGCTTACAATGATGTACTGGGTTAATGTGCAGGGTTGTAATAAGAGTCATTGTACACGAGCAATTTTAAATGACTGTTGGGAATATAAGAAGAATAATGGGAATAGTTTTGGATGGAAGTATATACAATGGGTTAAGGAATGTGGTCTGGAAAATGTAGTTATTTGTCCCAATATGCCATTAAAAGGGGTATCAGTGTGGAATATTCCTGAACCTAATGTTGAAATGAGATTGCTGGAGGATCGGGAGAAAGCAGAAGGAAGATATACTAATAGTTATGAAATCAATGGTTTTATGAGAGAACATTTTTATTCTTGTATACAGATCTATACAGATGGATCTAAAGACCCAGTCGAACAAAAAGTTGGAGTAGGAGTATATATTTCAAAATTTGAGACAAAAATAAGTTTAAGGTTGAGTGATAAAATGTCTGTATATTCAGCAGAACTAACAGCTGTAATAGTAGGACTGCAGTGGTTAGAGCAGACTAAGCCAAATAGGATGGCGACTGTAATTTGCTCAGATTCTGCATCAGCACTTAAAAGTATATTGTCAACAAAAACTGACAGAGAAGACCTGATAGTAGAAATGTATAAATTATTATATAGGCTGAACATAGAGGGTATAATTGTATACTTTTGTTGGGTGCCGGCACATATTGGGATAGTAGGAAATGAAATTGCGGATAAATTAGCAAAAGAAGCGTTAAGGAAAGACTTGGTAGATATTAAGATACCTTTAGGAAGAAATGAAGTTAGATCAATAATTAATAGAGAAATAATAAGATTATGGCAACAAAGATGGGAAAGTAGCAGTACAGGTAGGTGGTATTATAGTATTGTAAAATCAGTAGGGAAAAAAGAATCGTGCTATGGAAGACATAGAAAGGAAGAGGTAATGATTTCTAGACTAAGGATGGGTCATACAGGGTTAAAATCAACACTGGCATTAATGGGAAAGCATGGAAATGGTATGTGTGATGAATGTGGTATTATTGAAACAGTAGAACATGTGTTTTTTAACTGTAGTAAATATGAAGAACAGCGTAGTGGTCTTTTTAGTAATATAAAGAACAGGCCAGTGAGTATCATGGACCTATTGGGAAAGGGTTTGAGTGATAGACAGAGGTTTAAGGACGTGATAACATTTTTAGAGCTTACAGGTCTAGATCACAGGATCTAGAGCCTGAGGAGGAAGAGCAAGCTCAGATCATCCTGGAGATTGAGGAGCTCAGTGTGGAAGCTGGAGGAGCTGAACACGCAGCGTCAGCTCAAGATCGGGCTCTGATACTCTGGGATGGTAAAAGTTTTTTTATTTTTTTTTTATATCAGATCCATTACTCATGTGCGCAAAGTATACAGTAGGTGGCGGTAATACTCCAAAGGAGTGAACGGCCATAAAACGAGAAGAAGAAGAAGAAGAAGAAGGATCTGGAGAGTGATATTGGAATGTTGTTTATTGCGTGTCTTTGTTGTGTTTGTAGGAAAGAGAATTAAGTCCGTGTAGTGACTTTTATAAGTAGGCCTACTGTGTTATTTATTTTTCTCTCAACTTATTCCCCTTGATTTGTTCTTTTTCCATTTCTGTTAAGTTTTCTGTACACGGTTTTTCTTTTAACACTCAACCTGGTTGAGTATTTTTGTTGGTTATTATAATTATTGTAAATGTCACTGCGTTTCAGCATGGAAGCCATAGGGGTTGGGGTGCCATTTTTTTCTTTATTGTGAACATTATATTTTCTCTTGTTTTTTGGCTAGTAAGGGAGTCAGTTTAGTCTCTGTATTTTGTTGAAATGTTTCTTTGTTTTGATAGGATAATCATTTTCTCTAAAACTAGGTAGGACCTAGTTTTAGTTTTGTTTGTTATTTTGGCTCTGACCCAACCCTGAAATTAATTTGCTTCCTTTTGCTGTCTTGTGCTGATCTTATCAGTTTGAACAACTTGTTTCAAAATAATAAAAAGAAAGAAATAAGAAGTCCAGGTGTAACAACTTTATTTAGGCTATGTTATTTTCTCGGACCCTAGACCTGGGACATAACACAAGGTCAAAAACATTTATTGAATATTAATGGAGCAACATCATTTTTGTGAAAAGAAATCATCACAGAAGGTTGTTTGGATTCAAATTCAGTATTAAAAATAAAAAAGGATGTGAGGGAGCCTGTTACCCCACACTTGGGTTAAAAGCCCCTAGGGGGTTTAAAGTGATATCGTGTAGACACTCAGGCAATAGTTATAGGGATCCATTTGTCATCTAATGCAAATAAGTTTGAGACAGCAAGGTGCTGTCAGGTGCAAGTGACAAATTAAGACTCAGCTTGCTCAAAATAACTACTTCAGAAAAAAGTCAAATATGTCCTGTTAATTTCAAACACATTTTGGCATTTTATTACAGTTCAAGTATTCTATACACAAACTAATCTCTATTATGTTTGGATGAGTCAACGTGAGCCCACTTTGAATATTTTTCATATCAGATTCCCCCCACTTAAGAAAAACAATGTGTTTAATAAGAGCCTTTAGTCCATACAACAGGGGTGCTTTTTACCCCAAATACTATCCTTACTCTTATTGGACGGTTATTGAAAAAAGTTTGATTGAATGACCTTAAACAACACAGAAAATGATACATTTGTATTTTGTCTGAAAATGGATGTTCATTAGCTATATAAATTGCAACGTTTAAAAAAGAAAAAGAAAAAAAAAAAAACGAGATCAAATTGCCTCAAAATCAACCTATAGACACCACAAGCACAAATCTCATGGAACAGGAAAATGTTGCAGTGTATATAGTGACAAACAGGTGTTTTGGAAACTGTTGTGGTCGTTTTTGTTGCTATTTTGTGTTTTGGGACAAAGTCAAATCAAAGAAGCCTTTTACTCCGTTGTGCCCTATAGTTCTGACTGTTCGAGCTTTAATGAGTGCAAGATTCAAATATGTTGCCACAAATGCTTAACTAAATTGGTGAAGTGTGAAAAGTGCGACCTGCCCCGTGCGAGGATCGAACTCACGACCTTCAGATTATGAGACTGACGCGCTACCTACTGCGCTAACAAGGCTGATATCAAAGTGGGCGGGGTATTTATTTTTAATCTTGCTCATGATTGGCTGATGACTACTGCTAAATATATGTCGGCTATTGACATTGGTTGGTAGTGTTTCCGAAAACTCGTTTGTTTTGTCGCAGACATGCATGTATTTATTAGAGGTTTCGAAGTCCGTTTTTTCTTTTGTGGTGAGTTGTCTCTCTCTAGTGGACTGCTAGTTTGCTCAATCCAACTCAAGCCAAGTTATAAAGATGCTTGTAATTAATAAAGTTATCTAGTATAAGGCTATGTATCACATGCACAACAATAGAGCATTTAGCATCATTTCAAATGTACCAAGGTCAAAAACATTTATTGAATATTAATGGAGTAACGTCATTTTTGTGAAAAGAAATCATCACAGAAGGTTGTTTCGATTCAAATTCAGTATTAAAAAAAAAATAAGTTGTGAGGGAACCTGTTACCCCACACTTGGGTTAAAAGCCCCTAGGGGGTTTAAAGTGATATTGTGTAGACACTCAGGCAATAGTTATAGGGATCCATTTGTCATCTAATGCAAATAATTTTGAGACAGCAAGGTGCTGTCAGGTGCAAGTGACAAATTAAGATTAAGCTTGCTCAAAATAACTACTTCAGAAAAAAGTAAAAAATGTCCTGTTAATTTCAAACACATTTTGGCATTTTATTACAGTTCAAGTATTCTATACACAAACTAATCTCTATTATGTTTGGATGAGTCAACCTGAGCCCACTTTGAACATTTTTCATATCAGATTCCCCCCAGTTAAGAAAAACAATGTGTTTATTAAGAGCCTTTAGTCCATACAACAGGGGTGCTTTTTTACCCCAAATACTATCCTTACTCTTATTGGACGGTTATTGAAAAAAGTTTGATTGAATGACCTTAAACAACACAGAAAATGATACATGTGTATTTTGTCTGAAAATGGATGTTCATTAGCTATATAAATTGCAACGTTTAAAAAAGAAAAAGACAAAAAAAAAAAAAAAAACGAGATCAAATTGCCTCAAAATCAACCTATAGACGCCACAAGCACAAATCTCATGGAACAGGAAAATGTTCCAGTGTATATATAGTGACAAACAGGTGTTTTGGAAACTGTTGTGGTCGTTTTTGTTGCTATTTAGTGTTTTGGGACAAAGTCCAATCAAAGAAGCCTTTTACTCCGTTGTGCCCTATAGTTCTGACTGTTCGCGCTTTAATAAGTGCAAGATTCAAATATGTTGCCACAAATGCTTAACTAAATTGGTGAAGTGTGAAAAGTGCGACCTGCCCCGTGTGAGGATCGAACTCACGACCTTCAGATTATGAGACTGACGCGCTACCTACTGCGCTAACGTGGCTGATATCAAAGTGGGCGGGGTATTTATTTGTAATCTTGCTCATGATTGGCTGATGACCGCTGCTAAATATATGTCGGCTATTGACATTGGTTGGTATTGTTTCCGAAAACTCGTTTGTTTTGTCGCAGACATGCAAGTATTTATTAGAGGTTTCGAAGTCCGTTTTTTGTTTTGTGGTGAGTTGTCTCTCTCTAGTGGACTGCTAGTTTGCCCAATATATAAGTTATATAGATGTTTGTAATTAATAAAGTTATCTAATATAAGGTTATGTATCACATGCACAACATAGAGCATTTAGCATCATTTCAAATGTACCAAGGTCAAAAACATTTATTGAATATTAATGGAGCAACATCATTTTTGTGAAAAGAAATCATCACAGAAGGTTGTTTCGATTCAAATTCAGTATTAAAAAAAAAAAAGTTGTGAGGGAACATGTTACCCCACACTTGGCTAAAAAGCCCCTAGGGGGTTTAAAAAGTCAAAATGTATTATGTTTGGATGAGTCAGCGTGAGCCCACTTTGAATATTTTTCATATCAGATTCCCCCCACTTAAGAAAAACAATGTGTTTATTAAGAGCCTTTAGTCCATACAACAGATACTACCGACTCGGTTACTAACGTAACCTCGGTTCCCTGAGAGGAGGGAACGAGTATTGCGTAAGTAGCTTACGCTATGGGAAAACTCCGTTTCTCGAGAAATATTGAAGTCTTTATGTAAAACGCATTGCAGCTGCACAGCAGAGAGCAATGAGCGAGGCAGCTCGGTCATTGGCTGTGCTGCGGCAACTGCTCGAACCAATGACGGGGCGACTCTGAACGCGCGACCAATGGGCGCGCGCCTCGCGTTCGCGCGCTCAGAGCCCGCCGAAATTAGCATAGCCAGGCTATATAATGGGAGTTCCTTTAGGTTCAATCGACTGAAGCGAACTGACCAAGCACAAGCACGGCAGCTTACGCAATACTCGTTCCCTAATCTCAGGGAACCGAGGTTACGTTAGTAACCAAGTCGTTCCCTATCGAGAGGTCTCTCCTATTGCGTAAGTAGCTTACGCTATGGGAACACCATGTAAAACGCCGTGCGTGCTGACTTCGCTCTATAAAGCCAGAGGCAGATGCCTGAGCCTTAAAGCAAAGTGATTATTCCACGAGCCAGCCAACGGCGAGCTATATAATGGGATAACACAGAGCGCCTTTGCCCCAAGGTGGGCCGCTCATTGTACAAACACAAGCACATATCTTATGTACTGAGTTTTCTATGTACTGATATGCATAAAAAAATCCTTTAAGTCGGTCAGAGACGGACCTTGTAAGGGAGGAGATAATGCTCAGCATATACATACTCCAGTCCATTCTACAGTCAGGCTGATAGAATGTTGGAATGCATTTTTCTATGTACTGATATGCATAAAAATCCTTAAGTCGGTCAGAGCGACCTTATAAGGGAGATAATGCTCAGCACATACTTTCCAGTCCATTCTACAGTCAGGCTGATAGAATGTTGGAATGCAATGAGGGACCTGTAGGTTATAAAACCTGATAAATGTCGGCGAGGCCCAGCCACGACAAATATCTTCAATGGGTATCCCACTCGACCAAGCCCACGAGGAGGCCATGCTCCTCGTAGAGTGAGCTCTGACACCTAAGGGGCATTGAAGGCCCTTGGCTTCATAAGCTAGCGCTATAGCATCCACTATACAGCACAATATTCTTTGCTTTGAGACTGCGAGACCTTTAGTGCGGCCGCCAAAGCATATGAATAATTGTTCCGTCTGTCTGAACAGGGCAGAACGTTCCAAATATACTCTGAGCACCCTGACCGGGCAGAGTAAATTAGCGTCGCTTTCGTCTGCTGGGGACGATAGCGCTGCCAGAGATATCACCTGTGCTCTGAAGGGTGTGGAGAGCACTTTAGGAATATACCCGTGCTTTGGCCTAAGGACAACTCTGTAGTCGTTAGGTCCAAATTCCAGGCAAGCTCGCTTGATGACAGCGCGTGCAGGTCGCCCACTCTCTTGACTGAGGCGAGCGCCAGCAAGAGCGCAGTTTTGAGCGAGAGCTGTTTAAGGTGAACGGTTCGGAGAGGTTCGAACGGGGCACTCTTGAGTGCGTCCAGGACTGTGGCCAGGTCCCAGATCGGCACCGAGGGGGGGCGAGGAGGGTTCATCCTCATAGCGCCTCTTAGGAAATGAATGATTAGGTCCTTTTTCCCTAATGAACATCCTTTATCAGGATTGTGTGACGCCGCTATGGCAGCCACATAGACTTTGAGCATGGAGGGTGTGCGGCCTGCCTCCAGCAGCTCTTGCAAAATGGCGAGAACACTTGGTATCTCGCACGATTTGGGGTTCAAGCTCTTGGTATCACACCAGTCACTGAACACTTTCCACTTTTGGGCATATAAGCGCCTTGTAGAGGGTGCTCGCGCCTCAGTGATGGTTCTCAAAACTCCACTGGGGAGGTTCTCGGGAACCCGTTGAGGGGCCATGCATGGAGGGCCCACAGATCGGGGCGGGGATGAAGAATCATCCCGTTGGCCTGCCTGAGGAGGTCTAGCCTCAACGGAATCGGCCATGGGGCAGATTGCATCATCTGCATCAGTTCTGGAAACCACGTTTGGTTGTTCCAGAGTGGGGCTACCAGGAGCACTGCACATCTCACTTCCCTGATCCGACTGATGACCTGAGGTAGCATCGTGATCGGGGAAAAGCATACAAGGGGCGGCTCGGCCAGACTTGGGCGAAGCGTCCGTGCTCTTTGAGAAGAAAAGGGGGCATTGCGCGTTTTCCCTGGAGGCGAAGAGGTCGACCTCTGCCTCGCCAAATTTTTGCCATAACCACTGAACCGTCAGGGGGTGGAGAGACCATTCTCCTGGGAGAACCTTGTCTCTGGACAGCATGTCTGCTCCCTGGTTCAGGGTGCCTGGCACATGCGCTGCTCTCAGCGAGCGCAGGTGGTGTTGTGACAATAAGATGAGCTCCCTGGCCATAGAGTGCAGGGAGCTCGACCTGAGTCCACCCTGGCGATTTATATACGAAACTACCGTCATGTTGTCCATTCGGACCAGGACATGTTCGTTTTTCAGGTACGGAAGCAGGGCTCTGAGAGCCAAGGCGACCGCTTTCATTTCCAGACAGTTTATATGTAGGCGCTTTTCCGGGTTTGACCAAAAGCCGGATGCAGGCCTGCCCTCGTAAAGGGCCCCCCATCCTATTTTGGAGGCATCTGTCGTGATCATTTTTCTCCGCGTATTTACGCCCAGACTCACGCCGGTTTGATACCAGTTGACGGCTTTCCAGGGCGTCAGGGCTTTTATACAGCCGTGATTCGCTCTGATCAAAAAGTGGCCCGAGCGCCACGCGTGAGTGGGGACACGGCTCTTGAGCCAGCGCTGGAGAGGACGCACGTGCAACAATCCTAGCTGGAGTACCGCTGATGCCGAGGCCATGAGACCGAGCATTCTTTGAAATCGTTTGACGGGGCGTGTGCGCCCGTTCTGAATGATGTTGCAAGGCGTCGAATAGAGAGCGCGCGCTCTGATGAGAGGCGCGCTGTCATCTGTACTGAGTCTAGCACTATCCCCAGAAAAGAGATATTCTGGCTGGGGGATAGCACGCTCTTTGCAAAATTGATTCTCAGACCCAGGCATTTTAGATGGCTGATAATCCAAGATCTGTGCGTTGTTAACTGACCCTCTGATTGTGCTATGATTAGCCAATCATCGAGGTAATTCAGTATTCGCACTCCCCGCTGTCTCAGGGGGGAAAGTGCCGCGTCCATACATTTCGTGAATGTATGGGGGGCCAATGATAGGCCGAATGGTAGTACTGTGTACTGGTATTTGTCCCTCGAAAGCGAATCTCAGAAAAGGCCTGTGATCCACGAGCGTCCTTGAGCGTCGAAGCCAGGGCAGCCAGAGCGAATTTTGACGCTCTCTGCGCTTCTGGTGTGAACGTACAATTAGAATTTTTACCTCAGTACATTTCTTCTGTGAGTTTTCTGTGTGCACTCATTTGTTTTGATTTCTCCACGAATGTAACGTTAGACGGGTGCTACCGCTTACATTTGCTAGCAGTTCAATACTAACTGTACGTTCACACCAGAAGCGGCGAGAGCGTCCAAATTCGCTCTGGCTGCCCTGCCTTCGACGCTCAAGGACGCTCGTGGACGCTCATGGACTCTCTGACGTAGTTGAAATAGGCGGCAACGTTTGTTCAGAATGCTTTGTTTTGTGAACTATATTTAAAGGGGGCCGCAATTTAAACATCCAGACATGTCGACCATTTACTTTTTGCCGACCGATCACAAGTAGCGTATATACTCATGAACTCTTTAAAATGTGAAAATAAGAAATCGATCGATGGCAGAAAGTAATTAAAATTACAGTTGTTTGTTATCAAATTAAAATACATTTGTAATAAAAACTGTGGTCTTGGTCATATATTACAGGGAAACCCGTCACGGCAATAATTCATTTCTCCATTTTATCTTCGGAACGAATGTTTGGTGGGAACCAAAGTTTACACGGTTATGTTCTCTAGACTTCGCTACAGCGGAGCACTTCTATATTCCAATAGGTTGCCGCCGAACCGCGTCACAGCTCATTACCATAATGTTGACTGCACTTGAACTTCCATCTGATGCCCACGCCGCCCAAGACTCGCCGCGCCGCTTCTCGCCGCCAAGAGACGCTGGCTGTCATTGAAAATGAATGACTTCCGGTCGATTTGACGCTCTCGCCGCCTCTGGTGTGAACGTACGGTAAGTTAACGAAGGATAAAGTGCAGTATTTACAGATGAAACTGACCTGCACTTGAAGCCCTGAACAGGTCAGTAATTTTGCAACATTTTGCTGCTTCTTCTTGGAGTGCTTTCTTTTTTTTGTCCTTTCCCTCTCTGCTCCACCTGGCCGTTTTCTCTCCATCATCGGGTGCTGCTCTCATTTTCTGTTTAACCGTTTGTCTGAGGCGTAAAGTCGAATCGTAGCCTTGCCAGTCAAGACTAACAGATTCATCATTTTTTTATTGTTATTAATATGAATATTCGTCATGAATGACGAATTCAAAAATGATCACTGGTAAAGGTAGTAATATAAAATAATAATAATTACAAAAAATTTAAAAACGCTGGCTGGCAGCAGGCCAACTTAGTCGCCAGGCCAGAGGGAATTGTCTCGGTGCTCCCGATGGCCATTCCGGGCCTGCTCTGCAGTACCTTTTTATCTGACAGTGTACCTAGCACGCATTTCGAAATGAGACACAGCCGTAATGATGTAAAGAGAAAAGAAAATAGATTTTACAGGTGTACCTTTAGTCTAATACTTTATTTTAATAATATATTAATATAATTATACATATTATATACTCTGCAGCCACACTCAACTTGGGAATTATCATTACTTGCGTTTGAATATCATATATATGGGAAAATTGGCGTTATTTGTATTTTTTTAAGACATTTCCGTTGAAGCAAAGAATTGTGGGTTGTTAGTGCCCATAAAGGATACATCCTCTGTATTCCCGTGAAAGAAGGTCGCATTCGAAGTGTCCTGCTGGCCCCCAGCCTTCCAAATGAGACACAGCCCGTAAATATGATGTTCAAATGCAAGGAATGTTAATTCCCAAGTTGAAGTACCTCAGTAGATGGGTGAGTATATCATATGCATAATTAAATTAATACCCAGATAGCAAAAAATATCCGCACGGCTTCTTTTTGCCGCCGTCCCTAAGCTGTCGGCTATACAGGTGAAACTCGAAAAATTTGAATATCGTGCAAAAGTTCATTAATTTCAGTAATTCAACTTAAAAGGTGAAACTAATATATTATATAGACTCATTACAAGCAAAGTAAGATATTTCAAGCCTTTATTTGATATAATTTTGATGATTATGGCTTACAGCTTATGAAAACCCCAAATTCAGAATCTCAGAAAATTAGAATATTGTGAAAAGATTCAGTATTGTAGGCTCAAAGTGTCACACTCTAATCAGCTAAACATCTGCAAAGGGTTCCTGAGCCTTTAAATGGTCTCTCAGTCTGGTTCAGTTGAATTTACAATCATGGGGAAGACTGCTGACCTGACAGTTGTGCAGAAAACCATCATTGACACTCTCCACAAGAAGGGAAAGCCTCAAAAGGTAATTGCAAAAGAAGTTGGATGTTCTCAAAGTGCTGTATCAAAGCACATTAATAGAAAGTTAAGTGGAAGGGAAAAGTGTGGAAGAAAAAGGTGCACAAGCAGCAGGGATGACCGTAGCCTGGAGAGGATTGTCAGGAAAAGGCCATTCAAATGTGTGGGGGAGCTTCACAAGGAGTGGACTGAGGCTGGAGCTACTGCATCAAGAGCCACCACACACAGACGGGTCCTGGACATGGGCTTCAAATGTCAAACGTCTTACCTGGGCTAAAGAAAAAAAGAACTGGTCTGTTGCTCAGTGGTCCAAAGTCCTCTTTTCTGATGAGAGCAAATTTTGCATCTCATTTGGAAACCAAGGTCCCAGAGTCTGGAGGAAGAATGGAGAGGCACACAATCCAAGATGCTTGAAGTCCAGTGTGAAGTTTCCACAGTCTGTGTTGGTTTGGGAAGCCATGTCATTGGCTGGTGTTGGTCCACTGTGCTTTATTAAGTCCAGAGTCAACGCAGCCGTCTACCGGGACATTTTAGAGCGCTTCATGCTTCCTTCAGCAGACAAGCTTTATGGAGATGCTGACTTCATTTTCCAGCAGGACTTGGCACCCGCCCACACTGCCAAAAGTACCAAAACCTGGTTCAATGACCATGGTATTACTGTGCTTGATTGGCCAGCAAACTCGCCTGACCTGAACCCCATAGAGAATCTATGGGGCATTGCCAAGAGAAAGATGAGAGGCATGAGACCAAACAATGCAGAAGAGCTGAAGGCCGCTATCTTGGTCTTCCATAACACCTCAGCAGTGCCACAGGCTGATAGCATCCATGCCACGCCGCATTGAGGCAGTAATTAATGCAAAAGGGGCCCAAACCAAGTACTGAGTACATATGCATGATTATACTTTTCAGAGGGCAGACATTTCTGTATTTAAAATCCTTTTTTTTTATTGATTTCATGTAATATTCTAATTTTCTGAGATTCTGAATTTGGGGTTTTCATAAGCTGTAAGTCATAATCATCAAAATTATATCAAATAAAGGCTTGAAATATCTTACTTTGCTTGTAATGAGTCTATATAATATATTAGTTTCACCTTTTAAGTTGAATTACTGAAATTAATGAACTTTTGCACGATATTCTAATTTTTCGAGTTTCACCTGTAGGTGCGTTCCACTGGCGGGGATGAAACGTTTGCCGCCGAATTCGTCACTCCCATTTCTTGCGCGTCGCCCAAAATGTCTGTTTTTACTCGATGTCTCCAGAATCTTCCGAAAATACGCGTCAGCGATGTTCATCGCATTGTTGATGCCTGGTCTCCTGCTCCGACAAGCAAGAGGGACAAGGGCTTTAAACTCTACATATCGAGTTATCTGCACAACTACAAGGGTAAGTATTTTAATCTAATGTGGTGTGCCGGCAGATAGCGGCTAAGCTAGTTCGCCACGTTCATTTTTAATGTAACGTTAGTATAGAAGCTTGTTTTTTCTTAGTTTTAAAGCAGACTGTTTGTTAATTTATGTGATAATTGTAATATAAATTATATTAACTTGCTCTCCTCTCAGTTTCTAATAAAGATCAGGGCACAGGTGAAGTCACTGTCAGGGCATTGTGTTACAGGTCCACGAGGAAAGCAGATAAACCTCACAGTTTGAGTGTATGGTGAAGCTAGAATTGATAAGACCGCAGTTACAGGCTTGTTACTTTAATAGCCCGATGTTCCTGGGGACTCGGCTAAGGTTATTCATGTTTAATGTAACTCAAATCAAATGAAAACAGTTATTGTAGGCAGGTAAGTTGCCCTAGCTGGTCCCCTCCGGATAAAATGCGTTCTTATTCAAGTTTTCAACTCAGTCATTCGTTTAAGATGCAATCTTGTGTTATAAGTATTAGGCTATCATGATTATACAGTGAGCAAGCTATATAAATAAGTATTTAATATAATAAAAGTGTAGCGCAACAACCGAGGGTGTAAGGTAAAGGCTGAATATTGTAGATTTATTACAATATGTTGCATGTTTGAATTAAAATACCTGTGGATATGCAGGAGCACACACTCTACAAAGGCCTGACTGGAGATTTGCCTGATCTATCCGGTCCTTCAGGTGAGTAGGGATACAACAATAGCAAATTTCACTGTACAGTATGATATATCAACCAAAATCTGTATACCAATATTTCATTATTTTCTTTTTCCTCCCTTTTACAAACAAATATTCTGCTTCAAAGAAAAAAAATGAAATTGATGTTATCATAAGGGTTCTTCATTATGAACTTGTATGCCATGCATAACATACTGTGGATAGAAATTACAGGGAAAGTTACTGGTATGATAATTGTGGTTATATTATATTACTATTATATTTAGTGTATTGCTAATCAATATATTGTTACTTCCCAGATGACAGCGGCTCACTTCAAGAGCAGGTGAAGCAAGTTGGGACAATGTTGAAGACATTTGCTCGCACTGGGCAATCGGGTACAACTTGCAAACAATACCTGTGGTTGTTGGTTTAATTCCCACTGGGGCCACCTGTACATGTAGTAGACCTAGATATAAATGTCATAGTTTAGTAGTTGAAGGACCAGGACTGACTACTTTATTCTTTTATTCTGGGAATCCCTGTAGGTGCAGATCAAACCCTAATGCTGCGACGTCTTGGAGTATGGCGATGTTGTGCGTAGCATGGACAACAAAATGCTATGCTTGAACATTTCAGTGCCAATGTGTCTGTTGGAGAGTTATCCCTGCCAGGGGATCTGTTACTCCCCCCTAGACACCCAGGAAGATTTGGCGTTGCTTGACAACAGTTTGAGGCAGGATAAAGAGCTCCAGCAACGATTTGTAAGTGTGCCGATTTCGTTTATAACGCCATAGGGTAATCTAAAAAGTAAAATTAAGATTGTACACTGCATATTCTACAGTCTGAATCCACAGCCTGTCACATTTTAAATTTATGAGAAGCTTCAGAGAAATGTAATTTGTAACATGTTTTTTTTTTGTATTTTCAGCTTCGGTTTTTGGCAATCAAATGTGGGAGGGACCTAAAGACAACCATGTGGCGAATGCTTCAGAGTATCTTCTCTAATCACCTTTCCATCAATACAACCTGGACTGGTGTAGGGGATAAAGCATGTTTTAGAGACATGTTCCTGAAGACCATTGTTCAAAGTAAGTTGGATATTTTTTTTATTTTTAAGTAGATGTGTATGACCTTATGCCATTCAAATGGAATGACAGATCTTTATTTTCTACAGGAGCCATCCGGAAGAACCCGGCAACACAGGATGCCACTGATGAGGCGATCCGGGTTAAAGTTACACATTACCTGAAAGGAGCATCTGAACATGAAGGTGGAAAAAGGCGCCGCACAGCTGAGAGGGACCCACAGCCGACCCCTTAAACCTAGGCTGACTACTGACACCCCAGCATCACTGGCAACTGGAACCCTTTCTTTATCCTGCAGTCAGTAACATCAAGACCCCTAAAAAAGCCTGCTAAAAGTGTCAGACTACACTCACCCAATCCACACTGTTCACTGTGGAAATTGCTTTTTTTTTTTTTTTCCTCTCGTGACCCTGCTTTGAGGGCAGCTCCTTGGATGAATATGGGATGGTTTGTCCAGGCGCACGAGGAATCACTGAAGATATGCCAATTTGCACTGCCTCATTCTGGAGGTCGGGGAAAACCGGTGATTCTTAGCCCAATACGCCACGCAGACCCCAACCTCTCCAGACATTCTGATTGGCTGTGTTCTCTACAGCCAGATTTTCTGCTGTTAATTATATTTATTCCCACTTGTTGTCATGTGTAAGTTGAATGTCAAAATGTATATTATACCTGTTATCCTGCACATTCCTTGATACCAAAGATCTCAATTATTTCATATACAATTTGCTGCTTATTTCATTGTTACAGTGCTTAACTATTCAATTTTTAAATATAGCTTGTAAATCCTAGAGTATACATCTAATACTTGATATTTGCACATTATCTGGTATCAAATATTCTACTTACCGTGACTTTAGTATTGCTTATTTCATTCCGTCAGTGATTAACGATTCTATTATAGTTTGTAAATCCTATTTCATACCTCTGATACTTGATATTGCACATTAACTAGTACCAAAAATTCTACTTTCATTCAGTCACAGTGCTTAACTGTTATTCTATTGTTAAAGCTTGTAAATCCTTGTGCCACAGGTCAGCATTGCAGTTATAATGGTATATTCTACTCCAGAGCTTTACTCTAAATTGTTACCACTTAACCTATTGTCAGAAATGACTTGTAAATATGATGTTATACCTCAATTTATTTGGTATCCTGCACTTTATTTGGTACCAAATATCCTCAATGCTTATGTTTACTGGTAATTCTTTTTATCCCAGAGCTGACCTCTTTATATTATTAACAATTATTGTAAGTGTTACAATAGTGTTTTTTTTTTTTTTTTTTTTTTTTAATTGAATTGGAAACCTGCATGTACTTTAGTGTGTGTGTGTGTGTATAATGTTTGTATTTTTCTGTTATTTATATTTCAGTGATCTGACATCTTGTTTCAATGACAGTTACTGTACTTTGAAATGTGGAATTAAAACGCCAAATGGAAATTTGTCTGGTTTGATCAATCATTATTCTTGATAAACTGCATGCTATATATATATATATATATATATATATATATATATATATATATATATATATATATATATATATATGTATCGCCATAAGTATTTGACTAAAAGTACTGTAAGACTGTTTCTTTTCTCTTGACATCATTATAACTCTCCTAAAATGTACCTCATTCAGTCAATTCCAGAGGGACTTTGTTAAAGAGTGACGTGCTATAATTTTTACGACTAACAAATTCTACGGCACACCACTATCCCATATAGGCTAACCATCATCAATATTTTTCCTTTTCAAGAACTTGTCCATGTTTTCTGTACATCTTTGTAGCATGTTTACTAGTAATGTTTGATATTCGGCTATGCAAAAAACTAAAAAAAGAACATCAAATTTGCTTATTTTCTAATTTGTAGGTTTGTTCTTACAATGCCACAACAAATTACAGGGATGCAAACTCATGGCGGGCGAAAAAGGTAAGACATTTTTTCTTGGGATATTTTTTTTTTTAAAGAATAAGCTAAAAGCATCAATTCCAGCTATTTGAGTGATTCAAGTTTACAATTGTGCAGAATTAGCTGCAAAATAAAGAGTATTCTGATGAGGCTTGCTTCTGTTTCACAATTTGTTCAATTAGTTCAATGACCCCTTCTGTAAATGTCAATAGGTGGCGACAAATGAGCGTCTTATGTGCTATGAGTGAGTCAGTGAATCATTTTGAGTCATTCATGACCACATGGCTTTTATAAGACCACAATAATAGACAAATAATAATAATTTTGGGTTTCAATAATGTTCTTTCATTGTAAAGCGCATTTCACATTAATTGAGTCCAGGTGTCAACGCTCCGTTAAATGCCAGCGACAAATGCCGCATTGCCCTCCACATGACAAGAGTTGCAGAAAGCGTCACAGAGGCGCGAGAGAGCACGCGGTCGCGTTGCATATGTGTCTGTTTATGTTTGATATAAGTTCATTTATATCATTAAACTTTATGTTTACTGATGGTTCCCACCTCCCCCTTAGACTGGTACAATCCCATTGCAAAGTAAGGTGAAAACCAATATAAGTTAATATGTTTGAATGTGTTTTTAATGAGATAATGAAGACAAGTAACAAAATAAGATAAACTAAAAATGTGTTGCGTGTCATGTCCAGAGCATACTAAAGTTTACACATTAGGTTTTGTTGATCCAGAAAATATAGTTATAATGTGAATCCAGTTTTTCTGTTAAATTAATTCCACGGACAAACCCCAGATTATTAAAGAATAAATACAATTTACTGTTTAATTATCTGTACTTTATAGTGATGAATGAGAATGAATGGTTTTATAGTATATTTTTTATAACCATTTATAACACACAAATCTTCGACTTTGAGTGTAAAAGAGCGCAATGAATTAATCTCAGCCTGTTCTTAATTTCACTCTAAAAGTCTCATTCTATTGTGTGATTCCTTTTTGTCTTCAGACCCCAGCACACCCCTGTTTTGGTCTCCTCATGTAGTGGGCCGAGCTCAAGCTCTGGGTCCATGAGCAGCATTGACCGTGAATCATCAAAGCTAACCATGAATGTGAAGAGATGATGAACAATTGCAAAGTTCTTAAGACAAAGATTAAGTGTGTCCTCTCTACTATTAGTGTACAGACTTAGTCATAAGCTAAATATATCATATTAAAAAAAATATTTAATGGCTCTAACACAATATGGGTTTGATCTGTTCATCTAATTAAACAGATTTTAATGACAACCTGGTGAGACAACAGTGCTTGATGAATATACACTGACTAACTGCACTAGAAGGCAGATTGTTGACACCTTTACAGCACTTATGGTTGAAACTGAGGGGTAATCTTATGTTCAATGATCAGGTAGTTGTTTCTCTCCAACCAAGCACTAACAAATTTACAATATCAGTTTTTACTCTAACTGTGCAACTGGTCACTTCCCTTGTCTGGTCAAAACTTGTCTTAATCTTTCATGTGGGTTTGCATTGTCTCTGTTATCAATAAAGTCGTGCATATTTCATTGTTCACTAGTGTTGGCCCCACTGAGACTCCGCAATTGTAAATTTTTGAAGCACATTTTGAATCCCTCGTTGACTTACCAAAGAGAAATATGCATTGGGTAGTAGCACCTTAAGGATCCACTTTCCAAGAGAGTATATGCAAGCTATTTATTTGTCATATTTGTGTATGATGATGTAGATGGATACTCCTTATTAATGTTTCTTAAATAGTCATTTTATTTGAAAACATGGCATACATTTATTAAGAGCAAGTAGTGAGTTAGAATCCATTTAAAGGTGAATTGCAGTAAAGTGTTTTTATTTTTCTGATTATACAGATATTTCAGGACTTAATCTACCTGTTTGCACCAGAAACAGCTGCCAAACTGTTTGAAAAGTGTCCAACTCTCTCTATAAAAATTAAGATCATAAGAGAAACAGAGACCCTTAAGTCTTGCAAGAAACCAATACACGGAATCCTTGAATGAGCAACCAGGTACAGTGTTAATGGCCAAATTTATATTTATAGTTTAGTGAGTTGAATCTCAAACTGAATACTTAACATGTTACTTTTTAAAAACATAAAAATAAAATGGATTATAACCTGGAAGTAGGGCATTTCAATCAAGCAAATTAATTTAGTCTGAAAATACATATTGATGGCAAACTCTCTTGCTTCTGACAGAATGGGACTATGACACATCTTTCCTGAGAATTAGCACATACTGCCACCTCAGCCTGTCAGAAAGAAAAGATCAGTGCAGCTCAGGCCGTGGGTCATCTAGTTGTTTTTCACAAGTTGATTACAATATTTTTTGAAATGTGAAAAATATAACAAAATTATGTATACTTCAAATTTTGTATAAGGGTATAACTCATTGTTTGGTATTTTGCTTTTTCCTTAGTCTTGCAGGAGCCAAGAGGAACACATTGAGAACCAGGATCAGCAGACATTCCTACTAGCTTCAGGGACCAGCAAGCAGGTAACTAACAGTTTTTGTGTTGTGATGGACAAGAAACTGTTGAATATCATATGGATCATGTTGTTTGGCCTGAGATTGAGATTCCAGTGTTTGGTAAGATTTGAGAAAGGAGCCTTCTTTATTGTTTCACAAATGGAGACTACATATGAGCACTTGCATGCTTTTCCTGATTAAGAGCAAGAGCTCAACTTTTCAGTTATAATGCCTAGTCAACTGTGGTACTATAAGCCCTTTCTCAATATGCTTTATGGAACGATTCACTTTTCTATGTTGTACCAGACATTTTCTTTTCTTTAAGTGTACTTTATCTGTTACCTCATGCAGTCATATACAGGGGTGTGATGAGGAGGGGGGTGTGACCAGGCCATGATGACTCACACCTGGCGCTGAGTTGACTAATCAGTCGGAGAGAAATAAGGGGGGCCAGAGAGGCCAGTTCGAGAGAGACGCCCGAAGCTGTGTGTGTGCTCGTGCATCTTTGTTAGTTTTGCAGTTTATGTTTGAGTTCAGTTTGTTGTTAAAGTTTTATGTTGACTGTTCAGCTGGTTCCCACCACTTCCTTGCCCCATCTTAAGAACCTTGTTACATAGGGGGGTTGAGTGCCCTGTAAAAAATTGTGAAGTGTGCTGAGGAAACAATAAAAGTTTTTTGTTTTGTGGGGTGGGAGTGAGGATGAGGGTGGAGGGCAAATTTAAACTCTTACATGGAATACCTACCATACTGTAGAGTAGATTTTAAAGTAAAAATTGAACGTGAAATACTATCATTCAGTGTTACTTTAATTGTGGTTCAGTATTACATTAACTGTAATGTTGACTTTAGTCATGACAAATTGCTTATGTTCCTCATTTGTATGTCGCTTTGGATTAAAGTGTGCTAAATGACTAAATGTGAGATATGTCATTTAATTATTTCAAAGAAAAACGTTTGTTGGTATTTTGTTTTTCTTCGCATTAATCTGTTGTTATGTCTGATAGAATATTAAAAAGGACATATTCAAACCACTTTCAAATGCGTTTTAATAGATGATGACTCTTATTATATATGAAGACATGGTGTACAAGAATCTCATCTTGAGAAATGAAATAGTGTTTAAATCCATTAAAATTAAAATGTCACAGTGGAACAAAGTGTGTTACACCATATTACAGGAAATAGCAATGTAATTATCATGGAATGTTAATGAGTAGAACTTTAAATGCACATCCGTAAAACATAAACATTTGTTTGTTTTTAAACAGTATTAATGTTATTAATAGTAGGCAGCTATTGCCTAAATTTGAATTGTTGGCAGTAACTAAGATTGGATACAGGAAATAGTTATTTGTGATATGCTAAAACCCTTCCATGGCTCAGTTTGTGCTAACATGTTGTCATAGGTTTTGTCCTGTAGAAAACGGATCTGAACTCCTGGTGCAATATCCAAACTGGACTTGTACTGATAAATATCATAATCAATAGCGTTGTCATCTTCCATCTTTTCCATCTTCACAGCATATGTTGACGTGTAATATTGGTCAATTGCATCTCGTGGACTGCTGTAAAATGCCACCCATGAGTAGTAGAAGGCATGATTCCAATCACTGAAGGTCTTCTTAATGTAGAGCCGAGCACAAGCTTTACCATCATTAGCGTAAAGCTGCAGACTAGCATCAAAACGCAGTATTCTAGTCGGGATCATTCCGTTGGCTTCATCAAACTCTGGCCCATGAACCAATTCTGGATTTGACAGGTGTGGTAATAGTTCAGGTGGAAGACCATGATGTAGGTCATCATCATTTGTTTGCAATATGCTTGAATATTTATTATCTTTCCAGGGCTGTGTTTGGGCTAAAACATTTGCATTATTATAATTCCTTTTTTCCAGCAGAAAGCGGATCTGAACTCCAGGTGCAATGTCCAAACTTGACTCATAATTATAAACATAATATTCCCCTTTGCTATATTTTTCTACCTTTTCCATCTTCACGACATATGTATATGTAGAGTACTGGTCATTGGCGTCTCGTGCATTTCTGTAAAACGCCACCCATGAGTAATAGAAAACCTTTTTCCAATCAAAGAATGTCTTCTTAATGTAAAGCTGAGCGCATGCTTTACCATTTTCAGTGTAGAGCTGCAGACTTGCACTATAATGCTTTATATTTGTGGGCATTCCTCTGTTGTTATTTGAGACCACTGAACCATTCTTGTACAATAGAAGTAGGGGTTGAAGACCAGAATTAAGATGAACTGAAGTATCAACACTCCCAGAGGAATTCTTAACCCCAAACTTGGTGCATTCACAATATTTATGTGCATTGCTGAAGTCAGTTTTCTTGCAAGCAGCTATGTATTTGAAATCATATTCTTTCATTACATTTGCAGGAATGTGTTCCCATGTGAGTTTTGCTAAACCAATCACTGAAGTTTTAATCTCTAATTTAATTTCTGCAGTTGTATGACATTGTTTTAAGGGCTCGTGCAATTCTTTTGCACTAGAGTTGCAAAATCTCACTGCAAAGTTTCTGTAAGAGTATTCAATGTCAAATGCTGTTAATGTTAGAAATGCAGGAAGGCCTGGCTCTTTAAAAATGATCTTTGCTGTTTGTAAGGTTTTTTGAACATAATTTATATCTTTTCTATTACTAGTCAAGGTGCTAAACAGATAATCATTGTAATGGTGTGAAGTGCAATTACAAGGACGTTGGATTTGACGTATAAGTGCAGGATTGATCTCAAAAGTGAGGTATGGATCCAGTTCGTCCAGCCCGTGCATAAGTGTTGTGATAAAGACACTGTATAAACTGTTTGGATCTCTTCTGCTCACACAGACTATGAGCCTGTCCAGATTGCTGTCTGGGGAATGTGGTGAGATATAATGATCCTTTCGCACATATGCTGGTAACTCTGTGGCTCTTGGATAGCTTAGATTGCCCACAGAGTAATAACCTTTGAATTCAGAGGGCAATGTGGGGAGGATGCTTTCTCTGTTTTCAAACCAGTGGAATCCATAGTCACCTCGGCTTGGTAAGATGTCCATCTGTGAGATGTAGTTTACATCAATATCAATAACATGTTGTGCAAACCAGAACAGCAGTTTGAGTCCATGGTTTGGCTCACGCTTGCTGTAGTAAGTGTTTCTCAGGTCATCAATATTGTTCAGTCTTTGCACAGAGGAGACACTGCCAATGAAGAGACAGAGAAGCAAGACGCAGTTTCTTATGGTGTTCATAATAAAATCTGTAAATGAAATACATAAATAAAAGCTTTGGATCTCAAAATGGTAATTGGGCATTGTCAAAATAAGTATCACTTAATATTTAAAATGAAAGTTACATATTTAAAACTTTCATTGCTTTTTTTTTTTTTAGCTGCTACCAACTTCAACAGTAATATATATAAAAATGTTCTGATATATATTTTTAAGTTAACTACATTTTAATGAACAGGTTAATTGATTTATATATTATTTTAGGTTACATTTGAAGTCTTACCACAGATCGCAGGTCTTCAGTTTTTCTATCATCAAATATCAAAGCACAAATGTTTGTAAAGCTGCTAATCGATACGAGTGAACAAAACCTGCAGTCACAGGACAATGTCCAAACTTGCCAGAGAGCAACACCATTCTTTTTATTTTGCAACACAACTTCTTTCAAGGAATAAAATGAAGAAATTATGAATATGATTACTTGAAATTGAAACCTAAAAATTCAGTACATAATAATATACACGAGTAATCTAACTGTAACATTTCAGTTAACAGAGTAACATTTACTTGCACATCTGATGCGATTATACTGAAAATGTATGATCATACATGTAAAAATCATGCATATGAACATTATATAATAGTTTCACACTTCCCTTTAAAACATGTTTTTAATAATGTGGAGAGCTGAGTGCATGTTATATAATCTGTGGACATGACCTTGCACTGGTTGCAAAGAGCTGTAGAGACTTACTTGCACAGACCTTATTAACTGGTGCACAAAACACAATAACAATAACGGGGTCATTTTGAGTAGAAAATTAACTTCAGATTTACCACTGCTACTTTTTTGAAAAGCAATTCTGAGAAACAGTTAGTTTGAGAAACTAGTCTGGAGATGATTTATAGCCACTTAATTAGGTATTGCTAATAAAATATTCCCTCAGAGTCATTGAATTTAATGCTTTGGTGTTGTTTTTGCAAAAATAAATAGATATATAATGCCCAAAGATCCCCATAGAAAATAAAACAGTAGGTCTAAATTGTTTTACTTAAGTTTAGGAATGCATGCAATGAAACTGACTATTTATGAATTATCCTCCAAACTGAAATTTCATTAACATTGTTTTTTTTTTTTTTAATAGGTAAAGAAGTGAAAGCATTAAAATTACAGTGCCATTCAGGCAAGGTTTGACTATATAATGAAGGTAGATTTTAACTGAAAGTTTGAATAATGTTCTCAGGACAAGGACATTTTTCATGAATGTTCACACAACAACTATGCCACTGGTTTAATGACTCCACTGTGACAACTTACCCCATATATATTTTAACACCATGCCTTGCTATTTGGCCATGTTATCACAAAAAGTCAATGTGTTTTCAATTATCTGTCTTTCCTGAACAATAATGATAGAAATGTTCAATAGCTTTTTTATTTTATTTTTGTAGAAATATTCACTAGTGTATAAATTTCACACTGAGTATAAAGTGTGACAGCTTGCTATGGTCTCCCCTTTAGAGCTCACATTTGTGACTGCAATGGCGGAGGTCATTATTTTACTCTTCCAGACATACATTACTGTAAATAATATGAACGAACAAGGTGAAAAAAATAAATAAAAATGCATTGCGGTTTTAATTTTCATATGTCGTGTCTCCACTTCAAGCTGCAGTTCTGAGAAGCTCCGGCGGGAGGCGCCACTGCTGCAGCTCCCTCCGCCCCGGATGATAGCGCTGTCCACGGCGTGCGCGTCCTTCCGGTTGTGTATGCAATGTTTATGTTTCTTTGAATGTACGAAACGTGTTTTCATCGGCCTCAGATTCATGACACGCGAACGCATGATGGATTCAACTTCAATTTGACGCTTTTCTTTGCCTACATCAGGACATGTCATTCAAAACTGGCAGGAATGTTTCTGACGGGTTAGCAAGCCAACTGAGCTGAAGGCAAGTCTGAATGATTTAATAACAATTAATATTTGACTGTTATGTTGGGTAACTTTAAATTTCTGTCATTAAAATAGATTTTGAAGAGCAGAAATTTCCATTATGTCAAAATGTAAGCACGTATTAACATTTAGTTCGGATTTAGCCGGCCATTCAATGTAAAATAGGTATCATGTTGATGTTTTCTTCATGTAATGATATAATATCTATGTGTTTGGTGTCAAATATTTGCTTTAACTAGCAAAGAGAGTGAAGCAGTGATTAATGTTTTGCACGACACTACAATCAGTTTGTGTAGACCGAAAACGATTAAATGTCAGCCTTTCAAAATCAGAAATTGATATGATTTCTTTTAATTTTAATACTCTCTCACGGTTGTAGGTGTGAGAAGCGTTTCATACTTTAGGGGTGGAGACTCTGGTTGCCATGGACCATGGACTGTTTGTGGATCCCGACTTCCCTGCTGATGACTCCTCCCTCTTCTGTGACTACACCACGCCCCTTTCCAGTCTGCTGGGTGATGTGTCATGGCTCCGCCCACAGGTAAAATAATATACTTTCACGATGTATCTGTGTTCGACTTTTGGTTGAGTTTATTTTCTTTGACAAGCTTCAAATCAACTAATTTCTCAACTCTTTTTGAAACTTGAAATATGTTTGTTGAATGGTTTCTGTACTGAACGGTGATGTCTTCATTTGACTTTCAGGAAATCTGTGAGCATCCTCAGCTCTTCCCTGATGACCCAGTGGAGGCCCACCCAAAGCAAGGCATTCTGGGAGACTGCTGGTTGCTTTGTGCCTGCTCCATGCTACTCAAGAACCAGCATCTGTTGAACAAGGTGAATGCATTGAGGTGTAATACATTAGACATTTAGATATTCTTTGTAACAAGTATGAAGCCTCTCAGTCTGTGTTACTTAGCATGAAACCTCAATCATATTTCACTGTATACTAAGGCCAGAAGCATGATTTACGTAAATACAAATGTGAGAACTTGGCCAACGCATTGCTAATGCAGGTTCCATTAAACAGATTGAACGTTCTCTCACCATTTACTCATGCCATCCCAGATGTGTATGACTTTCTTTCTTGTTCAGAAGACAATTGAAGATTTTTAGAAGAATATGTGAGCTCTGTAGGTCCATAAAATTCAAGTTGAATGGGTGCCAAATTTTGGAATCTCCAAAAAGCACATATAGCCATCATAAAAAGTAAAAAATAAATACTGCAGTATCTGTTATTTTTTTACTTCTTGAAACTTCACGTGATAGGAGAAATGTGTCCCGAGTTCTTCCTAAATCTGTATTTATAGTGTCTAATATTGCATTGGCAATGTACATTTAAGTTTCTCTTGCCAATAACATTAGATATTAATTGAATCTGCCCATTTGATCCTAATATCTCAAATCCACTAGAAAACAGCAGAACAGCATAAAAACATATAATATAAAACGTCACATATTTAGCTTATAAATTCAACAACATAATAACAAAATACTAAAAATGGCTGTTGTTTTTTTTGTAAGATATACAATATTTTCCTTAAATCAGTTTATTATCATCAAGTTTGTATAGGCTATGTGCATTTACACTATCGTTCAAAAGTCTGGGGTCACTTGCCTGAAATGTTTCTCATGATCTTAAAAATCTTTTGATCTTAAGGTGTATGCTTAAATGTTTGAAATTAGTTTGTATACAAAAATATGATTGTGCCAACAAATAATTACAAAACTAAAATGTAATAAAAAATTTTTTTTTAAATGGGTGACTTGGACCAAATAATTAAGAAAAGCAGCCACTAAGTGCCCAACATAGATGGGAACTCCTTCAATACTGTTTAAAAATCATACCAGGGTGATACCTCAAGAAGTTGCTTGAGAAAATGTCAAGAGTACATTTCTGCAAAATCTAGGCGAAGTGTGGCCAAGATGCTAAAATATAACATTATCTCTAGGCCCTGAGAATTTGCCACTGTATTTGTTTTATTTATGTACATTCGTTTAATTTGCCCACCCAAATTTTTCAGGAGACATTGCCTCCCTTGCCTACTCTGAGAAATTGCAGCTGGTAAACATATACTTATATATAACCTATAAAAATGTGTCTAATTAATATGTAAAAAAAAAACTAAAAAAACCTGAACATTATAATATGCACATATTTATATAATTAAAATAAATTATGACTTACCAATTTCTTGCAAGTTCTTTGAGACAAAGTATAGAGTAAATATATTTATGATGAGTTTGTTGTAATGTATCATGTACCGTAATTTAATCTCGGTTAATCACAGAAAACTGTGCAATTAATTAGTTTTAAGATTTTTAATTGATTCGCAGCCCTAAATGCCTGTGCCATGTATAGGCCAAACATCAGTATCAGTCAATAAAGTAATTATCTGCACTATTAAACATTGGTTGAAATACAGCCGATAATCAGAGCTGGGGATTTGCTGTCAGAAGGGTGTGGAAAACCATGCTGGAGGATTTGCCCACAACTTGTGATGTGTTTAAAAGAAAATGTCTCTTGTGTGGAATTACTTTGAATCAGGAAACAATTTTCATTTGAATTGGGTTGAATATCACAAGGTGGAACTACCATTAAAACCTAGAACACAACAAATTTGATTACTTACCTTAAAGCTTGACACAGCAAGGAATATGATGAGTTTGTTAAAGCTGAAGCCGAAGCGGAAGCTGCTTCAGTCAAAAAGGGTCAAACTTCATAATTCAGTTAATCTGATTCTGAGTTTAAGGAATAGGTCACACAAAAATTTTAATTCTCTAATCATTTACTCACTCGAATGCAAATTAATAATGTGTTTTGTTTATAACTGAGACTCGTTACTGTGAAACATAAGACTTCAAGAATAAAGATATTTTTAAAATTTCATTTGAAATTGTGTTATTAAATATCAGTGATTTGAAACAAGGTAATGTATGTGTGTTTGTCACCAGGTATTTCCACATAAACAGATTTTGTGGGATGACAACGGTTACAGTGGAGATTTCCGGTTCCGGTTCTGGCAGAACGGGCACTGGATAGAGGTACGAGTGGATGACCGTCTGCCCTGTATCAAAGACACTCTCTGCTTCTCACGGTGCCAGAGCCCGAGGGCATTCTGGGTGGCATTGTTGGAGAAAGCATATGCCAAGTAAGTGTCTACTTAACCTCTGTACCCCTCCCCCTTCTCTGAGTATAAAATATGATGGTAATGTGAGAAGCTGTTTACCATTTTTCATGCAAGGTTACATGGTTCATATGAGCGTTTGTGGGCGGGGCAAGTATGTGAGGCCATGGTGGGCATGAGTGGAGCCATAGCGGTACGATGGAGTCTGAAAGGGGTGAAGTTGCCACAGCACCAAAGCAACAGCCAGATTCAAGACGTGCCTAATGGTAATGGCATGAACCTATCGCAACTCTCGCTGGAGCTGAAGGAGCAATGTGCCATCAGCTGCTGTGTCCACAGCGCCCCTACAGGTGAGATAGAAAAAAACAATGGTAGTTTGTCACTGTGCTTGACACAGTGTTGGGTAACATTACTTTTAAAAGTAACTTGTTAGAATATTGTGTTACTCCTTAAAAACGTAACTTAATTAAAAAGTTATTTTTTATGGAAAGTAAAGCATTACGTTCATTTTGCTTTACTTTTTCTCACAGCCACTCTCTCTTCTGCTATGCTATGCATTCCATACAAATAAGCCATGCATTGCAAACAAGAGACATTACAGGTCATGCTAACTACTGTACAAAACTCATGTCAAAACAGAATAGTATACAAACAGATATTTAGAAAGTAGGTCTTCACGTCATATTTATAATAAAGAATCAATAGAATGAATATCCATGATTTGTTTTTCCATCAACATTGCAGCCAGTATGAATAATTAAGAATAATCACTGTCTTACCTAAAGCAGCAAAGTCAAACACTTGAACCTGCATCATATATGCCATCATGTGCTGTGCCCATTGACAATGCCAGAGTCAACTTAAGATGTTTTTTTAAAAGTCAGGATAAAATTCAGTGGGTATTGCCAGCCTAACATGTTCAAGGTGTGTGTCTGAAAGTAAAAGCAAATTTTTCACTTAATTCATGTCAGTGCACACTTGTTTTGAGTTAATCCACGGTGCGTACTGTGGACAGCCTACTGCAAAGGCGCATGTTGATACAACTTAATTGGAATCATTTTTAATGCTACCAAAATGTCATAAAAACGGTTTGTTTCATGAATCAAACTACTTGTTTATCATAAAACAAAAATTTAGAATATTTTTAGAAACTAAGACATTTTCTCAGCATACACAATCGATTTAGAATGTTGCTTGCAGTCACTGATCCAGAGTCAGCTATTCTCATCCCATTCTCCCAGTTACAGGGAGCTGTAACACGGAGCAGTTCGGCTGCATAACTCAGTGAATTCAGCAAGTATTTCACCCTGTTTATTATGTCATGGCCAGTGGAAGACTAGTCTTATAATCCATCTGCCTAAATGCATTTACTGATTTTTTTAATGCAGTGTGTATTAACACATGAATCAATCGCATTTCACTCAACCGAGTATTTACCTCATATAACGCTAAAATAGGAAATGCGTGTTAGCAAGTTGATTGTTAATGTGTGTATCTAAAAGGTGATAGGCTATTTAACCTCCAAGGCAGGACTTCCTCTCTACATCTATTGACTGTTGGGTGGTAGAGCTTTTTGGTTGGGTGATCCAATTTATCCCATTCATTTAAATAGTAGTGACTCGTCTTTGCTAAATAGTCTCTGGCCTCACACTCTATAGAACTACAATGACAATCATGCATTACGTCGTCTCCCCAAAGTTTGCACAATTTTATTCCTGATTTCTCACAATACAGGGACAGTAGTGGTGTACAAAAGCAACTTTTATTTATTTTATAAATATTTTATTTACTTTATTTAAGAAGTAACTCAGATATTATGGTAAAAAATAAATATTACAAGTTATCTGATTACATAGTACACTTTAGCATATTAGCATACACTGCAGACAGACAGGCCTTTGGTAATGAGAAAAGACTGCTGCTTTTAAAAACATGCTGAAGTGATTACCAATTTTTTTTACAACAATAGTTCCTTGAATTTGTGGTTAGCAACTTTCCAACTGCCAGAATTATAGAGGAAGTATTTAGAGGAAATTATATCTTCCTTATGGCAGTTTCCCATATAGCAGGGTTTTTTTTTAAGCTAATGCACTGCACTGTTTTTTATTTTTTATGTTTTTAGTATTTATTTATAAGTCATTATTATTTATCTATAAAGTCACATTATATTAATATGCAACAATAACTTGCTACATCATTTTCCAGAATTAGTCCAGAAACCGAGTTCAAACGCACCACCAAGATCAATCATTGTGAACTTTCTTCAGTTTTTGGTGAAAAAGTTTGTTTTGAAGCAGGCCTGGCAGGGCGCATAAAGGTGCAAGGCACCATGCTGTCATTTGATCACAACTACGCCGTGGAAATGCTCCAGAAACTACTCTGGAATAAAAAATACTGAAAGGAAGGAAGAGTCGGTTTTAGACGCCCTTCAAACGCTAGATGGCCAACAGTGGATTGGTCAGGAGTGGGCCTACATTGGATAATGAAGATGGAAATGTGGCAGATCCTGAAGGTGACTCTATGGAGAAGCAATTAGATCGGTGTATGGCCTGGCAACGTGTTGGAGGCAATAGCTTGGAGAGAACTCAGCAAGTGAGAGAAAGGCTCCAGGAATTCGGGTGGCGGAGGACAAGTCTCAGTTGCCTACATTTCTGAGACTGTCAATCCACGCATTTTATCACTTGGCTCACTGTGCATGACACTCACAGCATGTGGAGGCTCATGCTACACTCCGCAATCCACACACATCTTACCACTTGCCCCATTGAGGGCAAGAACCACTAATCGCCACCACGAGGAGGTTACCCCATGTGACTATACCCTCCCTAGCAAACAGGCCAATTTGGTTGCTTAGGAGACCTGGCTGTAGTCACTCAGCACGCTCCGGATTCAAACTCGCGACTCCAGGGGTGGTAGTCAGCGTCAATACTCGCTGAGCTACGCAGGCCCCCCTAAATCCTCTATTGTTAAGATCTTTTAATTGGACTCTTGAAGATGGCCTCCTTCCATCACGGAAGGAGGCCATCATAACTATAATTTCTAAAGAAGGTAAAAAAATAAAGAATGCTGTGGCTCATATAGGCCAATTCCAGCTATTAATGTAGATTACAAGTTATTCACCTCAAATATATGCAAAAGATTTGAAATGTTTTACCTGACTTAATTAACGAGGATCAGACAGGCTTTATTAAAAACCGTCAGACCCAGTATAACATTAGAAAAACATTACATATTATTGAATATATTCAAGAAAAAGATACAAGTGTGGCACTTTTGAGCCTTGACGTAGAAAAAGCATTTGATAGTTTTAATTGGAATTTTCTTTGTCAAGTGTTTGAATTTGGTTTGAATAAAAAAATCAATTAAGTATATTAAAACAATCTATCAGTAGCCTACTGCTAGAATCAAGGTGAATGACGATTTATCGGCCACATGTAGTCTTGGCAGGGGAACACAGCAGGGCTGGTTTTTGATCCCTACTTTTTTGCTCTCTATATTGAGCCTTTGGCTCAAGTGATTTCTCAAAATAAGGACTTGAGAGGGATAAGGATTAGAGATAGAAGAACATATTATTGGACTGTTTGCAGAAGATATTATAGTCTATCTTAAAGAACCGGATAACACTTTTCCAATTCTAATGAATCTAGTAGAGGAATTAACTGCATATAAATGAAATGTTTCAAAATCTCAGGTCAACTCCTTTAAAGAGGCCCTATTATGCTTTTTGTGATTTTACCTTTCCTTTAGTGTGTAATATAGCTGTTTGTGCATGTATAAGGTCTACAAAGTTACAAAGCACAAAGTCCATGCAAAAGGGTGTTATTCTCTCCCACAGACAACACTGCTCAAGAAATACAAGAAACGGCTGGATTTTAGTCCAGACATTTCTTCTGTAAAGTATCTACATCACTATGTAACACGTTTGCATAATGGCCTAAGGGCTACTTTGGCCCGCCCTCAAACAATCGTAGTTATAGCCGTGTCCAGGATGAGTGGTTAGTGTCACCATGTCGAGAAGATGTTGTTTTCTTCACTGCGAAAGCAAAACCTCTTTGTTTTTACTTGCAAAGGCAGACGAATTGAAGAATACATTTTTTAATTATTATAATTATTTAGCAGTACAACCACAACCAATGCTGGATTTTCAGGATGGTTACTCCTGAAAGATGGTGCAGTTCCCACTTTGTTGAGACAATCTGGCGCTTCAGGATCACAAACTATATATGTTTGATTATTGGTGGATTTATCTGCTACCGAGAGTTCAAAAGCGGAGTTTTGTGTTGTAGCTACGGTGTACACCCAGCGCACAGCTGTAGGCCTCTGCTAACCTGCTAGCTTAAGTTATTGTGTTGAAATAGATTTGCTAATCAGCTGCGGGCCCACTTTTACCTACAATAGTGTAGAATTATGCAGACTTTTTTTCGTTCTAAATATCATGAATACTGATCAAGTGTGGAGATGGATTTATTTTTACAAACGATAATTTTACATATGCAATCCACGGTAGTGCTCAGCTAACTTGCTATTTAATTTTATTGTTTTGGTAAGGGTTTACTATTCCGCTGTGGTCCTGCTTTTACCTAAAACTGTAACAAAATGGTCGATCTCAAGAGTCTTATATAATTATATAATTACAAGCTGTAATGTTACAGCCGATATCCACAGTAGTTTACGACTAACTTGCTCAATAACTCTCTAATACACCCGGTAATATCCAACCGGGAGTAAGCCTCTGTTCTCCGTTCATATCTCTGGCAACAAAAGTTTGGCTACACCCATTCCAGCAAAAGATGACTAACTTAGATGCACTATGTGTCTTTTACCAGAAGCTTTGTTAGGTTCACCATAATCAACATTGTACTTGTAAGAAAGCTACAAAATGAAAACTTACCACTGTGAAGCGTCCTGCTCAAGTCGTGCTTGCGAAGGTGGTTCAGGTCGATCAGCTTGTTCTTTTAAACTTTCATTATTTGTTTCATTACGGACTCAAACTGGTACAAAAACTGACAACACTGTTACCATAGTTACAATTGGGTTTACAGTTGCTCAGGAAGCCTGAAACTCAGTTATGGTAGGGGCATTACATTTCCAACACACGCTCTACGTGGTTGACCAATCAGAGCAGACTGGGCTTTTCGGAAAGGGGGGCTTTAAAGAGACAGGAGATAATTCAGAGTGTTTGAGCCAGAGGATTAGAAAAGGTTTAGCAGAAATGTACAGTATGAGATAATGTGTTTTTTTTTTTTTTTTTTTTTTACTTTAAAGCATATGTAAAGCATATTATTCAAGTAGACCCCCAAAACAAAATGATAAACCTGTAAATTAGCATAATATGAGCTCTTTAATTACTCTCCTTCACAACTAATTAGACAAACATACAACGTAAAATGGGATGCCAAATCAATCAAATCTGACATTACCTCTGACATTAACGTTTTAAGTGTAAACTTTTTTCACGATATGGCACCCCCCTTTGGACCCACCGGCTGGTCCATTGAGTTTATTGCTAATCCTGTTTGAACATTCTAGAGCAGTAAACATGGATTCACTGTAGGTAACTGATTTGATTCCAAATCAGTAATGGGTTTGTTCTTTCTTTCTCTCTATATATATCTCTGAAGGTGTCCCAGAGCTTGGCCAGTTCCACGCCATGAGTGTGATGGAATGGACAAATGTGACAACGACAACTGGAGAACAAGTTCAACTGATCAGGATACGAAACCCCTGGGGGAGGAAGAGCTGGAGCGGAGCATGGAAGGAGAGGTATAGGGTGGAAGATTCACAAATTGGTCAACTACTGATGTATTTTCTAGTGTTCTTTTTGTGCTAAATGCCTTGTATTCCAACACGTCTGTATCATAAAAGGAATAGATTCAACAGTACTCTGTCCCTTGAAAATAATACTAGAACTGTTACTCACCATGACCAGAACCGTTCGACCTGATGGTGGAAAAGTGCTTTTTCTTTCTTCTGCAGAACACAATAGGAGATATTTTAATAAATATCCAGGTCTGTCTTTTCAAGACAATAAGAGTGGATTGTGATTACCGATCCTAAGATACAAAAAAGGAAGCTTATGTTTATGTCTGTTTTCATTATTGTGAATCTTCTACATCTGGGCATGCTGATTTGAACATATTAACATTATATCATGTTCATCATTCTAAGTGCACCTTTTCTACTTGGGTTTGTAGTAATTACAGAGTTTTATGTCTATCTCTCTCTCTCTCTCTCCAGTGGATCAGGGTGGACTTCTTTGGAGCCCTCCTGTGCTCAGTCTCTACTGGGCCGCACGGCAGTGGGGGAATTCTGGATGGACGAGGCAGAATTCCAGCAGGAATTTGATGAGGTCACAGTGGGTTATCCAGTCAGTGATTCAGGACACCTCCAGAGCATCTACACTGGTATTCATTAGATCATTTACATTACAGGACCTGTCTCATAAATTGATTATCTACTAATATAAATTTGATGCAAGTTTAATAATAAAGGAATGTGTTTAGTGTGACTGTGTCATTTTCCTTCATGTAGGAAGTTTTCTAACCCATAGCCACCAGATTGGTGGCCGCTGGGTCAAAGGTCACTCTTCAGGTGGTTGCCGTAACAACAGCACTTTTAGCAGCAATCCTAAGTACTGGTTGAAAGTGTGTGAGAAGGGAGAAGTCTTGCTGTCATTGCTGCAGTATGCACTTACTGAACCGCCAGCAGAAGGCAGCGTTCAGCAGCATCCACACCTCCAGGCCATTGCACTACATGTATGGAAGGTTAGATAATCTCAAAACGAATCTTACGGTTATAAAATTATTTTCTCTGGTAATTGATATTATGCTATAAATGCTTTCAATTGAACCTAATTTGTATTGAATCCAGATCATTAGATTGTGTTTGGACATATGCAAATGTGTTTATGTATTTACCTCTAATTTGTGTGTATGCGTGAGATCATGTTTAACCCTTTAAGCTTGGATGGGCAAATATTTATCAAAATATTAATAACTACAGCCTTGACCAAAACAAAAAGGTATTGTTTTAAAGCTAAGAAACTTTACTTTACAACGCATGTAATCAGTATGACTAAATTGCTGCAATTGCTTTGAAAATTTCAGACAAATCAGAAGTGTTTGGTTTTGATAATTTATTTATAATTTTGGACTATATGTTACACAAATCTTTAGTAATTTTTGTGTTTGCATGTGTTATTAGATCTTGTGTAAAATTATTCTGTTTTATTTGTTTGGAGAGGCTTTTGGACACTTGAAGACATTTTGGGAAAATAGGATAATTATTTTTGTAATGCTATAACTTTTTATCGCTTTATTGTAAGAAAATAAAGTTATTTTTGGCTTAAGTTTGTTTTTTTGTTTGTTCTGTTTTTTTGGATTCTTCAGCAGTTTCTTAGGCTGAAAGTCTTGAAATGTATATCATTAAAAACTTTGAAAATTATTATTTAAAATGATACCAAACGCTTGACCTTTTTTTAAAATTATTATTATTAGTTTTTTGTCGAGTTATAAGCCTATATTTTGGGTATGCCACTGAAAAAGGAAATCTTTAAAAACACCCTCAGAAATTACAGGGTTAAAGTTCTTTACACACTTTTTGTTTATGTCATAGGTGGAGAAGAAACACTTTAACCTGATGCAGACGTTGAACAAGCCACCACTTGTATCACACACACATGCGTATGATCGAGAAGTGGTTGTACACACTCAGCTGAGTCCTGGGTTTTACCTGCTGGTGCCCAGTACCTTCCTGCAGGGAGCTGAGGGCCGATTCCTCTTAAGAGTTAATTCTTCCTGTCCTACCTCCCTCAGGTGACAGCACAAATACATACTCATAATAATAGATTTAAAATAATTCAAATCGATTGTAAATGAGATGGCTGGTGGAGTTCAGGGTGCCCACTTGTCAGTACAAAATAGCTAACACAATTAAATTCTGCATTTAAATGTAGTTGTCGCTCCTGAAATTTTGCTGTCTGTCCGTGGCCAGCTTGTAAACAGTACTTTAATATAGTGTGTGCCTGTGACTTCTTAACGTGATAAGTCGTAAACCATCCCTTCCATGCTTTTGTCCTGACAAAGTGAAATCTCCTTGTTTAAAAATAGTTTCTGTCTTTCCAGTGTGATGAATTTGACGAATCCTCCCCAGCAATGCTCAGAGGGAGAGTGGGAAACCATCAGTTCTCATGGCTGTTGGACTGTCGGCTTGAATGCAGGAGGAGGCCGGAACTTCCCCACACATGGACAGAACCCCCACATGCCACTTAGTGTGACATATGACCCTGGCGGTAACAACGTTAGGGTCACCCTACGTCAAAACAGGCTCGAAGATGCCCTCCATGCCATCGGCTTCCATATTTATAAGGTCAGAAATTATACATGGACGTAACATCATGAGTATCTAGACATCTTAAAAACACAGAGAACTTCAGTAGCTCTGCTGTTTCAATTGCTCTGTCCGAAACCTAATGAAAGTTTTGTCATAAAATGCCTTTAGAATTTTATAACATGTAATGTGACTGTGTGTGTCTAGGTACCTGATGGTGGCTCTCACTCCTTGTTAACCCCCGGTGCCATGTCTCCGGTGGTTAGCTGTATACCTCATGCCCACTCCCAGGAGGTCAGTGTGTTCTGCCGTCTGCAGAAGGGCGAGTATTTCGTAATTCCCTCCACCTACCAGCCAGAACTCAGCGCACAATTTACACTTACCCTTTCGCTCAGGATGCATCGGTAAACACAACACATCATTGTACTAACAGCTCAGCATTTTTTCAAATATATATTTTGTACTATATATATATATATATATATATATATATACACATACATCCTCCTGTAAATAATGTATGCTGTAAATTGGTCAATTCAAATGGTCATGAATTGTCAATTCAATTAAAATGCACTTAAAATCTAATAATTGGAAAGACTGGTAAAATTTTACTTTCATGTTAAGAATTTGGTACTAGCTAACACAGGCCTACAGTTCAACTAATTTGTTTTCATTGGAAAACACATTGGTTTCACTACGTTTAAGCCTTTCATGCATGCTAGAACGGCGTTTTCCTCAACCGAAAACAAAACATTTAAAAAAGCTCTCCATTACCACACACTTTGAAATAGAGTTTTCAAATGAACAAGATCAGTGTGGATATGTCCTAAATATTTGGGTTCTGATATAGTAAAGTACTAAAGCTGTCCATCTCCACAGAAAATCAATGCAGTGTCACGAGCATCTTGGACGTGCCGTTCAGGAGGTAACTATCTTTCAACTCTTATGTTCAGATGATATTATGGTTTGCACAGCCTTCATGGTGTCTGAACTCTCCTATAATAAAGTAAATATTATTTTTACTGTTATATACTGCATTGTTGTACTACTGTATAGTGTCATCATACCATTTATGTAATGGACAGATCTGTGTTTGTTCTGAGTTCGGTGAATTGTTCTGTATCGAAAGTTACCACCCACCTTGTTGTGAAGCATTGCAGACTTTTGAGTGATAGGTTAGGCTTAGCAGGTGGCAGATATTCCCTGGGTAATACAGTTTGTTACCCATAATTAAATTGGTCACTCAATCACCCAGAAGTTGACAAAATGATCTTCTAGCAGATATACACATTTGCAAACACCAATATTTTATTCAGATATGGTCACTAACTATTCATGCATTCATACTTAATCTCTCTTGTTTGATTTTGTTAAATCACAATACTGCAAGCAGTTTCAGGGCAAGTAATGTACCATAAGGGTTTGTAAGATGCCCCTCTCTTTTTCCTCTTTCTCTCCTCCCACAGGTCTCCTGTATATCTGTGATGAGAAGAAAGTCTGGGCAAGGGGATTAGTTGCCCATGCTGATGTGTGTTGAAGGTCTTCACCTCCAATCGTAGGACAGGAGTCTCCGAAGTGTTACAAACAGTGTAGCCATTTAAAACCTCATCCACTGAGCTGATCTCTCACAACAACCACTGAAGCTGCCATACAGCTTCAGCCAGGCCCAGCAAGCCCAACAGAGACATGACTCAGCAGAGAGACACACGCCCATAGAGTGATACACTTGAACAGAATCTGCCCAGACTCCAAGAGACAGAAACAGCAAAGAGAGAATAGAACAGAGATAAGAGAAAATGCAAACAACCAAGAGAGAACCAAAAAAAATAAAAAATAAATACCATTGATGATTGAAATATGTCAACCAGTTGAGATTCAGCTGTATAATGGGTGTTATAATTTAGGCTATGTACATCTGAGAGCGAGAGAAAAAATATTGTATCGAGGGGTGTTGTTAGGCACAATGCAAAGTGGAGTTTTGTTGTCGCAACTTGTGCATTAATATATAATTTAACCAACTGAATTTATCACTACTGTTTAAAGGTTTGGAATCACATATTTGTATGTTTTTGAAAGAAAATGTGTATTTCTTACGATTTATCAAGAATTACAGTTTAGACACTTATAGTATTAATGGTTAAATGGCTATTTCTACTCATATAAATGCAGTATTCTTCATAATTTCTGTTTACCCAAGAATCCTCAACTTACAGCTGTTAGCACATTACAATGATTTCTCAATGATTAGGTGACACTGTATTTTGTTAGTAATAACTGCTGAAAATGTTGCTTTGCCATTTTGGGCAAAAATTTTATTTTTAAATAAATAAGAAATATATATTTAAACTAGGGCTGTCGATTTAACGCACCCGAGACACTACACAAGCATGTCTGACGCAGGTGTAAATTGACGGGTTCTCAAACAAGCCCTCATAATAAATCTCCAACTGATTGACAAATTCACTTGTGAAATGGATTGTTGTGAACTGTATGCCAATGATTGACTTATGTTCAATAATATAGTAGTAAACAATACATTACATTCTAAAGCCGCTTTTTGTATTGTCAATGATTAACTCTTCTGCTACAAGAATGTAATGCATTTTAATTATCTGAATATTTGTTTTTATTTTATTTATCTAATTTTTAAATATTTAAAGATAACTATGTATCATTATTTCATCATTATATATTTACATATATTGACAGCGATTATACAAGCGATTGACAGCCCTAATTTAAACATCTATTTCAAACAGTGATAAAGTTTTTGGCAGTTGCTGATCAATGTTATGCATCCTTGGTGAACAGAAGCATCAACTTATTTCAAGAACAAAAATGTATTGGTGATTCCAATCTTTTAAATGGTAGTGCATTCGGCCATGCTTGTGTGTATTTTATATCGACAAAAAATGTGTCAAGTCTTTTGTTACATAATGTAAAGCAGTTTTTGCTCTCGTTTTTTATGAATAACTTTGTCCTTTGATTTGCGTCCAAAAGGATGAACTGGGTGAAGGAAAGCAGATGGGGGTAATACTGGCCCAGAGAAAGATTGAAAGACAAGGATTGAATAAGTGGGAGGGTACGCGGCTCTACTGAAGCTCTAACACTCTCTGAAGTATGCCACAGAGTTGGGGCTCATCACGCAGTCACTGCCCTGTCGGCCTCTTTTAGTGCTAATAGCCTGTGTGACAGTCCGAAAGGCCCATTAAGGCCACACTAGTGACGAACTTGCAGCGTCACTGCACACCCTGTCCCAGCCAGCACATGGTGCTGCCACACAATGATTCACTGTGTGAAACAAATATACTGCTGTGATATACTTCTCCCTGTGTTCCTGTCTGTTATATAGGTACCACACATTAAATTAATTTGAATTTAAATCTTGTAATCCTACTTTATTTGAAAGCTTTTCAACCTTGTACACTGACCACCTTAGTTTCTGCCGAAATAACAAAGTACTTCAGTAAAACTGTAGTAATTTGGTTAGCAACACAGTAACAAAGAATCTGAACACTTCTTATGTTTGAATGAGGTTTATTAATTGATTATGCTTTATTATGACTCCATGGAATATTTATACTGTGAAACATTGCATGCCATAGGACCATCGTGAGCTGGGAAACAGTTACAGCACCTACCACTAAAATATACACTCTCTCTTTTACATATAGTAGGGTCCACATGTGAAAATGCTTTTATTTTTCAGGTTTAATACAAAAAAGTATCATTGCAGATTATGTCAGCATTACAAAGTTAGTAAACTGGCATAGACTCCTCGAATTTGTGTAAAAGAGCCCATATTATGTTAATTTACAGGTTCAAAATTTTATTTTTGTGGTCTACTAGAATATGTTTACATGATTTAATGTTCAAAAAACACTTTATTTTTCTCATACTGTACATTTTCTTTTCCCCCACTCTTCATACTCCATCTGAAACGTTCTGATTTACCTCCTGTCTCTTTAAAGCCCCACTTTCCGAAAAGTCCGGTCTGCTCTGATTGGTCAACCATGTAGAGCGTCTGTCGGAAATGTAACGCCCCTACCATAACTGAGTTTCAGCTACTGATTCTTCCTGAGCAGCTGTAAACACTACTGTAACTATGGTAACAGTGCCCTTGGTTTTTGTCATACTAGTTCAAGCCAGAGTCCATTAATGAATGAAATAATGAAAGTTTGGAAGAACAAACTGATCAACCTGGACCACCTTCGCAAACACTACTTGAGCAGGATGTTTCACAGCGGTAAGTTTTCATTTTGTAGCTTTCTTACAAGTACAATGTTGATTATTGTGAACCTAACAAAGCTTCAATAAAAGACATGTAGTGCATCTAAGTTAGTCATCTTTTGCTGGAATGGGTGTAGCCGAACTTTTGTTGCCAGAAATATTAACGGAGAACAGAGGCTTACTCCCGGTTGGACATTACCGGCGGTAATAGAGAGTTATTGAGCAAGTTAGCCGTGGACTACTGTGGATATCGTCTGTAACATTACAGCTTGTAATTATATAAGACTCTTGAGATCGACCATTTTGTTACAGTTTTAGGTAAAAGCAGGCCCACAACTGAATAGTAAACCCTTACCAAAACAATAACATTACATAACAAGTTAGCTGATTCACCAGCGGGAGGCGGAGTGATTTTCGGCGGAAACACTGCAGGGGAGCGTAAAGTTTCCCTGCGAAGATTCCGCCCGCTGACTCCTGTATATCGACAGCGAAGGTAGAGGGCAGAGGGAAATTGTGAGGAAATGGTGTTTGTGCACCTGTTTTTATAGCAGAGAGTTTAGTGCTAAAACAGGCGGGGCTCAAACACCATAGCCAATATTAGAATATTGGCGTTATTGTAGAGGTTTCAACTAGGTCGTGTATAAAGGCACTGCCCATATGCGTAACCACGCAATGTCAAGTGTACTGAGTCCTAAGGGAAATTCAGTTAAAGACGTGCGCGTCGCCACAACTGGTGCGCGCCGCCGTTGCTGCGGAATTGACAGGGCTGCGGTCGGCGCAAGAGCAGAACCCAACACCTACCTAGAAGATAATGAACAACAAATTTGACGCGTGAGTAATCAAAACGGCGCTGCACGTTAGCGGGGATTTCTAATGCGAGTCTGCAATCGCATGCATTTCAAGCTTCCCTTTAACGCGGAGAGAGAGAGGGAAAGAGGTGTGTCTACTAGCTTTGGCATGAGCTGGGAGGTCACCATGTTTTAGTTGCATGATTGGACCTTTACCTTGCTGCGTCCAGATAAATTGGATTTGAATGCATGCGGTTAATGCAACTAGCAAATACCCCGTCAGAAGCGCCAGATCTCAAGGCGCAGGGCCTCCAGACCGAGGACGGATCACCGGGTTGAGCATGTGTCTGAGCGGGTGCAGGTGCTCTGCGACCCGGGCAGACACTCTTTCTGCCGGAGCATGACATGTGGCACTTAAGGCTGATTGTAAACATGCGTGGATTTGTATATTAGTTAAACACGTCTGTTTATTAGGCATGTTAATATAAATGTAAAGTAGATAGTCCTATGTTACATAACCTGTGTTGTTCCTTATACAGTATGTTTGCAAGCAATGCACAACCACTGTCAATTGAAAGCACAGGGTCAAATAAGGTAATGTGCAAACTCAGACTGGGCCTCTGTCCTATTTGTAATCCAGTTAGTCACATACGACTATTCTAATCAAGCCTCAACAATATTGTCACACAGTAATGTCACCACTAAAATTTGATTTGAAAATGAGTTACCTCTTTCAACTACTTCACATTATATTATATATTAAGAAATTAAAACAGCAGTCTGTTTGGACATATACCATGGCATTTGAAGTGCCTTGGAAACCTTGTACCTACCACGGTACCTTGTAAATAAATACCATTGTATTTTACTATGGTAATAATTAGTAAACCATGTTATTACCATCTAATAACATCGTTGTACCCAGGTACTGACACAGGAATGTTTTTGCTTGTTTTTATCTAATTTGTTATTGGAATACAAATTATTGTATTTTTTGGATGGAAGTATGTCGACCGATATTGTATTTTGCTGATACCGATTAAAGGTGGTGGAAAAGGCAGATGACCAATTACAGTTTTTCTCAGTCGCTTTGGTAAATTTCTCGAATCCCCCTCGACATTTGCAAAACAGTAAGTGCATTTCTCAAAACAATTCGTACAAATAGCAAAACACCATGGATTACCTGCAAAAGCCAGTCTCTTGCTCAAAATCCTTAGTTCATCTCTCAAAAGTAAATATCTGTGTAAATGAACATGTCAGTGCTATACTTTCCATCTCCATGCTGAGAAAAATTCCTCAATGGGGTTAAGGAATGGGGAGTAGGGTGAGAGGAACTCCATCAGCATCCTGTTGTGGGCCGCAAACCATTGCCTGATGATGTTGGTGCAATGGAAACTGACATTGTCCCAAACTATCACGTACTTTGGCAGGTCATCTCCAATTTGACCCCTCTCTTGTTCAGGGATGAGATCCCTGTAGAGAGTGTCTAAAAAGGTGACAAGCCGCTTTGTCTATCTCTGAGAGTGGTGTGCTAACGCATATTCCCATTATTGGGCCATAGAAGACGCTTTGTCTATCTCTGAGAATGGTGTGCTAACGCATATTCCCATATATGGCCCAATAATGGGAATATGCATTAGCACACCATTTTCAGAGATAGCAGCACCCATGTTTATGTTCCCGCCCCGTTGGCCTGGCACAATGATATTTCGACCACGCCTTCTGCGTTTCGTTAGGTTGAAGCCAGCCTCATCCATGTTGAAGAAGCTGTGCGGTGGTTCACTTGCTTCTAGTTCCATTATACGCTATATCCAGAAGACACCAAATGAGTTTTGGCTGCACCCTTCGACCAGCCTCGGCCATTGTAAGCCCATGACTGAGAACGTGGTCTACAAGTGTGGCTCTTATCTCATCAGGAATGCGCATATGTCCTCGGCCTCTTCTGCCTCTTCCTCTGTTTTGCCTCCCAACTCCTCCGCCACGCAGCCTCACTCCTCTTCCTCTTCTTCTTCTCTCTGGCTGTTGACCCAGTCCAATTCCTTGTCCTTCCATTGTCAGACATTGTAACATTGTGTTGTGCTCCGGCTATATATACTTGCCAGTTGATGGTTCATGAGATGCACCTTCGTTAGAGAAAGTCAAGATTCACCTGGGAGCAATTTGCCAATTCAGGACAGATTTAGAAAAAAAGTCTAATGGAAATGTATAGAAATATGCTTGACATATTATGGCAACTTGTTCAACCATTTAGCATGTAAAGACTTATGCTATAAACGAATACCTAAATGTTGTGGGGGGTGAGACTATTCAACAGAGACCCATTATAATACATTTTGATCAACTAGTCATAAGCAATTGATAATGTAGGAAACAGCAGAGAATTGTACATAATCATTTGTATGGATGTACCAAAGCATTTGCAACTTGTTCAAAGAAATGAAAAACTGCTTTTTTGATGTGCACAAGTGACACAATGATGTGAAGATTGAACAGGTAGTTTTGAGAATTTCAATTCTGATCTGAGAAATGTACCAAAGCGACTGAGAAAACTGTAATTAGCTTATACATTTTTTTTTAATTGCTTATAGAATGTTAAAATAGTTTTTTTAGTCTTTCCTTACTATAACTGGTGCAGACATAGAGGCTACGTGAGTCTAAATTGAATATAAAATCCCAAATGCAATTTATTGTTTACTAAATTCCATACATTTTGCATAACATGGGACTTTTAACTATAATCAAGCCCAAAATACATCTGGACTCTTATTTTGAAATAACGGAGACTTGGCTCCATTACAAGCTCTATATTCAAGTAATCAATAAATTAAGCTTTTATAGGCAATATATATACTATATGAAGGATTTTGTGCTGGCCACAGAGGAACAATATCGCCATAGATTTTTGCAGATAACCAATAGTTCCAAAAAGCAACTATCTGTACCGATTAATAACACCGATATAATAACACCGATATATTCGCCTACCTCTAGTTGGAAGACACTGTATGTGTACTTTCCATGGTGATAAATAAGTTATTGTGGCTATGTGGAATTCTGTCTCCCTTTTAAGCCTGAAAGATGATGACAGCGGAGACCATGACCAGGACAACAGCTCACCGAATGACGGGGAGACGGACAGAAATGACGAAGATGACAAGGATTCAAACACTACCAAGAGAAAGGTGTGTTGGATGGATGGATGGATGGATGGATAGATAGAGAAAAAAGGATACATGTCAGGCATAAATCAAATGGATCCAAATCGTGTGTGATACACTTTGTTTTTGTGTGTGTATGCTGCAGGCAGTGGTCCCAGGGGCTGGTGAACACCCTCTTCAGTACAACTACACGTTCTGGTATTCTCGTCGCACACCGGGACGACCAGCCAGCACACAGAGCTACGAACAGAACATCAAACAGATTGGCAGCTTTGCTTCGGTACCTACAGATAAACTCATGAACACAAACGAACATTGACGGAGATATATTTATTTAGACATGTACCACACATTCATATACATGCACAGTGGGGTTTAAAGTTAGATTTCCTTGCCATAGGTCATTTGGTCACTTGATTGATAGCTCAACAGCTGTCTTGTAATTGTAGGTGGAGCAGTTCTGGCGTTTTTATAGTCACATGATCAGACCAGGTGATCTGACTGGCCACAGTGATTTCCACCTGTTTAAGGAAGGAATCAAGCCCATGTGGGAGGTGAGTGCTGCATGATGTAATGCTGCTTATTAAAGTATTATATTTTAATAAGTAGCTTTAATTTAATCAGTTATAGTTAAAAAAGCAAAGGTCAAATGTATTGTTCCCAGATTATATGTTCAGATTATATGACAGTTTTCTTCTTTAAAAAAACTGTATTTATCTTCATACTCTCTAATCTCCACTCATTGCATGTTCCATAAATTTTCACTCGCTTTCTTTTTTTAGGATGATGCCAATAAGAGTGGAGGTAAATGGATCATTCGGCTGCGTAAAGGCCTGGCATCACGTTGCTGGGAAAATCTGATCTTGGCCATGCTGGGGGAGCAGTTCATGGTTGGCGAGGAGATCTGTGGGGCCGTCGTGTCTGTTCGTTTCCAGGTGCTGTTGCGCAATTACTTTAATTGGCATTATCTTCATATTTTTGTCATTAGCCCCTTTTATACAGATCCTAGGCAACATGTCGCTAATACAGGATTGGTCAGAAACGTTTTTAAGGCAGGGCTTAGCGAAGGGTCAATTGGCCTACCTACTAAAAAAAATGAAATAAATACACAGACAAGGTAAAACAATGCTTTTCAAAAGGTGCATTTTCTTTTTTTTTTTATCCATACTGTAGTGGATTAGGTGTTTAGGGTCATTGTCCTTCTGCATTACCAAACTTCTACTGACCTTCAGCTGGTGCACAGACCTTGTCCTGTGGTATATCTTGATAAACTTGTGAATGAATTTTTTCCTCGATGATGGGAAGTGGTCCAGACCCTGAAGCAGCAAAGCAGCCCCAAATTATGATGCTTCCTCCACCATATTTCACCGTTAGGATGATGTTTTCATGTTGGTATGTGGGGCCCTTTTTTACCCCATACATAGTGCTGCGTGATCTTCCCAAACAATTCATCCTTAGCTTCGTCAGTCCACAAAAGATTTAGCCAGTAGTGTTGTGGAGTGTCAACATGGTTTTTGGCCAACTTCAGGCACTCAGCAATGTTTTATTGGAAAGCAGAGGCTTCCTTCATGGTGTCCTGCCATTGACACCATGCCTGTTTAATGTTTTCTGTAGAGTAGACTCATGAACAGAGAGGTTAACCAGTTCCAATGATTCCTTCAAGTCTTTAGCTGTCACTCTGTGGTTATTTTTTTAACCTCACTGAGCATTCTGCTGTGCTCTTTGAGTCATCTTGGCTGGTCGGCCACTTCTAGGAAAGTAGCCACTGTAATAAATATTCTCCATTTATAGACAGTTTGTCTAGCTGTGGACAGATGAACATCTAAACTCTTTGAGATAACTTTTTAACCATTTCCAGCTATATGCAAAGCAACCATTCTTGATCGTAGGTCTTCTGTGATCTCTTTTTTTTTTAGGCCTGGTCCACTTCAGCAGATGCTTCTTGTGAATAACAAACTCAAAATGTTTGAGTGCTTTTTATAAGTCAAGGTAGCTCGAACCCACACCTCATTAATTGGATGTCAGGTTTGCCAACTCTTGACTCTAATTAGCTTTTGTTGACTGCATTAGCCTACATAACAATAATGTATTGGACCTATATTTACAATATAAATGTTAATCCTTAAATTTGAAAAAATAAAAATCAGAAATAAATCCAGACTTTATTTTCACACAGTGACGTGAATGAGAAAATGTTTAATGGTAAATGACAGCCATCTGTTTTTAAAACAGCAGTCTAACATGAAACTGTTACCAGGGGCACCTGCAGGGTTTAATCGGAGGGTACGCACTGAAATCTACCTAATAAACCTTATATCTAGGGGGGTGCATGCTCCCCTGGGAGATTTTTTTTTTGTTGCAAAAAACAACACCAAAGCGTTCAACTCTGGTGACTTTGAGATAAGCATTTGTTTTATTTTCTTGAGTATGAGTTACATTCATGTAACTATTGGCTAAAGCATTTCTTCCAGTAACCGGTCAGACAGATGCGTTTTCGTGCTAAAAAAGCAAAACGCACCACAACAAATAGAGCCAAACGCAGATGTCTCGAGACGCGTTTTTATCAGTTGAAGAAGTTCTTTTTAACTTCACGCAGCATCTAAAAATGTAGCGCTCCCATGAGAGATGCTAAAAACACAGTGAAACGTGATGCAGTTGTCAAAAGACATCTATCTAGTGAATTCAGTTTGAACAGCCCCTTGTTCACATGCAACAGCACTAGCTGAAGTTTCTCAAAGTTACCACTCAAAAAGACTTTTCCCAATTCACTGAAAATAACTGAAAATAATGATTCATTCTCAAATTGTTCATTGCTAGTTCTTTTAAACAGCCAACAGAAATACGGGATACATTTCATGATTGGTGAAATATTCTGAGAGCAAATGTTTCTCAGGTCAATCGGAGTGCTACAGCTGTAGGTGCCACTGACTGTTATATCTCTTTTCTGCATACAAACTTTCTCCTTCGCATGATAAATACGTCATCACTACAACACACACCGTTCACGGTATCAGCTCTGCCTTCATTCATACAGACACATTCCGGGATTGATCCCGGCAATATTACCAGGGTCTGATCCCAGGAACACATTTTCTGTAACTCCGGCTCTTGCTTGCGTTTACACAGAAGGATCCTCTGCCATTATCCCGGGAAAATCGCGGGATCAGAGCCCAGTGTGAATGAGGTTATTGAGTCTCAGAGCCGAAATGAGTTTTAAGGCATTACCTAAAAAAAACTAAAAACATTTTATTTAGCTGTGGATGTGCAATGATATTTCTTCTTAATAAAAAAATAAAAATATCTGTGCTTTTGTTTAAAGGAGGATATCATTTCTATCTGGAATAAGACAGCCAGTGACCAGGCCACCACTGCACGCATTAGAGACACTTTACGCAGAGTTCTCAATCTGCCTCCAAATACCATTATGGAGTATAAAACACACACCGACAGCATCAAGTGAGTTATTGAACACTATAGAACACATATCAAGTTTGTTATGGGTTTATATGACAAAACAATAGATATTTTGTTGAAAATTAAGACAAAAAGTGTTTGGACACTTTCTGGTTGTCAGAATTGGTGAAACATGTCAACAGTTAGTGTCATGAACTGCACTAGTGGTTACTCTTCTAGGACACCTGTTTGGACTTTGTGAACATTGGGACTCTTTGGTTAGAAGTTTTAATTTAATACAGTTAGTTCTGAGAAAAGGTCTAGCATAATTTGTTTGCAGATGCCACATTGAAATTAGTTAGAAATTTTGCATCTAATGCAATGACATTCATACATTTGTTTTTGTGTGTCCAAAAGTGTCCAAATGCTTACTGTTGGCAAATAATGGATGTTTAAATTTCAACAAAGTAGAAAAGCTTATTTATTTATGTGTAGGATTGTTATATTTGACCGTGCTTATAAATATGGGAAATATTTGATGTGTGTGTGTGTGGTCTTTCAGAGCTTGGGAGGATTTCCATGGTCTTGTAAATGCAAGTGGAGGCCGCTAGATTTTCATTCTGAGAGTGTGTGATAGGTAAAAACTCATACGACTACACTCACAAACAAACTCACACACTTTAACACATTCTGTAATCACACTTACTGGACCAGCTCAGTTCATACTTAATACTTACTACTCCATATTTATTTTTATCACTGGCTAACAGTTACTTTTCCCACCCATTTCTATATTTTTGGGTTCATTCTCCCACTGAAAGGGACGTGTCCAAGGACGATAACCTGATAATTGATTTTCTGTTTTAAAACAAACAAAAAGTGACATCATGAAAATGGTCTTCATGAGACATTTTACTGTGGACGACTTCTGGATTCAGTTGTTTATCATCCGAACACATCACCTGAAAGCTGTCATAGAAGAGGCAGGAACCAAATCATCTAAATGCAAAAGAATGTTTTCTGCTGAGCCAATGGGCTGAGATATCAGAGAGAAATGGAGGAAGCCAGTGGGACCACATAGTTCAGCCACTGTGACATGAACTAATGGCTGGGATCTGCCAACAGTTGTTCTGAAGTTTTAACATGGCCTTGTGTAGTAGTCACATTTACCTGAATTAGCATCTGAATAACAAAAAAAGGGCAGAAAGACAGAATATGTTTAGGTCACACTGATGGGACAATTTTACTAGTGCAGTATTTTAGCTACAGTGTTAATTGTTTTAACTTAGAACTGTTGTACAAAAAAAGAATTATATTTCTAAACCTATTTGGAGAGATCTATAATGGAAACGTTTTATTTCTCCTGAGTTGAGAGAGTGAAAACCCAAAGGACAATGCCCTCCCTGGGGTGGGCATGGTGGGTACCAAGCTGCCTGATTCACTGTGCCTGGCCTGTAGGCCTTCGCCTCTGGCAAAACGGATCACTGATTTTTAAAATCACTCAACATCCTGGTATTCTGATGGGGAAGGGATACTGGAGGTATCAGAGTGGCATCATTGCTCCAGTGTTCTTTCAAGAGAAGAACCCCAAGCTCTGGTCTAGAATCATTTGAAACCACTCAAACATAATTCACAGATATGAATGCTAACATTGATCTGGAGTTAATGGGGGCTGAATGGGCTCTAGTATCAACACATACTTTATATTGCCTGAAATTCAGTGCTGGACAAAGTTGTATTTGAGGTATATAAACAGGGAAATGGAAAGTTGGTTTGTAATTAAGATTGATCATAGCAATAAATGTTGATTATGCATCTGCTGCTAATTTCCAACTGTGGTGTGACTGTTTTGTTGGTAGTATAACTTTAAAAAAGCACAAATCTGGTTACAGTGAGGCACTTACAATGGCAGTGATTGGGGCCAATTCTTGGAGGGTTTAAAGGCAGAATTGTAAAGCTTATAATTTTATAAAAGCACTTTAATTCTTCTGTTAAAACTCATGTATTATTTGAGCTGTAAATTAGTTTAAATTTTCGTTTAAGGGCTTGTTGACATTACATTGTCATTGCAACAAAGTTTACAAATTGGTTATAACTTTAAACAGAAACGGTTAGTAAGTTAAAACAATGTTTATGTCTTGTGTCTATACTTTTGAAACAGTGAGTATTTTCACATTCAAAAATTGGCCCCCATTCACTTCCATTGTAAGTGCTTCAATGGAACCAAGATTAACATTTTTATTTCTTTTTTTTTAAGAAAAGGAGGGATGAGTATAAATACATTTTGTGGTGACCAACACTATGCCACGTGCTGTCGATTGAGCTTACCTTCTAATGAATCTGGAATATTCCTTTAATATTTATATAAATGTTGAAGGGAAAGGATATATGGTCACTTTACAGTAAGGTTATTTTCAGAAACATTAGTAAATGCTTGAGGTTTAATACTGTTCAGTAAGTTAGTTTATATACATTTACAACTGTTTATTAGTTCATCTTTGTTTATAATGCTTAAACTACAATTCAAATATGCAACTGTAATGCTGAAAAATGAACTAGTATATATTGCAATTAAGAATAACCAAGAATAATAAGTGCTGGAAAGGTGTTGTTCATTGTTAGTTCAAGTTAACCAATGTAGTTAATGAATGCAACATTTATGTAAGGTGTTACTGAATATGTCTTCGGTCCTGTGACAACATTTGTTTAAAGTTTTTCATCATTTTTAATAATCCTTTACCTTCTAGTTTATGTAAAATGGTCCTGGTGTGTTACATGAGTTTTTAAAAGTGCAAATATTGTATGTAGTCTCTCAACTAATGTGAGGCCATAAAATATGCATGTATAATTATTATTAAAAAAAAAAATTGCAAATTGTGGTTACAAATATTTTTAGATGGAGTGTATCATGTCACACCCCAGGACAACTTTCCAAAAAAGTATTTTGGAAAGTTAACTACCCACTAAAACGAAATTTACTGATGCAACCTGGTATTGAATCTGCAATACTGAATTGAATCTATCCAGTAAATATCCTTCAAGAAATAATTCCTTTATTTTTGTAGCCTAAATTAAAATACAAAGGATCATTTGTTATATATCTAGAAATACATACCAAAAGTGTGTGTTGAACATACAATTAATACTACATTTATGCATTTGGCAGATGCTTTTATCCAAAGCGACTTACAGTGCACTTATTACACACTGTAAAAAAAATCCCCTTAAAAAAACGGTAATATTCCGGCAGCTGGGGTGCCAGAAAAAAACCGTAAAATTACAGAAAATAACCAACACGTAAAATTACAGTAATTTTCCTTTATTTAAATCCCGTAAAAAAGCGGTAAAATTCTGGCAGCTGGGGTGCCAGAAAAAACCCGTAAAATTACAGAAAATAACCAACACGTAAAATTACAGTAATTTTCCTTTATTCAAAAAACTGTTTTTACATACATTTTTCTGTATTTTCTTGAGCTCTCACACATCCTTTTTAATGTTTAATTCAACAATATACCAATATAACCATTAGTATAACTCAATACACAGTTTTTACATACAAATTTCTGTATTTTCTTGAGCTCACACACATCCTTTTTAATGTTTAATTCAACAATATACCAATATAACCATTAGTATAACTCGGTCTAATTCATAACTACAACAATACACCAATATAAAAATTTGTCAACAGATAGATTAGAAAAAATAATAATAATTAAACACTCATATAGTCACTTCCAAAGGTTTTACTCCATCCATTCATAGTCCGCAATTTTGTTGATCAGTGAAAGCACCTTTGGACTGACTGCCAGTTGCTTTCTTGATGTGCTCTTTTCTACTTTTGATCCCTTCTCTGGGTTGATCTTGAAAAGGCATCTGTCGAATAAAAAAAGAAAAAAAAAAGAAATCTCTGTAAAATATGCTCTTAATATATTAGCAATAAAAGTAGCAGAATAGTGGGAATTTGCACAGGGGATGTGGACATTGGCAACAAAGATGTGCATGTGAGAGAGACTATGTTGTGAGTGTATGTGTATGTTGAGAGCGTAGTGAGGATGCGTGAGAGAGTGAGTATGAGGATGTGTGTGAGAGTGAGCGTATGTGTGTGAGAGTGAGCGAGCGTATGTGTGTGAGAGTGAGTGGCGTATGTGTGTGAGAGTGAGTGTGATGATGCGTGTGAGAGTGAGTGTGAGGATGCGTGTGAGAGTGAGTGTGAGGATGCGTGAGAGTGAGTGTGAGGATGCGTGTGAGAGTGAGTGTGAGGATGCGTGTGAGAGAGTGTATGAGGATGCGTGTGAGAGAGTGTATGTGAGGATGCGTGTGAGAGAGTGAATGTGAGCATGTGTGTGAAAGCGTGAATGTGAGCATGTGTGTGAAAGCGTGCATGTGAGCATGTGTGTGAGAGCGTGCATGTGAGCATGTGTGAGTGAGCGTATGTGAGGATGTGTGTGAGAGTGAGCGTATGTGTGAGCGTGAGTGTGAGGATGTGTGTGAGAGTGAGGATGTGGGTAAGAGAGAGAGTGTGAGGATGTGTGAGAGTGAGCGTATGTGTGAGAGTGAGTGTGAGGATGTGTGTGAGAGTGAGGATGTGGGTAAGAGAGAGAGTGTGAGGATGTGGGTGAGAGAGTGAGTGACAGAGTGAATGTGAGGATGTGTGTGAGAGTGAGCATATGAGAGGATGTGTGTGAGAGTGTATGTGAGGATCTGTGTGACAGTGAGTGTGAGAATGAGCATATGAGAGGATGTGTGTAATAGTGTATGTGAGGATGTGTGTGAGAGAGTGAGTGTAAGGATGTGTGTGAGAGTGTATGTGAGGATGTGGGTGAGAGAGTGAGGATGTGTGTGAGAGTGTATGTGAGGATTTGTGTGACAGAGTTTGAGGATGTGTGTGAGAGAGTGAGGATGTGGGTAAGAGAGAGAGTGTGAGGATGTGTGAGAGTGAGTGTGAGGATGTGTGTGAGAGTGAGGATGTGGGTAAGAGAGAGAGTGTGAGGATGTGGGTGAGAGAGTGAGTGACAGAGTGAGTGTGAGGATGTGTGTGAGAGTGAGCATATGAGAGGATGTGTGTGAGAGTGTATGTGAGGATCTGTGTGGCAGTGAGTGTGAGAATGAGCATATGAGAGGATGTGTGTAATAGTGTATGTGAGGATGTGTGTGAGAGAGTGAGTGTAAGGATGTGTGTGAGAGTGTATGTGAGGATGTGGGTGAGAGAGTGAGGATGTGTGTGAGAGTGTATGTGAGGATTTGTGTGACAGAGTTTGAGGATGTGTGTGAGAGAGTGAGGATGTGGGTAAGAGAGAAGAGTGTGAGGATGTGTGAGAGTGAGCGTATGTGTGAGAGTGAGTGTGAGGATGTGTGTGAGAGTGAGGATGTGGGTAAGAGAGAGTGTGAGGATGTGGGTGAGAGAGTGAGTGACAGAGTGAGTGTGAGGATGTGTGTGAGAGTGAGCATATGAGAGGATGTGTGTGAGAGTGTATGTGAGGATCTGTGTGACAGTGAGTGTGAGAATGAACATATGAGAGGATGTGTGTAATAGTGTATGTGAGGATGTGTGTGAGAGAGTGAGTGTAAGGATGTGTGTGAGAGTGTATGTGAGGATGTGGGTGAGAGAGTGAGGATGTGTGAGAGTGTATGTGAGGATTTGTGTGACAGAGTTTGAGGATGTGTGTGAGAGAGTGAGGAGGTGTGAGAGAGAGTATGTTAGGATGTGTGTGAGAGTGTATGTGAGGATGTGTGTGAGTATGTGGGAGTGAGTGTGAGGATGTGGGAGTGAGTGTATGTGAGGATTTGTGTGACAGAGTGTGAGGATGTGTGTGAGAGTGAGGATGTGTGTAATAGTGTATGTGAAGATGTGTGTGAGAGAGTGAGTGTAAGGATGTGTGTGAGAGTGTATGTGAGAATGTGGGTGAGAGAGTGAGGATTTGTGTGACAGAGTTTGAGGATGTGTGTGAGAGAGTGAGAGTGAGGAGGTGTGAGAGAGAGTATGTTAGGATGTGTGTGAGAGTGTATGTGAGTATGTGGGAGTGAGTGTGTGTGAGGATTTGTGTGACAGAGTGTGAGGATGTATAACATATTGTTAATATTTCACTCACTATCAGTCGTATAATTTCAAGTCTCTCACTTTTTGTTGGACGCGTCCCTGTTTCCAGTTGTCCGATGATCTCAGATAGCATCTTCTTCCAAGGAATTTCAAAACTATAATGCCAGCTGTTGTCAGGCAGTTGATGAGGTGTGAAACCAACACTTGAACTAGATGTTAACACTGAGTTTGAACTTGCTGAGCTGTAGGCACCTAAAGAGATGCAGAAGTACACAAAGAACATAGGCTGTTATGAAATAATGCTACATGCACTGTAAAGCCATCTATTTGTCCACACAATAAAAAATTTGGGGTGTGGGTTAGTTAATGTTTCAATCCATCAAAGAAACAGATGATACACTAGGAGATGCCAGAGCTGGAAAAGCCTAACATATTTACATCCGGTTTTATAATATATTATGGTCTTTCAATAAATTATGGCTTGTACAACAGTGTGTGAACATTATTTAAGGTTGGGTATATCATTGACAAACACCTAACAAGCAAATTCAGGTGTGATGAATGAAATGTTCACCCTACGATTCTTTATGTGAAAAATGTAACAAAATTCATCAAACTTTCCTGAAATACTAGAAGTAGATCTAAAATAGAGCTAAAGGTCCCATTAAAGGCATTCAGTACACGATGTACTCACCAGAAAGGGACATTTCATCAGGACTGTCAATGGCTTTATTAGAGGACAGTCGGTTGCTGGAAGGGCTTTCAGACACATCACTTTGACCTTAATAAAGGACATAATCATAGACTCATGTTGTGTAATATATTTTGCAAGAGTAATACAAATCCAGTAAAATCATATACACAAAGACTCACACTGTGACGCAGAAGATGACTGCCGATGATGACGGTAAACATGACATTTAAATGCGTTGTAATTTCTGAAGCGTAACTTACAACCTGCCATACAACATGCATATAGGTAATGTGCCTCATTTCTGTGTAGCCCTTGATGTTGTACATAACCTTTTAGGGTTTTCACAGAAACACTACAACTATTACAAGTGTAATCTGCAAACATCTTTACATGGTACAATTATCACCTTTTTCCCCTGATCTTGATTTTAGCAGCTTACGCAATTTACCTGCAGGGAGAAACAAAAACAAGCATGTAAGTGTATGGGACATGTTAAGAAATCTACAAAAATTTGAAGAAATATATTGATAAATGTATTGTATCTAAAGTACTGAATACTATCCGTGTAACCAGTGAATCCCTATCAGTTTATGTGCTCCTGTTTCAGCGTGTGCTTCAATGACGACAGCGTTTTAATTTTGAGTGGTGATTAAAGTTGGCATAAAACGAAAATATATTGTATATGTGAAAATGTCCCATTGGATTGTAGGAAGTTGGGCATTGCTAACTGGGGTGGGGTGGATGGGTGAGTTAGCGTTTTTGATTAAAGATTACAAGGGCATATTAATATATTAGAAAAATTATATTGTGCATGGATAACTCATTTATAATAAGCACTGCAACATTCTTTAAAAAAGTTATAATTTTCATGGCTACTAAACTGAATAACTACTAGTGCATTCAACTGTTTGAACCAGAGCATTAAAAACCATTCATGACCGACCCATCACTAAGCTGCTCCTCATTCATGAGGCGGGTTGAAGTTAAGAGGTTTGACTGACAGGTTCACTACAGATGCGGTTAGCTCTGACTACCAGTAATAGTACGCGCTCTGAAAATCCAATCAAAGGACGTGAAAATGCTGACGTTATTGTACTGCTAGATGGCCCCGGTCAAAGCCCCGGGTGCAGTCACATCGAAATCTGATTGGCTGATTATATTTGACTGATTATCTGATTGGTTAAAGCAACAGATTCATTGCCATTCATTTTAAGCTACAGGCGCCCGCACTATCGACTCTGAAGGCCTCGAGGCAGATTTCTTTGACCCTGGCAACACATGATGGCTGAAATATGATTGGATAAAAGCTCTAACATAAACATACACTACTAAAAGCAGCGCAACCAAGAGAAAGGCTATGAAATTAAGAGAATGGACTATTTGGAATAATGTAATACTCATTCATGGAAAGAATATATTATAGTGCAAGTCAGTGATTCTGATAGTGTTTAGGCCAGCAGAGAAGGCCTTGCTGGCCCTGACGGCCCACCACTGGATGAACGTATCCAACATTGCCTCGGAAAACGGCAATTTGTAGCTTTAAGACTAAATACCTACGACTAATATAACGTTAACTTAATTACATATTACTGGGCAAGTGGAATATATACGTTATATCATCGAAAAAAATAGCGCTATTCGATCGATGGCTGTTTGGCAAATAAGTTTTCCCTCAGGTGGAAAAATAGTTGGTAATAAAACGCAACAGAAATCATAAAAATTACAAAACTTTGAAGTAGGACTTGGCTAAAATCAAACAAAAGAAGAAGAAAAAACTAAAGTAACACGGTACCATCAACCAAGACCTGCATTTTAAACATTATCAAGACTTTAAATAATTACCGGTTTAAAGTTTAAAACACACAGGCAACACGATTCAAAACGGTAAAAAAAAAATATCCTCTCATAAACTCACATATAGTAATGATGAAATTAGAAAACATGCATTTTACCTGCTATTTATCGCTTCACATCCAAGATTGACGGTTATGATGAAGGAAGGTCCAAGGTCGAGTGATTCCTGTTGCGCGCGCGCGCGTAGCTGTCCCACCACTGTGCGCTCAGAAGGGATTGTATCCTTGCGCCAAGGCGGGAATTCCTTCAGTTCAAATATTTAAAATCTCCATAGCTGTCATTTAAATATCAGCGTACTTAAAGAAATAATGTATTATTATTGATATTATATTATAATATTATGAGAATAAATGCGTAAAAACACTGAACGCAGCAGAACTACTTTGACAAGCGGAACAAGTTGTGGTCAGTCGCAGAAGTGATGGAACTGATTCTTTCGGATAGGTCGTTAAAACGAACCGGTTCAAAAACTGATTCACAGGCTCTTTTACAGTCAATGAGTACAATGTTATAATCAAAGAACCTAATAAATAAATAAAAAGTGAATAAACTTATCTTAATTAACAGACCAATTTCATAAACCATGTTTCTTTCTCTCTTTTCATTCCGTTAAAAGGTAAATGCTAATCTATTAATTAATATGTAATATTATATAAATATCAAAAAAAAAATTTTAAACATTTTTGAAGTATTTAAACATTTGCATATGTCTTCACAGTATTTTTCTGTGAAAAAAAACTATAAGAAAGTAAAAAAAAACAATCGATTTTTTTTTGTAATGCAGATTGACATTTTTTTCATGTAATTTTACACAGGAAATGTACATTTCCAGTATATTTCTGTAATTTGACGTTTTTTTTACCACAATTCAAAAATACATGGAAAATCTGTAAAATAAAACAGTAAAATTCCGTAAAATTACAGTTTTTTTTTACAGTGCAGGGACAATCCCCCCGGAACAACTTGGAGTTAAGTGCCTTGCTCAAGGGCACAATGGTGGTGGCGATGGGGTTCGAACCAAGGACCTTCTGATTAACAGCCCTGTGCTTTAGCCACTACACCATCACCACTCCAATATACTATTACAATACTATATTCTGTACTCTAGAGTACTTTACATTACATTTAAAGCCAATTTAATTTTTTTTCAAAGGTGTGAAGAAGCTTGTGTACAGTGATTCTTGATGTACACTGTTAAGTGTACAGACTGCCGTTTGCTCAGAAAAGGATCACCCATTCATGTTCATTGTGGTTGTCATAGAAACATGATGATGCAGTGTGCTCCATCTTGTTATGAGTCATGCGCTGTTTTTATGTTGCTGAGTTTAAGCAGTTCTCCAATTAGTCAGAGGTGATGTTAGCAAGTAAAGTCTGAAATCTTCCAAATTTTGCTTTTGAACTCCCTGAGAGATCTATCCACTCAGCTCATTTCAAAAAACATATGATTCTGCAAACAGAGAGAGGGAAAAAAACTAAATAATTTACAGTTAAAATGTATGTGCTGATCTGCTTTCCACTGTCAGAAAAGGATCTGTGTAGTTGGTGACTTACCAGGAGAAAGGTTGCAGATAGCAACAACACTTTGGTGTTCAAACTCATTCCTTGAAGTACTAAGAGAGAAGGAAATGTTTTTAATAGCTACTCCTGTAGCTAGAGGTTACAAAGTCATTTAATATCCGTAGTTCTACAAAAAACGAATTTATAGTTGTCAAAAGTTTCATTGCTCTGGTTAACTATTAGTGTTCCGTTCTACAGCAGAGTGTGTCTGGGTGGATTACAATCGGGTCAAAAAGCTTTAGCCTGCTAGTGAAAATTCTGTAGTGAAATTTAATTTAATAAAGAAAAAAAAAAAATATCTAATGTTATCCTAGCATAATTTGTAAATGTTCCAAAGAGCATCTTATTCATGAGGATGCCTACATGCCACCAATATGCTAATTAACCAAGGTTAATTCGCCATGGGTTCCCTCTGGAATTTTCTTATGGGTTATTTTTAGGAGTAAAACATTACTTAAAAATACTTGGATGTTTTGTTCAACAACATAAATTACACGCATACCTCAAACTTTAATTTTTAAGTCACTGTGTTTTAAAAAAAATGTATGTTGGTAACAAGTTGCTTGACAAGGACTTCAAATCCTACAACAAGTGTGTGAGTGAATGTGCCTGACAAAATGGAAACCAATTGTAGTTCTTATCTAAAGGAACACAGCAGCTTCAAATTTCATGTTTGGGGTATGCCTGTGTAATTTATAGTGTAGAACGTCCATGTATCTAAAAGTAATGTTTAACACAGACATTATTTTACTCATTAATCCAAAACTGCTAGTTCTCTTACGGGTTTTTGGACTACAACATGAAAACTCTATTGAACACAACGATTATGCTTTAAAAGTCGACAATGTGTAAGGTCATGTAAATGCCTTAAATGCTTTTCTTTTATTGAGTTAGCGTTGTAAACAGTTACTCGGCACATCTAGATTTTTGTCCATTTCCCAGAGATGGAGCACTGGTATTAACATGAATGGGAGAAATTTTAGGAATGCCTAAAGGCCAACGGATGTAGAAAGGGAAGTACGTCCAGCCTAAAAAGGAGCCTTTTAGATACAGACATCGGCTGTCAGTCAACTCAAGTGCACGCATGTGCTTTAGCTGATCAAGCCTGAAAATTTTTTTTTTTAGCGTGATCTGAGATATAGAGTGGAGTGACTTGCCTTAAAAGGGACTTTGATGTAAACACCACCAGCGCTCTTACCAGCTTATCCAATGTGCGCAGGTGTTGCGCGCATGATGTGTTTTGACATCAAAAGCAGACAATAATCTGAGGATTTCAAATGTCATGTAAATGCAGTTTCTTGTGTCGTTGTATTTTTGAAATAGCTGATTTTTGGTAGTTAGCGTATTGCCGTGCATAAACGCTCATTGTCGGTTTATTAAGCATAATCGAAAAAAGATTGTGCATGTAAACACGCTGTCACAATTTGCTTATTTAATTAGTGACCAAGAATGTTTTTTTATTTTATTATTTACTATCCCATATTTTCAATATGGTCTCTTTTGGAGCACAATTTGATTTGCCAACTGTCCCATATCAGCAGAGATGTCCCGTATTTTGGCTGAATTCAAGACATCTTTTACATTGTCCCTATTGGCAAAACACTAGAGGGGGATCCCTGTCCCACAAGTGCTCAAAATGTTCAAGCATCCCATTTTCATGTGGCAAAAGAGTTGAAAACCCTAACCCGAAGGTACATGCCTAAATCTGTAAATGTAATTTTAGACTAAACATACAAATCTGTTCTCAGTTCTGAAATGTATACCACAGGAATTGAATGTGGATATCAGTCTTACCATCCAGTCCAAAGAAATCATGATCCATGTTACATTCCTCATTATATCCAGGCCACCTCTTCCATATTCGCCCAATGCTCTCACCGATACTGGACACCACCTTATGTCCCCAGCAAATCAGAAAAGATGGTATTTTATAATGTATAGTACAGTATGCAAGAGGTGGAGAACTGGAGAACTTCTGACCTGGAGCTCTTGTTCAGCAAGGCAGCGTGTATTACAGCAGGAACCTTGGATCCTCACAAGCGAGATGCCCTCTGAGTCACAGACCTCAAAATATGGCGTGAACATACTCCACCTGATAAAACACCAGATCACATCTCTAGGGTTAGACACAAGGTGAAGAATTAATAATAGGTTATGCATATCAATTATTAGACACTTAAACAAAAATATCAGTATCTTATTGGTCACTAAAAACCAATATTGTTCGATCTCTCTATTGCAATATTCTGGATATGAGACTAAGGTCTGGTTTGCATATTATCAGTACCTTTGGTGAACTGTCCCAATGAGTTCCCTGTCTGGTGTGTAAGCCCTCATTTCCATCAGGCAGCACCCAAGCCAGCACATCTCCGCCCTCAGGGGTTTCTCAAACAGAAAGACGCACTCTGCATCCTTATCAAAGCCTTGTAGTGAGCAGGAACGAGCTGGGCCACAGCACTGCAAGCAAACACATGAGCTCTCTGACAGAAATGAGAAGACAAAGAAAGGTTTCGTGGTGTAAATCAGGATTTAATGATGAAAAGTTTAAGCACGAGGTAAACCAGTTTGAAGGAATTTATTATCCATTGACTGTTCTACAACAACCTGAAAGAGCCAAACATTTATTAAAGTTTGCATGCAGTTTTGATGACTTTGACATATGTTTACCTTCCACAGCCACAAAGAGCTGATCTCTGGTTTCCGAGGTGATGCTGTAGGTTCTTCGGGATACACACCGTGGACCTAGGACACATGACAACCATCAGAGTGCCAGACTTTTAGTCTAAGCTCAAATGCAAATAAACTCAGCAAAAAAAAAGAAATGTCCTCTCACTTTCAACTGCTATTATTTTCAGCAAACTTAACATAAACATAAAAACAATCGACAACTAATTTCTTCGACGACAAACGCAAGTCCGACCATCACCACTGGTGAGACAAAACTGATCTGTTAATTATTTGGATTTTTACAGAATTATCTTTAAAATATAGTGTACTTTTTTTGCTGAGTTTATAAACACCTTTATAAAACCTTTGAATCTTCGTTCCAATTTCAAAAAGTGACACTACTGAAAACAACAGCTTACACCAACATACATTTCCATGCTGGTCCAGGCTGGTCTGTGCTGGTTTTGTGCAGGTCTGACTAGAAGACAGCCTGAGCCGGTTAAGCTAGTCCAACAAAGTCTTGTGATAACGCGTAATTATTTGAGTCGGTGAAAACACATTACTTTAAATGTCACAGAAAAAAAAAAAAAAACATTTTAGTCAGCCTTCTATCCAACACTTTAAGAAAGAAAATGTTTGTGAACAATTGTGTACTCATTTCATATTTTTTTATGCAATATAAATGACTGATGTATGTCAATATCCTGTAATACGTGTCACATTTTGTAGTGATCAGGCGAGAGAGCAATGAAATGCAATAATCCTTTAATCCACAACCAAAGAAGATGAGAATACGATGAATAAGGTTACAAAACATAACAGTCATCTGTGATAACAAACACATGCAACAACAATCATTTGAAAATAAGAACTGACAATAAGTGACTGAAACTAGAGGGTATATATATATATATACAAACAGATGACTGATGAGGGAACATGGAGAAGATTGAGGGCAGGTGAGAGTCATCAACAGGTGAATGCTGGGATGTGTAGTCCATGAGTGAGGGGAAAAAACATGAGGCAGTTCATGACAATACGCCTACCTTGTCTAGTTCCAATCCTGATGTTTTTCTTCTTCCGTGGTACAAAAAATATAGATTTTCCTATTATACCATTTCTATGTTTATGGATAGACTTCATGGTTAGGTTTAGGTTTGGGTTTGGTTTAGGGGTTAAACTTAGGAAAAATCGAAAGCACGCTTGTTTAAAACCCCAATTATTCAATTTGTTCTGTAGTACACAATGGGGATTTTCCTGTTAAAATCATGTTTAGGTTTAGGGTTTGGGTAAGGGGCTAGACTTTATTGTTAGGTTTAGGGTTTGGGTAAGGGGCTAGACTTTATTGTTAGGTTTAGGGTTTGGGTTTAGGTTAGTGGTTACATTGAGGAAAAATCTTAATAACATCATTCTTGGTTCGTTTACTTTTTCTCCAAGCTAGTAAACGTCATATGTTTTCGCCATCTACTACTATTATTACGACATGCCATGAGACATTGTATTCAGGGGACCAGCATTTAATGGGATTATATGAGTTATTCAAGAGTAAAGTGTCGCACCCCTATTAGGGCATGTGTGGTGCTTCAACTCATCTTGGATACAAAGTATTAAATGTAAGAAGATATGTTAAACTTCCACATGCAATCTATCAAGTTAGCTAAAGTGACTATGTGACCATTTTGAATACATTTGAAGTAATTTTTGTATGACTAACACCTGAACACCACCAAAGTGAACAAATTAATCAATTATAACTAAGTGTATTTTAAATCATTAAAAATCATTAAGTGCTGAAATTGAAGGTCTGTTTTTAGGAAGTGTAGTTACTCATATCCTGAGGCTTATACAGGCTTCATTTTACAATCAAGGTTTAGGAATATGGTAAGCATCTCACCTTGTAGCTCGGGTCTGGCAGTAATGTGGAGTCGAGTGACTGTTCTCAGAACAGCTAGTTTTGCCAGTCTTTTACCCTCACTGTCTGTATCTTTCCTTCCAGCTTTCGCCTTGTCATCCTCTACTCTGTTCCCGGTCTCAGGTCCTACAGCCAGTGAAGAGAGTGAAAGATCCTGAGTGTCTGTGGTAGGTCTGATCTGTCTGTGGAAAGCTCTGAAGAGCATGTCAATATGTTTCTCCCTCTCCAGACCAAAGGGAAGAGGCTGGGTGGTCACAGAGGGTAAGTCCTGATTGAGAAAGAGAAGAAGAGATTTGGAGGGTACAAACATGGAACATTTGGGAGTAGTCATTTTCTGAGGTCAACAGATGAAGAAACATTTGAAAAACACCTGTTTTACAAGAAGAAACATCAAGAAATAACTGATACATACACTGGCGGCCAAAAGTTTGGCATAATCAGATTTAGCTGTTTCAGAAGGAAATTGGTACTTTAATTCACCAAAGTGGCATTCAACTAATCACAAAGTATAGTCTGGACATCACTGATGTAAAAACAGCACCATCACTATTTGAAAAAGTTATTTTTTATAAAAAAATCTAAACAGCTTTCTCTAGAAACTCGTCAATCAATCATTGTTTTGAGGAATGAAGGCTATACAGTGCTTGAAATTACCAAAAAACTGAAGAATTCATACAAGGTGTACACCACAGTCTTCAAAGATAAAGGACAACTGACTCTAACAAGGACAGGAAGGGATATGGAAGGTCAGATGTAGAAATAAACAAGAGGATAAGTACATCAGAGTCTCTAGTTTGAGAAATAGACGCCTCACGTGTCCCCAGCTGACAGCTTCATTGAATTCTACCCGCTCAACACCAGTTTCATGTACAACAGTAAAGAGAAGACTCAGGTGTGCAGGCCTTATGGGAAGAACTGATAAGAAAAGGCCACTTTTAATATAAAGAAAAACAAAAAGAAAAGGTTAGAGAGGACAACAGATCATTGGAAAAGACCCCATTGAGCTTTTGTGGGACCAGCTAGACTGTAAGGTGCGTGAGAAGTGCCCGACAAGACAGCCACATCTATGGCAAGTGCTACAGGAAGTGTGGGGTGAAATGTCACCTGAGTATCTGGACAAATTGACAGCTAGAATGCCAAAGATCTGCAAAACTGTCATTGCTGCATGTGGAGGATTTTTAGATGAGAACTCTTTGAAGTGGATTAATAAGTTCTGATTTTTTTTTTCAAATTGTAAAAGTAAGTTTTCACATTATTAATTAATGTTCTGACTATATAGTACAATGTGGTCAGTTGAATGCCACTTTGGTAACTAAAAGTACGAATTTCTTTCCATAAGAGCAAAAATTTGAACATTATACAACTTTTGGCTGCCAGTGTACAATAAAAAAAGTCAGTAGGTTATATGTTCCCTCTTGAGCTGCGTAAGCAGAGAGCTAAACACCAGCAAAATGGACTGCTTTATAAAAGTTTCATAAATACCTTACTCAAATCAACCCATTTATACATGAGAGTAATAATTATATTCACAACATAATATTGCTATATATATATATATATATACACACACTGTAATGCTATAACTTCTGCTATAACTTCTGCACAGGCAAATCTATCAAATGAACAGGTGAACTTGAACTTAGTTTCGTGCAAGCAGTATGGTGTTGCAGTTAAAAAAGCACTTCAAACAATGCAATGTCCTGTACTAGCTAAAACATAGAAAATTAAGTACAGTCTCTAACACATGAAGAATTCTGATTACAGTAACTTCTAAAAAGTAGCTAATACTTTAGTGTATTCATTACATGCTATTGAGACTACATTTTACTAAAACAAATTTGTTTTAAAAATTACCTCTCATTAAAACACAGTCTCGTATTACAGATTTAACAAAATACCATCCTTCTATGTCTGAAAAATGACATTTCTGCTCTCTGATTTTTGGATAATTTATGTGTGAAACACTTTTCATTTACAGAATGTGACCATCCATTCCAAACCATTATCTTTTTGGAAGTAACAGTGATAGCGAAATAAAACAAGACTAAAAAATGAAAACTGACAAACTTGAGCAAGCCTTGATTTAATATATCTCTGGATTTCCCGAATAGACACTTATGTCTATTCTATTGTGAGTAAAAAGCCAACCCCTGGAGATTCTAGGTGGCTTTCTTTCTATGCAAAATTAATTTTTGTGATTGAGCTATTAACTTAGTTGTAAGAATGTTTTCCCATTGAATGCTTAGTACAGTTCAGCATAAAGTGACAAAAAAAAAATTCTACAGACATATTTAAGACAATAATTAACTGTCAAGAGGACCCATAAACAGCAAGAGAACATGTCTTACCATTGTCTCATTGATCAGGTCTGAAGGTTTGTAGTTGTCTTTGTGCATGTGCAGTAGTTTGTTAATGAGAGGTTCTTTACTGAGAAATAGTTTCCTGGCAAAATTCAAATTCTGTGTGTGTCACTAGTTCTAATGCTACTCCTACCCTCAACATCCCCTATCTGCCCCCCTCTCTCCTTCCCGGAACTGGTCTTTGTGAAGTAGAAAAGCACTGGTCAGCCATGTAATTAAGATCCTCCTTGAGTTAGTAGGGGGTAGAGGACCTAATGAAACTACCCCTGTCCCACTCACACATTTAGTATTTATTATTTAAAGTTTATCTGTGTAAAGTTATATAGCCAGTATCTCACACCTTTGTTGACATGACAACATAATGCTGATAAAACCCTGTAAGAAATGTTGTCTCACTAAAATATATATATAAATGAGGGATGACTGAAAATTATTATCTGTGTTGATGAACATTATGCCACAAATGCTGTTGACTGAGGATAATTTGCACTAATCCCAGAAAGGTCCTTTTAATGGCCTTCTTTGATTTTATATTTACTCAGTAATAGAATGGTACATTTGTTTATTTAAAAAACAACAACAACTGCACAATAATGGCTATCAAATAATATGTAATTAATATATTAAACAAATCATCAGTGACATTTTTGTCTCAAATGGATTCAGATCCAACAAATTGTCTCTCTGGTGAGCTTGAAAATTAAACCATTTTCTGCACAATTAAATTGTAGCACTGTGACTATGAGCCCTTTTTCCACAGTGCAGCAAAATCTGAATGGCGTTTATCTCTGGATTATCTTCAACAAAATTCTCTAGTCCTCTCTGTGGATCTGGAGTTTGAGTTTGTCCTCTTTTTTAAAACTGTATAGGGTTGTGTTTAACCTGTGACATCCCCTAGTGAGATTTCAGGCAGGTATTTTTGGGGGTCTCCAGTGAATGGTTTAGATGGTGCCTGGTTAAAATGGCCCATCAGGAATATTCCAATGGTGTCTATATAAACAGCAATGCCATGATGATGAAGCACACCCTGTCAATCACCCTGGCAACCAGAAACCACTCCTCGTATTCTTGCAGAGCGAAAAGAATGGTTATCAGTAATCCAGACATCAGCTGAGGTTTTTCTAGGATAAGAATGTTAAACCCTACTGCAAACATTCAGTGGAAGAGCCTGTGTTTGTTGTGCAAATGAGAGACAACACTTTCAGCTGGAGTTTGGAGAATTCTGGATCAGTGACTTTGAAAGGCATTTTGCTTTTGTTTACAGGAAGCCACACACTGCTGCACTTCTGGTCATGCCAAAGCCAGACTGGAGTCCAAATCATGTGCTGTTCCACCTCTCAGGCCATTTTCTGAGGTCAAAAGCCACAAGCAACAAATTTAATGGGACATCCATTTGTGGACAAATCTTCATTGAAATTCTAGCAAAATATATTGGATTTAATAAGAAATGAAATAAAAAGGATGAATTTCACAAGGAGACATGTCATCATTGGTTTGTTCATCATTTGTTGTTTACTCACATATTTTTTTAAAACCCTCCTCTTGCTCACTGTTGTCAGGTGTCCAGCGCTGTGTCCTTATGGAAGCCCTGAACCACAAGGTGAAAAAATAAATAAAAAATTGTGTCTCAGTTCGTTCCTGAGACTAAGTCAAGTTTTTTCTCTCTTCAAAAAAAGGAATGCAGTACCAACCTTGGCCACCAGGTGCCGCTATCAGTAAGCATGTAATCTTTATGCTTTTAAAGGGGTCATATAATGCCATTTTTGTACAAGTTAATATGAATCTTTAGGGTCTAAATGAAAACTTTGTAATATACTTTTATTAAAAATTCTCATTAGTATTTTAAGAAAACACTAATTTTACCTGCTCAAAAACAGCTCTGTTTTCAGCACGCCGTTTCAGTGCATATGACTTTAAATTATAATGAGCTTTGGTCACCCCGCCCCTCCGTTCTCAAATATAAAGGTTAATAAAACGTTACACTTACTTCTTCTGGAGGTGCAGAGGGAATATAAATAGTTGGTACCGAATCTTTTTTCAGCAGCAGCTTCTTAGCAAAACCAGCTTTATACTGACCCTCGTTTATAAAGCAGTCGTTTGAAAAATGATTCGCGCAAACATGAACGCATTGACGTTGCTCGTGGGGAATATTCCCATCGTAAACAAAACTCAGCCACTGCGTCTTCAGCGGTTCAGATTTAGGAACATCAAAATGACTGCTGTGTTCGTTATTACACCGAAGAACAGAACACCACAATCGCTTAGGCGCCATTCTGCTCCAGTGTATCAACAATGATGACGGACTATGATTGACAGCTCGCTCACGAGCGAGGGAGGGTCTGTGTTGAAACACTGCTGTCAATCAACAATCCTGGGAGGGGCGTCCGACCGTGTGACGTCACACGGTCGAACGGCTCGATTTGAGGCAGGGGAAAATATATAAGGAGATTAAAACAAAAACACTGGATGGATTTTTTTCATAATAGGATGGTTGTGTACAGGCACAGCCAACACACATTTCAGTACAATCAACTTGAAAAAGTGCATGTACCATTATATGACCCCTTTAATGCTTTCTCACATATGTCTTATGTCTGTGTAGTGGGCTAAAGCAGAAGATCATTCAGTAAAGAAATAATATGAGCTGAAACTAAATCCTGTACACACATAAGATTTGAAGTTGTGTGATACGTTTAGTGTGTGAGTGGATCTGTGAGCTCTAGGCCTGAGCTGTTGTTGAGTGGGTATTATTTGAGTCACTTTCCCTGTTTTTTTTTAATCTAATAGCATCTCTGTGAAATTATTAAGGCTTCTCAACAACTTCTCTGGGTGATGTAGCTTGCTGTGTCATCACAAAGCAAAGCTGCTCCTTGTTCAAAGGATTTGTTCTTTAGGAATGTTTTTCTTGTCTCTGTACTATCACGTTTCACACATAGTTCAAACATGTATGTCACCCCATATAAGGTAAAGAACTATTTAATTTGTGGGGGTCCTGTGGAATGTGGTTTTTCTGGACCATATAACAAAGTGCTGAACAATAAACATTGAAGAAGGATCTGACAGCATTGGGTGTCTGTGTCATTTCTTTCTTCCCTCAGCTGAGTCGTATCGAGACGGGGATTGCAGATCAAGAATAAAAATTAAATACATTGGATGACAAAATTATCTAACAGTTTGGGGGCTCGTCGGGATCTCTCCAGACAGGTAAGACTGATTTAAGTATCAAGTATTAACCTGTCTGATGAGAGATTGAATAAAACTTAGTTTAATTTGGCTCGATATTAACTCCGTTAATAACTCTGCTTGGGGGCCTCTTCAAAGAGATGGTTTTGCCTTATTATAAATAGGAAGGAGGGTTTTGCTCTATTATAAATAGGCAAAACCCCACGACCGCAGCAGTAGTTTAAAGAATATCCTTATTCTGGTATCAATAAGAAGAGGACGGAAATTGTCCTAAGGAAAAGACGGAGAGAATTTGATCTGCATTATTGTAGTATTATTAAAAGGGTGACATTAAGGGACAGGAAATAAGCCGTCCTCTATCGAAGGAAACTTATAATACTGAACCCTATATCAGCAATTTGTCTGGGTGGTCAGAGAAAGGAGAAAGAAAAAAGAAGGGAAAAAAAAGAAAAAGAAATTCACGAGTAAATCAAATCTATGGTTAAAAGGGTGAAAGGACCCTCAGTGGGAGTATAAAATAAGTCATATGAGGTGTAGAAGAAAATAAAACCATTTTGGGACAAAGGTCCTGAACAAAAAGTGACTAATCAAATGCACGCAGCGGTCTCTGTTTCAAAACAAGCCACCTAAATATGATATTGTCTTGAACAAAGCTTTAACCCCTAACCTCCCAAATACACCATGCGCACTGTTGTATCCCGATATAACCAAATTTAAGGGCAAAGATAAGAGCGAGTGTACAACATCTGCATTTCCTTTTATCGAGTGCCCAGACGGATATAAAATCATTTGACTAAATTGTCAGAGACGCTGTAAATGATGAGTTTCATTTTTGGGTGAACTATTCCTTTAAGTACAATTTTGTGCGGTTTGCATTGTGACTGTAAACATAAATATGCAGATGAAATATAGTGATAAATTAAAAAAATCCATACATAGTTCCTATTTTCAACAATTAGTGTGTGAAGACAAGGAGCGCATTTGTTAACACTCATTTGTAATGTGCTAAGTAAGGCTTTAAGCTTAATTTAAGTGAAATATATTGACACTCTTTAAACTGTGATTGTTTTCAAATATTTCTTATGCTTGTCAAGTCAAGTCAAATTTATTTGTATAGTGCTTTTCACAACAGCCGTTGATTTAAAGGAGCTGTACATTAAATTATATTATAACAGAAAATGTATGAATATAATGCCAATATTATTTATGTATGTTTAGAACTATTAGTGGTTAAAATTAATAAACTAAGTAAGTGTTGTGGGTCAGTGATTAAACAAAATAATTTTGTATGAACTATATGTTTTAGTGTTAAAGTCCTTGAAGTCATCCCGAATTAACTGAGGAAATACACGTAGATACATTGTCCCTTGATTTTGGCTGATAAAGACTTTTTTTTAGTTGTTAATTAATTTTCTATGTAGTTCTTTTTTAAGACAGTATTGCCCCTCCTTTGAGCAAGTTGATGTAGGTATCATTCAGTGAGGAGCATTGTAGTCCAGCTGGAAACTTATTGCAGGTAATTTTGGTGAACATGCTTCAGACAGAGGCTCATGAAGAATCCCACCAAGTCTTTGCATCAATGCATCCTGTGTGCAGTCTGTCTTAGTAGACCGAAGTGAAATCTGGCTGGCACATGCTACAGTTGGTCATCACCATCACTCAGTTACACAGTGGGAGTCGGACATCAGGCATTACCAAAGATGGTTCTGGCAGATATTATCCCAAGGTTTAGACAGGGAAAGAATAGAATAATATATGCCATTCACTTTAAAGCAGGGTTAAAAAATAAGAGAAGTGTTTTCGTAACACTTCTCTTAACTTAAGTTGCACGTAGGGAATAATTTTAGTCTTCTGGGGTGCTGTGGCAGATGGATGCATAATTCCAATTTGTTTCTGATGATTTCAATTTTATCAGTGAAGAAATTCATGAAGTCATTACTACTATGCTGCAATGGAATATCTGGTTCAATCAAAGTTTTATTCCTAAACAATTAAGCCACAGTACTGAATAAACATCCTAGGATTGTTGTGGTTATTTTCTAAGAGTTTGCTCAAATATGCAGAGCCTGTCTGTAGTTAGAGACACTATCCTTCCATGCACCTCAAAATACCTCTAATTTTGTATCTTTTACTTACGCTACATTTTCCGAGCTGCTCTCTTGAGAGCATGAGTGTGATCATTATACCATGGTGTGGGATTGTTCTATTTAACTTTCTTTATTCGAATGGGGGTGACACTATCTAGGGTGCTAAAGAAGACTGTATCCATATTTTCTGTGACAACATCAAGTTCTTATGAACTTTTTGGCATACAGAGTATTTGAGACAAATCTGGAAGATTATTAGTGAAGCTATCTTTAGTAGTTAAAAGAATAGTTCTATCTGGATGATAACATTGCATAGATTGAGTGACCTTTACTAAGCACAGCATACAAGAGACAAGGTAATGATCAGAGATATCACTCTATGAGAGAATTTTTATTTTATCAACATCAATTCCATATGACAAAATTAGATCTATCATATGAAATTGGTGATGAGTTGGACCTGTCAAATTTTGTCTAACCCCAACAGAGGACGTTGAAGTCACTGACAATTAAAGCTCTATCCACAGAACTACTAGATCTGATTCAGAATATGGCCCTGGTGATCTATATACTGTTGCAAGAACAAAAGATGACAAATATGTTTTATATATATCTGATGATTTCACATTAAGCATTATTAGTTGAATAAACTGCATACAAATTATTTTTTATAAAATATATATAAAACTGCATATAAAAGTAATTACTTTTATTATAAATACACTAGACAAATAGACATACATGCATTTTACTGTGTTATGCGAATAATAACAGTTTAGTTCATTTTTTTTCTAATGAGGTGTCTCCCTCTGGTGGAACTGTTAGTCCAATGAAAATCTCCAAATATTATGTAAATAAAATAAATAAAAAACAATGTCATGAAAGCAGTCCCAGTATCCCAGCACAGCAAATTTTGGATGTCTTATCTGCAAAACCAGTTCTGGTCTGTGAGCAATGGTGCTCGTTACGTCGATGTCGATTGACTGGTCGATCACAAGACAACCACTGGTCGATCTCATGATCTCCCCCGTCATCCTACATTTCGGATCGATGGCGTGTCTGTGTGTGTGTGTGTGTGTGTGTGTGTGTGTGTGTGTGTGTGTGTGTGTGTGTGTGTGTGTGTGTGTGTGTGTGTGTGTGTGTGTGTGTGTGTGTGTGTGTGTGTGTGTGTGTGTGTGTGTGTGTGTGTGTGTGTGTGTGTGTTGATGGTACTCACGATTATGCGGATACGCGCCTGTGTGATTGTCAAATACATTTCAAAATGAATTAGCGAGGAATAACAAGCACAGCCAGTTTGGAGCCATGTCTGAAGTTCATTGCTCTTGGCTGGATAAATTTAGTAGCTTTAAAATAATAATAATGTATGATAATCATACAGTAAAGACCTGTAGCTAATCCACATGGTTTGGGACTTGCACAGTTTCGGACCGCAAAGCCCTGCAGAGGATAGTGAGGACAGCTGTCTCTCACTGTGCCTATTGTACTGTTAAATTTTAGTAATTTATGGTACTGTCCCGTACTTTTTGCACACTTTTGCTCATGCACTTTATATAGGTATGTTATTTAGTCTGTGTAGTCTCATGTGGTTCTGTGTTTGTCCTGTGTTGTTTTGTGTAGCACCATGGTCCTGGAGGAATGATGTCTCGTTTCACTGTGTACTGTACTAACTGTATATGGTTGAACGACAATAAAAACACTTGACTTGACTTGACTTTACCTCATAGATGATACATAAAAAAAAGGATCATGTGAGGCAACAGAAGTTGTTCCTTTCTGTACAGCAATGACTGACAGGAATACAAGTGAATACAAACGAAGGAAGATTCCCTTGAGGACGTTTTATCAGGACAGGAGGCAAAAATTACAGTTGAAAAACTGGCTTTATCCAGTTTTGTACAGATAAACCAGCAATGGGTTATTTTGACACAGCAGATTGGGTTGGCTGTAGTGAAATTTACTGTTAGTGACAATGAACCAGCCATTAGCCCAGCAAGTTAAAAACTACCCAACACTGTGAAAATAACCCAACAAAATGATCCAGCAGACTCAACCCAGCATGGGTTAAAAACAAATAACCCAGCAAAAGTTATAGTGTTGTCTTGAAAAATGACTTGAGAACTTGAAATAATGTTTACCAAATTAACAAATTAGTCAGTATTAGTTTTGGCATTGAGAATCATCAAATTTCACTGGCCTTGGTTCCAACTATTGAAATGTTGGTACATTCAGAAAAGTGCTGGGTTGTTTCTGTAAACACGTTGTTTGGTTGATTATGCTTGGTCATAATTTTGGGTTGTTTGGGGTACTGTAAACACACATTTGGGTTGATCATGCTGGGTCAAAGGGGTTGTAAGGGGTTCATTTCCAGCTGAATAGCTGGTTGGGTTACTTTGAACCTGCTGCTGGTTTATTCATTTTTGTTAAACCCCTTGAATTAAAGCTGAAAGTCTACACTTCAATCACATATTGATTGTTTCATTTCAAATCCAATGTGGTGGTGTACAGAGGCAAATTATGAAAATTGTGTCGCTAATACTTATGGACCTAACTGTAGTTACCAATCAACACCAGGGCAGAAAAGTAAAAAACACTTCTTCAGAAATATCAATTATTATATAGTATACTATTTAAATGTTAATACAACACTACTTATTATGCTCAAATTGTAGTTGCTAAAATTAAGACAGTGCTGAAGGTTTTGCCAAATCTCCTCCTGCCATCAATCTACAAGACTGCAGAAAAAATCTTCAGACCCACCACTAAGGAGTCCCAGAAATAATTTACTGAAATGCAACCTGTAAGTTTTACTTTAGTTTTTGTACTTCAATAAGGGTGGATGTTTGTACTACTTGATATGCTTGATAACTATGAAGGTAATTTAGGTCCAGATTGTTTGAAACCAGGGCGGCACAGAGGTGCAATGGTTAGCACTGTCACCTCATAGCTAGAAGGTTCTGGGTTTGAACCTGATGGTAGGCTGGGGTCTTTCTGCGTGGAGTTTGTATGTTCTCCCTGGTGCTTCGAAGAATCCCTGGTGTCCAAAGACATGAATGTTAGGTGAAATGGTGATTCTAAGTTGTCCGTAGGTGTGAGTGTGAGCTGGTGACCGGTCCAGGGTGTACCCCCCTAATGTCAGCTGGGATAGGCCCCTGTGACCTGTCTTTATCTACAGTACAGGATATAGTGGGTATAGATAATGGATGGATGGATGTTTGAAAGCAAAAAATAATAAACCGTGACCTGTAACCAAACCTGTAAATGAGAGAAAAGAATATAAATGAGAAAACAGAACACATTTATAACTTAAAACAACAACTAAAAAACTTACCAAAGAATAAAATCTAAAGGAGAAACAAGACAACTGAAATCAGTTGTCTTGTTTTGAATATGTAACTCAATCAGGCTTTTTTCACGCTTGGATCCATCTTTGCTTTCATGGTTCAGTTCTTTCATTCTCAGTTCAGTGTAAACACAGGGGCATGACTGAAGTTATTGGCTAAATTGGTCTGGTGTTTTATCGAGTCTTTTTAATTAGCACTCCTGTGTATTTATAGGAGCTTCCAAACAATGACATTTATTCACTTAACACTGTGTGGGTTTGTGTGATTTAATGTTAATGAGAATATCAATATTAAAGTAATATTAACAAGTCCAAACTACTATTTCAAATGACATTTTACATTTAGTTTGCAAAGACTGAGTTTGAATACAAATGTAATTTGTTTGCCTTTCACATATTTGCATTTAGTCATATTTTGCAACATTGTTCATACATTGTATACAATAAATGTTTTGGTGATCTTTTTTTGTATTTTGATACTTCCACAAAATAAGCTTGATAACTTAAATGTCGGTTATATTGCAACACTAAGTGACTGATGTGTATTTAACAGGTGGGGACCGACATGACTGAGTCCTTAGAAAACGCAGAGGCCAATCAACCGTTTCCACACATTGTGTGCTTGGGGGATGAGACAACGACGTGCCAAGCCTTCACCATTATTTCAGGCCACACCATTGAAGAGGAGTCTTTGCCTGGAGCTGTGGACCTGTGTTTCAAGACTTTTTTTGTCTTTGACATTAATTAAACCAAGCAGTTCCTGACCACCTGGAAGTTTCTGCAGCACGGTGTTTACCGTATTGATGGACATGAGTCCTCATCTGTTAAGTTTTTGATAACAACAGTTTGTTCAGCCCACATTTAGGGTGTGTGTAAAAAATAAAGTGTAAAAGAGTGTTTAAAGAGATTATTTTAAAAGGTTATTTAAAAGTAATTTTTGTATATAGTTATGTGCTGTATGTTGTGCTATAATGTACTGTTGATGAGATAATTTTTTTAAGAAGCTGTTCTATAAACTGGTGTTTATGTGGGGTGGGGAGGGGTATTGTATTCATGCATGATTCATTTTGGCAACAAAAAAAAGTTAAAATCATTAAATACACATTTGCAGTGGCCTCTTTTTGTATAGTGTGTATTTGTATGATTACGGGAAATGATTATAAAGAACACAACAATAATTAATATATAATATATTGAATATAAAAGTAGCAAGGCAATGAGTCAGGAAAAAAAAATCATTGTATGTGTAATTTTAACCCAGCATTAGAGTTAATTTTACTTTGGTTGGGTCAAATGAACAGTGCAGCATTCTGGGTTAAATGGTAAAACCCAGCACTTGGGTCAAACCAACCCAGCGCATGTTCTGTCCCATATTTACCCAGTGGTGGGGTTAAGGTTGGGTTATTTTTTAACCCAGCAATGTATCGAAACGACACTGCCTACAATGTATATTTAATTATGCATGGTAGATCTTACTGTAATGACATTACGAAAAAGAAGATCTTGTGCTAAAAGTGTGTCTTGGAGCCTCGACTGTGCTGCCAGACAGGCAGGGCATAGCTAGTGGGGTGAAAGGTGGTAACAATTCTAAGGGCCCAAAGGTCCAGGGAGGCCCATGACAAATTCAAAACTATATATAGGCAACATTGTGTAAATAAATCTACAGAGCTGTCCATGGCGCTGAACATACTAAGTAACGTTAGATATGAATCCATAATCAAAAGAGAGAGTGTAACTGTGTTGTTAATTGATAGCCCATCTCATTCGATTAAAAAAAGAATAGCTTGTCTTTAAGGTCATTTTATACCAAATTCCGTAATTCAGACCAATGCACCAACGAATCGTGTAACTATTACTAGTATTAGCTTGTTTAATGTAGCCTAATTGTTCATGGTAAAATCATGTCGTCATGTCGTCACTGAAGTTAACAACTCTTTCTAGCAAACGGCAGCACTGTACACAAGCCGTTTTTAATTTTTTAAATAATTTTTAAAACACTCATTCTGGTGTTTTTATTAAAATTGAACCCCTGTCAAAATAAATAATAATAAAAAAAATAATAGAAACGTCATAAAATCTGTGGTAAATATATACAGTACGCTACGTACACTCTGCACTTATTTATAGCAGACACAGAAGGCTAACATGTAAAAAAGCGATAGCTACTGTGTTCAATATCTCTTTTTACTGATGAATAAGTTTTAAGTTTTATATAATTCGTGTACAAACAAATGTGCAAACATATGAAAAACGTTTTTGGCAAGATGAGCGCGCTTGCGCGTGCGTAAATGCACACTGTAGAGAGGCGACTCGCGCGCTTTCCTCCGCCCAGAGAGTGATGGAGAGTTTGAGACAAGCGAGGAGAGAGACCTGCAACACGTCATCGTCCGAATCACAGCGAACCGGCCAAAAATCAGGGAGCAGCACATCAAGTAAGTGACAACCCGAAATGCGCATCAAGTGTATTATTCTATCCGCTTTCAAACATCCCACAGCAGTATGTATTATTTCGATATATATATATTATGAATCTTGCGGTCTCTAATGTTCTGAAATGTACATGCTAAAATAATAAGTGCATGTATACAAATGATAGTTGAGAATTATATTATAATTAGGCTTTAGGCAACATAAATAACACTGAACTGAATGGTTCACACCACTTTCAACTATCACCTGACATCATGGTAATATTTTCTCTCATATCTTAATTGTGATTTTAAATCTACTTCAATCAAAAAATTCATTTAAACCTTTAAATCAATACAAAGTTGAGCTGGTCAAGATTAAAACGTCTGTCAAGTGTTCAGAAAGCAATTCAGATTCCATTTGTGCTATATAGGCTAAATAAAGAAGTGAGAATAGTACAGCATTACAAGTATGAGCAGTTGGGCCATCAGCCCTATATGTTTATTTTATCAATTTTTTGCAATGTGCCCAGTGCTTACCAATCTTATGACAATGAAAAGCATTACATCGTTGAAAGCATGACACAAATATATATTTTTTCCTCTGTAAAAAAATGTATCTGTTTTCAACTAAATTTAATTTAAATGTGTTTAACACAACTAATATAGTTTGGGATATTTTTAATATATTGAATTCAAAGTCAGCAAGTCAATCCTAATAAAAGCAATTTACTCACTAATGTGGTGATTTTGTATGCTTGACGTTTAATTATGGCACAGTAAGTCTCGGTATCTGGGCACTCTGTTCAAGGAGCCCCTGAGAGACCTTGTGAGATCCTCATTTACAAGTGTTTCATAGAGTACATGTGAATTAAACATTACCCATATACATTTCCCCCCATTTTATCGGTCACTAAATGTAAAAATATTGGAACCTATTATAGTAATTATAGTAGCCTACTGCACTTATGTGTCATTTACTTTGATATTAGGGATTAAAGTTCATTTTATTTATGCATTTTATTCAAAGCCAAAAAAAAAAACCAATATATTTTGTTAATTTGTGCATTATCCAGAAATCAACTTGCAACTTGCTTTTAGTTAAGCTACAGGAATATGAAGTGAATTTGATCCTTTCCCCTTAATCTACCAACCTCCACTAAAACATTAGCAGCTGTACCTCTGTGGAGACAACAGACTGTTTTCTTGAGCATTACGCTTGCTGCTGGAGTTTGTATGCATATGCTGGTGTACTGTTGACCTGTCTGTTAATGTTTGACACGTACATTTCCACTGTGACAGGATGAGTGCCGCCTGTTGCCAGGTAGCACAAACGGTGGGAACATCCAGAAGTGTAAATTAGAGTCTGTGTTAGCCCTTTAAATGTTTCACGGTTGCTGAAGCAAATAATCTGAAAGGAAATCTGCCTTCATTTACATGTTGTTTAAGAATAGCTAAGAAATTGTATACTTGTCCATTTTGTACTAGCCCATTATCTCCTATTTAAAGGGATAGTTCACCTAAAAATGAGAATTCTGTTATAATTTTCTCACCCTCGTGTCGTTTCAAACATGTACAACTTGCTTTTTTCTGTGGACTTTCTATGAAAGCCAGTAGTGACTGACGCTGATTCTGAAATTATGTTTGGTAATTATTAATATTCTTAATATTCCTAGGGGAGCTTCTATCTAACATCCACTGATTGAAGGTTGACAGATAATTAGCTCATAATGATAATAATGTTCTCTTGAGGACAATGCCAGGATTAAAAAATCGCACCACATGGGCACCGCTGTTGCTGAAGACATCGAGCATCACTTCCTGTGCCAACGGCTGCTCTCTGGGCATTACTGCTCATCTAACATATGTGAATACTGACCATGAACCAGTGGAGGGTAAGCGATGCACTTAAACATACACATGCACCGAAACACACTCAAATAATCACACACCTGCTCAAAAGTCCAGCTTTGAGCAGAATTAATTTCTTTGCTGGCTTATGCTGGTGGACCAGCATACAGCTATGCAAAGGCAAAACTCAGTAACCACCAATCCGTCTTTCTTTGTTCCTTACCTGCTCAGGTGTGTTTGTGTACCCTCTGAGCGAGAAAGAGGTCGTGGTGGGTTTTGAGGCAGTGGTATCCGGCAGACTGGTCAGCGTGGAACTCCAGAGCCGTGGGAAGTTGGAAGACTGCTGTTTGGACTGCCTTCCAGGATCAGCTCTGCATACCCAGTGTGGCCACAGCAAGGAGTGGGGCTGCTGTGGAGGAACAGGTCTTGAGATACAGTGCTCCAATGGTGAGATGTCTCATACACACAGACATGTACAGTACTTACATTTGTGTCCCACTGGCTCACACAATCTCATCAATGTTTCAACTGAGACGTTCAAAGATGCTCAATTTTGCAATCAAAAGTCATAGAACTCAATACGAACTCAAACATTTCTCATTAAATTCTTCCAAGACTAAATGATCAGAGCTATGCTGTCCGCATGTAGCTCTATACTCTTACTGTGTGTGATCATTTGTCTCATTTGTGTCTATTTTTATTTCTTCTAAGGAATTTTAGGAGAAACATCTGTGACAGTTCATACATGAATATAACATAACTGAAATTAAGTCTCATGTGCTTTAAAAGAACAACCTCTGAGCAACACTTGCATGGTGTGCTCTTCAACACTGGTCCATTTCATTAAGATGATGGTTGCTGAAATATCTCATGTCAAAAAATTACAACAGCATCCTCTCCTCCCTCACCCCATCCGAAAACACACACACTTACCCACAGTCACTAAATCACTATGGCGGTTATTGAACAGTAATCAGTACAATCCGGTTAAGGTTTGCGAGACATGCCATCTCCCCACCACTGGAGTAGTCTTAAAGCACTTATTCTATATCAGCCTCCTAAAATCAACTCTTTCCAGTATTTGCTTGGAATTGTCACAGGCTTTTGTCACTGTTCACTAGCACACACTACAATGGTGTATTTCCTGTTCTTGTAAATCTTGTGTTCTCTGCTCTTTGTGCTTGTCCACCTTGAAATGTACGAGCAGCGTTCATTATTATGGAGAGCTGTTTTGGCTCTGTGCCTGTTGTAGGTGATCCTTACATTAATATACAGATGCAGTCATGTTCAGAAGTCTGAGTCCACTAGTAAAAATGCTTCTATTTTGCACATTTTTCCAATGTAAAATTATTTGACTCCAGTGTTTTAGTCCAGGTGTGGGTCCTTTTTTATGCCAAATATTCACTTGAACTTTCACTTCCAGATGTAAAAGTGTAGATAAAAAAAAAAAGACTTACATTTTGAGCTGTTTCTCACACATACATATTAAATCGTTTCAGAAGATAATGGATTTGACTACTGGAGTTTTGGAGCTACAAAGGTCTGATTATCATTCACTTTCATTGTATGGAACTACAGAGCTGAAATATTCTTCTGAAAATCTTTGTTTGTGTTCAGCAGAAGAAAGTCATACATCTGGGATGGTATGAGGGTGAGTAAATGATTAGAGAATTTTCAATTTTGGGTGAACTATCATTTTGATTTAAATATTTACATTTTGTGATATGTATACTTAATTAGCATTTGGTTTGTTCCTCTTTTGCTTTAATGACAGCATACATACATACATACATCTAGCTTGTATGGTCTCAACAGGTTTTGCAAAAACCTGATGATCCATCTTATCCCAGCATGATGTGAGAATGTTAAAAGAGCCAAAGAGCATTTTGTGTGCTTCAATGGAAGTAAGGAAGTCGGACCTTTTGTAATGGTCAATGTGACAAATTTGCATAGTTACCTACTGTATATAGTGCAGAGTCTTAACTATTTTGCATTCAATTTCAGTAAAAATATTTATTTGTTTTAAACATTTCGCAGTCCTTAAACTTTGTTTATTTCAAGATTTAAATTACATTTTGAATGACAGATTTTCAATGTGGACTCAGACTTTTGAACCCAACTATATCTCAAATTAGTTTCCTGTTTCAGGGCAGGCCTGCTGTCTTTGTGAAAATTCTGAAGCACAAAATCAATAATTGTTTGTCTCGCAACAAAAAGCGGGATGCTGGATTGTACCCCAAAACCAAATTTCCCAACATCCTATTTACATTTTTTTGAGAACATGTTTCATTTCAGATTGTTGTGTCTTGCTTCCGTTTCCTGTTTAAGGTCATCTATTGCTGGATGAGGACCTGGAGAGGAACACCTTCATTGTGAGCACAGGCCAGATTGGACCTCTAGAAATTGTGTCCATTGTCATCAGTACCACCCTTGAACTCCCTACCCTTGAAAATGGTGCAATCCGCCTGGTCTATCCCACAGTGCTCACACCTATAGTCAGAGCTCGGCTTCAACCAAGCAAAAGTGAAAATGTGGGGAAATCAGAGGAGAATAGGTAAAGTTATACATTTTGTTATTATTTGTATTAATATTATCAAGAATTGTTTTTACATTCGTGAAACATGTGTTAGGCTTCAAAAAACAGCACAAGTAACATTTTATGAAGAAAATGCGGTAAAAATCCCATGTTTCTATAATATTCTGGTGCCGAGATATGGCCCTGAACATACAGTCTGCACACTTTTTATTAACCCAGCTGTTTAATCATCCGCCGAACAAAGATCTTACTTTAATTTGCCTTGTAAAGTGATAGCAAATCTCTCTTCAAAAAGTCACACAAATTGAGGTATCATTCATGTTCAATACTTCATATAATAATCAGATTGTGATTGAAAATTGTCTTGGCAAACACTACTATTAATACACCCAACACTATTTCATTGACAATTAAATTTGCACAATGTGAATAATAAATTGCGAAAATTGTGCGTTTGACCTTCCAAAAATCCCATCTCATGTCTCTCCTTCAGCCCAACTACGTGCTTTGGCAGTGTGTCAGGGAAGCAGGAGAGGGTGCTAGGAGTTGGGCTGCAGTGTGCTCATGCTCTGCTCACCAGTTCTGCCATGAACCTTTCGCCTTACCAGCTTAGCTTCCAGCTTCTGGTCAGAGGAGCCTGTCTGCTTGCCGGTAACATTGTCTAATTCATTCAAACCAAAATTACATTATTTGTAATTTAAAGAGACGATTCAGCCAAAAATGAAAATTAATTCATCACTTTCTCACCCTCATGTTGTTCCAAACACATATGACTTTCTTCTGTGAAACACAAAAAGAGATGTTAGGCAGAATGTTAGCCTCAGTCACCATTCACTTTCAGTGCATACATTTTCCATACAGTGACAGTGAATGGTGACAGGCTCTCAGTCCCTAACAGTCCCTAACACTAACAAAAGAGAAAGTCACGAAGGTGTGTAAATAATGGCAGAATTTTCATTTATTTATTTAGGTCACCATTATAATTACAGTCAGATGTATTGTAATTAGAAAGCATATTATTTTCGGAAAGGTCTTGAACTTTCTGAAGGACTACAGGTAAGGTGGGCTCCAAAATGTTCCTATCTGTCTGCTAAAGTCACGTAGACAAGAAATCATGAGCCCCTTTTCTCCTGTTTGGCTTTAGAGAGCAATTTTAAATTCATGCAGGTCCAGTCTCTGCTCTGTAATAATTTAGTTAGACTAAAACTTGGCATGACTATCAGTGATTAGATAGATATCATTGAGCCTGCCAAACAGAGCCAAAGCATGTCTGTGAGGTAGAGAGTGTATGGATCAGGCTCCGGGCCACTAGAATGGAGAAAAGAGATGGAGGAAGGGTGCTAGAGAGTCCTAAATCACAGTGACGCTGTTCTGTTCTCAAGGAAAGTGGCTGCTCTGTTTCAAATGTCTGGACTTTAACAGAAACTAAGCAGGGCACTTCAGATATGTTGGTACTGCACAGAAAAGTATGGGATGATCCAAAATAATATATCTGTATACGTATATATATATATATATATATATACAGTGAGGAAAATAAGTATTTGAACACCCTGCTATTTTGCAAGTTCTCCCACTTAGAAATCATGGAGGGGTCTGAAATTGTCATCGTAGGTGCATGTCCACTGTGAGAGACATAATCTAAAAAAAAAATCCAGAAATCACAATGTATGATTTTTTTAACTATTTATTTGTATGATACAGCTGCAAATAAGTATTTGAACACCTGAGAAAATCAATGTTAATATTTGGTACAGTAGCCTTTGTTTGCAATTACAGAGGTCAAACGTTTCCTGTAGTTTTTCACCAGGTTTGCACACACTGCAGGAGGGATTTTGGCCCACTCCTCCACACAGATCTTCTCTAGATCAGTCAGGTTTCTGGGCTGTCGCTGAGAAACACGGAGTTTGAGCTCCCTCCAAAAATTCTCTATTGGGTTTAGGTCTGGAGACTGGCTAGGCCACGCCAGAACCTTGATATGCTTCTTGGTTATCCTGGCTGTGTGCTTCGGGTCATTGTCATGTTGGAAGACCCAGCCTCGACCCATCTTCAATGTTCTAACTGAGGGAAGGAGGTTGTTCCCCAAAATCTCGCAATACATGGCCCCGGTCATCCTCTCCTTAATACAGTGCAGTCGCCCTGTCCCATGTGCAGAAAAACACCCCCAAAGCATGATGCTACCACCCCCATGCTTCACAGTAGGGATGGTGTTCTTGGGATGGTACTCATCATTCTTCTTCCTCCAAACACGGTTAGTGGAATTATGACCAAAAAGTTCTATTTTGGTCTCATCTGACCACATGACTTTCTCCCATGACTCCTCTGGATCATCCAAATGGTCATTGGCAAACTTAAGACGGGCCTTGACATGTGCTGGTTTAAGCAGGGGAACCTTCCGTGCCATGCATGATTTCAAACCATGACGTCTTAGTGTATTACCAACAGTAACCTTGGAAACGGTGGTCCCAGCTCTTTTCAGGTCATTGACCAGCTCCTCCCGTGTAGTTCTGGGCTGATTTCTCACCTTTCTTAGGATCATTGAGACCCCACGAGGTGAGATCTTGCATGGAGCCCCAGTCCGAGGGAGATTGACAGTCATGTTTAGCTTCTTCCATTTTCTAATGATTGCTCCAACAGTGGACCTTTTTTCACCAAGCTGCTTGGCAATTTCCCCGTAGCCCTTTCCAGCCTTGTGGAGGTGTACAATTTTGTCTCTAGTGTCTTTGGACAGCTCTTTGGTCTTGGCCATGTTAGTAGTTGGATTCTTACTGATTGTATAGGGTGGACAGGTGTCTTTATGACCTCAAACAGGTGCATCTAATTTAGGATAATAAATGGAGTGGAGGTGGACATTTTAAAGGCAGACTAACAGGTCTTTGAGGGTCAGAATTCTAGCTGATAGACAGGTGTTCAAATACTTATTTGCAGCTGTATCATACAAATAAATAGATAAAAAATCATACATTGTGATTTCTGGATTTTTCTTTTTAGATTATGTCTCTCACAGTGGACATGCACCTACGATGACAATTTCAGACCCCTCCATGATTTCCAAGTGGGAGAACTTGCAAAATAGCAGGGTGTTCAAATACTTATTTTCCTCACTGTATATATATATATATAGACTCAATAAGCATTTTATAAGGAAGACCTGTACACCTACTTACTCGTGTGATTATCTAATCAGCCAATCGTGTGGCAGCAGTGCAATGCATAAAATCAAGCAGAAATGGGTCAGGAGCTTCAGTTAATGTTCACATCAACCATCAGAATGGGGTAAAATGTGCTCTCAGTGATTTTGACTGTGACATGATTGTTGGTGCCAGATGGGCTGGTTTGAATATTTCTGTAACTGCTGATTTTCTGGGATTTTCACACACAACAGTCTCTAGTGTTTACTCAGAATGGTGCCAAAAACAAAATGTGTTCTATATTGTTCCTAATAAAGTGCTTAGAGACTGTATACAGCTCATACGTCTTGGCATGCTCTCTACCAGTCATTCACATTGCTGTTGGGTGACTTTATGCCACTCCTGGCACAAAAATTCAAGCAGATCGGCATTGTTTGGGCCATCCATCTTCATTTTGATCACATTCCAGAGGTTTTCAATGGGGTTCAGGTCTGGAGATTGGGCTGGCCATGGCAGGGTCATGTGTGGCATGGAGAATTGTCCATCTGGAAAAAACAATCATCAGAGTTGGGGAACTTTGTCTAACTGTTAGACGACCAGGTGGAGGATCGGTGATGATCTGGGGGTGTTCAGCGAGGCAGATTCGTCTTTGTGAGGACGCATGAATCCATATATACACCTTGTATCCATGTACAAGGATATCCTGGAAGAACACTTGCTTCCTTCGGCTCTGACAATGTTCCCGAACTCTGAGGATTGTTTTTTTCAGCAGGACAATGCTCCATGCTACACAGCCAGGTCAATCAAGGTGTGGATGGAGGACCACCAGATCAAGACCCTGTCATGGCCAGCCCAATCTCCAGATCTGAACCCCATTGAAAACCTCTGAAATGTGATCAAGAGGAAGATGGATGGCCACAAACCATCAAACAAAGCCGAGCTCCTTGAATGTTTGCGCCAGGAGTCGCATAAAGTCACCCGACAGCAATGTGAAAGATTGGTAGAGAGCACATACCTATAAATAGTAAATACAGAGAAACTGATCATTTCGGGATCTCTTAATTGAGATTGAGAGCTGCATATACACCTGTAAATATTGTTTGTTTTAATAATTTAATTAGTGGAACTGATCTTGGAGACAAAAACTCAAGTTTTACTCAAGACAAAAACATTATTTTAAGATTCAAAGACTACACTTTCCATTAAACATTATTATGCATCTATATTCACATAAAATTAATGAATTTACAAAAATCATTCTTACTCCACCCAGATAATCAGCATCAATCACTTCAGAATCAATTTCATTACATCCCCTGAAGCTCAGATGTCAAAGATTTCCACCACAATAATAGTTTTTTTATGCAACTAATCAAATCAGTGCTGAAATGTCATGTGCACAAACTCTGTAACCCCAGCAGTAACCTCTATGATGTCTCTCCCTCGTCAGGTCTGGAAAGCCCCACACATGCTCTACGGGCGGATGCTGACCCCAGTGCCCAGTCTGCTTCTGCAACCTACATCACACTGGCAGAGGAGCATCCATGTGACCGACATCTGGAGATAATCCTACACCTGAGCGGTGAGAGTAGGATTTCACCTGTTTAATCACCAGCTTTAAATTGATTTATTTAGCCACTATTGTAATGATGGGGAAGATTGGGATTAGGACAAGACATTAGGCAGACTCAAACTTGAGTCACCCACATGAGCACCTCAAAACAAATTATTAGAGCATGCGTGCTAACCACCTAGCCTCTTTAATCAGTGTCCCTTCGTGGCGGTGATGTCAGACAGTTTGTCAAATTTGCTACCCCCTCCAAGGGAAAGGGTCAGCATGGGGTTATGGTGAATCTCTCAAGAGTTTCACAGCACAAGGTTTATCATTTTAAGGTATGTCGGTCCATTCAACAGCGATCTTGGTAACTTGCCCTAAAAGCTTTATTTTCCTGTCATGCAAGGATAGCTCCTATTTATATAAATGGAGAAAAAACTAAATTCCACAAACTGTTGGCTTACGTTAAGAAGCATGCCAAGTCACAATTGGTAAATGGTAACAACAATGACAACCATTCAAATACAGCTAAAATCTACAGTCAGGTCCATAAATATTGGGACATCGACATCTTTTTGGCTCTATACACCACCATGAAATGAAACGAACAAAGTGTGCTTTAACTGCAGACTTTCAGCTTTAATTTGAGGGTATTTACATCCAAATCAGGTGAACAGTGTAGGAATTACAACAGTTTGTATATGTGCCTCCCACTTTTTAAGGGACCAAAAGTAATGGGACAGATTAACAATCATAAATCAAACTTTCACTTTTTAATACTTGGTTGCAAATCCTTTGCAGTCAATTACAGCCTGAAGTCTGGAACGCATAAACATCACCAGACGCTGGGTTTCATCCCTGGTGATGCTCTGCCAGGCCTCTACTGCAACTGTCTTCAGTTCCTGCTTGTTCTTGGGGCATTTTCCTTCAGTTTTGTCTTCAGCAAGTGAAATGCATGCTCAATCGGATTCAGGTCAGATGATTGACTTGGCCATTGCATAACATTCCACTTCTTTCCTTAAAAACTCTTTGGTTGCTTTCGCAGTATGCTTCGGGTCATTGTCCATCTGTACTGTGAAGTGCCGTCCAATGAGTTCTGAAGCATTTGGCTGAATATGAGCAGATAATATTGCCCGAAACACTTCAGAATTCATCCTGCTGCTTTTGTCAGCAGTCACATCATCAATAAATACAAGAGAACCAATTCCATTGGCAGCCATACATGCCCACGCCATGACACTACCACCACCATGCTTCACTGATGAGGTGGTATGCTTTGGATCATGAGCAGTTCCTTTCCTTCTCCATACTCTTCTCTTCCCATCAATCTGGTACAAGTTGATCTTTGTCTCATCTGTCCATAGGATGTTGTTCCAGAACTGTGAAGGCTTTTTTAGATGTTGTTTGGCAAACTCTAATTTGGCTTTCCTGTTTTTGAGGCTCACCAATGGTTTACATCTTGTGGTGAACCCTCTGTATTTACTCTGGTGAAGTCTTCTCTTGATTGTTGAATTTGACACACATACACCTACCTCCTGGAGAGTGTTCTTGATCTGGCCAACTGTTGTGAAGGGTGTTTTCTTCACCAAGGAAAGAATTCTTCGGTCATCCACCACAGTTGTTTTCCGTGGTCTTCCGGGTCTTTTGGTGTTGCTGAGCTCACCGGTGCGTTCTTTCTTTTTAAGAATGTTCCAAACAGTTGATTTGGCCACACCTAATGTTTTTGCTCTCTCTCTGATGGGTTTGTTTTGATTTTTCAGCCTAATGATGGCTTGCTTCACTGATAGTGAAGCTCTTTGGATCTCATATTGAGAGTTGACAGCAACAGATTCCAAATCCCAATAGCACACTTGAAATGAACTCTGGACCTTTTATCTGCTCCTTGTAAATGGGATAATGAGGGAATAACACACACCTGGCCATGGAACAGCTGAGCAGCCAATTGTCCCATTACTTTTGGTCCCTTAAAAAGTGGGAGGCACATATACAAACTGTTGTAATTCCTACACCGTTCACCTGATTTGGATGTAAATACCCTCAAATTAAAGCTGAAAGTCTGCAGTTAAAGCACATCTTGTTCGTTTCATTTCAAATCCATTGTGGTGGTGTATAGAGCCAAAAAGATTAGAATTGTGTCGATGTCCCAATATTTATGGACCTGACTGTATGTTGTTTGGGTTTGTCTACATCATTTGTTAATGAGCATGCATATTCTGGAACCAAAAAAAAGCAATGCCTTTACTTAAGGTGATTGGCTCTTTTAACTGGAAGCCAGCACTTCCTACAACCACCATATTGAGTATTGGGTTTCTCTCATTAATGATTTCTATGAGTTTTCCATCTCCTTCTTTAATATGAGGTGTCTGATTTAATAGTTTTGCTGGCCTCAAAGATGGTTATCCTTCCCATAGATACATAAGAGATTAGTAGAGATACATATTCTCTACTAGACACATGTTTAATTCTGATGACAATGTAGTTCAGGGTACAGAGAGTAATTTGTTGTAACTACTGTAAGTAGTCACATTTATTACCATTTTTTAGTCTACCTATTTTTCCCTAGACAACCATGTTGAGCAAAGTAAATCATAATCATCATTTTGTCACTTTAATCACTTGCAAGATGTTGTTGCCAACAGAGCCTCATAGCCCACTGGTCATCCTGGAGAGGGGTCGGCTCACCTTTAGTGAATATGAGCAGCAGATCCGTGCCCGTCGTGATTTCATTCGCTGTGCCCGTAAGGAGGCAGAACCTGAGAAGAGGGTAAAATTATTCATTTGAGACAATTCCATTGCTTCCGAGTCATTTTTTGTTATTAATATTTTTCCAAACTTTCAGTTAATCTGAGAATCTCATTTGCAATTTTTTGCTGGTTTTGTCCGTGGCTACTCAATTTTTAAACTTGCATGTGCGTGTGTGTATGTGTTTCTCCCAGCTGGACTTCGTGCGAAGGCGTTACCATAAGGATCTGCTCCTGAACCCTGTCCTGATGCTTAATTTCAGCCCAGACCTTCTATCAGAACCAACAGAGCTGCAGCAGGCCAGCAGAGAGCTCATCTTCCTCATTGACAACAGCAACAACATGACACAGCACAACATAAACAAGATCAAGGTTCTAATGACCTCCTCTAAAAGTGGCTGTTCTTCAAAGGCCAGACAATATAGATCAAATGCAGTGATATGCACTGATTGTTTTACTACATCAGGCCATAATTCATGGGCAACAAATACAATGATTTGCTTATATATACAGTAGATTATTTTCATACTTTTATCTTTGATCTATTCTACTTTTTTCTTCATGTGTTCTTTGAAATTGCCATTGCTGCCAGAACTTAGTGGTTTTCGTTTAAAGGGACATTAAGGTTTTAGACAACTTTACAACACAAGTAACATTTATTTAATTTTGCTAATAAAACTCTGAAATTGCTTTTAACACTTCCCAGTTGCTTACACATTTAAGGATGAGTCAAAATTATTGTCTATGGTAGCAAGGTGGCAGCATGTCAAACATGTAGTACATACAGTTAAGTTGAAAATAACCAGAAATATTCCTTTAAGACCAATTCTCTATGACAGGAGGGGATGCTGGTTGCCATTAAGAGTCTACCGACCCGTACAATGCTAAACATCTCCGGCATCTGCTCTGCAGTCCGACCTCTGTTCAGTTCCAGCAAACCCTGCACAGATGTGAGTGTTTCTTTTCTCTAGTTTCTGTCAAATTCCATTGGCTCAGCGGTTAAGGCTCTGGGTTACTGACTTAAAGGTTGAGGTTCAAGCCCCAGCCCCAGCACCATCAAGATACCACTGTTGGGCCCTTGAGCAAGGCCTTTGACACTGTCTGCTCCAGGGGCACTGTTTCATAGCTGACCCTGCGCTCTGACCCCATCTTAGTTGGGATATGTGAAAACAACAGCATTTCATTGGCTCTGTAACTGTATTCTGCACAATGACAATAAAGTTGAATCTTAATCTTAAATGGAGAAGACAGAAAAACATCCAAAAGATGTTTTCCAAGCTCATATGACTTTCTTTTTTTACTTGGAACACAACAGGTAATAACATTTTCTTTCTGTAACCAGTACTGTTTGACTTGCTCCGAGTGGGATTTGAACCGGTGTCAGGTGCCATGGGAGGCATGCATGCTAACGAGGAGGCTAAAGGCTACAGCCTTCACACACAGCACACATGTCCCAGCTGGCTCCCGTTACATTTGCATCTTTTTTTTCTCCATACAATGCATGTGAATACTGAGTAAAGCTGCCAGTTCCTAATATTCTGTCTAACATCACCTTTTGCATTCCAAGGAAAAAGGAAGTCATACAGAGTTGGAACAAAAAGAGGGTATGAGTAATTGATGATATATTTTAATCATAAACTGTTCGTTTTTCAATTGATTGTATTTTTTCAGAGAAATTCAATCCAGAAAAACTGGAGACTTTGAATGGTCTAATTCACAGTATTCTTGACATGTATGCTTGAGTTGGTTGACATTTACCTGTGAGTGACCTGGTGTGATTAGATAACAATATCTGTTCTGGTCACTACTACTGGTTGCCATGACGCTGCAATATCAGTTTCAAGCAGGTCCAGGGTCTGGAAAGGATAAAGTGTTTTAAAACAGGCAGAGCCATATGGCACGGCAAGGCATTTTACAGCATCCAATGATCACAAAACAAACTTGTTTTGCTCCATCATGCACCACAGCTCACCTTTACAGTCTCTGTATTTGTAGTAGTTGAGTTTTTCACATCAAACTGGTTTAAATTAAATATTGCAGGTTGAAAAATTATGATGGTGTTTTGATGCCACATAAAAAAGTAATTAGAATTGCATCCTTATATTTGGAGTACAGTAAAAAAATTACAAGAATAAAAGTAAAAATTTTAAGAATAAAATAAAATCATTATGAAATTACATTTGTAATATTTTAAGCATAAATCTTGAGGAAAGTAACATTAAAGTGATTTTGTAGACATGGAGCATCTTACATACAGTAAATGCCACTAACCAGGGAGACAACATTGTCTATGCAACTTCCTCGTCAACTTAGCCAAGCTAAATTTGTGGGAAGTTTTTGCGAGGTCTCTGTTCATGAATGAGGTGTGCATTAGTACAGGAGTTTTCAACATATGGGTGCCTTTCAAGGGATACGTGCTATGCAGGCTTGCACTAAAGTGAATCTTAAATTAAATGGAACTGCTGTGAATTTGCAACTTAAGCTTTGTTGGTCATCTTAACTTATGTTGCTTGATATTTTAAGATGGAGTAATGCCTAATGGAGTTTCGCTTAAGTGAGACTTAGAACTTAAGTGCTCAGATACTGGAGCTGTCCAGTCCAAGGGTGCTGAAACTTTTGGCCAATATGTCCAGGATTTTGTCTTCTCAACATGAAAGTAATGTGATAATACTAACAAACATGGAAGTTGTTTGTGACGTTGTTGAGGCGCCAAGATTTATTAACTATTGCAGAATTTAGTTAAAGAAATAGTGATGTCTTTAGTAAGACAGAGTTTCAAATGTACTAATTCTCAACTTTATAGAGATTAATGAATTTGACTCAAGAAATGCATGTAATGTGAATGCACTCTATGTGAATCATAAGGGGATCTCATGTAGCCTAAAATTTTGTTTCTTTGGCTGGAAACTGAACAGATGTGCACAGAACAGGAATAAATGACAGACGTCAGTAATGAACTATAGACCTATCTAAATATTAATAGATCATCTGGTTACAGTTCTAGGCACTCTGCACTTGTAGCCTTACTGCCATCATGCAGCATGTAATTTGTGACTGTCATGTAAACAGACTATAGGACTATTTGAACCATCCATTGGAGGGAGGAAGAAGAGGAGGAGGAAGAGAGAGAGAGAGAGTGACTTGCTCATTGCACACTCTCATTCTAATCTCCTTTGTTAACCATGTTTTAATTATTTATTTTGGCCTATTTATTTAAGTTTTAAACTGCAGGGTCACATTACGCATATACTGTATATCTGTTTAAAAATCATCTTTCTATTGCCATTATAGTTATGCTTATCAAAAAAGTCCAATAAAACTTTATTCTGTATTATGTGTCATTTAAATTTAGATCTATCATTAGACCCAATTTAGGCCTATCCTATCGCATGCGCAGACTGCTGAGACAGCCTATTGATTTTAATGCAATTTTTTCCACACATTTTATCTGAAACAGTGTGTAATGGCTTTCCAATGACTAAAATACATGTACATTAATACAATTTATTAAATGTACCTTTTCCTCTGATAAACTGTGAAAAATGTGAGAAAGATAAATTTAAGTTGCTCTTAATGGTCTTAAGAGCGGTTTAAAGCTCTTGTTAATTTACAAGCATTTTTACGCAATACTTAGAAAAGATGCTTTTGGGAAACGCGCTGTAGAGATTAAGTAGGCTACTGATGCTGCTGGCTCTGCGTCCGTTCTATCATTGTGATAATGATGCTCTGTAGCCTACATTTTATTTTCTATTGTGTTTTTTTTTTCTCAAAATATTTCTTCTCACGCAATATACTGTACTACTTTATTCTCATAATGCTACGACTTTATTCTCATAATTTTTACTTTACTCTCGAAATCATATTTTTTTTATTTTATTTTAACATGGCAGTAAAACACCGTCATAAAGCAATATTACCACAGAGAGTAATTTGTTAGTTTGTTTTTAAAAACTGAGGATAACTTTGGCAGATGGTAGTATAAATAGTGATATATGCTATTCACACTAAGTTCAAATGGTGATAAATGCTATTTGCACCTGTTGCAAATAGGGGCAGATGCTTTTGCATCCCTAATTAAATACTTACTAGCATACATTATAGGGGCATCACAGCAGCATATTTACTCTTTTTATTTAGAGTCCTGTAGACACCTTTCACCAACCCCTAAACCTAAACTTCCTTTATAAAAGTTAACCATGATTTCACTATAGTAAAAATAGTATCACCGTAGAATTTTGTAGTAAAATCAAAGTAACCACAAAATGAAACATGGTTACTATATTAAAACCATATTACTATAGTAAAACCATGGTTCATTTTACCCATTTCAAACCTTTCTCTAAAATCCACAACCTTCACAGTGCCCAAATCACTATGAGGAAATCAACCTTTATAAAAAGTGAAAAAGTGAGACAAAAGGCAAAATCGAACCCAGGTCATTTGAAAAAACCACTGCAGTGACACCCTTAAATTTGTCTTTTTCCACCAGACTATTGAAGTGCAAATAGTCGCGCTGTGTGGCAGGTGCTATTTACATCAAGTTCATTTCGTCACACCAAATGATTTTCTTCGGTAATTTACAACATGCCATAGATGTTTTCAAAAGAGTTTAAGTTATATTTGACCTGCAATATTTATTTTAACATGATTTTTACATTATTATATTAGGGCTCAATATAAAAGGGATTGTCATTCCCTGCATCTCTTTTTTCTCAGAGCACAGTGATTCAGGCATTGGAGTATGTCCAGAAGATGCATACAGACCAAGGTTGTGCTAACCTGTGGGGAGCGCTCTCCTGGAGCTATCGGCAGCCCGTCCACCGTAGCTGCCCACGACAACTCTTTATCCTAATGAATGGAACGCTGAACATTGTAGGCCGTGTGTTAGAGTTGGTCAGAAGGAATGCCTGTAACGTTAGGTAACACCTATAATATACTGTAAAACAGTACTTATTAAACACTTAATAAATCACTTCATCTGACTACTTACAGGACCTTTCACTACTTACATCAGTAAAAAACATCTTATTATATGTAAAAGCCATTAAAGCCAGATCCAACACATACCGTGATACCAATATCTCAAGGAAATGCAAAGAATACAAGATTGATACTATCAGTGTCACATGGTTTCCTGGAATGCAGGGAATCTTGTAACTGCAGGCAAACACCTTTAACAAGAAGCTAAACACCTTCAAAACTAACTTTAAAACCAACAAAACACATTTCACATCAGTAAAGGTGCCGTTTTACACTCAGTTTTACTTTTAATAAATTAATTGTAATTTTGTAACATCTGTATAAAATCATGTTAGGACCACACGACCAGCTGAAAACCATTTGCTTAATCACAGTAACCACCCCATTATTGGACATTAGATTAGTCATGGCTGGTTGTGAATAGTACATTTCCACAAATGGCATCAGTAACTAAAACGATTGCATTTGATTGATGGTGCATCCGTGCCTCCTGGTGTCAGTATTAGTCCAAGACGACACAAACAAAAAATTATTTTATCACATTTAACATGAGCAATAGCTTTCACATCCGCTAACGCTTTTAAAACTGGCCAAACACCCTTTACATCAGTAAACGCTTCTAACACCAGCTACATTTAGATGCATTTTATATAGGGCCACAAATACATAAATCTTTCACTGTACTGCAACACAGACTCATTATTGATACTCAGTCATGACATTTTAAAAGCCTTCGACCCAGACGGAGCAGACCTGAATTCCAAACAGCCTTTGTGTGTGTGTCGCCTGGCTTCTGTTTCCCTTTAGACATTTAATTAGTGAAATGGTCTAGATTATGCTAAGGGGAATACTAAACATCTATCTTTCAAGTCCTTGGAGCATACTGGCAATCTGTCGAAGAAGAATATCTATGTCTTTAGTCATGAGAAATCCTTACTGTGATGTTCAAACAGACATTATACCATTTACAGTATAAACACTATGCATATGTATAATTCAAATAATATAATGTCATTTCGTTCATTTGTGTGACTGCTTTTACATTTTGGTATAAATGCATATTGTGACATAATATTTTCTATATTTTTCCAGGTGTTTCGGCCTGGGCCTTGGTCCACACGCATGTCGGAGGCTACTGCAGGGTGTTGCCAAGGTTACAGGAGGCAGTGCAGAGTTTCTCAGTGAGGAAGAGAGGCTTCAGCCAAAGGTACAAGAGTGCACAGCGACCTCTTCAGGAAGCAGAACAAGCAAACAAAGAATCTGACATCTGATTATTTGGCACATGCCTATTAAATATCATAAACGTAAAAAAATATTTCTGCTAGACAGTTTTAAAAGTGCATTCATCTTATTTACAACACACATCTAACTAGGTCCACTCAGAATCTGTGTACTCACTTCAACATTTTCCGAATTCCTGCATTTGAATTCAAGGATATGGAAATAATTTAAACATGGTAAATGAACCAAAGAGTTTTAAGACTGTTATCGGTATATGTAAGCATTATTAAAATAGAATAAATTACTTAATAAACACATAATAAACAAACATGCATGGGCAGGAGAATGTGTAGAACTTGAATGACGGAGGTTCGAATTCTGCAGATATCGGTACAGCTTTTCACAGATTTCTGCAGGGACAGGCCTGTTAACAATGCAACAATAAATTGAGCATTAGAACATTTAAATAAATAAGGTCATGTTTAAATTGATAGTGTATTTATGTGATGTTGTAGTCTAGTTAATAATGTTTAGATTCTTCTCTAAAGCTGATTAAGTGTCTGAAGAAAGCTCTTGAACCTGTGCTGACGGATGTACGGATCGACTGGTATGTGCCAGACAACGTGGAGGCCCATCTCTCACCCAATGAAATACCTCCGCTCTACCCGGGCAACTGCCTGATTGGCTACTGTACTCTATATGACGTGTCTGGATTCAGGGTCCAAAAAAGTGAGGTGAGAGTGTGTATATATAAAACTTTTTTTCTGTGTTTTTCTGTTCAATTTATGCAAAATTATAAGTAGGTTTTGTTAGTATAGAGTCAGTGTGTGAATTACAGGGGGAGGGGGGTATAAAGGCTTGAAGGATGTCAAAACAAGATGTTGGGGGGGTTGTAGAATGTACTCTCAATATGAAGCTTTAATTGTAAATATGTATATGTATATGGCTCTGTTTGATTTTAAATTGTAATCTTGGCCACACCATTGACATTGCCTGAGCAGGGGTGTTAATTTAAGGATGCTCACTTATTCCTCACATGTATAGAGAGCAACGAATGTAAGCATCTAAAATGCTTGATTGCTTGATGATTTAACTTCATTCTGATGATTGCAATGAATGAAGCAAGCTGTCAGCTGAAATAACCAAAAAAACCACTAATCTAACAGCTCGTGTTTTACCTGTCAATCAGGCATGCTTTGAAGTTGCATTCATTAGTATAGCAACAATAGGCTGTGAGTACATTTTCTCAGAATCGTCATTGACTGGTAGAAAGAAAAAGAAACAAACAAAACTAAAGCGCTCTATTTGAAATGAAAATAAGATAAATGTTCTTTCGTCATACTGAATAACATTATAAGAATAATGAAAAAAGAAAAATTAATTTATTTTATTAATTTTTCTTTTTTAAATATCCTGATGTAGTGTTGTAAGAAACCCTACTTTTCAATCACCAGTGAAGACAACAAGAGCCAGAGAAAGAGAACAAAGATGGACGTTGAGAAAGTGCATGATAATATTTACATTTAGGTAGTCTATCCATAGAAGTATTGTTTGATTCGTTTTTTTTTACCGATAAATGTATCGGTAACTCATTACAATAAGGTTGTGTCGTGTGTATACATTAACATTACACAATTAATGTGAAATATGAATAATAGTGTTACACCATTTTTAATCATGGTATATGTCAATTTCTACATACTCTAATACAGTTTAATATTCAAATTTAGTAAAGTAACATCATTAAGAACTTGAACTAACAATGAACAATATTTGAATTAAGACAAACCAAGAATTCCAAGATGAACTAATGCATGAAAAAATATTAATTGTTATTTCTTGATACCTAATTTGGATGTGCATGTGTTAACATATATAACCTTAACATAAAGTGTATAATTAAATCATAATCCCCAAGAATAATAGCACCCCCCAACTTTACACAGGAAAGGTTAAAAAGTGATTCTATCACACTAAACTCATGTTGTCTTGTGGCTATACTTTAGAAACAGTGAGTATTTTAATGTTCAAAAATTGGCCCTATTCATTTCCATAGTAAGTGCCTCAATGTAACCCAGATTTTAACTTTTTTTTTTAAGAAAACGAGGGATCAAAATATAATCAATATGCCACAAATGCTGTCAATTGAGCTTTACTTGTATTGAACCTGAAATATTACTTAAAAGAAAGATTAATAAATGCTGTAAAATTATTGTTCGTTGTTAGTTCATATCAATTGATGTTGTTAATTTATGTTAACAAATGGAAATTATTGTAATGTGCTACCATAAAATCTCTTGTTTGTGTGTGCACTTGTTCAACTGTAGGTGACGTCTCGCCCGTACAGAGGCCAGACACGTGGATCGGCCGGGTCAGTTTTCGAGCTCTCTCCCTCCACTTCCGAGCTCCTTCAGCCACTGGTTCCCCCAGAGGAACGAGAGAAAGAGGCAGTGAAAGAGTGCGGAGTGGATGGAGACTTTGAGGATGTGCTGAGAGAAATCTCTCGAGAAATCTCTTCTGAGTTCCACTGCGCACATGCTACAGATAATGCCGTCAGCCCTGGTATAACAGTGGGATTAATTCAGATTAAGATTACTTACTCTCATGTTGTTCCAAACCTCTATGACTTTCCTTCTTCCTTGAAATACAAAAGGAAAAGTTCAGCAGAATGTTGGGGACTGACTGCCTCATTCACCATTAAAATTTTATTGCATCTTTCATCCATACAGGGAAAATCAGAATCAGAATGAGCGTTATTGCCAAGTTTGCTTACACAAAAGTATTTGTCATGGTGACAGTAGCTTCCAGTGCAAGAGGATGCAACATACACATTACAAACATACAAACATATACATTTAAACATATGTACATATAGTGACATAAAATCATTCCAAAATACGATAACAAAAAAAATACAATACGCAATAAAATAAAATAGCGCAATAATATTGTTAGAATATTTTATATACAGATATACAGTTATGTGCAGGTGATGTAATGTATTGAAGATGAGGTAGGACATGTTAATAAACATTAATGAAATATGGATATATGGATAGATTAATGAAGTAGGAATGGATGGATTTAATAGTGCACATGGTTGTATTTATGTTTTTGGGTGAGGAGAAGTAATTAGTCCGTTTTGTTAGGAAGAGAGAGGAGATTCGCTAGATGGATGCTTGGCAGTGCGGTTTGAAGCCTGTCGGAGCTTGACCAGCACGTTTCCCAAGTTTGTGTCTTTCAGCACGCTTATACAGCACCACAGCTCCTCTGACTAAAATGTCCAACAGAACATCTGAATAATCAAAAACTGGTGAAAGATTGTCTCATGTCCTGTAAAACTGATTGGAAATAAATTAGTAAACACAGGACAAACAAACAAAAACAGCAAAAGTACTGGAGAGATTAATGCCGAGGCGGCCATCCATCTGTCACAGTCTGTCTCCATCATGTTTCCTAGGACTCTTATGGATCTAGCTCTGTCCGTATCCTGCTTCTCAAGCAAGGGGACCGTCCAGTTGAGGATCACGCCCGTGAGTTCTTAGAACTAGTGAATTTGGTGCACTATCCAGACCGCTCTCTGTTGGTTTTCTTCCAGACCGGTCTGAATAGTGCACTGAAGGAACCAATGCCTCTGGCTGATCCTCACTTGATGCTCTGTGAATATGTTGAGAAGGCTCTGGAACTTTGCAGTTCCCCTTTCACAGTGGATAATGGCAGGAAACCTTGCCCAAAACCTGCATCCATGGCTCCTTGCTCCAAGCCTGCCATGGCCAACGAGTCAGCGGCTACGCCTGCCACAGCCATCGAGCCAGTGCTCATGCCTGTAGCCTCCCGTCCAAGGAGGTCATTCCACAGTCGCTGCCCGTGCTCCCGACCACGGAGGTCGTTCCCCTGTCTCTGCCCGTGCTCACGACCACGGAGGTCGTTCCCCAATCTCTGCCCGTGCTCATGACCACGACCAGTCTCTGCCCATGCTCACGAACATGGAGGTCATTCCCCAGTCGCTGCCAGCTCTCCTTGAGCCTCCCACGGCTTTGCCTTCCATGGCTCCACCCCTCGAGCCTCCCACAGCTCTGCCTTCCATGACTCCACCCCCCGAGCCTCTCCTGGCTCCGCCTGCCTTCGTCGAGCATCTCCTGGCTCCACCAGCCTACGTTGAGCCTCACCTGGCTCTGCCCTCAGAGTCTTCCACGGCTCCGCCCACTCCTCCAGAGACTTCTCCTCCAGCGGTTTCGGCTGCCCTCCCAGTGACTCCTCTTACAGTGACTCTGCGGGAACGACCCCCGTGCTCCCGACCACGGAGGTTGTTCCCCTGTCTCTGCCCGTGCTCACGACCACGGAGGTCGTTCCCCAATCTCTGCCCGTGCTCATGACCACGACCAGTCTCTGCCCGTGCTCACGAACATGGAGGTCATTCCCCAGTCGCTGCCAGCTCTCCTTGAGCCTCCCACGGCTTTGCCTTCCATGGCTCCACCCCTCGAGCCTCCCACAGCTCTGCCTTCCATGACTCCACCCCCCGAGCCTCTCCTGGCTCCGCCTGCCTTCGTCGAGCATCTCCTGGCTCCACCAGCCTACGTTGAGCCTCACCTGGCTCTGCCCTCAGAGTCTTCCACGGCTCCGCCCACTCCTCCAGAGACTTCTCCTCCAGCGGTTTCGGCTGCCCTCCCAGTGACTCCTCTTACAGTGACTCTGCCTCCTGACCCAGTCCCGGCCCTGTGGCCGCCCCCCCCAGGCCTCCTGACCCAGTCCCGGCTCTGTGGCCGCCCCCCCCAGGCCTCCTGACCCAGTCCCGGCTCTGAGGCCGCCCCCCCAGGGCTCCTGACCCAGTCCCGGCTCTTTGGCCACCCCCCAGGCCTCCTGACCCACTCCTGGCTCTGTGGCCACCCCCCAGATCTCCTGACCTAGTTTCTACTCTGAGGTGGCCACCCCCCCAGACCTCCGGATCCAATCCTTTCCCTGGTGTCTCCTCCCTGGCCACATGGTCATCTTCTGGGTCCCCTTCCTCACCAGTATCTTCTTGCCCTCCTCAGCCATCTTTGAGGTGCCAAGAGTCACAGTCTGTGTCCCTAATGTTTCCTAGGACTCTTCAAAATAAGTGTTTTCCCAGACTACATTTCCCTGTATGCACTGCTCTCATCCCTGCCATCCATTCCAGATTGTCTCTCACCTGTTTTCCATTCCCTCATTAACTTTTGTTTGTATAAATACCCTTTAGATTTTGCATTCCTTCGTCAATTCTTATTTGTTGTGGTTTTGAGTTCCTGTTTGTTGTTTGACTGTCATCATTTTTATTAAAGCCCGCACATAGATCCTACGTCTTCGGTCTCATCTCAGCAACCATTCGTTACACCATCTGAATGGTGAATGAGGCTGTCATTTTGCTTAACATCTCCTTTTGTGTTTCACAGAAGACAGTCATATGGGTTTGGAACAACATGAAGGATAGTAAATGATTACAGATTGTTTATATTTGTGTTAACTATCCCTTTAAAGAAACGTCCACGTTTTGTTTTACAACATAAAATACCTTTCAAAATTCAGATTTGAGTTATGAATGTGTCTAACTTAACCCCCCAAATACTATATGTAATAGTAGTGCCATGGTTATTAAGCTACTTGGACTACTATGAACCCTTTACCACAGAGCACCTTAAGTTTATACCCCACTTTTGAAGCATTCTCTAATATTGGACATTGATTTAGTATGTGTCAAATTTATGTTGTTGAACAATATGTGAACGTTTCTTCAAGTAATGTTCGCCACCATCCTTATTTTACGATAGCCGCTAATCTAAATTCCCTTTTTTACAAGCCAGTGCATGCCGAATTAGCCATCTGGGTTGAGACCAGCTCTATTAACATGGTCGTGTATGTGTGTATGAGCTGTAGGTGGCGAAACTGACTACAGCAGTAGTGATGTGCGCTGGCGTATTCAACAGGATTCATACATTCAGGAACAGTATATGTTGACACGCTGTTCTCTGAGTAGTGAGAGGGCCTTCTCCACTGATTCTCCCCAAGCCGAGTGCTCAATGCTGGGCATGGGTTCTCTGCCACATGGCTTGGAGAGAATAGAGCCTGCACAAGGCAGAGGCCTCTCACGTTGGGAATCACCTTGGGCACAGAACGCCATCTCTTCAGGGGAAACAGATTCTGCATCAGGGGAGGTAACAGTAGCATGAAGCATTTGTATTTAAGAAGTGTGTCTTTGAGATCATGAAAAACATAAATTAAGTCAGGTATATCCAAACTTTTGAGTCTGTGTCTGTAGGCTGGCAAGATTTTAGACTGTGACGAGTCTCATCACAGACAGAAGGCGCTGGCTCGATCTGCTCTGGCTGGCCGAAGTTTCTCATCTCCGCAGGGAGACATGGACATGCACCGCCTGAGAAGGGCGCTAGAGAGGGTCTCATTTGAGCAGGCTGTGGGGGGGCGGCTTGTGGAGAGCGACACAGAAACTCACACCACTTCACAAGGAGCTCTGTCCCGTCCAAGTGTTACAGACTCCAGTGAGGGAATCACACACAAACCTCAACAGTCCCATACTCTTATTCATTAAAGGAAAAGTTCACTCAAAAATGAACATTCTGTCATGATTAACTCACCCTCATGCCATTCCAAACCGGGTTAACTTTCTTTCGGCTGCGGAACACAAACAGAGATGTTTGAATGAATATCCCTGTGTGTCTTTATGATTCACTTTCAAGCTTCAAAAGGGATGCAAAAGTTTTTATGTGACTTCTGTGTCATATTAGCACAAGAAAGTGCTAAAATGACTCACATTTTTGAAGCTTAAATGTGACTTATATTGAAAAGATGGCCCAGGATATATATTAAAATAACTCCTTTTGTGTTCTGTAGAAGAAAGAAAGAGATACGTGTTTGGAACAACATGAGAGTGAGTAAATTATGACAGAATTTTCCTTTTAACATTATACACATAATACGGCTGTCACAATTATGAAATTTGGCTGACGATTAATTGCCAAACAGTTGCGATTATGACAATTAATTGTCTGGTTGGGGCTTTGACGATCATGACGATTAATTGTCAATTTTAGAGCTTTCACTATTTTGACAATTATTTGTCATACAAATTGTCATACTTTTAAAGGAGTATGTGTGCTTAATATACCTTAAGAAGTCATTTATTCATATTTAACATGGAATCATATAATAAAATATGGATATATGATTACCTTTAATGCTTTAAAAACTTAAAATATTGCACAGGTTTAGAATGTCATGCAAAATAATATTTATTAATTTATCACATTATATTATATTTTATTATATTATTCAAGTAAAATATTTCTGTCCTAAATTATTAACTTTCACAAGTTATTTTAAGGCTCTCCGATTAAAGCAACGAGCACTTGTTTCGCATGAAGAAGACCTTCGTATTTGAAAATAGTTTGAAAATATTCTGCATATTTGAAAATAGTGTTTCTTCATTCTATTATTTGGACAGAAAAGAGTAAGTGGGTATCTCCTCTGTGTCACTCAATGCATGTCCTGTGATTGAATTTAAAGTGAACAATAATTGCAGTTATCTCAAATAGTTGTGTTTAGATCAAATTATCGCAGTCAGACGATTATTAAATAATCGCGACAGGCCTAACACACAAACAAGCATGTAAAATCGATTGCTTTGGATTAATTTTCTGTCATTTTCCAAAGTGAAATCTTATTGGTCCAAAAATATCAAATATGTTCTGATTGGCTATTATTATGTTGTTTCACACAGCGTTTTTGCTGACACTTTGGTGTTATACTCACTAATCTAATCATTTCACCCTCCACTTTATCTAGATGGCCTCCTATTCCCCGCCTCCCCACTGGACTGGGACACCTTCACTGATCCAGAATGCTTGTTTTCAGCTGCTCCTCCAGGCGAGTCCCAGGCTCCAGGGGCCCAATGTCGCTCAGTCATCCATGGCGTGCTGGGCGGAAGACCTGTGTCCTGGGATGTCTGTGTGGATCTGTCCCTTCTCTGGGCCCCTGAGAGCCCAGCAACCCTGCCAACCAGCACTGGGGTCTGGGATGACATCGTACATCAACTGATGGCTCGCTCTGTCATCAGAGATTTTGAAAACATGGCAGAGAAAAAAACGGATATTGAAGTTGAGAGAGGTCAGAAAGGAATCATACAGTTAAAAACTGGGGTTTTTTTTCAGAAAAGTTTGAAATAGAAAGTTTAGCTGTTTCATCCACATGTTTCTTCTTTTGTTGTTGTTTGTGTGTGTATGCCTGTTCAAATGTGTGTAGGTCCATCAAAGCGGTACAGAATGAAAGCTATCCAGACCAGCAAAAGCTGTGGAATCGTTTGTATGTACACAAGCTTCACCACCAAAGACACCAATGCGAGAAACCAACCTGATAGCAAAGACACACGACACACAGGTACACACACAGACTCAAGATACACCACACACATTCTCATTAAAACATTGAAACAGAAGTGCCAAACTAACAGGAAACCCTACATGAAAGAATTCACATTTTCTCCTGCACGTCTGTGTGTCAGGTGTGCGGTTTGGGACCATACGTGGTTCACACTCTGCCAGCATGAGGCAGAGGTTGTGCTCAGTGGGATTTGGATGCCGACCCTCCAGCAAAGGCAGTGAAAAGACAGAGGATACACACACCTTGACAGGTAATACATACACTTCTACAGGCAAGGCAAATGCACATGCACTAATACAGTGCATACGTACATTTAAACTCTAATGGTAATATCTGTAAGCACAGCTCAACTAGTATTGTGTTGCCATACTTGTGTAGGATCTCAACAAATGACGCAGTGTGGTCTGTTAAAACTGAATGCTCTTGTGAGACAGAAGCAAAATTATTCTATTTTATTTTCTTGGAACCAGACAGAGACGACACACCTGCTTCCCCCTGCAGCATGACATCCTTGGACAGCAGTGAGTAAACAAGTGAGAAAGTCTCAGGATTGGGCATACAGCATCTCTGTAGCAGTGGTAAATTATATTGAAGGTATGTTTTTCAGGCACAGGAGGGAGTATTAGTCCGTCAGCTGTGTCCTCTCGCTCTCAGCGCTCCATGGAGAGCTTCTTCGGGTCCAGGTCAGAGCAAATTATTACACTATATTCCATTATTAAGACAGCTTATTACAATTAATCATATCTTTAATAATATAATCTTATAAGTAAGTAAACTGTGTGTGTGACTGTGAATTCAAAGTAGTTTTAATGTCATGTGTCCCATACATACATACAAATATATATATATATATATATATATATCAAATATTTTTTTTAACCTGTCTTAACATGATTTACCCAAGTAGAACATGCTCCTGGATCAACATCCTTTTTCCTGATTCCTGGAACAACATTCTTAAATTTTTGGTTTAGGAAAAGTTCAATTAAATAATTTTTTTAATTGGTATTTTTGTCATTTTCCAGTAAAAAATAAAATTTATATATGTACTGTATACACTGGCGGCCAAATGTTTGGAATAATGTACGGATTGTGCTGTTTCGGAAGAAAATTGGTACTTTAATTCATGGCCACAGATGTCAGAACAATGGGTCTGTAGTCATTAAGTCCTGTGATTTTGGGCTTCTTTGGGACAGGAATTAGGATTGAGCACTTGAAGCATGGGACTTCACACTGCCCCAGTGATGTATAGAAGATCACTGTGAAGATGGGGGCCAGCTGGTTAGCACAGGATTTTATACTAGCAGTTGAAGCCCCTGTCTGGGCCCTGTGCATTCCTAGTCTTTTGTTTTAGGAAGACACGGCACACCACTTCCTCACAGATCTTAAGTGCAGGTTGAGTAACAGGAGGGTGGCTGCAAGAGGTGAGAAGTGAAGGTCAGAGCGGGTGTGAGGTGTGAGATTGGGCCATTCAAATCTACAGTAGAACGCATTCAAGTCGTCAGCCAGTTGTTGGTTCCCTACAGTGTTGGGGGACTATCTCTTGAAGTTAGTTATGTCGTTCAGGCTGCTCCACACTGATGCAGGGTTGTTAGCTGAAAACTTGTTTTTCACCTTATCAGAATAGCTTCTTTTAGCAACTCTAATTTCCTTATCCTGGCCTGATTGTACAAGACTTAATCTCAAAAACACTCCAATCGGTGCAGTCAAAGCAGGTGTGTAGTTCCAGCTCTGCTTCATATGTACATGCCTTTACAGTCTTTACTACAGGTTTAGCGGATTTTAGTTTCTGCTTGTAGGTTGGAAAAAGATGACCCAGACAGTGCACAGAGAGTCCCAAAGCTGCTCTAGGGACAGAGTGATATGCATTCTTTATTGTTATGTAGCAATGATCCAGTATATTTCTGTCTCTGAACAGAAATATAGCAAGTAATGTGCTGTTTGTATTTGGGCAGTTAACGTTGTTAAAATCCCCATGAATAATAATTACGGAGTCCGGGGATTGTAGAAGCCTCACATGTCATCAGCTGACAGCTTCATTGAATTCTACTCGCTCAACACCGGTTTCATGTACAACAGTAAAGAAGACTCAGGACAAAAAAATGTAGCCCCGTAAAGGGCAATGGTGACACGAGAATAGAAATATTAATAATTCTGCCCAGCTGAAAGAAAATACATAATTATGTTACATACATACGCTTGTACACTGTCACTGATTATATACATTTAATTATTTTAATATTATTATTTTTTTTAATAGTATTTTCACTGATAACATGTTTCTAAACAATTATTTTCAAATACTTGTTTATGCTTATCCAGTAAAATAATGTTTGTCACAGTATTAATTTACTAGTGAAATCAGACATTACACATGGCATTATCAGGAGGACTTTCAAATATCAGGACCCTTAGCATCATTATATATTATATTCATTATATACAGTTTAATACATTACAATCATCTGTGAACCCTGAGCAAATTCACTCTCACACTGAAAAGACTACATTGAAAACAAGACAAAAAAAACTATTTTAAATGTTTTTGGTCACAAATATAATTGGTGGGGCAGATGGGGTTTGGCCTATGATTATTGGACAGGAATGTTGCCCTAGGACATAAGACACAGAAACATGTCCTTCTTGACTAAATCATATTGTGTGAGTTTATTATAAGGCTGGTATATGACCATTCATTACTAATTTACCATGTGTGCTCTCCAGGTTCAATCTGGGTAGACTAAAGGGCAGTAATGGCTCAGGAAAACAGGCTCCTCTCAAACCTCACATTCTCTCTGCAGAGACTGATAGACACACTGTGACAGACACACCTGACTACCTGCCACTGGTTGGTCCCCCTTTCATACAGAGTTACCCTTCCCATAACACCATCTCACTTTGGCTGTCAGAATGGAATACTAGCATACTGTCTACTGCACACTAGTTAAAAATTTAGTATATGATACAGTATGCAATAATACATTTATCATTTATCATGTTGTCACATGACCTTACAAAGTTGCATGTTTAATTCAGCGAGTGATGTCCAGTTATCTTGGAAATAGTTCAGCCATAAAAACTCTTGGAAAGATTTGGCATGTTAATGTGGGTATAACATATTGATAGGATATTAGACTTGGTGGACTATATCTGCTAGGCTGCTGCTGTTGCCACAGAACAAGTACTGAGACATGCAAATGATAGAGAATACACAAACATATTGAGTCAAGCATGTGGACATGCTGCTGCTCTTGTAGACACACAAACAACCCCCATGCCGCAGATCTAGACAGGTGCAGCCGGGGTGGAGGTGGGTTTCAGAGACAAAATCTCACAGCACACTGCAGTGAAAGCTTCTCTGGCTTATCTGCAAAATTGAGCAATCTAAATGTTAGACAAAGAGAGAGACGCAAGATGATTGGCTACTCGATTACGTCAAAAGACCAATCAGCAAACACCATGCAAGCTGATTGGCTTAACATGTCACACGTGAGCGAGCCAATTGGCTAACAGAGAACCTATCAGCTTGCACCACAGTGTTTCATGGCTGAACTTTGGTCATTTATTTAGAAATTTTGTGTAAACATATCTTTTAGCTAAATCAAATAAAGAATAGATGGGTTGATTTTGCTTCTGGTTCATTTGTCATTTGGATAGTGCACAAATTAACAAATGTAGCAAGTTACACATGTATACACACTGCAAACTGTAAAAATAGCATGAGTAGTATGTTAGTATGACATTCTGGGTAATTCTAGGGTCATGATGCAAAATCATCTCACCTGCTTCTCATCGTGTGTTCCCACAGGTGCGTCTTCAGTTGGCCTCAGGTGCATTCTTGCTGTCGGAGTTGTACTCAGAGTGTATCCAGATTCCTTTGGATCGTCTGAAAAGGACATCCCCATATCTGAGCCACCGCAGCAGTCTGAGCCCCCCCTTCCGCTGTACCTCCCCACCTTCCTCTGCTTCAGCTTCAACATTCTCAGCAAGAAACAGGCTTGAGGACCAAATTACAGGCAAAGTGCTTCACACCAGCCTGCCCCACCACGAAGAACTGCTCTGGTCTGACCCCCATAGCTCGGAGGATGGGTCTCCAAAACTGGTGGTTGGAGTGCCACAGGCTGACAGTGGGCAGGGCTCCGAGGCTGACATGTGTGAAGGGCCTCCACTGGAACCGGCAGAAGCTCGGGGAGAGGAACTGGCACAGATGGACATAAAGAGCTCGAGCTGGGCCACGGCGGTGGCTTTGGCCTGGTTGGAGCATCGCTGCGCTGGGTTTTTTGTGGAGTGGGAACTGGTGGCGGCCAAGGCAGATTTTTGGCTGAGGTGTCAATCACTGCCTGAAGGCGTTGACCTGGCAGGGTTGAGGGCTGCAGCTAGGCAGCTTTTCCTGTTGTTACGCCACTGGGATGAAAATATCAAACTGAACGTGCTCTGCTACAACCCCAATAATATGTGAGGAAGACACACTCGCACCTTAAGCTGCTGTAAGGAAGTTTAGCTGCATTTCTAACTTCTACCAGATGTAAGGGGTGTTCACACATACAGAAATAAAATCACTGGAGGAAGTCTCTGTGCGGTTGGGCACTTGTAGCCGTTCCAACTCAGCTGCAGTGTCCAAAGATTATTGAGTGGATCACTGTCTGCACTCTCATTAGTAGTCACTATTAGCATTTCTACTCATTTGCATATGGTTGAGTTCTACTCAAATTTGTTGTATTGCCAATGAATGACTCAAGGTATTTTTGTTGCCCCAGGTTGCTTTATGTGTGAATTCCCCATTAGACCACCACTTACTTAGACTTATACGTTTTCGTTAGAAAACGCATACATTTTTCTACAGTTATGCCTCTCATCCACACTGGATCGGCATTTTGAGAAATGCAGAGAAACCAGCTCTTCATAACTACATACATTGGAAAACTATGACGTTAGGAAACTGAAAACTATGTTTTCAAATGAAAATGGATTAATGTGGATGTAGCCTTAGACTAGTGATTTCTCAGGAACACTATTTTAGTGATATTTGAAAGGTGGAAGGGACATTTTGGGTGGTCTTTCAAAAACAACTTACAGCAGCTTTAATTTGTTGATTTGAACTCAGACCAATTTCTTGGGTCTTTAATTTTATATATCATGGCAAAACTCAATTCAACTTTAAAGCAGAACAGAATTAATTTCCTCTGAACTTTAAAGTGAAATTAAGATAATGTTGAAATATGAGTTGAGTTTGAGCTCATCTCTTGTGCAGACTCCAATGCAAGCTTTGCCTTAATAATCTATGGGCTTCAGTCTAAATATGCATTAGTAGACCTCTACCCTTACTCACCGCAGGTCTTAAAGCACTTTTCTCGTAGCAATAGCAAAATTACTAGTTATGTATGTTTTACCAAGGCCAAAACTGGGCTCAATCTGCCTTAATCTACAAGAGCTGCTTAATTTCGATTTATCCATCTCTGTTCATTTGAATTTTGACCTGAATTTTTTCTTTTAGATTAAACCATCTGTTTATGTCAGTGTTGTGCCATTTTAGATGTTGACAATGGGAGCAATCATCTTAAAAATTGGTAAATTGTAATTTCTTGAGATTGTTTGGGTTTTTGTTGCCAATGATTTGTGTGTGGCACGGATTGCTTGCTTTTTCCCAATATGTGTGATTTAAGAATTCTGTTTGTCATTTACAGATATGAGAAAATCTACTACAAAATTTGCCAAATGGAAAAAACAATGTTGTATGTTTGTGTGGGTTATGCTTGGTTGTGTAATCAAAAATCGAATAGAGCATTTGATTCAGGGATCGCCTTAAATACGGTGGTAGCTGGTAACCTAACGATTTGAACCCGAGAGGTGGCAATCTACAGTATGAATTTTTTGAAATGATTTTATTTTCAATTACTTACAAATCGATAGAATAAAATGCTTGAATGATTCCATTTCATTGACACTGCCTTCAGGTTTTAAGATACATTTTTCTAGCTGTGGAGACATTTTAATACCCTAAAAATGAAATAACACCATGGACAGCGGTTGCATTATAATTATTAATTGAATTAAGCAAATGGACATCATGCAAAAATAACAAAAAACCAACTGCAAATAAAAGATAATCAGATCAGTCATTTAATAAAATCGCACCCCAAAAATTAAGTACTGGAGTACTCCATTTCATTTTCCACTATACTGCCATATAAAACCAAAATAAATTAAAGGAATAGTTCACTCAAAATTTTTAATTCTCATATTTACTCACTTTCTTCTGCAGAACACAAACAAGTTTTTTTTTTTTTAAGAATATCTCAGCTCTGTTGGTCCATTTAATGGAAGTAAATGGTGGCCAGATCTTTGAAGCTAAAGGACATAAAGGCAGCATAAAAGTAATCCATACAACTCCAGTGGTTTAATTAATGTCTTCAGAAGATATATGACAGGTGTGGGTGAGAAACAGATCAATATTTCCAAGTCCTTTTTTACAATAAATGATTCTCCCTGCCCAGCAGGTGGTGATATGCACAAAGAATTTGAGTCGCCAAAAAGTCAAAGTGGGGATTTTCGTAAAAAGGGACTTCGCTATTGATCTGTTACTCACTCCACCTATCATATCACTTCTGAAGACATAGGTTTAACCACTGGAGTTGTATGGATTCCTTTTATGCTGCCTTTATGCCCTTTTTGGAGCTTCAAAGTTCTGGCCACCATTCACTTGCACTGAATGGATCAAAAGAGCGGAGATATTCTTCAAAAAAAAATTTGTTTGAGTTCTGCAGAAGAAAGAAAGTCATACACATATAGGATGGCATGAGTGCGAGTAAATGAGAGAATTTGTTCTTTTTGGGTGAACTATCCCTTCCATGACACATTTAGTCAAAACGAAGTTCCTGAAATCAGGCCTCTTATACTATGAGCTGTCCTGTGACAAACGGGTTTGTCTCAACCATGCTCAGATTCAGAGAAAATGTTATAATTCACATTAACATGGATAGCAAAAAAAAAAAAACGATGAAGCCATTCAGAAAAACATACTGAACACAATACAAGTAAAAGAACAAAGGCAGTAAACAAACTCAGTAACTACTAAAAAAAACTTGAGAAGTTCATGGGTGTCTCAAACTTGGAAGAAATGGAAAAGCAGATCTATGCTATTCCTTTGTTATTGATTCCTACAGTAAACTCTAGTGAACTTGTTGAAGAGATATTCTCTCATCATTTACTCCCTCTCATGTCGTTCCAAAACCATATTAATTTCTTCTGTTGAACACAAAAGTACATGTTAGGCAGAACATTCACTGTATGCAAAAAATGGTGCAATGAACGTGAATGGTACCTAACATCTTTTTGTGTTCCACAGGAGAAAGAACGTCATAAAGGTTTGGAACAACATGAAAAAGCATTCATAATGGGAGAAATTTAATTTTTGGGTGAGCTATACCTTTAAGCTTACAGTCACTGTGCATGGTTGGGAAATCAATATTCAAATGGAAACAAATTCCCTGAATAACTTGAAATAAGACAAAGAACAAAATCAATGATATAATCAATCCATAAGCTTAATGTCACACTTGAAACATTTTTACATTATCTTAGGCCTTTGTACCAATAAACAGTCCTGTCAATAATGTGTCCATGGGCTGACAACACATCTATGGAGTCTGTAAATCTCAACAGGTCAACCGATTTAAAATGCTATGTAACAATGACAAATAAATCCCGCTCCGATATCCCAGACTGAGCATTAGTCCTTAAGAATCCTCAGAAACATTGTAAACTCTCTCTGTTCCTCAAATATGTTAACTGTATCCTGCATCCGTGAACAAACCACACTGATCCCATTTGAGCATCACAGTCTCAACCCTTTCTTGCCTGGGATGACCCCTGTTTGTCACACAAGTTTTGGAACAGGGGACCAGTGGCTCCAGGAGTCAGAAAAGAGACAGGGGGTGGAGGCCAGGGATCATCCCACACAGCGAGCACACTGATTGGACCAGTGTTCAGTGGCGTTTAGCCTTGTTCTCAGACCCGTGAGCCGGAAGAGCAGGGGAAGGGTTGATCCACAAGCAAAGCAGGATGATGAAATGGCAAATGTGCAGTGAGAGAGAGCTGTAGTTGGTGGAGGGAAACGTGTTCCAGGACAGCTCTATCAGACCCAGAATCAACACTCTAATAACAGCACAAGATAGAGGGAGGAATGGAAAAAACATTAACAAAGAAGAACAAAGCGTGTCCAAGACAGCAGATTGCCTGAACTATACAGATATTAAACATTTATAAATCAATAAGCAACATAAGGTCATGAATTACAGTGATGTTTCCATGGTTAACAGGTTTTCTAAAGGAATTGTATGAAACAGAGTGCCCAAAACTGTCTTTGTAGTTTAACAAAACTACAAAATAAGCTCGATCAACAGCATTTGTGGCATAATGCTGATAACTACAAAAAAAAATCTGTCATCCCAGATATGAAAGAATGTATTTCTTCAGCAGAACACAAACAAAGATTAGTTTACTATAAGACAACAGTTTTTATTAGAATATCTCAGCTCTGTTGGTCCATACAATACAAGGTGAATGTGATCAGCACTTTAAAGCTCCAAAAAAATCACATAAAAGAAGCATAGAAGTAATCCACAAAGACTCAGTGGTTAAATCCACTCTAAATCTCCACTTTTACTTTTACATCTGAAAAGTCACATATGGTGCCCATTTAGTTTCACAAGAGAAAGTGGAGATATAGAGTAATAAAAAAAATGACTTAATATTGATCTGTTTCTCACCCACACCTATTATATCAGTTGTAAAGATATGGATTTAATCACTGGAGTCGTATGGATTACTTCTATGTTTCCTTTATGTGATTTTTGGAGCTTATAAGTGCTGGTCACCATTCACTTGCATTGTATGCACCTACAGAGCTGAGATTTCTCCTAAAATATTTTTTGTGTGTTCTGCAGCAGAAAGTCATACACATCTGAGATGGCAAGATGGTGAGTAAATTATGAGAATTTTCTTTCTTTTTTTTTTTTTTTATTCTTTCATGGGTCTCTTTAAACCAACTTATGTGAGGTCATAGGAGTGCATACAATAGCAATTTTACACCCCCTTTAAACTTTGAATCTTTGGCCATCCAATCAGATTTTAGAGTCAAAACTATACATTTTATAATACACAATGCACAAACTAGACAATAACTGGACAAAGTGATTCAATGTTAAGTGAGTAGAGAAATAACAAAAATGAGGATAATTCCAATGCCATCATCAGCGAGGAAAAAGTGTCTGTTTTACCTGAGCAGGTGAGCAAGCTTCTTAACTCCTCCACTCCACAGCAGATAGGGGAGTGTATGGAAGTACCACACATAAAACTGATAATGCAGAGATCTACTGAAGCACATTCCAATGAAGTTAGAGGTGAACAGAACCAGAACTGTCTGTATGATCTGGATAAGGAAAAGCATTTTTCTGATATAACAGATATGTGTGGTGGTGCTAGTAACCAGAATGTTGGTGCTTTGAGCCGCACAAGGAACAAGCCATGAGTTATCATTGTGCCCTTGCGTTAGCACGCATCCTAGGTTACTTTAAAGGGTCTGTGTCTGTTATAAGTGTTCTGTAAGTCACTTTGGATAAAAGTGTTTGCTGCTACATGAATACTTGCTTGCTAGATATCAAGACTGTAAGGTATGTTTGAAAATACTAAAATATTTTGATTTAACAGCCGTTAAAGGATATGATCAGCATTGAGCTTCTGTACAGTCTCTTTTCTCTCAGAAGGATCCTTTAAAATGGACCAAATACTGTTCCCAGACCTGCAATAAACAACAGTTTCTTTCCATGACACTGTTAGGGACCAGTGGAATCTATATTCTGTTTCTAGACCTGTAGCAAATTTGGTTTAGATCAAATACATTCAGACCCAAGTGGCCTTATAATTGAGATAATATTCAACAGATCCAGAAACAAACTAATCAAAACTAAATAACTTTTTAAATGGGGCTGTTGTTTCAATTAGTTAATTTAGTGTGATTAATTATATATATAAACACGTAAAAAAATTTAAACAATTAATAATGCCATTGTACCTTAATATGGAATATTCCTACAATCTGAGCAATTCAAGCATGAAGTACCACCTTTTTTTCAGAAAGGGGCAGCAAACAAAACCCCTGCTATACAGACTGCACTCAGGCTTGCTTTACACTAGCGACAGCACAAGATGAGTATGCATTCTTGCGTTGAAACAGCTGGATGCAGCCAATTCGAATGCAGAGGTCTTGAGATGGGTTATAAGTTTCAAACTACTTTTAACTTAACACAGCGACCTCAAAAAGATGCATTTATGTTGCAATGCAACCAAAGTGAGACACTCCAAATGTATACTTCTGACACAGGTGTACGTTGATGCATCCTTAGACAAGCCCTTATAATAATAATCGGACATGTTCATTAATTCAATTGCAAAATGGATTGCTTCTGACTTCAAGCCAATGATAAGAATCCAATAATATGGAAATAAACACTACACTGACCTCTAAAGCTTTTTTCTGTATTATATTATCAATGCTTTACTCGTCTGACACACTAATGTGATGAATTTTAATTATCTGAATTTTATTCAGATTTTTTAAAATACTTCTAAAAATGTAATATTTATAATTATTTAAATATAACTAATAATAATAATAATAATAATAATAATCAGTTAATTATACAAGCGGTTAATTGAAATGAATTAATTTGACAAGATTCATTAAGCGGCATAAGTACTTAATTTGATTAAAAAAAAAAACTAATAGATTGACAGCCCTATTTTTTTAAACTATTCTAAAACACACAATTGTGACAGTCTGGACCATGTCAAATACCAAAAATACAATCAATCAAACTGGGTGTTTTTTTACCAAAGTTTTTTTTTTTTTTTTTTTACCTCTTCCATCTCTTCAGTGCGAACAGAATCAACGTGGTAATATGAGCCAGAAGCAGTGCCAGGTGAAAGTATCGACTCAAAAACACCTCCTCGGGGAGAAAACGCCAGTTCACTGTCCACTTAAACAGAAACTGCCTGCCCAGGTCAAAGGCCCGGCTAACATAACCGCCAGGATTCACCAGGAGGAATGGAAATCCTAACAACAGCTGCGGGACATAAAGAGAGAGAGAGATGTTGGGTGGTACAGGAAAAGCTGGTGTAAAACAGTTTAAAACAGAAACATGTCCAAGTGTTTGTTTTGCCAGCATGTGCAAACCTGTATGAGAGCACAGAGAACTAGTCTGGGGAGAGTTTTCCACAGACCAAACTCACACAGGAGGAGGAAGAGCAGACCCGGAGCGAAGAGCAGAACATTCATCTTCACAGACACAGCTAAACTGTCCAAAGCAAGAGGAAGACTTGCTTTCAATGCAAACACAAAACAATTTTTACTGCATTGTGGGCTGTTCAGTCTTTAAATAAAAATAAAAAAAGCTAGATGCAACAGAACAAATGCAACACAATGCTGCAAACATCAGATATGTTCTGATTGTCTGTAATTTTGCAGTTTCTCACAGGACAAAATAACTAGAAAATTGACGTGTCACGCTCAGTCAGGTGACACAATGTAAGAGAACAGCCAGCCTTCGTATCTCATCAATCAGTAATTAGTCCCACCATAAAACCAAAAATCCAATCCAAGCATCCCACTGTACATTCAATTTCATCCCCATGTCTATCCAATCATTCTTGCTTCCTTCTCTCTTCCCATTCATCCTTCTATCCATTCCTTCTACTTGCCTGTAGAAGGCGCATCCCAAATTCCAGCGACCATCCAGGAAGAGATTGATGGCTCCAAACAGCAGCATCATGGCCAGTGGATCATTAAAGAGACGCAATACAAAAATGGAGTGAATCCTATATGAAGCACAGCAGACGAAGAAAAACACGTAGGGTGGAACCTAGAAAGTAAAACAAATAAAACATAGAGAAGCGTAATAAACAGATTTCTGAAACATGAGCAAAATGCAGGTGTCCCACCTTTTTGGTGCGATGGTAAATGCGGAAAACGAGCAGCAGAGTGATGAGGTAGAAGACAGCGAACAGGTACTGGCCCAGACGAATATTTTGTCCATGGTCAGTGATATGATACAGCGCAGTGAATATGTACACAAAGCCAGCTGGATACCTGAAACATACAGATACAGAAAACAGTGGTTACTACTAGTGTTGTTGATTTAACATGTTCATTTGGTTCGATTAAAACATTACGCAATTAATAATTTCTCCAGACCTGTTGGTAAATTCCATAATAAAAGCACAAGCAGCACAGCCACAGATTGAGAGACGCATAGGATGAATTCTTAACAGCTGGATGAAGCACAACAGAATGAATGGATCTTGAGACAAAATTTCAAGACTTTCAACTACTTTAAACTTTGACACAGCATCCTAAAACATGCCGTTTGTGACGCTGTAACTAGAGAGACCCTTAAAAAGTGCAGAACTCGTCCCGTGAGAACAGGACAGATTGATGAACTCAATTGCAAACTCGCTTGCTGTCAACTGTAGGCTTTGGTTCAATGAAACGGAAATAAAACAACATATTGACTTCTAAAGTCAGTTTTTTTTTATTGTCCAATCAATGCTTCCCTTGTCTGCCACATTAAAGGTGAAGTATGTAATTTCTGTGGCACTAGCGTCACCAAACAAAATGACAAAAACAAAAACATTTCAAAACAGCTTTATGAATACCACCCCAATAAAGTTCACCCGAATACCACTGCTATCAGTGAATATTGTTAACCTACATACAAATGTAATGAATAAAAACAATGTGCTATTTCACTGTTATTATAGCTTGAGTCTGGAGTAGTATACTGTGGCATCAGTGCAAGTGTAAGACCATGTGAACTGTCTATTGAAGTGTAGTTTCAAACTACAGATAGGGATGCAAAACTCCGCCTGATTTACATGAAATACTACTCAAAGTTTTGGAAAACCAAGCACACAACTTGGAAACATAAGCAAAGTAAAATACAGCATAAGCGTACAAAATTTAGAAAATATGAGCAAAATTGTCAGAGCACAAAAAACTGTAATTTAATCAAGGAGAACATGATTTTGTTTGCAATTCTGATGACTTTGCTTTCATTTTTCTGTAGTTTTTTGCAGCATATTTTAAATGTTTATATATTTTTGATTCATGTTTGTTATTTTTTGATCTGCGCTAATTATTTTGATTTGTGCTTATTATTTATTTATCTGCGCTTATTATTTTTTGATTCATGCTTATTGTTTTAGGATCCGTGACCGCAATACTTTTGACAGGATTTTGATCCCATAGACCTCCGGGGAAAAACTAAATTTGCTGCTGGAAGAGGTGTTAGGGAGGCCAGCAGGAGGTGCTCACCCTGCGGTCTGTGTGGGTCCCAACACCCTAGTATAGTGACGGGACACTATACTGTAAAAAAGCACCGTCTCTCAGATGAGATTTTAAACCAAGGTCCTGATTCTCTATGGTCATTAAAAATCCCAGGGCACTTCTTGTAAAGAGTATGGGTGTAACCCTGGTGTCCTGGCCAAAATCCCCACCCATCTATCATGGCCTGCTTATAATCTACATCCCTGAATTGGCTACCTCACTCTAATCTCCTCTCCACCAATAGCAGAGATTCACACTAGACTATGTAAAGCGCTTTGAGTGCCTAGAAAAGCACTATATAAATGTAAGTAATTATTATTATTATTATTATTATTATTATTATGGCAATACTGCCATTATTATGGCATCACTGGAACTGTGCTTGGCTGGTTCAACTCCTATCTCTCAGAAAGGTCCTTTGAGGTAGCCTGGAGAGGGGAGTTATCCAAGCCACATCAGTTACTTACTGGGGTACCTCAGTGCTTGGGCCACTTCTCTTCTCCATATACACAATATCACTGGGACCCATCATCCAGTCACATGGTTTCTCTTACCACTGCTACGCTGATGACACACAACTCTACTTGTCTTTCCAGCCCAACGACACCACAGTGACCGCTCGAATCACTGCCTGTCTGGCAGACATCTCCGCCTGGATGAAGGAACACCACCTTCAACTCAACCCAGCCAAGACCGAACTCCTTGTCTTTCCAGCCAACCCTGCTGTTGAACACAACATCACCGTGCAGCTGGGTCCAACTACAGTTTCGCCTTCCAAAACGGTCAGAAATCTAGGGATAACATTGATGATGAGCTAAATTTCACAGACCACATTTAAAAGACTGCAAGATCATGTAGATTTACACTCTACAATATCAGGAAGATAAGACCCTTCCTCTCTGTACATGCCACACAACTGCTCGTTCAGTCACTTGTCATAACTAGACTGGACTGGACTACTGTAATGCTCTCATTGCAGGCCTTCCTGTATGTGCTATTAGACCTCTCCAAATGATCCAGAATGCAGCAGCACGTCTGGTCTTTAATGAGCCTAAGAGAGCACGTTACACCACTCTTTGTCTCTCTCCACTGGCTGCCGGTTCATGCACGTACTAAATTCAAGGCCCTGATGCTGGCATACTAGGATGACCACCCGTCCCGCGTAGCGCGTGCGCGCACAGCGTTTGAAGCCCAATTCATACGTCCCGCAAATTGAGACCGTGTCACGCATAATCAATGCTTGCTCAAAAAAAAAGTTGGTCGCTCTATATCCTCGAGCCCCAGGCAGCCAAACGAACATTACTTGACAGTTCAGTAGTACGCAACTGTTGCCACACCCACGTGACACACCCCTCAGTTTTTCGTTGTTGTCATGACAGCGCACGCACGTGCATACCAGAAAAGACTGGGAAAATGAATATTTGTGGCTGAAAGGTGTTGGGGGGATACCGAGAGGGCTTTGCAAAACGTCCTTCTCAATCGGACATGGAGGGGAATACGATGCCAAACGACACAGACTCACGGAGACTCACAAGAAACGTGTCCAACAGAAAGAGACATCCAAATCTATGGATGCTTTCCTCCGACCTAAAAACGACTTTCTAGCTGACAAAGTGACTGCTGCAGAGGTGACGAGTGTGTATCACACTGTCCAACACGCTACATCATATCGGGCAGGAGATTGTGGCACAAAGCTAGCCCAAACGGTTTATCCGGACTCGGACATTGCAGAAGCCATTGTCACGGATGTGCTTGCCCCTGCTTCCGTCGAAGATTGCTTGAAAGTCCTCAGAAGACCACTGAATGAGCAACGAGAGGCAACAACCAAAGGTAATGTTAAAGTTATGTTCATGGATGTAAAATTGTTGTGTGTTAGCTATTTGTGACTAAAAATGATCGTTGCTTTAATTCTGTCTCTTATCTTTCTTCTTTATTTGATTCAGATGCTGGTGAAAAGGTTTGAATCCTAAAGATGTCCCCAAAGTCCTAAAGGTGTCCCCAGAACACTGAACAGTTTTTTTTTCCTGCGCCTGCCTTTACTAAAATGCAAGTTCACCATCCTTCTTCCCCCTTCTCCTTCCGCGAACCTCTGGAGTTGTGAGTTAAGACTTTTTTTTTTTTACTGTTCCTGTGGTGTTGAGCAACTACAATTCCTGTTAATCCTATAATTTTATATTATAATTTATTTAAAGTGAATAAATTGTAATGAAAAATAAATAAAATTAAATAGCTAAAGTAAATCGTAAGTGGAAGTGCATCTGTTCAATTCATTGAATGTTCAAAATATTATTAATCTTTATTTAGAAAAAAAATACACATTGGTTGGCCTATTCATGAGGATACATCAGCAATTACACATGTTTAGGGGAATAGGGCAGTATTAATATACCATGTGTGGTATGTGCTAGAAATGGGTAAACCACTATCAGTGAGTATGCCCGTGGGGTGGGGGCACCACCGCGCCAGGCAGTGTCCCACATTGTCCCTCAGAAACATACCCCTTGTCCCCCCTTGGGCTTATTAGCAGGTGGTCACCCTATGGCATACAAAACAGTCACTGGGTCTGCTCCAGCATACCTAAAAACATTTATACAGAGCTATGTTCCCACCAGAAGCCTGCGGTCGGCTAAGGAACGTCGCCTTGTCGTACCAAAACAAAGAGGCACCAAAACACTTTCCCGGACTTTCAGTTTCATCATACCACGGTGGTGGAATGACCTTCACAACTCAATCCGGGAAGCTAACTCACTCTCCATCTTCAAAAAACGGCTAAAAACACATCTTTTCCAAAAGCACTTAACCGGTCACTAAAAAAAATACAAATAATTATTTACATTTCTTGTTGCACTTAAATCTGTTTTGTATACTATTCTGATGATAGTGAAACTTTGTAGTATGGCACTTTTCGTACCATTGTCTCCTTAAGATGATTCGCTTATGTTTGCCTCTTTTGTAAGTCGCTTTGGATAAAAGCGTCTGCCAAATGAATAAATGTAAATGTGTTATTATTAAGAGGTACAGCACCATAGATATCTAAACAAAATGGTGAAATTCAGTAGCATGAACCATGTACCATGGTTCAGTGATGTATCATATGGTAAAATCTTAGTGGTTCTGCTTGATTTTCACACTCATATAAAACATGGCACTTCAATTTTACTGTAAGGTACTTCAAAGGATACCATAGTAGGGTCCAAAAACTCATAGTATATCCATTATCTCACTAAATTAATTTCTTGATACAGTGATTTATTTTCTTAATTGAACTTTAACATCACCAATGTACAATTTAGTATACTAGAATATAGTATTAGGCTTAGATAGACGCTAGTATACAAAGACTGTTAAGTTTACTTACACCAGAGGCCCCGTGTCGCCCTTCAGCAGGGTGTAGTCGTATGTGCCGTTGATAACACCTTCCACCTCATCCATGTAGGCTTTCCAGCCAATCTCTGTGTATGAACACACAATAAAACTTACACTACAAGACGACAATCTATTTGATTACAAGGTTAATTTTACACACAGCTACTATGTACGTTAACACAGCAATCCTTGTGACACTTTAACTATGACTTCAACATCTTTGAAAACTGCCAGTCAGTGTCATGTTTTTAAATTATCCTATATAAAATTGATAGCTGGGTGCCAGTGAGTAGCTTCATGCCTGACTAGCTACAAAGTGTAAAAAAAAGTCCCTCTAAACCGCATGACCACGCTGAGAGACCAGCTAACCGGCTGAGGTTTAAAACGCTTTCCCTATTTGCGCAAATCTAATAATTAATAATACTGTGTAGATTATAAATCACTCAAATATCACGTGGATGTCAGTGATCTCTTCTGCACTCACATGCAACTTTTTGGATCACCCATATGTTGATCCCAATTTCCAAGAACCATAGCACAACCGTAACAAAAACCGTGTACTCGGTTTTGAATATCAACATGTGTTTTTTGAAGTCCTGACGGTGCAGTAGAGGATTTATTCTTGCCTCCCGCCATGTTGGCCGCTTAGGGGAAGTCAGCGACAACGGAAACAATCCGTTTCAAAATAAAAGTCCCCTGACTGGAATAACAATGTTTTATTTACTTTTTATGCTAATCCTGCAGGATTTGTTTTACCTTTATTTAATTTTGTACTTATAGTTCTCCCCATAGAACACAAGAGTTGATTTAAATATAATATTTATACATTTATTTTCCATACAAACGTCTATGTCAGACTGTTCCAAAATCAAAATAAAAGTATACAAAAGTAAACTATTTGAATCAAGACTTACAAAAGTAATATGATATCTTACGAAAGTAAATATTTATAGTTCCATGGGTACAACGGTACAAAACACTAAATAGCAACAAAACTACCACAACACTTTCAAAAACAGCTGTTTGTCATGTTGCACTGCAACATTTTCCTGTTCCAAGAAATCTTCGTGTGTGATGTCTAAAGGTTGATTTTGAGGCAATTTGATCTAATTTTTATAATATTTTAAAATGTTGCAAATTTATGTAGCTAATGAATATACCAGAAATTAACACATTTTTTATGAGTCAAAATACTTATTTATAATTTTTGGTTTTGTTTAAAGTAATTAAATCAAACATTTTCCAGGGACTAAAGGCTCCTATTAAACACATTGATTTTCTTAAGTGGGGGAATAGATTTGATATGAAAAACATTCAAAGTGGGCTCACATTGACTCATCCAAACATAATAGAGATTAGTTTGTGTATAGAATACTTGAGCTGTGATAAAATGCCAAATGTGTTTGAAATTAACAGGACATGGTTGACTTTTTCTGAAGTAGTTATTTCTCGAGTAAGCATCATCTTAATTTGTTACTCAAAAAAGCATCTTGCGGTCTCAAAATTATTTGCATTAGTTGACAAATATCTACACGATATCACTTTAAACCCTATAGGGGCCTTTTACCTGCAAGTGAGGTAGCATTTTACCCCAGGTGTGTGGTAAAAGCATCCCCACCACTTTATTAAACTGAATTTTAATCTAAAGAACCTTCCATTATTATTCATTTACAATCGATTTTTTTATAAAAAATAAAAATATACTTTTTTTTTACCTTGAAACATTTTGTGACCAGAAAAAATAACACATTTTATTAAGAGGTGCATTTAGCCCTGTTGTACCCTAATTACACAATTTTCATTTTCCCAAGTGTAAAGGAAGAATTAAAAAGAAAGTTGTACCATGGTGGTATGACAAATGTAAGGAAGTAGTACAAAATAGGAATAAAGCATTTAGAATAGTTAAAAAACATAATTTCCAACACATGATTCTGTATAAGCAAGCTCAGGCAGAAGTAAGGAGGACAATAAGACCAACAAAAGGACATTCTGGAAAACATATTGAAGAAATATGGGGTGTGCTTAAAAAGGGGTGATATGAGAGAATGGAGCTATCCAGTTATGATTGAAGAAAATGAAACTGCAGTAACAAATAAGGAAAAGGTAGAGATGATGGCAAAAGCCTTTGTTAAGATAAACAGCTCTAATAACTTATCAGAAAAACGAAGAAGAGGTAGAGAAAGAACAAAAGTAGAGAATGAGGATGCGTTATGTAGAAAAAATAATGGTGATGGGGAACAAGATGTCCCTTTTAGCATGGGAGAACTCCAAAGAGCATTGAACAGGACAGTGAAAACTGCACCGGGAAAAGATGAAATATGTTACAGTATGCTCAAACATTTAATCCCAGTCAGGAGAAACTGTTGATGTTGTATAATAGAGTGTGAGAGGAGGGAAAAATGCCACAAAGCAAAGAAGCAGTATTTATTCCAATAAGGAAGCCTGGGAAAGATGCAAGACCTGGGAACTATAGGCCAATAGCATTAACGTCACATATATGTAAAATAATGGAATGCATGATAAATGAAATCTATGTATTTCTTAGAGTAGAAATATAATGGCTGGATGTCAAAGTGGATTTAGAAAAGGAAGAAACACAATGGATCCTGTGATACATACGGAAGAGGAAATAAGGAAAGCTCAAATAAATAAAGAAACAGTAATAGCAGTGTTCTTTGATGTGGAGAAGGCATACAATATGCTATGGAAAGAAGGACTTCTAATTAAATTGCACTTGATGGGAGCTGGAGGGAAAATGTTCAACTGGATCATGGATTTCTTAAATGAAAGGAATATTAGGGGAAGATAGGGTCAGATATATCAAGGCAATATAATGTAGAAAACAGAACTCCACTAGGGAGTTTAATTAGTCAAAATGTATTCTCTATAATGATTAATGATATTTAATTAAACTTTCCTGTGCATATGGGGAGGTCATTATTTGCAGACGATGGAGCAATATGGAAGAGAGGTAGAAATGTTGAATATATAATCAAGAAGATGCAAGAAGTAATTGGGCAAGTTGAAAAGAGTGGAACAAAGTGGGGATATAAGTTCTCAGTGGAGAAAACAAAAGTAATGGTCTTTACAAATAAAAAGAAGAGCAAGGAATGCAAGTTAAAAATGTTTGGAAATATATTAGAAAAAGTAGTGTTTTCGATTTTTGGGAGTATATTTTGACACAAAACTAACATGGAGAGAACATATAAAGTACACCGTTAATAAATGTAAAAAAGTACTAAATGTGATGAGGTGTTACAGGGTTAGAATGGGGAGCAAGTATGACAAATTTGAAATATATATATATATATATACACAGTGCCCTCCACAATTATTGGCACCCCTGTTTAAGATGTGGTCGAGGACTTCTAAAAATTCTCCTTTTTTGAGTGCTGAGTGGTGGTGGTGTAGTGGCTAAAGCACAGGGCTGTTAATCAGAAGGTCGCAGGTTCTAACCCCACGGCCACCACCATTGTGTCCTTGAGCAAGGCACTTAACTCCAGGTTGTTCTAGAGGGATTGTCCCTGTAATAATTGCACTGTAAGTCGCTTTGGATAAAAACATCTGCCAAATGCATAAAAAAGAGAAAAATCCAACCTTTTATTTAAGTACATTACTTTGGTGGGAAAAAAAAAAAAAAATCACACATTTAGGGAAAAAAAAAAACTTGAAATCATGTGTCCCACAATTATTGGCACCCCTGATGTTAATACTTTGTACAACCCCATTTTGCCAACAAGACAGCACTTAATCTCCTCCTATAACGTTTCACAAGATTGGAGAACACAGAGAGAGGGATCGTTGACCATTCTTCTTTGCACAATCTTTCTAGATCATCCAGTGTCCTGGGTCCTCTCTGATGCACTCTCCTCTTTAGCTCGCCCCAAAGGTTTTCGATTGGGTTGAGGTCTGGGGACTGAGATGGCCATGGGAGGACCTTGAGTTTGTGACTGCTGAACCATTTTTGTGTAGATTTTGCCACATGTTTTGGATCATTATCCTGCAGAAAGACCCAATGACGACCCATCTTCAGCTTTCTGGCAGAGGCCATCAGGTTTTTATTTAAAATGTCCTGGTAGTTCAAAGTGTTCATAATGCCATGCACCCTAACAAGGTTCCCAGGGCCTTTGGAAGAGAAACAGGCCCACAGCATCACAGATCCTCCACCATACTACACGGTGGGCATGAGGTGCTTTTCGGCATACTCATCTTTTGTTTTACGCCAGACCCACTTAGAGTTTTTGTTGCCAAAAAGCTCAATCTTAGTCTCATCTGACCAAAGCACACGATCCCAGTTGAAGTCCCAGTGCCGCTTAGCAAACTCCAGACGTTTACGTTTGTGAGTGTTAGTGACAAAAGGCTTTTTCCTTGCATGCCTCCCAAACAGCTTGTTGGCATGTAGAGAGCGTCTGATGGTTGTTTTGGAGACTTTGTGACCCCAAGATGCCACTCTTTGATGCAATTCTGTGACAGTGAGCTTAGGACTTTTTTTTTACTTCTCTTACCATCCTCCTCACTGTGCGTTGTGGCAAGATAAAGTTGGGACCTCTTCCAGCCTTGTTTGTCACTGTTCCAGTTGTTTTAAACTTCTTAATGATTCCTCTGACTGTAGATACGGGCAAGTTAAGGCGAGTGGCTATTTTCTTGTAGCCATTGCCTGACTTATGAAGGTCGACACACATCTGCCTTACTTGAATGGTGTGTTCTCTTGTCTTTGCCATGTTGACCAATGGGTAAGAGAATTAGGCCTCTGTGTCACGTCATATTTATACCCCAGGGAAACAGGAAGTCATGAATTACTAATTAAAAGTTCCTAGATACCCTGACCAACTTTAGCAACTACAGAAAAATATATTTAAAAAAAAAATCAATTACATTTTTCAGCGGAATTGTTAGGGGTGCCAATAATTGTGGGACACATGATTTCAAGTTGTTTTTTTCTAAATGTGTGATATTTTTTTTTACCACCAAAGTAATGTACTTAAATAAAAGGTTGGATATTTCTCTATTTTTGCATTTGGGTTCTGTGTTGTTTAAAAAAAAGGAGAATTTTTAGAAGTCCTCGACCACATCTTAAACAGGGGTGCCAATAATTGTGGAGGGCACTGTATATAGCTCTAATATGGTCTAAGATAGACTATGGGTATATTGTATATGGATCAGCAGCAAAATCTGTGTTAGTCGAATTGGACATTGTGCAAGCACGTGCTTTAAGAATATGCTTAGGGGCAATCAGTACTTCCCCAGTATGTGCACTTCAGGATGAAGCAGGTGAAATGCCGTTGTGGTTACGACAAAGGCAATTGACAACCAACTATTCACTATTGGATCAATCGAAGGGGACATGGAGATAACCATCCAATGAAAAAGGTATTCCAGAAATGTTGGGAGAATGAGAAGAGAAAGAAAGAAAGTTTTGGATGGACAGGCGATTTAATAGCAAAGGAAATGGAAGTGTAGGATAAAAAATTTGCTGAGAATGTGGTGTGGCCTGATAAAACTATTTGGTTACTGGACAACCTGAAGGTTGATCTAGAGCTTTTAAAAATTAAAGGATGTAGAAGTATAGATATAACCAGTGAATATTATAAATACAAGCATTATAAATACAAAGACAGCATTTAAATATTTACAGATGGGTCAAAGGATCTACAAATGGATGTCACTAGATATGAAATGGGAGTCAACAAAAGAACAGCTGACAGCTTAAATGTACAGTTGAATTACATGCTATGTTAATAGCATTAGAATGGATTAAACAGACCAGAGATAACACATTTTAATATGCAGCGACTCTGTATCAGCCCTTATGAGTATTAAGTATGGAATAACTCAAAATCATCAAGAATTATTGTATGACATTTTGTTTACAAACTCAAGAATATGCAGACTAGGGAGAAGAATTACATTCATGAGGGTCCCAGCGCATGTGGGAATAAAGGGAAATTATAAAGCTGATAGAATGGCAAAAGAGGCAACAACAAAAAAAAGAGACATGTTGATGTCAAAATTAAGTTATCAAAGTCAGAAGTGAAGAATCTAGAAATGTTCATGGAAAAATGGCAACATCAGTGGGATCATGAAAAGAAGGGGAGACATCTGTACAGGGTTCATAAAGTAGGAATGGTATTTGATTCATATCTTAAGGAGAACTGGACCGGAAGGACGACTCTAATTAATAATGTATAAGTTAAAGAGAGACAATAGGTGGCAGTAATGCAACTATTTGAATCCCAAATGCCGTAAAACACCAAGGAAGAAGAAAAAAAAAATACTTCAGGTGTTAGCCAGGCGTAAATGGGCGGACACTAAACTTTCGGACGCCTTGGACACAGACCACACCCCTGGGGGCGGTGTTTTGGAGGCGCAATTAAATATTATACGCGCGCTATTTTGAACACAACAACACACAACAAAAAATGGCAGCGGTGAGAGAAGAGAAGTATCGCAAACATCTGGCAGTGACACTGCTCTATGCAGTTGCAAAGAAAAAAATTATCAAGCGACGTAAGTTGAATGTGCTTACAACGAAGGACAGCAGAACACAAGACGGTAAGTTTGCGTTATGTATTACCCAAATGCGGAGCACAGACGTGGAGGTGCATTTTTTTTAATATATTTCAGAACGTGGGCTGCGCGGTTTAATTACCTTTTTAAAAAAGTATAACCTTTTGTCAAACATGCTAAAACACACAGGACACCTATTTCCACTGTCGAGAGACTATCTTTGACTCTCAGTGTACTAGCATGTTCAGACACGCAACAACGCGTTGCCGAAACATTCAAGATTGGGTCGTGCACGGCTCGCTCGCGGGGTAGTCGCGGACGTGTTACGAAGCAAGTCTTTACAAAAAGGAAAGTGAAATGTTACAAAATGCCCCATAGGCGGGGCACATTGTAACAGGGGAGGGGCACATTAAAACATGACTTTATGACAGTGTTAAATCCCACTCTAATGGTGCGTTCACATACAACGCAATGCTCACACGAGTTTGACCGCTGGATTATAAATTTGTGTTTAAACTCGCGTTTTCGCGAGTATTCCCTCTTCTCTTCAGGGAAAGGACAGGAGCAGGGGCTTCTACGACTTGGTTCATAGTAAAGTACAACCAGTAGCTGGAATCAAGTAGACCTGCATCTTTTCAGAACTTCCTCACTTTCTTCCAAGCGATTACTTTTTTTGTTTTTCTCTCGTCCTGTCTCTGTACATGTGTGACGAGTGAATTGTATGACACAATTCTATGGAGGCCCAAACCTGCAAAAATAATAAATAAATGTAATAATAAAAAAAATAAATGTCTTGATAACACAAATATAAATCGTGTTTAATTAAAGTTATTCCTGAATTTATTATTGTATAACTTTATTCCTTTATTATTTTCTGTATTTATTTGTAACTTTTTTTTATTTATTAATTTATTTTGCATTGTTTTTATTTATGTTCATTTATTTTTTTATATTTATTTATTCCCACATATATTTATTTCCATATGTATATATTCCCATATTTATGTATTTATTTTTACTTTTCTGAGTGTAACATGGAAATGAGGGAGGCAGTCCTTAGTAGCTCCAGTGCATCATTGGTTGAGAGCTCAATAATACTTATCGGAAGCAAATAAATGGACTTATACATAAACGATCAGGGAAATGAAGCATGGTTGTATCTTTTACAATGAGCAATCATAACAACGGAAAACTATATTATGGATTTGTGGACAAATAAAAGAAAAGCATAAGTTTAAATCATGAAACTTGCTCATTTTGTGGTTTTGTTGAAGAAACAGCTCCCCATTTATTTTGTGATTGTAGTATAACCAATAAATCTTGGATTGACTTAAGCTCTTATGTTTTTAGACCCACAAATAGGTATAGTTTACATGCGATATGGCCATGACCTAACATCACATCAAAACAAGTCAAGAGTAATCGAGCACATGCTTCAATCTGCTTCAATCTACAATAAGCCAATGGACCCGCCCACATAATTATCATACAAGAGACATGTAAGAATAAATACATGTGGGAATATTTAAATATAGAAATAAATACAGGTGGGAATAAATACATATAAAATAAATGAATGCATGCATAAATAAATAATAATAATAAAAACAAATGAAAGAATAAAGAATACAAATAAAAAGAGAAAATAATAAAGGGAAAAAAAGTCTAACAAAAATAAATTCAGGAATAACTTCGATTAAATAGAAAAATTTTCTAAATTGAATTATATTTGTTTTATCAAGACATTTATTTATTTATTTTCTTATTATTAAATTTATTTATTTATGTATTTATTTATTATTTTTGCAGGTATTGTCCTCCATACAATTCGTGTGAATTTCAATTCGCTTCTTTGCATTGACATCAAATGTAATCGTACTGTCAAAACGCTCACTTCGCATTGTATGTGAACATACCATAACAACTGTATCTGATCTAATTAAGATAAACTAAAATAATATATAATAGTCAATCGGTGTTTTCCCATAAATTACCTTAGCTGTGTCCGAAACCACCCCTTGTCCACTATATAGTGCACTATTTTGGGTATCTGCCATTTTGTAGTGGTGTCCAAATTCTGAGTGAGCCACTCATTCCCTACTTTTGTTCACTCATTCTTACACACAATGCACTCTAATTCTGAGTGTACATTCAATGTTTAAATGCCCATAATCCGTGGCGAAGACGTACGAGCTTGGAGATTACTGCTTTCACTCCTGCAATGTTTTATTTCATTCTGAATATATTTAATTACATTTGACAAATGTTACTTGATTAAAATAACATAACATATTGAGGCAAAACATAGATATGTTAAAATGTACTCCTTATTGATATTGTATACAGAATTATGCCATTAAGCTGAAGAATTCTTTCTTTACTAAATAATTCATAATATCAGTTGATATTATTTTAACTCTAGACTGTACGTAGTGGAAATTATAATTCTGTGGATGATTGAAATATTCTGTTAAAACATGTAGAAGTGAAAGCCTTAAACTCCCAGCTCATACATCTTCCTCACAGTGGATTATGGGCATTTAAACATCGTCGAATGCACACTCAAAATTAGAGTGCATTTTGGGTAAGAATGACTGAACAAAAGTAGGGAACGAGTGGCTCACTCAGAATTCAGACACCACTACAAAATGGCAGACACCCGAAATAGTGCACTATATAGTGGATGGGTGCGGTTTCGTAAGAACCACAGCATAGGTAAAATACTGGCTAACAGATTGGAGATTAAAAACTATTTTTAATTTGAAAATAACTCTTCTCAACAACACTTAATGTCATTAGCAGGGGGAGTTAATATAAGAGATTTAAATTAAGCTGTGGCCAAAAGTATTGGCATTGACATAAATTGTGTTTTGCAAAGTTTGCTGCTTCAGTATTTGTAGATTATTTTTTTCACATGTTTCTATGTTATACTGGAAAAAAATGATAAGCGTTTCATAAGTTTTAAAGGCTTTTATTGGCAAAAACACTCAATGTAAGAGGATGTGACTTTTCAAATGATAAATAATAGCATAGTAAATATGGTATTTTGTGGAAAAACCTGTTATGGCGATTTTTAAGATATATCGGGTGGGCTGGTCATCACCGGGTGTTTTCCCAGTGGGCCAGCGTAATGTGGCTGATAAGCTGAAATGGGCCACAAAACAGCGCTATGATATGCCAAAGGGGGCATTACATGATATGGGTCTTAAGCAATGTCTGCAGATATCATAGTGTGTAAATGCAGAAGACACACCCATCTCAGATCCTGACCAAATTTGAAATTTTACAATGCATTGTAATCTTAATTGAATCGTTGTCAAAGCAGTCTCACCCACTTATCAAGTCATCATCTTGGACCAGAGGTGTTTAGCAGCTGGTACAAAATTTCTTTAAAGTTCGCCCAACCGGGCTGTTGCGAATCACCAAAATGAACTAAAAAAATAACCTTTGTTTTTGCCAGATTTTGATCGAAATTACATTTAGTTTGAAGTAATGTATATTGGGGCCTTTAATCCAAGGACAATTGTTATAAATGGCTTTTTAAAGAGTTATGTGGTTTACAAGTTTAATTAAGCCAATTGATCGTTTGTATCTTTTAGCCAATACATTTATTATACAAAAAAAAAACATTTTAAAAGGATTTTTTTATTCATTGGTGCTCCGCTATAATGACCTGTATTTGATGTGTTAGTTTAGTAAAAATTTCATGAATTCATGCTACCCTCAAATCATCAGTCACACTGTTTGAAGTTGGCTTGACGAAGCCAAAATAATGTTATTCTACAAACTTTGTTTAGGGTTTTTCAAAATCCCTAATCAGACCAAAATATGTAACACTAACTCCTAGAGCTTTCAAGTTACATCCACCAAACTTGGTACAGATCTTCAGACTGTTCTAGAATAGTGTGCTATGTATTTTCTTATCAGACTTTTAACAGTTTTTGCCCAGCAGACGATCATAAATTGGGGAAAAAAAACTGGTATATGTATGCACACACTTGCAGATGACGTCATATCAGTGAAACCAATGTGCCGCCATTTTGCTATGCCCAGACAGTCCAATGCCCCATTGACTTAATAGGAAATCATCTCATTTCAGCAAGTAAACACTAGTCATTCAATCACCAATTTTATATCTGAAATCTGTATGCACATCCCTACAATGCAAACGTCCTTCATATGTATTTATTTTAAAGTCGGGAGTTTTTCCTGTTTCTTGAAAGCCTAAGCAATTTATGTACACTAGTGGCCAAAAGTTTGGAATAATGTACAGATTTAACTCTTATGGAAAGATATTGTTACTTTTACTCACCAAAGTGGCATTCAGCTTATCGGTGTCTAGTCAGGACATTAATAATGTGAAAAATCGCTATAACAATTTGATGACAAATTTCAGAACTTCTTAAACCCACTTCAAGAGTTCTCATCAAAAAAATCCTCCATATGCATCAATGACGGCTTTGCAGATCTTTCGCATTCTAGCTGTTAGTTTGTCCAGATACTCAGGTGACATTTCACCCCACACTTCCTGTTGCACTTGCCTTTGATGTGGCTGTCTTTTCGGACACTTCTAACGCACCTTACAGTCTAGCTGATCCCACAAAAGCTCAATGGGGTTCAGATCCATATCACCTGAACCACAGCTGCCTCACATTACTGGATTATTGGTTGCCCCTTGCCCTCCTTTCAAGAACTGTACACTTCCAGAGTGAGGAAAAAGGGTTGGTAAAATCTCTCTGGACCCCACTCACCCAGTCCACTACCTTTTTGAACTGTTGCCTTCTGACCGACGCTACAGAGCCTTTTCCCTCAGGCTATCCATCTCATGAACAGTTAAAAATATACTATAAATAGTTGCAATACACAGCCTTGTCAATTCTATTATTTAACATATCATAACTCTTCTGCATTGCATTCCCTTGCACTGTATATAACAGATTTGTATTTGTACATGCTAATTATTATAATTTTTTTTATTAAAGAAACGTCCCTTTTTCAGGACACTGTATTAAATTATTTTGTAAAAATCCAAATAACTTTACAGATCTTTATTATAAAGGGTTTAAACAATGTTTTTCATGCTTGTTCATTGAACCATAAACGATTAATGAACATGCACCTGTGGAACGGTCGTTGTTGTTAAGACACTAACAGCTTACAGACGGTAGACAATTAAGGTCACAGTTATAAAAACTTGTGACACTAAAGAGACCTTTCTGCTGACTCTGAAAAACACCAAAAGAAAGCTTCCCAGAGTCCCTGCTCATCTATGTGAACGTGCCTTAGGCATGCTGCATGGAGGCATGTGGACTGCAGATGTGGTCAGGACAATACATTTGCAATGTCCGTACTGTGAGACATGCATCAACACCTGCACAGGATTGGTACATCCACATATCACATCTATCGGACAGGTACTGGATGGCAACAACTGCCTGAGTTACACCAGGAATGACAATCCCTCCATCAGTGCTCAGACTGTCCGAAATGGGTTGAGAGAGGCTGGACTGAGGGCTTGTAGGCCTGTTGTAAGACAGGTCCTTACCAGATATCACTGGTAACAACGTCGCCTATTGGCACAAACCCACCTTGACTGGACCAGACAGGACTGTCAAAACTTGCTCCTCACTGACGAGTTGCGGTTTTGTCTCACCATGGGTGATGGTCGGACTCTCGTATATTGTAGAAGGAATGAGAGTTCCACAGAGGCCTGTACTCTGGAGCGGGATCAATTTGGAGGTGGAGGGTCCGTCATGTGTCACAGCATCTTCGGACTGAGCTTGTTGTCATTGCAGGCAATCTCAACGCTGTGCATTACAGGGAAGACATCCTCCTCCCTCATGTGGCACCCTTCCTGCAGGCTCATCCTGATATGACTCTCCAGCATGACAATGCCACCAGCATACTGCTCGTTCTGTGCGTGATTTCGTGCAAGACAGGAATGTCCGTGTTCTGTCATGGCCAGCGAAGAGCATGGATCTCATTCCCATTGAGCACGTCTGGGACCTGTTAGATTGGAGGGTGAGGACTAGGGCCAATCCCCCCAGAAATGATGGGGAATTGCAAGTGCCTTGGTGGAAGAGTGGGGTAACATCTCGCAGCAAGAACTGGCAAATCTGGTGTGGTCCATGAGGAGGAGATGCACTGTAGTACTTAATGCAGCTGCTGGCCACACCAGATACTGACTGTTACTTTTGATTTTGACCATTTTCTGTTAGTCACATGTCTGTGAAACTTGTTCAGTTTATGTCTTAGGTGTTGAATCTTTTTATGCTCATACAAATATTTACACATGTTAAGTTTGCTGAAAATAAAAGGATGTTTTTTATTTTTTTGCTTAGTTTATATGTATATATTTTTTTTCTTATTGTGTTTCTATATATATACTTATATTTGTATTCACTATTTATTTTTATTATCTATCTTGTTGTATTGTTTGGGCCCTGGAAGCTTGTATGTGCAAGCATACTTGGCAGTAAAGCTCATTCTGATTCTGAAAACTTTAGACGGGGCTTTGTCTTGACCAATTTTACTTATCTAGTTGAAGATTACCGCTTTACCAAAACTACAGGTATCTGCAAGTTCCAAAAGGAAAGTATTGGTACCTGAACCTGGTATCTACAAAATATTATTGGTAGCAGTAGCTAAGAAAATCCTAAAACAGAGAAGTGTGTGTGTGTGTGTGTGTGTGTGTGTGTGTGTAGTTGATCTAATCCCTCTGTGTTTCAAAGAGGAGTGTATTGCTGATGAGGAAGATGAAGTGGCCGGTCAGGAAAAGCAGTTGGAAACTACAAGCATTTACTCCGGTGCCCCAGAGGAGCGCGAGAACACTCCAAAGAGAGGGGTCCATGATGAGAATGGTACCCAACAAACATCTTCCAATGTTGCTGCATTCAGCTCTCTCTCCACCCTTCTGTTTTTCGTCTTCTACAGTTGCTATGAGCTTTTCTTTTAGAGTCTATCACGTAGGTTCCATTTAGTCTGAAATGGATCTCAATACAAAGTGTAAACTGGCCACATTTAGATCTATTACAAGCTTGTTTTCCTCCTCATCAATGTGATCATCTGTCCACCCCCCTCTCTGTCTTCTAGGTACCCTGGATGCATTCTCTTTTCTGCATACTTGTCCACACTGTTACCGTGGTTACAAACATCATACTTCTCTGAAGAAACACATGAAAATTTGGCATGAAAAGAGAGACAACTACTGCTGTTCCCTCTGTAGCTACACCTTCGCCTACCACACACAACTCGTCCGTCACATGACCTCACACAGGCATGTCCGGGAGCAGGTACGCCATCCCACTCACACCTTTTATGATCTTCATAACTTTGTGTGAGGAAATTGCACTGAGCTTTTGTTCACAGTCAGTTGTCGCCTAAAACTACTCTGTAGAAGCACTGTTAACCAATATTTTTTTTTGCCACTATTTTGACCACCCTCTTTTTTTTTCTTCAAAGAAGACTATTTCTCAGTCAGTTGGAAACCGAAGGTTTAAATGTACAGAATGTTCCAAGGCCTTCAAATACAAACATCACCTGAAAGAGCACCTGCGCATTCACAGTGGTCAGTTGCATACAGAAACTACTTGGAGAATTATATTTGGCAGTGCTTTTTACACTTTTTTTCATTTGTGTTAATGGGTTTTGAATCCCAGAGTTACCCTGTGTAAAACAACCTTTATTAATTTGTAATTTTGGAAGGGAGTTAGAACAGCTTTTAAACTTGGGTTTTAAAACGCTACTCCAGAGAAAGGTTAGCCTTGCTTTTGTGGTACTGACAGTGAATTGAGCTGCCAAATGTATACATTTTTAAACTATGTGGTGCTAGATTGGTACAGCAGGTTTTTTTAAACCGACAACTAATCACAAACTAAAATTGCTTTATACATTTTCGAAAGAACCGGTATAGACATTTTGTTAAAGGGATACTTCACCCAAAAATGAAAATTCTCATCATTTACTCACGCTTATGCTGTCCCAGATGTGTATGACTTACTTTCTTCTGCAGAACACAAAGATTTTTAGAAAGAATATTTCAGCTCTGTAGGTCCTCACAATGCAAGTGAATGGTGGACTGAATTCAGAAGGTCCAAAAAGAACAAAGTCAGCATAAAAGTAGTCCATAAGTCTCCTGTGGTTAATCCAAAACTTCAGAAGCAATATTATTGGTGGATGAGAAACGGATCAATATTTATTTTTTACTGTAAATCTGCACTCGCTTCCATATTCAGCCAACTTCTGGTTGGGGCTGATCAAAGGTGGAGATTTATAGTAAGAAAGGATTTGAATATTAATCGTTTTTTGTTTTTTTTTACCCACACCTATCATATTGCTTGTAAAGACACCACTGATAGATTTAAAGATATCTTTTAACCACTGGAGAGTTATAAATTACTTTTATGCTGCCTTTATGTGCTTTTTGGTGCTTCCAAGGTCTGATCAACATTCACTTGCATTGTGAGGGCCAGTTGATGTTCTGCAGAAGAAAGAAAAATCATACACATCTGGGATAGCATGAAGGTGAGTAATTGAGCAAATTTTCATTTTTGGATGAACTATACCTTTAAGACATTTCAAAAGATGGACAAGCAATTAATAAATTGTGCCACATGCTTATTACATGCTGTCCAATGAATGTAATACGCCTCATAAAAATGCAAAAAATAATTTTAACCCAGGGTTTACAAATATACAGTGTGGAAGTCTTATAGAGCAGGATAAATGACTAGAAGATTTGAATTTTAAACATTTTAATTACATTTTTAACAAAATGAAATGTTCTATGTATTTTATAGTTTTAAATTTTTAGGCCAGAGGTCAAGCATCTGGATTCCACGGGGAAAAGTAGATGGCTTCAGAGAATTTGAACAGAGTATTTTGGCCAATCACAGAGCTTCAGTGGTAATTCTAGCATTTGCAGTGAAAACTTAAAATTTTACATATCAAGTACCCATGGCCAGTATATATTGAACCATTTCAATTAATTATCATTGACACCTGCAGATATAGTACAGAAATCAGAATATGTTCAGTCTAAACAAGTTTCTTCCACTAGATCGGGAAATAAACTTGCGATACAGACGTGACTAAAGTGGACATGAGTAAAAACTTTGTGTGCACAATCCAGAAATGATACCAAATACATGATATACAAGGGTTGACACTCCTAAGAACATGTAGTAAATATTTTTTATTAACTTGTTTTCACTTAAATAATGAATACCCGTTGTTACAGACATGACAGTTGTGAAAACAAAACACTAAAACTGGGTTCTATGGGCTGCATTTTTTACCCTTTCAAAAAGCGATGTGTGAGCGAGTGGCGCCCTGACGCGAGTAAAATTGGAATAAGCAGAGTAGCACAGCAATTATGTTTATCATATTACAGTTCAAATTGCAAAGTTTCTCAAAATATCCCTTCTCAAATGCTGGCTCTAAATGCTTTAGCTTGAAACAAGTCACAGATCAAAGAAATCGTCAGTCATCTTTTAGAATAATCATAGTAAAAGTGCGCTGATGGTTGTGATACTCTCGTTGACTTTCAGTTGAAGTCAGAAGTTTACATACACTTAGGTTGAAATTATTTATTTATTTTTTAACCACTCCAAAGATTTTATTATATTGGCAAACTATAGTTCTGGCAAATTGTATAGGACATCTACTTCGTGCATGATACGAATAATTTTTCCAACAATTTTTTACAGACAGATGGTTACACTTTTAGTTGACTCACAATTCCAGTGGGTCAGAGGTTTACATACACTAAGTTTACTGTGCCTTTTAAGCAGCTTGGAAAATTATGTCAAGCCTTTAGGCAATTAGCCAATTAGCTTCCGATTTCTGGAGTCAATTGGAGGTGAACCTGTGGATGTATTTTAAGGCCTACCTTCAAACTCTGTGCCTCTTTGCTTGACATCATGGGAAAATCAAAAGAAATAAGCCAAGAAAAATATTGGACCTCCACAAGTCTGGTTCATCATTGGGAGCAATTTCCAAACGCCTGAAGGTACCACGTTAATCTGTACAAACAATAGTACGCAAGTATAAACGCTCAGGAAGGAGACACATTCTGTCTCCTGTAGTTTGGAGTGAAGTGCAAATCAATCCCAGAACAACAGCAAAATACCTTGTGAAGATGCTGGAGGAAACGGGTAGACAAGTATCTATATCCACAGTAAAACAAGCACTGGTCAGCAAGGAAGAATCTGTGGCTCCGAAACTGCCATAAAGCCAGACTATAGTTTGCAAGTGCTCATGGGGACAAATATCTTTTTGGAGAAATGTCCTCTGGTCTGATGAAACAAAAATGTAACCGTTTGGTCATAATGACCATCGTTATGTTTTGAGGAAAAAGAGTGAGGCTTGCAAGCCGAAGAACACCATCCCAACTGTGAAGCATGGGGGGTGCTTGGATTCAGGAGGGACTGGTACACTTCACAAAATAGATGGCATCATGAGGAATGAAAATTGTGATATATATTGAAGCAACATCTCAAGACATGGAAGTTAAAGCTCTGTCGTAAATGGGTCTTCCAAATGGACAATGACCCCAAGCATACCTCAAGTTGTGGCAAAATGGCTTAAATGCTGGAATTGCCATGGTGGCTCTATGATTGGCCAAAATGCTCAGTTTGACTTCTATGAAACCCTCTACTTTTCCCTGTGGTACCCGGATGATTGACCTCTGGCCTACTTTATGTAAGAGTTTTTAATTTTAGTATATTGAATTTTATATTCTGAATATTTACAGCTAATTTCACCTTAAACATTCTGCTGTTTAAAAAAACAAATCTATATAATATGCCACAAAAACAATTCAATTTTGTTAAACTCAACATCTAAAATTCTAATTCAAAGCTTTTATTTAGCTCCATAAAATCTCAACACCTGACAATTTAGGATTAATTCCTAACCCAGAATAAAGAACAAATGGTGTGAAACTGGAATGAGAACCACTGATTGTTAACCCAGGGTTATAAGTTCCTGGTTTAATAATTTCATTGTTGAAAAGCCAATTTATTCCTTAAATACCAACATAATTACTGCACTTAATTTCCTGTGACTTAACATAGTGGACTCCGTAATCTTTAAAACGCTGATTGTTTTTCTTATTATGGAATGTTCAGGGTTCAATACAAGTTAAACTCAATCACAGCATTAGTGGCATAATATTGTTTTCCATAAAAATAATCTGCTCTTTCCTACTAAATATATATATATATATATTTTTTTTTTTAAATAAGCAAAAATCGCAGTTAAATAAGCAAAAATCGCAGTTACAATATAAGTGAATCTGTATTTTAGCATTTATGGACTGGCCCCATTCAAAGTATAGCCTTAATGTACTAACCTTATCTGTGTTTGGTTATATCCAATATTGCAACTTCATCGTTATTGCTACAAAACCCTGTAATAGGATATAACTTTGCACAAATAAGATTAGTAAGCCATTTTAACGCAAAAATAATGGTAATGCATAATGTTTACGTCTTGTGGCTGTATTTTTTAAACCGTGTGTATTTGAGCTTTTATGGACAGACCTATTTGCATTGAAAGTGCCTTACTGTAACCGGTTTTTAGGATTGTGTGTGCACATGTGCATGTGTAATTCCATGCATATCTTTTCATTTTTATCCAGGTGAGAAGCCATATGAATGCTTTAATTGTCAGAGACGTTTCTCTCACTCTGGGACCTACAGCGCTCATATCACCACTAAGAAGTGTGCGGGCGGGAACCCTGCTGTCAAAAGTGTGCCTCTCAGTCCTAGAATGAAAGCAGCCATGACCCTCCCTCTCCCCACACACATCCTTCTGAGAGGAAAGGTAGACATTGCCAACAAGCCTCAACAAGAGCTATTCCCCCTGAAGCAGATAAAACAGGAGCCTGTTGAACATCAACCCAAAGCGGTGTCAGCAACACCAACTATAAACACCACCACCAATGGAGCTGTGGCCACAAACGCTAAAGGTGTTGTGCAGACTTTGGTCATGCCCACTGTCGGGCTGGTCCAGCCAATCAGCATTAACCTTAGTGACTTACAGAGTGTGCTGCATGTGTTGGCTAGTGCTAATGTTAATAGCACGAATACGCAGCCACCGGCGATCTCTGCCATCTCTCTGCCAGTTGTGGGACAAGATGGAAATGCCAAAATTATCAACCACAACCCCCAATTAGACTCACAATTTAATGAAGTTAAATTAAATGCTACACAGCCTGTTGTGACGCAGCCTACTGTGACACAAGCCAGTACAGCTCAGGCAAAATATATGGTCTCTGTCACACAGCCAAAAGGGGGGCAGATTGATTCAGCACAGTCCAACTTGACTGAAACCCAAACATTAAGTACACTCAATGCAAAACCTACACAGGTAATTATCATCAAACCAGTCCAAGCCGGAAACCCCACTAAACCGGCATCTATCATCAGACTAACCCCTGCACCGGCTGCCAGGTTGTTCCAAGCCTGTGCGGCACAACCAAAGCACACCCAGCAATCTTTACTGCTAGTGAGGAGAGCAGATGGGACACAGACTCTTGTGGTTCGACAAGTAGCTATAGCCAGTCCCAACACACAGAGCAATCCTACAGTGGAGACAAAGCCCACTGAGATAAAATCATCCCTAGAAAAGACTACAAATACTGCACTTGTACCACAGGCCGATAGGAGGGAGACAACAGAAAATACGGGTTCCTTTGAGTCTAATGTTTGTAAACAACACTTGACTGCCAATGTATCATTGGGCATCAAAATCAAAACTGAACTTGACTCTCCCTCCAAGATTGAGACTGAAATGGAGGAGGGAGGAGAGAAAGATATGGAGACAGACGGAGATAAAGAGGAAGTGATGCAAGCTACAAATAATGTAGTCTCTCACTCTGGAACAGTTCATAGCCATGTTGCGTGTGGAGACAACTTCCATAACTACGCAAGTTGTTTGCTTTGCGAAAGTGGCCCAAGCAAACACCAACTCCTTGACTCTCGGAACAGTGACACCAAGGGGTTGCCTAAAATTATCTCTCTGTCCTCTCTACTTAAAAAGGACAAGAGTGGAGCAGCAGAGCGCCTCCTTCCTCTCCTGAAGGCCTATAGTCAGGACCCTAATCCCACTGAGGAGCAGCTGTATCAGGTTGCCAAGTCAGTTAAGCTGCCTCTAGAGGCTGTCTGCAAGTGGTACCAGAAGATGCATTCCAAGAAGATTTTGCTTAAGGCTGCAACTTGAAAAACAGCCAACATGTAAGTACAAAACACATTTTGTTTGACTTTTAACTGGGGTTGTCATGACACCACATTTTTAAGTAGTTGATATCGATAACACTACAATTCCCAAAACCTAATATACTATTGAACACTCTCTTATTTTTAAAAATTTGTTTATAAATTTTATTAAACCTGTATGGCATGTTGCCTTCCAGGTATTTTTAAATTACATAAACATTGTTTTGTTTTTTTCTAAGCAATTATTCAAGTAAACAATCTGTAAAACACAAAGGTTGTATTTACTAAGGTTGTATTTATTTAAATTACTTGTATACATTAAGTAAACTAACAATGAACAGTACTTGTACAGCACACACATTCATTCATGAAACATTCATTTCAACATATGCAAATTTATTTTATCAAGTCATATGTGTTAATGCATTATGGACTAATGTGAACAATTAACAAATGTACTGTCATAAATTAACATGAACAAAGATAAGAAAAAAAAGAAAAGCTGTACAAATACATTGTACATTTTTTTTGTTAATGTTATATAATGCATTAACTAATGTTAAATCAGCTCTGGCAATTTCCCAAAATGAGAAGTTGTAACATTTCCGGAACAGTATCATTTTGATGCTATGTGTACAAAGTGGAGAATTTAATGTTCGGGACACGCTGACATATGAAGTCTGCTTTGGGCTAATAGCAAAGTTTGGATATTGATTATGCAATTACTCCGTGCCATTTAATGCCTGTAACTAGAGTAAAACGTTGTCAAATTGGACCGATAGTGAAACTAAGTGCTTCTCTTAAGCTGAGTGGATGAAATTTGTCAGCACCCTACAGGTTACTTTTTACTTGCCGTCCATGTTACTTATGATAAAACAACTTGCTTCCTTCGGGAATGAGGTATACACTGACTCCAAGCCAGGTGATTAGCTTGAAAGTTTAAAGATCATTTCCAGCAAATGACATCATTGATTTTATCTGCATTTTGGTGCTGATGTGCAGGGGCGGATTATGACTAATAAGAGCCTAGGGCCAAATTTAATTTAGGTTTCTTTTTTTTGTAAAGTAGGACAAACATGCAGTTATAGCAATGAATGGTGTATATAGTTGGTTTTCTTAAGAGGACAATTATAATGTTTTATACACCAAACACTATATTGATGTTTGGGGGAAAAAAGTAAAAATCAAATCCGCCTGTTTACATTCACTTAAAGGGATTGTTCGCCCAAAAAAAAAATAATTATGTCATTTACTAACCCTTATGTTGTTACAAACCTGTATGTGTTCCTTACTTCTGCTGAATACGAAAGATGTTAGGCAGAATGATGATCTTTGTCATCAGTCACTTCTGTTGCAATTTTTCCCCAGAAATGAAATGGTAGTGGGACTCTCGGTCCCTAAAGATTCTGCTAAACATATTATTTGTAATCCACAGCAGAATAGCAAATTGGTTTGGAACAACATGATGACAGAATTTTCATTTTTGGATGAACTATTCCTTAAAGACAATTCAACTGCTTTTAATTTGTACCTTTTGACATACTAACTGTAACAATTCTTAGGCGGTCACTAATTATGACTTTTAAACAGTAATCGGTTGTTCCAAAACATATTACAAATGTCCTGCTTTCTCACCAGACTGAGGAAAATTCCCCATGTAATCCTACTGATGTGTCTCAAGAAAAGAACTCTACCCAAGACACCTTGCGTTCCTACTCAACCTCTTGACGGCACCTCAACGGACACCCAAAATTGAACTCTGTGCTACTTCACCTGACTCATCTCCAGCCATTTTGTTTGTTTGACTTTCAGCGCTGCGCAGGCTGATCTGCACTGGATTTGAAGCAGTGCATGTTGGTTAGAACTTTTGTCCGAGTTGAGACGGTGCCACCGCCATGTCACCGTGATCATGAAAGCACTGCGAAAGTGGTTCGAGAGCAGCTGCCTGGCACAGCAGCTGAAGTTGCTCCAAAGTGGCTGGACATGCTCTGATGACCACACAGCTTATTCTTAAAAAATGGGGATAGACCTTGTTAGCATGAGAAACATCTTTATTCATATGCTCTCGGTCAAGCGGAAAAACAGGATGCAGCCATTGGTAGACAATCTTATAGAATACCTTGAAACCCAAAATACCTTGTCCCAGTACCCAGTAGTTATCAAGTAATTTTTACGAAATTTGACTTGTGGACCAGTGAGGTGGGGATTCATTTACTGAAAGGAGGAAACCTAAAGGGAAGAGTTCACTGGACTCCAGGGCCCCCAAGGACTGGGTTGGCCCCCAAGAACTATTGCTCTTCAGATCTTCCCTGGGATCCTCACTGTGTGTGTCCTAGTGTTTCCTTGTGTTGGGTGGTGTGCTTTATTTTTTTCTGCAGTTTGTTAATGAGTTAGTGTAATGGAGCCAGCTGGTACGTCATAGCTGTGCAGTGTGTAACCCCCCCGGCCTCAAGAGGCGCACTAGTGACTGATGCTAGGGGCTGTAGCCTTAAGCCTCCTCGTTAGCACGCCTGCCTCCGGTTGGAATCCGGCTCGGAGCGAATCGAGTAGGACCGGTTATGCTAGTAGATGACTAGATTCAACCATTTCAGAAACAACAGCATCGTTTGACTTTCTGTTCTTCTTTTGTCTTCAATACATAAAGTTACAAAAAATACAAAAGCATCTAATTTAATTCCTCCTGAAGAAGCTTCAGTCGTAAAAGACATCATAAGAGAAGGGAGTGACTGGACATGATTGTGGTGACTGGAGAGTGCTGTAATGTTACATTCAGGACTGTGAATATACTTGACTATTTCCCCTCCGAAACTTAGTGATTCAGATGGTTTTAGCCTAATACATGTGTAGATATGTCTGCCCCAACACCAGTGTCTGAAAGAAAAGTCAACCTCGTTTTGTTATAAGATTCCATTTGCAAAGAGTCTTTCATCTTTGCTGTAAACTTTGTTTGTTTGTCTATAAAAAAAAACAACATATGCTTCCCTCAGATGTTGACCAGTTTTAAAGTAAAACAATAAATCTAATGGGTGAAGACTTTGAATTCAACTAGCCTCAATCCAATTAACATAAAAGAATCATCAAAATGGCTTGAGTCATTCACATCTTTTAATAATAAACAATGGTCACTAACCTTACGTTCACACCAGAGGTGGCGAGAGCGTCAAATCGACCGGAAGTCATTCATTTTCAATGACAGCCAGCATCTCTCGGCGGCGAGAAGCGGCACGGCGAGTCTTGGGCGGTGTGGGCGTCAGATGGAAGTTCAAGTGCAGTCAACATTATGGTAATGAGCTGTGACGCGGTTCGGCGGCAACCTATTGGAATATAGAAGTGCTCCGCTCTAGCGAAGTCTAGAGAACACAACCGTGTAAACTTTGGTTCCCACCAAACATTCGTTCCGAAGATAAAATGGAGGAGAAACGAATTATTGCCGTGGCGGGTTTCCCAGTAATATATGATCTCTCCCTGTTTGCTTGCAGGGATAAAACAACCAAGACCACAGTTATTATTACAAATGTATTTTATTTTGATAACAAACAACTATACTTTTAATTACTTTCTGCCATCGATCGATTTTTTATTTTCACATTTTAAAGAGTCCATGAGAATATACGCTACTTGTGATAGGTCGGCAAAAAGTAAATGGTCGACATGTCTGGATGTTTAAATTGCGGCCCCTTTAAATATAGTTCACAAAACAAAGCATTCTGAACAAACGTTGCCGCCTATTTCAACTACGTCAGAGCGTTCTCGAGCGTCGAAGGCAGGGCAGCCAGAGCGAATTTTGACGCTCTTGCCGCTTCTGGTGTGAACGTACAGTAACCAAATAATGGGACTGAACCATCAAGAACCATCACAAACAAAAAGGGGATAGACCTAGTTAGCATGAGAAACATGTCTTCATTCACATACACTCTCTGTCTAGTGGACAAACAGGATGCAGCCATTGGTAGACTAGTGATTCTGTGAGATTAACTATATCAAACACCTTAAACTTTTTCATATGATGTTATGTGAAAGACAGTGGACCACCTGATCTTATAGTGCCACTCAAATTTGCAATCCCACAGTGTTTATTCATTGCAGTATCTTGACATTATACATGATTTCAAGCTCGCAGGTATTTTTATGCTGCATTTTTTTTTGCTTTTTGGACACCATTCACTTGCATTGTATAGAGCTGAGATATTCTTCTAAAAATCTTTGTGTTCCGCAGAAGAAAGAAAGTCAAACACATCTGGGATGGCATGAGGGTGAGTAAATTATGCAAATTTTCATTTTTGGATTAACTATCCCTTTAAGGGATTTCTTACACCTGGGCCCAGACCTTTACAAAGGAGTTTACATGGTCAATATCACAAATCTGCATATTTAATTACTGACCTAGAAGTAGTGAAGAATCTTAGAAATAAGATTCTTCTTAATTTTGTTTCATAATATTTAAAATGTTTTACAATCCTAAAGCTTTATTTCCATCAATGTGGAGATTGAGACCCTCTATGTATAGTTGTAACAGGAGCGCAAGGATCCTGAAGGGTTTAGAGTTGGAATTAGGATAATTTTAGGAGTTAGAAGGTCAACCATTCAGCCTTACATGAGCTATTGTCTTTCTATAGGTCAGGACCCATAGAAATATATATATATAATTTCCGTGCACATCCAGACAAAGTGAGGAACAGTTGAATTATCTCTCTGACAAAGACTGCTCAAATTGGAACCAAACACAACATCTACACAGAAAAATCAAACAATCCAAAAGATAAAATAATCAACAGTAAACATGGTTTAAATTTTTCTGATGTCCATATTACATACCAATTTTTATAGAACAGTTTGTTTGAGCATCCATGTGTGTGTGGTACCTTTAATGAACCCCTTGTCCTAGACAGCCTATAAAATTGGTCTTTTTATGAGGAATTTCTTGGTCGTCTTCTGGTCTGAATTTTCCATGCTGATTGTAGTTTTTCATAATTATGGAAGTTCAAGTATATTTAAAGAACGGTATACAACTCATGATGCTCGGTGTGGAATTTAGGGATGGTACCACACACACACTGGGGCGTTGTAAGTGGGGGGTGACTTGAGTACATAGGGCCTTGGCATGTGAGGGGCTCTGGAAGATCCTGAAATTATTACTACTATTATTATTTTACAATTGTGAAATTGCACGTATACCGCAATTTCAAATATCTGTGCTACTCAGTTTGTTCCTCATCTGTTTGACAAGCTCAGGCACTTGTCTGTGTAATTTGCATTTGATTGGTTGTCTAGGAGCGATGCCAAACACCAACTGGCTGTGAGGGACAGTGGAAAGAATCAATAATCTGAGTGGGGATTTTTCGATTCACAACATGCACAATGTCCAAACAAAAATTGGAATAAAGAAAAGAGGGAGGAGAAGAAGAAAGGCAGCATCCAATTGAAATTCTGCATACAGAGTTTTGTAAACGCATACTTCAGGTGCAGAGAAAAGCACTAAATTAGGCCAGTATCCCCCACTCTTAAACATCCACAAATTAGCCATACATTTCTTGAAACACATCAGAACAAGTGACTCCATCCCCATTTGTCAGAAAGCCCTGAACCGCCAAAAGATGAGCTCTGATAGAAGCCTGCCTCACCCTACTTATTTATTTTTAAATCTGTTACCCCACCAAAACAAAACAACCTCAGACAATCAAACCCAAACCAAATTATGACTAAAGAAAAAGAAAAATGCATTAATAGAACTCACCAAATTCCAAAGCAAACTTGAAACTTATCTGGCCCTTAAAAGAACATATTCTGTGGCAACCTACTGTAGTTAACATAGAAACTAACCAAAAAGAATGGAAAACTCTGACAAAGTACAAACTGTGAGCACAAGCTGGCCATTGAGGTGGATCAGCACAGACGAACAATGCTCTATAAAGCGGAGAGACTGTGCTCTCACTGTGATCAAGGAGCAGTTGAGGATAAGCTGCATTTCCTGATTCAATGTACAAAATATAAAGACATTAGGAATTATTCAGAAAAATACAGAAGTCTTCCTTAATTCCAGAATTACAGTTATGATAATAGACTTCCCCTCTTATTGGGAGAGAATGAGAAATGCTGCAGGATGGCAGCCAAATATGACTTATGTTTATTTGAATAAATACTGTTCTACGCCACATTGGAAAGTTTGTTTCACTGTTACAATAATTAACAGCTTTGGCAATATTGTACAGTATACAGTCATGCCAGTGAAGCCCATTGAATTGTAACGAGAGGGAGAGAGAGAAACACATATAACACCCAACTTTCTGATTTTGTAATATGTAAACATTGATTATAATGTTAATGTAAATTGAGAAAAAAAGGAAATAGAATGAAACAACTGGCAATGTTTTACCTGTTGTCTCAAGTAGAATGTGTATAAACGTTTGCATTCACTACAAAAAGTTGAAAAACTTGATTCTTATTCTTTTCCACCTACATTACAATGATCCTTTGAAATATGAATGTGATTATGAAATGAGACCATCCTCTAGAGAGAGAGAATGAATTTAGCTTCGTAATCTCGGATTTAAAAAAAAAAGCAAAAAACATTGTTTTTATTAACTCTCACGGCCTACATGCATGCGAGTGAAATTAAGGAGTAAAAAAATTATACTAAAATATATCTTAAAATGAACAAGTTAAATCGCGAAGGGTGTTTTCATGGCATTCGATCTGAGTCCAATCAGGCAAAATTCACAGCAAGCAAAAAAAGGGCCTTCGCGCTTTTTTGTACCACGTGACCAAAACAACACCGCTGGAGGATCCGCGAAGTGTTAAAGGTGACATTGTGCTCTTCAATTATATTGTTTCAAATGAAACTTTAACCTTTATTAGTATCATGTAGATGTGTGACAGTGGCGAGTATATTAGGTTAAATTCTATAAAGGTCATATGGGTCTCAAATTTTACTAAATTTGACTGGTTTTTATTGCTGCTGCTGTTGTTTCGGTTTATTAAATGAGTAGCTGACACGAAATAGTTTGACATCTTATCCGGTGTGACAGGCTGTACTCCATCTAAAACTAAACAGCATTCTATAATTATTTGTATAATTCATGAATACAGCTTTTATTCTCGCATAAATTAAGATACTACATGGAATGTTGGTACTTTTAAAATGCATTCGTTACATTGTAGGATCTTTATAATGAACTAATGAAGGCAAACCTGTAAATAAAAGCGAAAAATAAAATGCAACTAGTACAGGTTCTACAATAAGCACTTTCCTTGATGCATTCATATATATTTTGGTCTTAAAATATTGATTCAGTGGACACGTTGTGTGTCACCTGTCAAACTACAAGAAACCAGTCATTTCGTAGTAAAAGTGTCCTTAATCAAAATCCATTAGCATTAGATAAGTGTATTTCCTATGTGATGTTAGTCTGGAAAGGACTACCCTTGAAAAACATATTGAGATGTTCGTGTTCCATCAGTAAATATTCTGCTTATATGATGTATTTTATTATTCTTATTATCAAGTTGCTTTGGATTTCAAAAAGTGCACTTGAATGAATGTAAATTAAATGATCTCATTCTGTGCTCACAAGTGTAGACAGGTGGAAGATGGAGGATTTCCCCATCCGGACACTGGAGGCTGTGTGTTTGGGTTCGAGTGTGGCTCTCTCTGGTCTCTTTTTCTACATTTACAGGAAGAAATGCAAAACTGTGGACAAGCTTAATGTGAGTGACCTTTATGTGTCCCCTGCTTTACAAGAGAGATTCAACACTTTTAAGCTTTAGAACCACCTTAATGGAAAAATGTGCTCTAGTTATTGCAAAGCTTTCTAGTATTTAGCTTGGTACCCATATTGATCATTCTAAACTATTGGTGTTAGACTAGGCTCTAGATTAGTAACACAAAAGTCATGGGTTCAGTCCCTAAGACACTTAACAAGACACTAATTGTCTCTGCAAATAGCACTAACAAGTGCAGTCTGCTAAATGTCTAGATACTAAGTGAATGAGGGAAAATTTCAGGATCTGCAAAATAATTAGTAGTATTCAAAGAGAAAAGGTGTTTGTTTTTTATCTTAGGAAGCTCCACAACTACCACTGGATGAGAAGCTAGCAGATCTTTTGAATGCCACTCCGGGGAAGTGTCTACAGTATGTGGTCCTCGAGGGTAATCTTCATACTACACCATGAAACGTCTCAAAATGATCTGTGGAATATTAGTTTTAATTAAAGTTAGACTTGATCTCTTGTGCATTCCTCTGATTATCTCTTTCACTTTTTATTTTCTTGTTTTCATTTTCTTACTCCCTCTCAAGGTACTGTGCAGCCTATAGGGGAACCTTTAAGGAGTCAGTTTCAGGAAGGAAGTGTTGGTGTCATCCAGAAACTACTCCTTCGGGAACATAAACTGGTGTGGAACAGTTTGGCACGCACTTGGTAAGACCTGGTCCTTTATGATTATAATTATACAGTTGCCCCAAAAAGTATTTTGGTACTTAAGCCACACTTAAGTATTGAAATAACAAGATATCTATGGCATCTACAAACAAATAATGCTGGACTTTTTCTCAGAACTAACATAACTTTTTCCTTTTAACTTTCCTACATTTCCTTGTAACTGGTACCAAGGTAATTTTTAGTGGATGTTAAAGGAATATTCTGGGTTCAATACAAGTTAAGCTTAATTGACAATTTGGGTCATAATGTTGTTTACAACCAAAAATAATTTTAACTCGTCCCTCCTTTTCTTTATAAAAAGTAAAATTGAGGTAAATGGGTCCAGTTTTTGGAAGGTTTAAAGAGATAGTTCACCCAAAAATGAAAATTCTTACATCATTTACTCACCCTCATTCATTCTTTTGCAGAACACAAATATTTCAGCTCTGTAGGTCTTTACAAAGCAAGTGAAAGGATGCCACAATTTCGAAGCTCCAAAAAAGTATAAAAGTAATCCATATGACAGATCAATATTAAGTCCTTTTTTGCTAGAAATTCTTCTCCCTTCCTAGTAGATGGCGATATGCATGAAGAATGTGAATCATCAAAAACACAAGAAGAAAAATGTGAAAGTGAAATCGGAGATTGACAGAGCAGAGAGGAGAATTTATAGTAAAAAAGGGCTTACATTTTATCTGTTTCTCACCCACACCTATCATGTCACTTCTGAAGAGATTGATTTAACCACGAGTCGTATGGATTACTTTTACTATGATTATCTGTGCTTTTTAGAGCTTTAAAGTGCTGATCACCATCAACTTTCATTTTATGGACCTACAGAGCTGAAATATTTGTGTTCTGCAGAAGAAAGAATGAGGGTGAATAAATAATGTAAGAACTTTCATTTTGAGGTGAACTATCCCTTTAAGGGCAGAAATGTGAAGCTGATAATTTTATAAAAACACTCCCATCTAACTTTAATTATTTTGTTACAATTCATGTATTATTTTAGCTTTAAAGTTAAAAAAAAAATGTGTTTTGAAAAAGTTGTGAAATTTTATACAACTTTACACAGGAAAGGTTAGTTAATGATTTTATCAAAATAAAATCATGTTAGCACTCATACAGTTTACATTCTTGTGTCTATTCTTTTGAAACCATGAGTATATTAGATTGGACCCATTCACTTCCATTGTACATGCCTCATTGTAACCAAAAATCTTTTTATTTAATTGTTTGAAAATCTATTGTTCTATTGTTTTCTTTTTGTGAAATATTTGGCTTGAAAAGTGTGCTTGGTTTGATATTTTGTTATCTAATGCCATGACATTTCTACATTTTTAAGTGTGGCTTAAGTGTCTTAAAAATTCAGACCACTGTACAGCCGTGGCCAAAAGTATTGGCAGTGACATACATTTTGTTTCGCAAAGTTTTCTGCTTCAGTTGTTGTGGTGTTGATTCACATTGTTTCTAGATTATTGTGCAGAGTGATCAGATGCATTTTAAATAATTGCAAAAGGCTTCATTGGCAAAAAAAAATTATTTAATCACAAAAACCCAAATTTCACTGACCAGCTAACATCAGACAAGCACTAAGGCAAGAATGGATCGCCATCAGTCAGGATTTGGCCCAGAAGCTGATTTTTAGCATTCAGAGCAGTTATGAAGAACAAGGGTCAACACTGTAAATATTGACTCTTTGCATAATTTGAGTGTTTTTGCCAATAAAAGCCTTTAAAACTTATGAAACGCTTATCATTGTTTTCCAGTATACCATTGAAACATGTGAAAAAATAATCTACAAATTCTGAAGCAGCAAACTTTGCAAAACGCTAAATATATGTCACTGCCAGTACTTTTGGCCATGGCTGTATGTACTTGAATCTTACATGCTATGTCTCAAAGTCTCAAAAAAAAAAAAAACACACAATTGTCCTCCTCATCCTTTAGGACAGACAGTGAACGTATCCTTCACCAGCGTGTGAATGCTGTGCCCTTTAACCTGCTTGGTGTAAACAAAGCATTTGTACGTGTGCTTTGCCCCCTGGAGGCCACTGGTCCCAAGATGGAAATCGTCCATGAGAAGTTCCACCAGGCCAGTTACGGCTTCACGGACTTGATTGGTCAGTACCTGAGTGGAGAGAAGCCCAAAGGTCAACTGGAAACAGAGGAGATGCTGAAGGTGGGAGCATCTCTGACCGCTGTGGGTGAGCTCATCCTGGACACGGACCGCCTCCCGAAACTCCGTCCACCCACTGACGGCTCAGAATACTTCCTGAGCACAGAGGACTTTGAGACCCTGCGACTGGAGCAGGAAGGCCAGGCGGAGGTGTGGAGAGTGCTGGCATGTGTTTGCGCCTTGACGGGCATGGCCGTGATGCTGTGGGCAGGCCACAGATACTACCGACACCTGAAGCTGCGGTGGGAACAGGAGAAGATGAGGAGGGAGTTTGAGTTGATGGGTGCAGGAGAAAGAGGTGTGGAGGAAAATGAAGTGAATGATACAGAGAACGCATGTGTTATATGCCTGAGTAATCCCAGAAGCTGCGTATTGCTGGACTGTGGACATGTGTGCTGCTGTTATCGCTGCTATCAGGCCTTGCCACAACCCAACTGCCCCATCTGCAGACAGCACATCAGTCGAGTGGTGCCTTTATACCAGGCCTGAATATCTAATAAGATGTAATGAACCTCAGTTCCAAGCCTATCAGAGAACTTCAAAGCAAGTTTCAAACAGTTTACTTGGGCAAAGAGATGATTTAATGGTACATAAATGGACACGGTTGGATTTAGACCATTATGGCTGATCTATAACATCTTGTAGAAACAGTCTTAAACTTCCAAATAGTTTTGTAAACTTTCAAACCTGCAGTAAGCTGGATACCTGGAAATAAGCAAACAATTGATCCTAATATGCACTTGCTTGACTCTCAAACTTAAAAACTGCAGGATTGTGAAGGCTAACTGGAAATAGTTGCAAAAGACATTTAAAGAGAGAGTTCACCCAAAAATGTATATTCTGTCATTATTTACTCACCCTCACTTAGTTGTGAGATATTTGGCAGAATGAAAGCAGTCAGTCACCATTTAACTTTCATTGTATGGAAATAGGTGCTTAACATCTCAATGTGTGTTCCATGAATGAATGAAAGTCAGATGGGTTTGGAACAACATGAAAGTAAATTATTGCAGTGTTTTTTTTTGTTTTGGTTAGGTTAAAGATGTGACAGAAGTCTGGTTCAATCTAACTGTGACTCTGTCCACACTAATAAGCCTCATGAGCTGAGTATATGAATGGAATATTCATAGTTTCTTTGACTTCCTTTTTATGGAATGTATCAAATGGTTAGTCTGTTTAAATGAGTTGAGGTGGTTGTTTTGTGTGTAAAATGATTTTGTGAGATCAGCAGGTGGCTTATACACTGTAAGGAGCTGTGTTTTTCTGGTTTCTGCTGTTGTACTGGTCAAACTGATGTTCTGTTATCAAAAACACATAATAACAGATGCAACAAGAAATTTCACAAGTGTAGTGCCTTAATTTGAGTGAAAGCACTGGGTTTATGTAACATGTTTTTGGTTTCTTTTCCTTCAAGTTTTTGGAATCTTTTTGGCCAATAAACACTTTGGGTTCTGAGTGTATTTTTCTCAAATTCTTTCAGAAAATTCTACAACCAATAGTTCTTCCCCTTTAAGCAAATTGACCAGTTTAGAAATGAATCACAACATTTGATTCGAAGCAAAAACAATTTGAAAATCGGGTGGGGTTAGTGGTGGAGTTGGGAGTAATAATTTTGTCAAAAGAAAATGTTAAAATATTATATAATTTAACAAAATTTCCATGTTGCTTTACATGTAAATTAAGTGTCTTAAAAAGTTAGTTCACCCAAAAATGAGAATTCTCTCATGATTTACTTTTATGCCATCCCTTTTTATAAGCAGATTTCTGCTCAGTTTGTCCAAACAATGCATGTAAATGGATGCCATCATTCTGCTGGCTGTTTGGCGGTCCAAAAGCATAAAAGTAATGACTCCAGTCGATCAATGAATGTCTTCTGAAGCAAATCATTAGGTTGCTGTAAGAAACAAATGATTAAATAATTAAAATGTTTTTAACTTTAAATCATTGCTTCCGTCCAGCACTGTATTTCTGTTTGAAATGACCGAAACCTTGCATGGCATTCTATACAAAGTGCACGCTTTTGACTTCTCGCCTGAACATGCCATTGCCCCCTCTCCCCCAATAATCAAAACAAGCAAGTACAACCCCCCCATTATTTATACTATGATCAATGTAAATGTTTCATGGTGATCAGTTTCAAGTACTTCACCACAACTTTGTAAATAATTATTTTTTTTTTTTACAATTATGCCTTGTACAGAACCATGATACAGCCTACCATCTTCATAGCCTCATACTGTAGCTCATTGTAGGTATTTCTTGACAAGATTGTGCTATCATTAAAAATCAGCTTCACAATAGCGTTTATGAAAGCCATCTGAATGGAAAGCTACTGACTGACAAATGACATGGAGGGAGGTCATAATTCTTTAGCTGGAGAGATGTGTGTCAACAAATAATCCTTCGTTCCACTGCAATGGTTGCTTTGATCTTGTTGCACATAACCTCTGTAACAAAATAACTGACAACCACCCTCCCTTTTCTTACAACAAACTTGTCTTTTATCTTAATTGGCCTATAGGTAAATGAGATGCAGAATGAATACTTGGAAAATAAGCCTTCGCCAAGGTCGAGTTGAACTCTGTCCAGTGATTTCTGATGAGGCTGCATTTTCCAACAATGCTTGTAATGGTTAAATATACCGCTAGAGAGCAAAGAGGCGTCAGACTCCGAAACATTTAAGGACATTTATTAGCATTAATCATTACCTCACTTGCACTACCGAAGAATAAAAAACAAATCCTGTTCAGCATTAATCATCTCACTGTTCTCCATCACATTTAACAAAAGCTTGTCTCCTTGCCCTTTATTCCTAAGGGAGCTTTCGTTAACAATTTTTACACACATTGAAGATCTGAATACAATGGAGGATCAATTTACCAATGAGGACCCAAGCATGAGTTTAGGTGAAAAAAGCTGGATAGAAACTTTTTCACTGCTAAGACAAAAACTAATCAGAATACCCTTCCAAAAATGAAATAAGTAGTAATGAGCCAGAACCATCAGATAGTAACTTTGATCTGTATCACACTCAAGTTAGCACTGAAAAACAATCTTTTTTGTTTTGTTTTTAGATGGTAAATACATAATGGTGGTGTCAAAAACCTTCCCCAAACTGTTATAGTTGAATCCATGTCTTCAGAAGCACTATGATAGGTGTGCGTGAGAAACAGATCAATAAGTCCTTTTTATACAATAAATGTTCACTTTTACTTCCACAGTCATCGTCGTCTTTTGTTTTTGGCGATTTACATTCTTTGTGCATATCACCACCTGAGAAGGGTTTATATAAAAAAAGGACTTAAATGTTGATCTGTTTTTCACCCACACCTATATCATCATCGCCTTTGAAGGTATGGATTTAACTACTGGAGTCTTATGGAAAAAGTTTATGCTGCATTTGTGCTTTTTGGAGCTTCAAAGTTCTGGCATCCATTTACTTGATTTGAATGTACCAACAGAGCTGAGATATTTTTCTAAAAATCTTTGTTTGTGTACAGCAGAAAAAAGGTATAAGTGTATAATCTAAGAACCACCTGGGATGGTATGAGGGTAAGTAAATTATGAGAGTATTTTGATTTTTGGGTAAACTATTCCTTCAAGATTTGTCCTCACAGAAATGACTAGAATCTGTTAATAAGAAGGGGGTGTCCCATATACTTTTGACCATATATTATTCTACCATTTTTGTTGAGTCCAAAACCATGGTATTATCATAGTATCCTGTTTAAAAAAAAAAAAAAACATGGTAATAATATGGTCCATTTTTGCAAGTGAAATCTGCAGAGTCATGATATTGGAAACCGCATGAAATAAAAAAGCGTAGCCATTGGCTGCTCTAAACGATAGACAATAGTTACACAACAATAGAACACAATACTGTGTGACAGAAGCACAAAAGGTCAGAGAATGTTCATTTGACATTGAGTGAAAAACTATGACGTTTTCCCAGCCGTGCAGCTGTAATGAGCATTGAGAGGATCTTTGTGCCAGCTGTGTGCGACATGCGGATCGCCTGTTCCTCACCTGCATACGCATCTCCTGCTGAGCATCTCCAGTGATGACAACAGCAACCTATCTCTGTGCTGCAGGCCGAAGCAAGCTCTCTGTATAGTGTTCCTGCTTTAGTGTTTTGTGATTCACAAATTACAGAGGAAAGGTGTGTACAGTATGTGTGTGCGTCAAGGATTGTACCCCACAAGGATTGTAAAACCTGTATTGCCCAGATTGTGGGAATGAGTCAACAATCCCCATGAGGACTGTATAATGTACAATGTCTTTGAGGCTTAAGGGTTGAATTAGGAGTTAGAAAGTATAATTAGCTCCATATGAAAACAGCTCCCAAGTAAACATATACTGCATATTCTGTTACCATTCTTACATTTACACTATATCTCTCAAAATGGTGCAATCATCTGCATCACATTTTTGCTCTCAATTTCTCTTTAGACTCAGATTCTTGTAATTTGGTGTTTTTTTATTCTGCTTTGTAGAGAGTGAGTCAGCAATTGCACTGCATGAGTCAGCAGAGGCCACTGTGATCACAAACACCTCTCTCAGAGGACACTTACACATAGCCCACTTCTGTGATTGCACAGTCCATCACTTGATACCCATACTACAAGAAAGAAAGAAAGAAAGAAAGGAAGTTCTCCCTCAAAGACAATCATGTTTACAGGTAGAGTACTGTATGTATATATATATATATACACACACACACACACACACACACACACACACACACACACACTGTTGAAGTCAGAAGTTTACATACACCTAGGTTGATGTCATTAAACCTCATTTTTTAACCACTGCACAGAATTCATATTAGCCATCTGTAGTTTTGGCAAGTCTTTTAGGACATCTACTTTGTGCATGATATGAGTAATTTTTCCAACAATTATTTACAGACAGATTGTTTCACATTTAATTGACTATATCACAATTCCAGTGGGTTAGAAGTTTACATACACTAAGTTAACTGTGCCTTTAAGCAGCTTGGAAAATTCCAGAAAATTATGTCAAGGGCAATTAGCCAATTAGCTTCTGATAGGCTAATTGGAGTCAATTGGAGGTGTACCTGTGGATGTATTTTAAGGCCTACTTTCAAACTCATTGCCTTTGTTTGACATCATGGGAAAATCAAAATAAATCAGCCAAGACCTTAGGAAAAATAAATAAATAAATAAAATGTGGACCTCCACAAGTCCGGTTCATCCATGGGAGCAATTTCCAAATGCTTGAAGGTACCATGTTCATTTGTACAAACAATAGTATGCAAGTATAAACACTATGGGACCATGCAACCATCATACAGCTCGGGAAGGAGACACATTCTGTCTCCTGTAGTTTGGAGTGAAGTGCAAATCAATCCCAGAACAACAGCAAAATACCTTGTGAAGATGCTGGAGGAAACAGGTAGACAAGTATCTATATCCACAGTAAAATGAGTCCTATATCGACATAAACTGAAAGACTACTGTTTGCAAGTGCACATGGGGAAAAAGATCTTCCTTTTTGGAGAAATGTCCTCTGGTCTGATGAAACATATATTTAACTGCTTGGCCATAATGACCATCGTTATGTTTGGAGGAAAAAGGGTGAGGCTTGCAAGCCGAAGAACACCATCCCAACCGTGAAGCATGGGGGGTAGCAGCATTATGTTGTGGGGGTGCTTTGCTGGAGGGACTAGTGCACTTCACAAAATAGATGGCATCATGAGGAAGGAAAATTATGTGGATACATTGAAGCAACATCTCAAGACATCAGCCAGGAAGTTAAAGCTTGGTCGCAAATGGGTCTTCCAAATGAACAATTTGGAAAAAAAGACCCCAAGCATACCTCCAAAATTATGGTAAAATGGCTAAAGGACAACAAAGTCAAGGTATTTGGCCATCACAAAGCGCTGACCTCAGTCTGATAGAACATTTGTGGGCAGAACTGAAAAAGCATGTGCGAGCAAGGAGGCCTACAAATCTGACTCTGTTACACCAGTTTTGTCTGGAGGAATGGGCCAAAAATCCAGCAACGTATTGTAAGAAGATTGTGGAAGGCTACCCAAAAGTTAAACAATTTAAAGGCAATGCTGCCAAATACTAACAAAGTGTATGTAAACTTCTGACCCACTGGGAAAGTGATTAAAGAAATAAAAGCCAAATAATCTCTCTACTATTATTCTGAAATATCACATTCTTAAAATAAAGTAGTGATCCAAACTGACCTAAGACAGGGAATGTTTTCTATGATTAAATCAGGAATTGTGAAAAACTGAGTTTAAATGTATTTGGTTAAGGTGTATGTAAACTTCTGACTTCAACTGTGTGTGTGAGTGTGTGTGTGTGTGTGTGTGTGTGTGTGTGTGTGTGTGTGTGTGTGTGTGTGTGTGTGTGTGTGTGTGTGTATATTAGGGCTGTCGATTTAATGTGTTAATTCAGTGAGATTCATTATATAAAAATAACATGTTAAAAAAAGCTTTGCTGCTTCAGGGCCAGGGTGACTTGCAATAATTCAGGAAAATATAAATTCTGCTCTCTATCTGAAAATTCTAAAGGAGAACATCCGGTCATCAGTCCGTGAGATGAAGATCAAGTGCAACGGGATTGTGCAGCAAGACAATGATCCAAATAGCTAAATTAAAGTTTTTGGAGTGGCTTAGTCAAAGACCTGATTTGAACCTGCTTGAGATGCTCTGGCAGGATCTTAAAAAGGCAGTTCATTCTCGAAAACCCTCCAATGTTGCTGAACTAAAGCAGTTCTGTGAAGAAGACTGGGCCAAAATTCCACCACAGCATTGTGAAAGACTGATCTCCAGTTATTGGAAGTGTTTGGCTGCAGTTGTTGCTGCTAAAGGTAGCACAACCAGCTAAGTTTAACAGGGCAGTTCGTTTTTCACATGGGTGATGTAGGTGTTGGAAAACTTTTTTGCTTCAATAAAAACCATATATATTTGAAAACAGTATGTTGTGTTTATTCAGGTTGCCTTTGTTTTATGTTACATCTCACTTGAAGATCTAAAACTATTTAGTATAAAAAACACAAAAATAGAATAAATCAGGAAGAGGGCAAATACTTTTTCACACCACTGTATTTATAATTATATTTGGGTGAGAAACAGATAAATGTTTAAGTCCTTTTAAGTATAATTGTTTTCTTTGTCACTTTTCATTGAGCCTCCATGAGAGGACCGAGTACACGCAGCCTCTCGCGTGATGTAAGCGTGTTGTCATGTTCAGGTGAGAACTGACTTTTAAAATGACTCTCTGGGCTTTTTGGAGCTTTAAAGTGCTGATCACCATCAACTTGCATTGTATGGACCTGCAGATCTGAGACTTTCTTCTAAGAATCTTTGTTTGTTCTGCAGAAGAAAGTCATACACATCTGGGATGACATGATGGTGAGTAAATGATGAGAGAATTTTCATTTTTGGGTGAACTATCCCTTTGAATATTGATGAGTTTCTCGCCCACATCTTTTATATCACTTCTGAAGATATTAATTTAACCACTGGAGTCATATGGATTACTTTAATGCTACCTTTATGTGCTTTTTGGAGCTTAACATTTTTGGCACCCATTCAATTGCATTGTGAGGACCCGTAGAGCTGAGATATTCTTCTAAAAAAACTTTTAGAAGATGTTTATGTTCAGCAGAAGAAAGAAGTCATACACATCTGGTATTTAGGGTGAGACAATGTTGAGAGAATTTACTTTTTTTGGGTTAACAATTCCTTTAAACTAACATTTTGCATTAGCAGCATTGAAACATGTTAATGTAAAATACATTCCTGCATCCGAGAGAGGTCTGGATAGCACTACATTGAAGCTTGAAAAGGCAGTGCCCAGTTCCCCTTCAAAAACATCACTTACATGTATGGCCCTACTCTCATTAATTAATTTGCTTGGGCAGTGGAGCAGTAGCCTACAGAGCATTTTTCTGCCTCTTTTGCACAGGAGTTCACTTAAAATATGAAAATGTGCTTTGAAAAATTTAAGTCATCTAAGGACTCTTGCCATGCAAACAATCTAATGCTTGAGTTGATTCACAGAAAAACAATCCACATATCCTTTTTTCAGCAGGGAATGCAGTGAAAGCTGTTTATTTCACATGTTTTGAACATATTTTCAGAGTAGAATATCAAGGTAGCAGCTACATAATCTAAGAAAATAAAAACCTGGTAATTTAGGTGTCCTGAGGAGCGCTGTCCGTGGTGCTGAATCAGACAGACAGACAGACAGACAGACAGACAGACAGACAGACAGATAGATAGATAGATAGATAGATAGATAGATAGATAGATAGATAGATAGATAGATAGATAGATAGATACGCTTCATAATTAATACAAATCTCACACACCTTTCATTCAAACATAACCAAAGGAAGCATATGGAAGGCGATAGGTGGCCATGGTGACGAACCACTTCCAGCATCTGGAAATCGAGGACAGGCGGCGCTGTAAATGACGTGCAATAATGACGCGTCCACACCAGCAATGTCGTGTTACTGTGACATTTTACCGGTATACATGGTAAATGAATCTATTCGGAGAAAGCAAACTAGAACAATAAACAACGTCATAACAGAACCGTAATAACCTTCATTTAACGGGAACCGGGAGCCAAAGGCTAATTACATGCATTTTCAAAATGTAATAACTGATTCATCCCAAGACATTTTTTTGTTTTGTTTAGGCCTACTTTTGCTGCAGGTGTTGAACGCAAAGAGCCAATATAAGTGAAAGCTGGTATGTTTGGAAACATCGATTGACATTATGTTTCCAAATATAGCCTACAAGCTTTCACTTATATTGGCTCTTTGTGTTCAACACCTGCAGCAAAGTAAATAAAAAATGTCTTTGGATGAAATGTTTATCTATGACAAGTTTTATTTATTTATATACAAAAAGAACATGATTTATAAAAGTAACCAAAGTTTTTTGCACCGATCAGCCACAACATTAAAACCACCTGTCTAATATTGTGTAGGTCCCCCTCGTGCTGCCAAAACAGTGCCAACCTGCATCTCAGAGTAGTATTCTGAGATTATATTCTTCTCTTCTCAATTGTACAGAGCGGTTATCTGAGTTACTGTAGACTTTGTCAGTTCCAACCACTCTGGCCATTCTCTGTTGACCTCTCTCATCAACAAGCGTATCCAATCGCAGAATTGCCACTCACTGGATGTTTTTATTGTTTTTTGGCACCATTCTTGGTAAACTCTAGAGACTGTTGTGTGAGAATATCCCAGGAGATCAGCAGTTACAAAAATACTCAAACCAGCCCGTCTAACAATCATCCATGAGATTAGCTAATCGTGTGCCAATCGTGTGGCAGCAGTGTAATGCGGGTCAGGAGCTTCAGTTAAAGTTCATATCAACCATCAGAATGGGGAAAAATGTGATCTGAGTGATTTAGACAGTGGCATGATTGTTGGTGCCAGACGGGCTGGTTAGAGTATTGCCTTTCTTTATGATGGTGAGGAGAATAGCATTCTGGGATGCGGGTTGGTGCTGTTTTGGCAGCACAATCTTTACATTTTATAACTAAATCATTAATCTCTCGATGGCTTGCCTGTTTCTTGATGTAGCAGCATTTAGTTAGCAGGATAGTTACGCCAAGGCTAGGAATCACGAGGTTAAGTGAACTTTATTGGAACATAAACCAAAAACAATCAATCTATTCCATTAAAAAGAAGAAAAAAGAAGAATTTTTTTTCTTGGAAAACCAAAAAAAAGTAGTCTACATTAAAGCTCTGCTCTGGAAACCAAAACCGAACACGCTTGTAGGCTATACAGAGAAGCGACCGCGGTGAATGCGTCTCCTCTCGGCATTTTCAGTTTACGCCTGATGGGGACACCATTGCACCTTTTGGAGATCCCATCCCTCTCTCTCTCTCTCTCTCTCTCTCTCTCTCTCTCTCTCTCTCTCTCTCTCTCTCTCATAAATATGCACATACACACACCCGCCCGGATGGATGACTTCACTGTTCCGCGCGGGTTTCCTTTATGATCGCGGGATCTCCCGTATATTACAGCAGACTTCACCTGACCGCTGATGTAGTCGTACACTCAGCCGCTCTCTCCCTCTTTCACGACGCACCGAGAACTCCAGTCCTGAACGCGCTTGGAAGTTGGCTGACTTTTGGATATCCATCACCACCGTGGAAAAAAGTTGAGTGCCCGTCCTTCATTACAGTCATGTCCGAGGTTCTGCCCTACGGCGAGGGGAAAATGAGCGGATACGGAGCGGACAACGATGTCAGTCAAATGTCCTTCAGCTGTGGGCTGCAGGACACCAACGCGTTCTTCGGAGCATCGCAGGCGAAAAGACCCCCAAAACTTGGACAGATCGGCAGAGCGAAGAGAGGTGAGCATTTACAATAGTCCTACAAAATGTTACACACGTTCATGGAGAGATAATCATACACTGCCGGTTAGATAACGGTTCTGTTCCGATTGGGGTTATGTGTATGTTCGTTTAGGACAAAGCATGTTGGGTACAAAAGACTGTCAAAAGCAAACGTTGTTTTGAAAACGCATATTTTGTATCATATTCTAAGGGGGTGTTCAGACGAACGTGTTATTGCGCTAAGAAAGCAACGCAGCGTAACGAAAATAACAGAGCGCTGGAAAATACGTCCAGCACGTGTTTACATAGAAAAACAAATGAACAACAGCGCGCTCGGACATACGCAAAGCGTGTTCGATGTGAACGGCCCCTTATTTGTTTGAGGTGTTTGCGCAATTCGCTAGAACCTTCGCTCTAACCAGATTCAGTTATGCGCAGTTTCAAACTACGCGCTGTAGGCTACATAGTTGGCTAAAGCAACAGATAAACAACACATTGTTCGAAGTCTTGACTCAAGCTGTCTGTCTTCTTCTTCCTCACAGTGGTCATCGAGGACGACCGAATAGACGAGGTGCTGAAAGGCATGACCGACAAATCGTCACCGGGCGTTTAAACACGAGCGATGCCTTGCAGACATTCCGATTTTTTGCAGTCACCGATTTGAAGCACTTGTCGGTTGTGCATGTGAAGAAGATTGTAAAGAGATGGAGGGATGATGATGGCACGACGCGCGAACTAAGAGGAGACTTCACAAAAGGGGAAAAAAGCGAATTAAAGAATGGAGAGATGAGAGAGATTTATTTTTTGGTGGTTTGCTGGCAATCCTCCACAAAACGACCCCCGAATGAAAGCTTTGAGGAAGGCGTTGAGGCTGCGCTCTCTGCGGCTCTGCTCATGTGAATAGAAATGGCTGGACTTGTCATTGTTATTCCACAACAATCATCTTCCAAAAGTTCAACGAATGACTGAATCGCATCTCAAGCTCTGTTATTATTGCTGTACAGTATCTTAGCTCAGAGACCTTCCCCTGAACACACACACACACACACACACACACACACACACACACACACACACACACACACACACACACACACACACACACACACACACAATCAACCGGCAGAGGCACCTTCATGGATTTGCCTTGAGCGTTGACTTCAATCCGACTGCTGCTTTTAGAGACATTGTAGACACACAAAGACACTGAACACCCATAAAGATAAATGAACTTCTATAGTCTTCGTATACTCATACGCGGATGGTGCATTGTGAATATTTTCTTTCACTCTTTTGCATCATGTTCTTTTTCCAAAACAACTAAAAAAAGATGAGTATTTATTACCATACACATAACCACAGTTGTTGAAGCGTAGTCTTTGCGTTGTTTGGTGATCTATTGTTTTGCGCATCACCGCATCTGTGCCACGGATTCACATCATCATTACAGCACAAAGGAAAAGTGTGCATTATGCCCTCATGTAATTGGCCCAACATGAACACGTCTTTCTTAGTTTTATATTTTGACTTTTTTCTTTTCTTTTCATCACCTCCTCACCTTTTTTTCCATTGTGTCCATCTCTTTGCATGAACTTTTACTCCGGTGCCAACAGAGGTGCCACCACGAATCTTAACCTGGCACACTTATTTTAATTTTTAAAAGTCATATTTGTATTTTTATATCTAAATATTTATTTAAATGATATGTTAGTATGTCGTCTTAAAATTCAAGAAATTCTTTTGGCAGAGACGAGAGGATAATTCAGTTTGGTTTACAAAAAAAAAAAAAAAAAAGAAGAAAAAATAAATAAAAGGGAGACTTACCGAATGATTGTTACTCGGGGTTTTTGCACACATCCGTGTTGATCTACTGTTATGTGGAAATCGTAAACTGTGACCTGAGCTTCGTTGATGAATCTGTTAGAAAATGGCTATATTAGAAATCTACTGCACTGTTTACGAATTTCTTCAAATAACACGTTTTTGGACATTTTTCTGTTTGATTTTTGTTTGTTTTTTTTTTTGTACCATTATTCTAAAGAAACTGACTATGGTTTATTGTGCATGAAACCTTAATACTTTTCAATAATGGTACCTCGTTTTATTAAGCAAATAAGCAACAAAAAATGTCATGACATTCTAAGAATGAATCATTGCATATTAAAATACCATTTTCACTGTATTTGGTGAATTAATAAATGGTGGAAGAACACAAAGAAACGCTTATGTCGTCATTTGACACAACTGGTGAACTGCAAGGAGATACACAAGTCTGATCTTAATGCAAGTACAATATGTGAGCAAATTGATTTTGGGGGCCCTCATTACAATGTACTCTATACCCATCCTGGACAAAGCATTTAAAGATAGGTCTACAAATAAGCAAGACTTGAAGGGATAGTAGTTCACCCCAAAATTAAAATCATCACTTCTGTTAGTGCCTCACTGTAACCTTGATTGATTGATTTATTTTATAGAAAAGGAGGGACAAATGAAAATTCCTCTTTTTTTAGTAATCAACGTTATGCCACGAATGCTGTCGATTAAGTGTAACATTTATTGAACCTGGAATATTCCTTTAATTGCAAATTATTTAACTGAAAGCCATGAACAGACCTGATTATCATGATTTTTTGTAATTTTAAGCTGAATTCTGTAGTGACTGTTCATTTAAGCCCATTCTTGTTTTTTGCACAGCTGAACAAAACACATGCCGTTTCTTGTTTACATCGAACATCCAGAAACCACATGCTCTATACCATCTGATGCTGTTAAATATCACAATAATATTGATGTTTTCCTTCATCACTTGCATAGTAATGTAAGCACACACATGGTGAGACACGCAAGCTTGCACGTAGGTGTACTACGCACGCGCACAATGCCAATCCAGTGTCCAAAAATCAATGGCTTTTTTCCTGATCTGTGTCATCATGCATCCATGAGTGAGATTTGGGTCAGCTTTGTCCAATGTGTCCAATGAGGCTCAGGATCCATCTGGAAATAAGTCAGGCTTACTTAAATCAACAAACTCAAATACTCAATCTGAGTGCACATTCAATCCTGGCTGCTCTTCACAAGATATTCTATAACTTCAACTGACAAAAGCTCTAGTAAGAGTTTGGCTAAAAATAATGTAATTATTTACTCATCCTCATGTCTTTTCAAACCCGTATGATGTTCTTTTATCTGTGGACCACAAAAGTAGAAACAGAAAAACACCAAAAATGCACCTTAAAAGTACCGTAAAAGTAGTCTATACGACTTATGCACTCTAATCCAAGTCTTCTGAAGCCATATAGTAGGACGGTGAAATTTAAAGTTGCTCTTCACAAATAATCTTCTGTAGGCAATGCTGTTTTGTGCTCAGTTACGTTGATGCAGGTATGTGTTTGATGTATAAGGACTTCATTTTCAATCTGTTCCTCACACTAGACACGCAGACTACTTTTATTGTGAGATTGTACAACATGATCTCATGAGAAAAAGACATGTTGTCACAGAAAGTTCATGCACTTTAAAATCAACACCAATCTGCCAAATTACTCCCCCTTTATACATTTTTGCATCAGTTTAAATATGATCACATTTCTATCTTGCGCTACTGATAGCGTGTTGCGTAAGCAACCTCTGTAATACTGGTTCTCAGGGAACCAGGAAGTAATCACTATCACGTAAAAATGGTTGTGTTACATTTTTTCTCCACTAACAGTTCGGCTTAGGGTTGGGGTTTGGGTTATGGGTAGAGTTAGCAAAATATGCATCTCTGTTGACTGTATTACATAATTTACAACTTAACATACAACTCGCTTTTAGCGCCACTCTGTGGGCATTTCACCTGGACACTGGAGCTCTCACATGCCCATACATTCAATAACATGATGTGGACAGTGATTCAAATTTCTTTAAGCACACAACGATTGCAGCAGCAAATCTTTCGACCTACTGTTGCCAAATTAACAGTGAGATTAGTCTGCGTGTATGGTTGCTATGAAGTGCCATTGTACGTATGCTAAGAGCTGCATAGGGTTAGGAAATAACTAGGGCTGTCGATTTAACGCGTTAATTCAGTGCGATTAATTTGACAAAAAATAACGCGTTAAAAAAATTAACGCAATTAATCGCACCATAATAAGGAAGATTCCTGAGAAATGCAAGCTTGTAGTACCACCTGTTTACTCCAGAGGGCAGTAAGTGAAATTTCAGCTGTATGAGCAACGAACAGTTTATACAGTGAAGAAAACAACCCACAACACAGACATGCGTTATGTTCTTGCGTTCAAAACACTTGAAGGAGCGCAAATGCGAACTAAGGGATCTCAAGATGTGTTTAAAGATTGAGTATTAAACTATATTTAACTTGACACAGTGACCTAAACATTTTATGTTTATGATGCAATGCACCTGAGATGCTACAAGCATGTCTGACGCAGGTGTAAATTGACGGGTTCTTAAACAAGCCCTCATAATAAATCTCCAACTGATTGACAAATTCACTTGTGAAATGGATTGCTGTGAACTGTATGCCAATGATTGACTTATGATCAATAATATGGTAGTAAACAATACATTACATTCTAAAGCCGCTTTTTTATATTTAAAGATAACTATGTATAATTATATATTGATATAAATATGTATAATCTTTATATATTGAATTATTGTTATATAAGGGGCTTTCTCAGCAAATATTTGTATATGTGATTAATTGCAATTAATTAATCCGGACACCATGTAATTAATTCGATTAAAAATTGTAATCCATTGACAGCCATAGAAATAACAAAACTTTCATGTTTGGTAGAGGAATACTTTTCAAACAATTTTCAAATGACCAACAGCAGTTTAACCTCACTTATTCTAATGTTATCACTGTACAGACCCTCAACATCTGTGCGTATTTATCCGTCAGGTCCTCTCACTGTAGAAGGTCCATCAGACAGTCACTCAGCCGTAGTCAAGAACACTCAACTTCATCATCTCTGTCTATTAATACACCTTTATGGCTGTTGCAGTGTTCCTGAACGGCTCCAATGCCCAAGGGAATCCTTACCGCTTCACACAGGCTGCTTAAAGCTGGAGATTACTGATACACTATCTGAACAGGCAGGCGGCCTGTTGCAGCTCGGGAGTGACTGAGCGACGCTGTGGCCTGACCCAATATGGAAAGCCAAACTGTCTGCAGACAATGAAAGTGTGATAAGGAAAGAGAGAGAGAGTTAGAGAGAGATGACATTCTGAGATTCTCAAAGAATGAGCTCTCTACTGGAAGAAATGAAAAGACAGGAGACTTTGATTTAAGAGCATTGTCCTTGATTTCATCCCGTCTTGTAGAGCTCTCCGTTGGAGACTTTGATCTTCCTCATTAGAGATAATGACACATTTTCTTGCTGTAAATCCTCATTTAACTCCACTGTGAGTCAAAGTGTAGGTGTTTGACTTCAGTGATTATGTCTGGATGAGACTGCCACAGAACTACAGGAAAACTCTCAAGCCAATTATTCAAAATCTACTCAAGTTTTGACATTTTTTGACTCTTTAAATTAGGCACCATAGAGAGAAAACTGGAAACGATGGTGGGATCAGAACATTTTGCAATCCTCTTTACCAATTTTAACTGTTCCTCTTATACAACAGAGCGCAACAGTCTGGTTCTGGAATAAAAATCCCATTCTTTTTTCCACAGACTAATTATTTTTACAGATCATTTACAAACTTTTAAAGACAGACCTACCATGAAATCTTAGGTTGTTCATCAATGGTGTACTATATGCTTCTGTTGAAGCCATCAGTCACGTTATTTCAACTTAATTGTGTAAAAACCATGTTTAATAGCATAGTAGTGAACAAGAAGTGTAGTGAACAACTATCCGTGGTCCAGCAGAGAAAGATCCACCAATTAGAGAAATGCGGCCAAGAAAGCCTGCCAAACAAGCCTGGAAGCAACCCTCTACTCCCATTACGCTCTGTGAATGATGCAAACTAGTCGGTCTCCCTGAACCCTCAAGCTACTTATATATTTGAATATATCTGAATATTTTACAATAAATGCAAACTGTGTTCTTTCTATCCTTATAATCAACACCTAAATTCAATAGTTTTATATATTTCCATTGTTTTATATTCAATAATGTCATTCACAATGCTTCATGTGATTGTAGTTTGTGACCTTGTGATAGGTAACTACACAGTCTTATACCATTTTCTTTTTGTCTGATTTTCAAAAACCTTTTTACTTCAAATCAAAGTTTATAATGTTGTTATTCACCTGGGAGCTGGTTGGTTTAGTTTATGGCTTGATCTCTTTTATAAATGATTTTATGAAAAGTCTATGGAAGAAATGAATGGGAAAAATACTTCTGAATCCCAGTCGACTACAAAAAAAGTGGGAGGGCACTGTTGTACTCTATTTACTTTATAATAGTGATAGACCAATAAAGTCAATTTTATTTGTATAGCGCCTTTCACAGCACACATTGTTTCAAAGCAGCTTTACAGAAGATCAGCATTAACAGAAGATAAAACTGTAATGTCTATAATGTCGATGAGTCATCACTGTGTAATTAGATAAAATAAGATTGTTTATCGTGTCAAGTCAATTTTATTTGTATAGCACCTTTCACACATAAATCAATATATTTGGCCATTTTCCGATAACCAATACCAATTGGCTAATTTAAAGAGGTTGTAGTTGCCCCATTTCAATTCCAAAATCTATTGTGAATTTATTACCCTTTCTTAATTGAAGTGTAAAAACGATTTTACAAGTAATTTAATGTCTTTCATTCAGATTAAGCCAGTTTCATTGAGCCAACATAATTAAATTGGATTAGGTAAAATTATTGTCCTATATTTAACTTAACTTCATTATGTTAGTCAACCATTAAACATGAACAAATCTCTTCTGTGCCAAAATCGAAATTTCTTCACAAACAATGGTGCGTTTTATTCATTTTCACTACGACGGCTGATTCTGATTTTATAAACATATCTGTGGCAGGGCGGAGGGCGGGGCCTGGTCATGATTCCGCACACCCGCCCCTAATCAGGCTAATTAGCCCTTGAGAGGGCAGCCGGTTCTCGCCTCCTCCTTTCCCTTTAACCCCTTTACACTGTCTATGTTATGAACAGAACACTTTTACTATAACACATCATTTGTAAAACGATACATTTTAATGCTTGTATTACAGAATCACCTACATTTACACACTCACTCCAATGTGATTAGCTTCCGCTGTAGCTCACCTCATATAGTGTTGGACTTTGAACTCTGAAGTAGACGGTTGGAGACCAGTCAAGCACGCAAGCTGACACGTGAGACAAGAGCGTAATAGAAGCGACACAACATGACTTGGTTGCTTCAGATAATGTGCTTATCATTTCTCGTTATGCTTTTGGACACTATCGGTTAGGTTTAGGTGTTGGTTATGTGTAAGGAGGTCTCTCTTGTTCACCTCTCATTTGAATTTAGATCACTATTAGTTAGGTTTACATTGAAATTTTAGTTTAGGTAGGTACGCTTTACTCATTAAAACCTCCATCTGATATTCACTTTGAAGGTGCACTCTAATTAAGACACCTAGTGGCCTGGAAGCTGCATCATTCAAACACAGTAGATTTTAGTTACCAATGCCATAGTAGAAATTCACTGTGCACAGTAAACCAGGATTAATGTAAGCCATGAATTAAAATGTCCAAAAACAGGGCAGTTGCTGTGATTTAGTTAGTAGTATTCAGCTGGTCATGTGATGTTAACATGGCTGTCCCCATGAGGGTGCTCCCACCCCATGTAGATTAAAATATCTTTTATAAGGTTAATGATATGACTGAACTCTTCATCTGACATGAGTGGGCATGATTTTATACATGTTGTTTCAATAATATAGTATGTTTCAACATTACTATTTCTCTCTTTAGAAGTAAAACGTTTTAAATGAGGAAAAAAATTACTGTGCACACCTTTTAAAATCTGATTGGACACATTTCTCCCACTTCTTCCTTTGGATTTCAGTTTATTTTGTGTATGTCTCATATGTTTTCATTTTACTACAAAGTATTATGTGTATTTCAGCATTATAGCATCAGCACCAGCCATTGAAAAACCCATATCAGTTGATCATTATAATTGTATTTAGGTTGTTCAGCTCATAATATGAAAACCCACGTAATAGAGAAATACTTCACACAGGACACAGCACTTCAGAAAGAATAACAGACAGGTTTGAAAGTGTAGCTATCTGCTCCGAAAAGGTCCCTTCTTTGACCTTATGTGCCGAACACAGCACACACACACACACACACACACGCACGCGTGCACGCTTAGTGAAATGTTTACCCTAGTTATGTTAGTGGAGCTCTCTGGCTGGGAGAGGGGGGTTTATGTGTCTGCTATCAATACTATGGCCTGGATGGCCATACTGGATGGTGATGTAATGGTCTATCCTGACCCGCCCCGAGCTAAACAACAGCACACATTTGTCCCTACAGAAACTTGATAACAGGAAATCTGGCCAGTGAAACTGAGGGAGCTCTATAAAACATGTGGATCTTGATCTTTGATTAATGAAATTACAGGATCATTTCTTAACTCCCAGGTGCAATAAGGTGCTTGCTAAGGCAGGTGTGGCTATTATTAATGTTCATTCTAAGGGTTAGGGGTTTGTTTTAAACTTATTATCAATTAAAATCAAGAACTAAAGTATGGAATTCAATTTGTCCAGCATTGTTTGTGGTATGGACATGAATGATATCTCAAATTGTACTGCTTGTCAAGGAAAGGTGTGATATTGTTGCCAGAGGTGATTAGTAAAGAAGTACAAATACTTTTTTAATACACTTACTACAATTTTTGAATACTTAAAGAATAAATATTTCTGACTTTTACTTCACTACATTTTGAAAAGACAAGTACTTTTGTTTTTGACAAGTACAAGTACTCTGATACATTTCACTAGACACTTTTGTTACTTTTGCAACAAATAATAACATAGTAGCAAACGTAAACTGCATGCATCTCGGTCACAGTGATGTCCAATTCATCAACTTTTGCTCAATTTGTCTGGCAAATCACTTCAAAAAGCAGACTCAACAATTCATTCAGTGCATAGATTTGCAAACTGGAATCAAAATCACAAGTAGAACCCTGGAAAACACATATTGTGTCTCCACTTTATAAGAGAAGAATCTGTGTTCTTGGCTATAAATTCATTTTATACTTTTTATTTTTGTTTTTGTCTTAAATATTATGAATGTTGTCAAATACTGATGAGGTTATGTGTATTACAATTTGTCTCTGGACTTTCCTAAAGAATAGTTCATATGCGTTGTATTTAGCCATTCATGAGTCAATAAAATCCAATTGCCTTTACAATTGATCAAGGCACTATATTGTGTATGAATAAATAATGAACAGATGTGCTCATTAAAATTAGCTTGAAGCCATTTACGTGTACTATAATACTAAATAAAGTTAATTTTAAATAATTTACTTGAAGGAATATTCAATACAAGTTAAGCTCTATTGCAGCATTTGTGGCATAATGTTGATTACCACAAAAACTAGTTTCGACTCTTTCCTTCTTTTCTTTTAAAAAAGCAAAAATCAAGGTTACAGTGAGGCACTTACAATGGAAGTGAATAAGGCCAAATTTTGGAGGGTTTAAGGCAAAAATGTGAAGCATATAATGTTGTTTGAGCTGTAAAGGTGTTTAAATCGTCATTTTTACAGTCGTTTTAGGGTTTGTTGACATTACATCGGCATGGCAACAAAGTTGTAAAACTAGCATTGATTGTACACAGACATGGTTAGTAAGCAATTTTATCATACTAAAATAATTTTTACAAACATATCCTTTATGTATTGTGTATGCTATACTTTTGAAACAGTGAGTATTTTAATGGTTACGGATTGGCCCCCCTTTCCTTCAATAATAAGTGTCTCACTGTAACCCAGATTTTTGCTTTTGCTTTTTTTAAGGAAAAATAAATTCATAATTACACACACATATTATATATATATATATATATATATATATATATATACACTCACCTAAAGGATTATTAGGAACACCTGTTCAATTTCTCATTAATGCAATTATCTAATCAACCAATCACATGGCAGTTGCTTCAATGCATTTAGGGTGTGGTCCTGGTCAAGACAATCTCCTGAACTCCAAACTGAATGTCAGAATGGGAAAGAAAGGTGATTTAAGCAATTTTGAGCGTGGCATGGTTGTTGGTGCCAGACGGGCCGGTCTGAGTATTTCACAATCTGCTCAGTTACTGGGATTTTCACGCACAACCATTTCTAGGGTTTACAAAGAATGGTGTGAAAAGGGAAAAACATCCAGTATGCGGTAGTCCTGTGGGCGAAAATGCCTTGTTGATGCTAGAGGTCAGAGGAGAATGGGCCGACTGATTCAAGCTGATAGAAGAGCAACTTTGCCTGAAATAACCACTCGTTACAACCGAGGTATGCAAAAAAAGCATCTGTGAAGCCACAACACGCACAACCTTGAGGCGGATGGGCTACAACAGCAGAAGACCCCACCGGGTACCACTCATCTCCACTAGAAATAGGAAAAAGAGGTTACAATTTGCAAGAGCTCACCAAAATTGGACAGTTGAAGACTGGAAAAATGTTGCCTGGTCTGATGAGCCTCGATTTCTGTTGAGACATTCAGATGGTAGAGTCAGAATTTGGCGTAAACAGAATGAGAACATGGATCCATCATGCCTTGTTACCACTGTGCAGGCTGGTGGTGGTGGTGTAATGGTGTGGGGGATGTTTTCTTGGCACACTTTAGGCCCCTTAGTGCCAATTGGGCATCATTTAAATGCCACGGCCTACCTGAGCATTGTTTCGGACCATGTCCATCCCTTTATGGCCACCATGTACCCATCCTCTGATGGCTAATTCCAGCAGGATAATGCACCATGTCACAAAGCTCGAATCATTTCAAATTGGTTTCTTGAACATGACAATGAGTTCACTGTACTAAAATGGCCCCCACAGTCACCAGATCTCAACCCAATAGAGCATCTTTGGGATGTGGTGGAACGGAGCTTCGTGCCCTGGATGTGCATCCCACAAATCTCCATCAACTGCAAGATGCTATCCTATCAATATGGGCCAACATTTCTAAAGAATGCTTTCAGCACCTTGTTGAATCAATGCCACGTAGAATTAAGGCAGTTCTGAAGGCGAAAGGGGGTCAAACACAGTATTAGTATGGTGTTCCTAATAATCCTTTAGGTGAGTGTGTATATATATTATTATTATTATTATTATTATTATTATTATTATTTTATTTTTGTGGTGATCAATATTATGCCAGAAATGATGTTGATTGATATTAACTTGTATTTAATCCAGAATATTGCTTTAAATCCTTAAGAAATTTTCTCATGTGCTACTTTAAATTTACTCGAGTCAATTTCCATAAAGGTATTTTTACTTTTACTTAAGTAACCGTAAGTTACTTAATTCTAACCGTACATAATCACAATCTTTTATATAATATGATACAAGGGGCAAAATAATCCCATAGACTTCCATTGAGAAAGCCACATGTAGCGATCAGAATATTCTAGAGACTTTAACTTTTACTTGAATCAGTTAGCAACCACCAGGAAAGCATTAGAAACTGCATAGCAACACCCTAGCATCAGAGCAGCAAAATTATGTACCACTCACACTTTTTCACTTTATTAGCATTTTGGTGTGTTGTGACTGCATGTAAAGTTCAAAGTTTTAAAGTGTATTGCTCACATGCACTGCAATTAAGCATGCAGCTACAGTTGCCGATAATGAATGGGCACTATTGCATTCAACCCCGGATCTAAAATCGTATGTAGGTCTCAAACAACACGAAGACTTGATGAGCACCATACAGGGATTATTTAAACACAAAGACAAGACACAGGCACTGAAAACACCTAATCAATACACCTGTGAAATTACACTTGATGAATTATTAAATATCACATAACTGAATATCATAGTATTAAATGTTAATATTAAGTAAAGCCTGCATATGGGTTCTCAGTGCAGGGCATAACCAGCCATTAGACTAATCCAGGGTCTCCTGTTCTCCATAGGAGTTTAGCCAGGATCCTGAAAAACCCTCACACACATGGTGTGCCACCGCACAATCTACACCACCGCAGAATAAATCTACAATTGATACCTGTGGGTCACCCGATACCAGTGGTCATCCAATACCAGTCTGACATCATTGCTTTGAGCTTCAGTGAAGGGGAAAAGACCTGTGACTACATCATCAGCTTTCACATATCACATACTCAATCAGCAGACAATCAACTATAAACTAAAACTGACTTGAAACTACTGTATGTTACTTGAAAATGAACCACTACAATTCAGTGGCAACTGTTCCCATTGCTAATATATAGGGATAGGTTTTTTTTTTTGGTAAGAAGTTTCCCCGTAAATGCCATTTAGAGAAATTCAGCCTATAGTTGTTTAGTAACTTTAATCATTATCAACATATAAGAGGCTCTCCTGATTCCAGAATGACCGTCCATGCTTAACTACAAAACCACGGTGTGAGAACTGACTTTGGTCTGTTCACACTGGCGCACAGGAAGTCAGTCTAAAATTCAGGCACCTTCTTTGAGTTTTAAAAATAGACTGTAATTACATTCCAGAGCTAAATTAAAAATAAATGATTTTTGGTTTATTAATGGCCTCCTCCGATTCACTGCAGCCATTCCTCATCCAAAAGAACGCACACACAGACACAAACACGTCATATTTTGGCACACAGCAGGGCTCTTTGTTTTCTGCCAGTTTATTTCTTGTTTGAGAACTGTTGTGACAGATTTGTCTCCGCACAAGTTTGCAGGTGTCAAGCACTCAACCTTGTCATAACAATCGAGACAATCACACTGAGAAATAGGCCACAGAGATAGGGAGGGTGAAATGCAGCATGTAGAGAAAAAAATTGCTCTTGAAAGCATTGTTTAAAAACTGTTTCAAACTTTGTTAAAAATATACAAGATCTAGCTAAAACGGTAACACTTTATAGTATCCATATGACACATGCTACATGTTACTGTATTTAATTACTACAGTAACAACAAAAGCTATTTGTATTTGCAAGCAGCTTCCATGAATAGTAACACAATTAGTACATGTAGTTAATTAGTCAAATTAATTACTCAGTAACTACACATGTAAATGTAAATACACAGTAACATGAGCACTGTAATATCAAATGTGACCCTGAAGTTTTAAGTTGGTCCCTGTGTTCAGTTTATGGCACATTTAAAAAATTGTACTTGAAGGAATAGTTCACCCAAAAATGAAAATTCATAATTTACTCAGCCTCATGCCATCTCAGATGTGTATGTCTTTCTTCTGCAGAACACAGACAACATTTTATAGAAGAATGTCTCTGTAGTTCCATACAAGTCAACAGGGTCCAAAATGTTTAAGCTCAAAAAGCACATAAAGGTGGCATAGAAGTAGTTAATTTGTCTCCAGTGGTTAAATCCATGTCTTCAGAAGTAATATGATAAGTGTCGGTGAGCAACAGATCAATATTTAAGTCCTTTTTTACTATAAATATACACTTTCAAACAGTCCTCTTTAGCACCTACCTACAATCACTACCTACTGGGCAGGGAGAAGAATATAGAGCAGAGCGACTGGAAAAATCTCCAAAGATTGCGGCAAGCAGTAGATCCATTCCTCGTTCACACTTGTTAAAGGACTAATTCCTTTATTGATTGTTCCTACCCATTTGACTTTCATTTTTCTTTTAGTTTTTCCTCATTTTCTCCTTTATGGAGAAATTGACAGCCCATGGTCACTGTTTGTTTTAATTTTATGGAAAACAGCATCGTCAACAATCTGTTAATGTTCACCTTATACGCGTTCCATGGAAGGAAGAAAGTTGTACGCGTTTGGAAATGACGATTAATAAACTAGGACAAAACGAAAGGATACGGAAATGCATTAAAAGCTTCAAAGTCTGCAAAACTTCTGTCAGCAGTTTTAGTGAGAGTCTTTTGACTGACAGGTGCCACATATATCTACTTTCCCTATCGTCCAATGTTATTCAGGAAGTCCTCTGAATCTACTTCCTGCAAATGCACTTCAGTGGGTGAAGCCTTGTTTATGTCAACAAGGTCAAATAACTCTAAATATTGCACACCTCTTTAGATACAAGGGAGTCTCGCATGCTTTTACTTGTGAACATGTGTGGTCATTTGCTAATTTTTATAGGAAGTCCCTAGAAATAATGTGTCTTAAAATATCAAACTTGGTCAGTTTGCCTTTATTATATTTTAGAAAATTATTATCTCTCTTTTATTGTCATTGGGGTGATAAACAGATCAATATTTAAGTCCTTTTTTACTATAAAATCTCCTCCCTGTCCAGTAGGTGGTGATTTACACAAAGAACACAAATCACAAAAACGAAAGAAGGATGTGAAAGTGGAGATTTATCGTAAAAAAGGACACTCAAACCTATCAAATTGCACATCAAGACAGATTTAATCACTGGAGTCCTATGGATTACTTTTATGCTGCCTTTATGTGCTTTGTGTGGACCTTCAAAGTTCTGGCCACCATTCACTTGCATTGAATGGACCTAACGAGCTGAGCTATTCTTCTAAAAACCTTTTTTTTTGTGTTCTGTGGAAGAAAGAAATTCCTACATATCTGGGATTGCATGAGAGCGAGTAAATGATGCAAGAAATCTTATTTTTGAGTGAACCGTTCCTTTAAATGTTGATTCTCTATGTGGACTTGAAGGACTGAAGCTAGGACGTAAATGCAATGCAGAATAATGTACGTTATGTGTTTGTGTGTGTGTGTGTCAGGATTAGCCATCTTAGTAAAACCTGAAATTACCTATATTGTGAGAATCTCCCAATAGAGGTGTACCTTAAAGGAATATTCCAGGTTTAATACAAGTTCAACTCAATCTGCAACATTTGTGGCATAATGTTGATTACCACAGAAAAAAAATATTTCAAATTATTTTGTTGTTGCGTTAGGTTATGTAATATAAAAAAACATTAGTAAATATAAGAAAATATAGGACAAAGGGAAGTCCCTACCATGATAACACAAATTTATGTGTTTTAGTGTGGGTTTGTGAGTGTATACATGTATTTAAGCAAATGTGTGTGGTTAGGTCTGTGTTTGTGTATGTGCACGAATGTAAGTGTGTGTTTATATACATGCGTGTGTGAGGAAGTATGTGTTTGTGTATGTGCAAGAATATAAGTGTGTGTTTATATATGAATTATGTGTTTGTGTACATGTATGTGCATACGTGAGTGTGTACCATATGTGTGTGATTGACTTGTGTAAGTGCGTATAAGTGTATCACGTGCCTCTGCCACCCATTCTTCATCTGTCTGAAGAAATGAATAATTCACACCTTCAGGTGTCAACATGGAATACGCCGAGAGTGTGAGAGCAGAGAGAAAGAGTTAGAAAGGGAAGAGACACCTCCTAAACTTACACTGAAAAATTCTGTCGGAATGAGAACAAAGAAAAGTCACACTTTCTTTCTCCAAACTTTCCCTGCTCTTAATAAATAGACTTTATTTATAGTTACCAGAGCAGTTAACTATTTCTTTAAAGGGTTAGTTCACCCAAAAATGAAATCAATATTTAAGGTCTTTTTTTTTTAGATATAAATTCTCCTCCCTGCTCAATCAGTCAATTTTGAATTTCTCATTCTATTGACCAGACTGGACAGGAAGGAACATTTATGATAAACAAAATAACTTAAACAGTGATCTGTTTCTCACCCACACCTATCATATCATGTCTGAACACATGGATTTAACCACTAGAGTCATATGGATTATTTTTATGCCACCTTTCTATGGATTTTGGAGCGTCATATTTTTGGCACCCATTTACTTTAGAAGTAAGAATGTCATACTCCTCTGTGATGCCAGGAGGGTGATTAAATTATGAGAGAATTGTAATGTCTAGGTAAACTATACCTTTAACTATTTAGTCCTGGAGAATAAATTGCCTTTTCTCTGACAGTAAAAGCTATTCAAACATTTCCATTTAATCCTCTGCAACATTTCAGCATGAAACATAGAGAACATGACACGAGCAGTTTCTCAAGGGCGGAAGTTCGGTAGATCTGCAGACGAATCGGATGATGTCAGCTAGCCTTGAGCAGTTGATGAGACTAATGATCAGGTTTATTGATCTCTCTCTGCCTCTGATCAATGACTCTCTGACACCCACTGGGTGATCCTGGAACACAACCAAACCGGTCTCGAGGTGAATGCTGAACCCCGGATCATACACATTAAAGGCTAATACAGAGCCATGTGTCACCCAGGACTTTGGTTTGTTATTTTTTGGTTTTGTTAGGAGAGACAAACACAAAAATCCACAAAGTCTGACCTCATTGCAGCATTACTGTTTTTGTTGTTTGCCATAATTATCTGCTCCACTTACTGTATATGATGATGTACTGACATAACACACTTCTGCCATTATGGCCCATACAACAATTACACGCAACCTCTAGTGAACAACTCTCTGGGCAAAAATAATGCATCCTGATTTTGTGTCGCATTAAATGAGGTTGCGTTCCGATTGGCCAATAAGATCGAGAAGCGTGCATGATTGGTCCAGATGGCCCATCAAATTGAAAAAGAAACAATACACTTATTAATTCTACAAAAAAAGCCAGTTCAATGAAAACAGTCACAAACCTGAGACTTACTAATCCTCATCTTATTTTATAGTAAGTTTGGCAAAGCTAGTGTGTGAAACTAGTAGGGACAAAATGGAAATGCAAATTGGGAAGCAGCCCTCCTATTTGTGCACTATTTCTGGTGTTTTTTTTGTCTTTATTTGGGTATGAAGAATGCAGAGGGGTGAGGAAACTTGTCAAAAATGTCAGCTGCTTATTGGGAAAGGCTGATGGGGATTTGTGAGTGTGTGTGAGTGTGTGAATGTGTGTGTGTGTTTGTGTGTGTGTACTAGAGTTTGTTTGGTAAGGTTATTTTGAAACACAGCAAGTGCCAGAAATGAACTCTTTTATTAGGTAGAAATATTTGCCCTTCAAAGTTGATTGAAGGGCATTTTAAACATTTTTGAAGGTGTATTTTAAAATGTATTTGTATTTGTTTTTAGCCATATGAATATTTAGACCAATAAACAATTTTTAAGAAATACATAAGATGTTACAAATAATAATTTGCCACTTTTGCTACCCAGACCCCTGGAAAATTACTGATCCTGGGAATAAATACATAAATAAATACATAGATGAATATAAGTGATTTACTCAAATTCACTACCCCTCAAATATTTCCAAACCCATATATCTTACTTTCTTCTGTAGAACACAAAAGGATAGGTAGAACGTTAGCCTCGGTCACCATTCACTTTCATTGCATCATATTCTATTCAATGAAAGTGAATGGTGACTGAGGATGTCCTTCCTTAACATTCTGCTTAACGCATTCTCTTGTGTTACACAGAAGAAAGTCCTACAACTTTGGAGAAAAATGACTAAATGATGAGAGAATTTAACCATAAACCTACTCTACCCCATTTTTGAGTGAACTATCCCTTTAAGAGTGCAATGAATGGAAGAGCAAAGAATGTCTACTATATAAGTCATATTATTACGGTTTTGTCCTAACATGCACTTTCATCATACATCCACACAAACACAGGAAAAGACAGCGCAGACCAGAAAAACATGAAATTAACATCAGCGCTCCTTTATTCCCTTTCACTGCACAGAGAGTCGGGCATGTGAAATTGTAGAAACGTGTACATTTTTGACCTAGAATCGTTCTCCTGCTCGTTAGCAGCCAGAAAATACTTTAACAAAGAACCTCCCTGCATCCTCCAGGGGCATTAGAAACACAGCATGCTCTCATCTTCATATCGCTGTCTGTCTCTCTTTCACTCCCCCGCTGTGAATCATGTCTCCTTCAAGGACCCTGAGCTCAAAGCCACCATCTGTCCAGCAGTGAATAGTCTGTGTGAATTTGTGCATGAATGCAGCAAACCAACGTGTGGTATTGTGGACAGATTAAAATAATGACACTTCCTGTCTGTACCATTTCCAGTATGCTGTGAGCTGTGATATTAGCATTCAGCCCTCGGGAAATTGAGATCTACAGTGGCCCAATATTACAGCAGACGCAATTATTAAACTAACAGTCTGTGAAACCGCACAGGTGATAAGGTAATTTATTCATCCTTCTCCATTAAAGGTAAAGTGTGTAATTTATGCAGCACCAAACAGAATAGCAATAATAAAGACACTCACATGTTTCTAATGGTCGGACACACAGATTGCCTTGCCCCTATCAAACGTCACTGGTTGAGCCAATGCTGCTATGCTGGGCTAGATGGGATGCTCAAACAAGCAAAGCAATGTTTTGATAGCACCACAAAGCCACAGTGTTTACACTGTTCAGGGAAATCAACCTAAAAATGACTTTCTTGTAGCTGTTAATGTAAAAGTAATTTAACATGGAAAAAATTACCCCAGCTTTAAGAGATTACACACTTCATCTTTAAGGATGTGATGCAGATTGTAAACAATATCCGACATATAAGCAGGCTCCTCTTTTATCTCAGCAAATGTGACATGAACTCGATCACCTTTATGAAATCAATTCTCTAAAATCTTCATTATAACCCGACGCACAACTGTCACAGAAGTCCACGAGTCACTCATTATGCCCAGCGCCTTGCATTAATGAAGAGCAGATCAAAACGTGAAAAAAGTCTTTATGTAATGAAAGGTGCTGCTGGTCTTTGGCCCACACTTCACAGCCATTTTTAATTAAGACTCAAAAGCATTTCTCACTTGATTAAAAGCTTTTTGTCTGGTTGGACAGAAATGGCTTAAATGAATCACACACAATCTATCTGGAATGTAAATTACAGATGCCAAAACCAACCAATAGCAACTTTTCATCTCAGGTATACTGTTATACTGTATATGTGTTTGTTGCATACCGTATATTGATTTGCATAATATTTTTAAAGAATAGTATGCAGTATACTGCACAACACATACAGCAAAGTATGCAGTTGACAGTATGCTAGCATTCATTTTCGAACTGCCATTATCTGTAAAAGAATATTGTGATTCTCTAAACAGTTGTGGGCTCCTTTCAGGTTTTGTCCTAATTGGCTGGTGCAAGTCATGGGTCCCAGCATCAGAACTCTTTGAGTGGAGTCCATGAGACACAGGGGCTACACTCGCTCTCTGCTCTGATAAAACTGCACTCAGCATGTCTGATTTGGCCGCTGGCCATGAGACAGTGGCCTGGATTTTAAAGAGAGGAGTTGGATACTTTTGTCTAATTGCAGAATTTACACAACTCAAGCCCAGGAGGAATGAACATGACATTCTTTAGTGGTACTGCATTGCTTTAATGGTTTGATGTAGAGTTAACAGTGTAATTAAGCATTTAAGCAACATATTTTCTGGAGTTTTCAACATCCATTAATGCATCCATCCATCCATATATCCCTCCATCTGTCCATCTGACAAGATTACCTTTACAAGTACATTCAGTGATCTTAATAGATGAGAAACCATGCATCCATCCATCCATCATTTTTAATTTACCAGTACATGCAAGACAAATCCAGTTATACAATTCCTGATCTCTGCAGCAATATTATTCCCTGCTGAAATAACAGTCTTTTGAATACTCTGAGCTTATGAATACTGATTTGCTTTGCTGCAGTGAAGCTGCTATCTGTATGTCTTTTGTGAAGTAAATGATAGTTTACAGTGAACTCAACCGATTAGTGTCCACAGTGTGTGTTCGTGTATTACAGACCTTTTAGTGAGCACATCATCGGAGGTGATAAAACTGGAAGAGATTTCAGGGATGTTTCCCTGCCTGTGGGCATAAAGGCTCAAGTTCTTCTGTGTTTCAACCTCGCCATACTTTACATTTATGAAAAATCTCTCTACAAGTTACCTATACAGTATCCGACAAAGTAATAAAGTAATTAATGCCTATAATGTATATATATATACACAGAATACTAGTGTATTGCATCCTTTATACGCTGATATAGATAATATGTCAAACAGTATGCATTACGCAACAATACATGTCTTAAAGTTATATTCCGGGTTCGAGTTAAGCTCAATCAACAGCATTTGTGGCATAATGTTAATTACAACAAATAAATCAGTTTTGATGTGTCCCTCCTATTCTTAAAAAAAAGAAAAGAGAGAAAAAAATCTGGATTACAGTAGGCACATACAATTGACCCTTCGCTAAGCTCCTCCCCCCATAGTTATGGTCGCTCGCTCTGACAAGCTCTGCAGAGCTCCTCATTGGAATTAATGGGAGATTATGGACAGCACAGTTTGTGGCAAATATTCTCATAAACGGAATGGATAATAGTTTTAGGTGGGCTGGTATAAAGAGTGGCATTGTAATGCATATTTATTTCTGTTTTCTGTTAAAGAAATAGTAAAATTTCACATTCATTTGATTTAAAACTGTGGAGACTGTTAAACAGAATCAAGGCAAATGATTATTACAGTCATTTGAAAAGAGAAAAACGTCATTTGATAGCGATAAAGTTCTAATCACATTAGCAAAAGTGAACAGAGATGTTTATAACATCTTATAACACGCTTTGATGCTTTGAACTGTTTATTTACTATCGACTTTACTATGAATTTAAGAAATACATGAATAAACATTCAGTTATTAGATTTAATTGACCTTGGAGCAAATGTAGGTGTCATTGCAGTTTAATACACATGCTCTTCTCCAGATTTATTTAAAGATTATTAAAAAAAAAAACACTGCAAGTATCATCTCTGGGTAGCTCATGTCACTATTACAAATGAGGCTATAACAACGTGTTTTAAATTGTTTTGATTATTTTTATAAAATCCATCTTAAAATTACTTAAACACACATTACTTCCATAGGCTCTCATTGGAAAATAGCAAATGAATGACAGAGTAATGGGGCAACAGTTAGAGAAGGGTCAAATTAAGTGAATGGGACCAATCTGTAAACATTAAAATACTCACTATGCATGTTATTTTAGAATGATAAAATTGCTTACTAACCTTTTCTGTGTGAATGTTATATAAATTTTTTACTTTGTTGCCATGACAATGTAATGCCGTAAACCATTAAATTCAACAAATATTTGTCATTTAAACGATTAAGCGATTTTAGGATCTGAACCTTTCATGTGACCAAGCCGTTGAATTAGCCACGCTCTCTCGTTCAAAAACTCTGCCCTCTAAATATAATTTTGGACCACAATGGAACAAAAGAACAGCATAGTTTGGTCCTGTGGCTATCAAATTCAACAGTGGCACAATAGTGCCATCAACTGACAAACATTATGAATCACAGCCTCAATGATCCGCTTCAAATACAACACTATGAGAATGAGCAAAATGATTGACATGTGAAAAGCATCACATTTTTTTTGCTGTTTTCAAAGTCTAAAGCTATCACAGAGACCGATGAAATATCTCAGGACACTTAAACTGGTGGCCAAAAGTTTGGAATAATGTATAGATTTCGCTGTTTCCGAAGGAAATTGGTACTCTAATTAACCAAAGTGGCATTCAACTGATCACAAATTATAGTCAGGACATTACTGTTGTAAAAAACAGCACCATCACCATGGGCAGCTCCAGGGCTGGGCTACCGGGGCTTAAGCCACGCATGTTTTCCGTAAAGCCCCGATTGTTTTGATTATCTTTTTGTAGATGTGACGTCAAAAGTACCAGTGCTTGGGTATCAAGTTAATATGGAAACATTTTACATTTTATTATTTTTACATTACATTTTAAAGTTAGGGTAATATACTGTACATAAATGATTCCTGTCTTTCTATGGTACGGACTACACCAAATACAGGCTCAATTCAGTATCCACGAGCTGTCTTGTCGGCAGCTGCTTTCAAGGCTGGTTGCACCAGCTATCCGAACATTACAACTTAGCCTAGTTGTGGCGTAAATGGGCACTAAGTCATAATTTACGCACTGCTAAATATTTGAGCGTTGCACCATTAAACTTAGGTAGTAGGCTACGTAACCCAATGTATAAACTAAATATGGATGGAAGATTCAGACCAAGAGTAACGGTTGGGATAAAAAAGCAGACTGATATTTTATGATGTAAATTAGCTCATATAATGCGTGACAGGCATAAATCCTTTCGACATATATGAAGATATTGACATTTACACTTGTTTACATTTACGAGAGTCAAAAAATATATAAAAAACGTACTACTGCAGCATGAAACCGATCTAACAGAGTGCACTTTCCTGTGTATGGTGTCAAGTTTCAACATATATATATATATATATATATATATATATATATATATATATATATATATATATATATATATATATAGCCTATATATATATAATATATTAAAATGAATATGTCTATTTTTCCAGCCTGCTATATAGGTAATTATTTATTTATTGTCCCTTATTCATTTGAGATAAAGTTATTGAATATTGTTATTTACATAAGTTAAATATATCATTAATTAAATGTTATTTTATTACGTATCATATTTTAATGGGGATATCATTTATTACAGCTAAGAGTTACATGAGCAAACAAGGTTTGAACATCAACCGTAAACTGAAATTCACGGCCGTTAAAGCTTCTTGTACAAAGTTCAAGACTGTTTATTGGATCAAAACAAGTAAACGTCATATTATGCGACTACTTTTTACTCTACGGAGAGCTTACGATCTACTAGTTCAGTCTTGCCTTGAGAACATGTGGTGACACCAAATTAAACACTGAATTAGTTACAAACTAACTAGAAGTTACTAAGACCTTAGTGTGAACTTTACATCCTAATTTACGTGAGAACTTACGCACAGCTGGTGCAACCCGACTTACTTTGAAGTAAGGACATCAGCTGAGCGAGTGTTAAAATCACGCAGCGCATCACCTCTTTCTTTTGAAGCATGCAAGCAATGCATGTTCTGAAACATGAAACAATGGCAAAGCCAATTGTGGCCCAATTAAAGGAATATTCCGAGTTCAATTCAAGCTCAGCTAAATTTACAGCATTTGTGGCATAATATTGATTACCACAAAAATTTATTTTGACTTGCCCAGACTTTTCTTTAAAAAAAGCTAAAATCGAGGTTACGGTGAGGCACTTTTTGAACTTTAAAATTATTTTTTTTTTTCAAATCTATAGCCACAAGACAAACAATATGCATGTAAGCTTGATTTTAGTGTGATAACATCGACTCACCTTCTCTGTGTAGCTAGCCAGTTTTACTTTTTCGTTGCCAGGATGACACCACATCAACAAAACCTTAAATCCTACAACGACTTTAAAAAATGGCAATTTAAATATTTTTACAGTTCAAATAATATGAGTTTTAACAGAAGAATGAATGAATGCTTTTATAAAGTTATAAGTTTCACATTTCTGTCTTTAAACCCTCCAAAAATTTGTCACAATTTCAGTGCCTCACTGAAGCCTCGATTTTAGCTTTTTTTTTTTTTTTTTAAGAAAAGGAGGGACAAGTCGAAGTTTTCATTTTGTGGTAATCAACATTATGCAACAAATGCTGTCGATTGAGCTTAACTTGTATTGAACACGTAAGATTCCTTTAATGTGTATACATGCTGGACAATGGCAAACTACAATCTCAACATCTAGATCTGTTTGTCCGACTTCGAATAATCGGACTGGTATGATTTCGGTTGATCTAATGTGTTAACATAACATTTAAAAAGGTTAATTATTTGAAGTATGTAGACCGTTTGAAGTATGTAGACCGTACAGAGTATGCATGGAACACCTGGATGATCTACATCATTTGCCAAAATGTGTATACATATAATACTGTGTGGAATATCCAACAATGCGATTGTCACATATTTTACCTATGCTTTTATGTTGAAATTCTTGTTTAGTTTGCACATTCCTGTTTGTTTTGTTGTCCTTTTGTAGTTTTATTTCATGATTGGTTCTCCCTGATTGTTTTCCCAGGTGTTCCTCATTCCCTGATTGTTTCCCCAGGTGTTCCTTGTTTTCCCTTGTGTATTTAAGCCCTTGTTTCCAAGTACGGGCTTCTTCCAAGTAATATCAGATGTGATTTCCAAACATTTCCTTTGCAACTCATTTATGATAAGATTGGAACATTATGGGTTAATTACAAGTTAAGCTCAATCAACAGCATTTATATCATAATGTTGAATACAATAAAAAATTATTTATGTTTCAGTGAGGCACTTAAAATGGAAATGAATGGGGACAGTTTTTGAAAGGTTTAAAGGCAGAAATGTGAAGTTCATTTTATAAAAGCACACATTCATTCTTCTGTTGAACTTGTGCATTATTTAAAGTTGCTGTAAGCGATTTCTTTTTTTGTTCATGGAATATTTCACATGTTTGAAAAAATATAAATATTTTGTTCTTATGGAAAGAAATTGGTACTTTTATTCACCAATATAGCATTCAACTAATCACAATGTATAGTCAGGACATTAATAACATGAAAAATTACTATTACAATTTGAAAAAACATTATGTTCAGAACTTCTTAAACCAATTCAAAGAGTTCTCATTAAAAAGGGTTATTCCTCCATGTGCAGCAATGACGGCTTTGCAGATCTTTGGCATTCTAGCTGTCAGTTTGTCCAGATACTAAGGTGATATTTCACCCCACACTTCATGTAGCACTTGCCATAAATGTGGCTGTCTTGTTGGGCACTTCTCACACACCTTACAGTCTAGCTGATCCCACAAAAGCTCAATGGGGTTAAGACCCATAACACTCTTTTCCAATTATCTGTTCTCCAATGTCTGTGTTTCTTCGCCCACTCTAACCTTTTCTTTTTGTTTTTCTGTTTCAAAAGTGGATTTTTCTTTGCAATTCTTCCTATAAGACCTTTACTTCTTCCCTTTACTGTTGTATAAGAAACTGGTGTTGATTGTGTAGAATTCAATGAAGCTGTCAGCTGAGGACATGCGAGGCATCTATTTCTCTAACTAGAGACTCTGATGTACTTATCCTCTTGTTTAGTTGTACATCTGACCTTCCACATCTCTTTCTGTCCTTGTTAGAGTCAGTTGTCCTTTGTCTTTGAAGACTAGTGTACACCGTTGTATGAAATCTTCAGTTTTTTGGCAATTTCAAGCATTGAATAGCCTTCATTCCTAAAAACAATGATTGACTGACGAATTTCTAGAGAAAGTTGTTTCTTTTTTCTTTTTTCTCCATTTGGAATGTCGAATTCCCAATGTGCACTAAGTCCTTATGGTGGTGTATTGACTCACCTCAATCTGGGTTGCAGAGGACAAGCCTCAATTGTCTCCGCTTCTGAGACCGCCAATCCATGCACGACTCACCGCGAGCCCCATCAAGAGCGAGAAACCCTAATCACAACCACAAGGAGTTTACCCCATGTGACTCTACCCTTCCCTAGCAACCGGGCCATTTTGGTTGCTTAGGAGACCTGGCTGGAGCCACTCAGCACGCCCTGGATTCAAATTCGCAACTCCAGGGGTGGTAGTCAGTATCAATACTCGCTGAGCTACCCAGGACCCGACGTGTCCGTACAGGGTTAAGTAATTGTCCAAAATGTTAAATGTATCATAGTTTTCAAATAAAAGTCCCTGTTACGAATGGGCAGCGAAGGCAGACGAGGAGATGCGGATCCAAGTGCAGTTCAACTTTATTGAGGAAACAGACAAGGCAGGTACACAGAAAACTCGGGAACAAAGGAAAAACCCTCAATGGGAAATAAACACAGGACTGAGAAAACAGGCAGGGAACACATACCGGGCTAACAGCATTCAACGAAAGACCAGGACTGAACCAAAAACCAGGATATAAATACATGAACCCGGGAACAGGGGACCAATGAACAGACAGAACTCCAACAAGATGACGAGGGAATAAACAGAGGCAAAAGGCAAGTTAACGAGGGACAGGTGAAAACAATGACAGAGAACACAAACGCTGACAAGGAGACTATGGAACAAAACAGGGGACAAAAGTGAAAACTATGGAATAAAAAAGGGACAAAAAAATGTAAACAAAGGGGCAACGGTAAAACAAGACAAGGTAAACATAACAGAGCCCCCCTCAAAGGATCGGATTCCAGACGATCCTAAGGAACCAAAAAAACGAAGAAAAACAAAAAATGTCCATTGACTGGGGAAGCTTGTGGTGGGCAGACAGACCAAGGGGAGCAACGAAGGGCAGACAGGCAGTCCAGGGGGCAACGAGGGGCAGACAGACAGTCCAGGGGGCAACGAGGGGCAGACAGGCAGTCCAGGGGGCAACAAGGGGCAGACAAGAGGTCCAGGGGGGCACAGAGGGCAGGCAGGAAGTCCGGGGGGGGCACAAAGGGCAGGCAGGAAGGCCAAGAGGCACACAGGGCAGGCAGGAAGTCCAAGGGGGCACAGAGGGCAGGCAGGAAGTCCAAGAGGCACACAGGGCAGGCAGGAAGTCCAAGGGGGCACAGAGGGCAGGCAGGGAGTCCTGGGGGGCACACAGAGCAAGGACAGGTTCAGGTGGTCTGGGAGCTGGCCACAGGTCAAGGGTAGGTTCAGGAGGCCTGGGAGCTGGCCACAGGGCAAGGATAGGTTCAGGAGGCCTGGGAGCTGGCCACAGGGCAAGGACAGGTTTGGGGGACCTGGGAGGAGGCCACGGAACAGGGACTGGGTCGGGGGGCCTGGGGGAGGCCATAGGACGGGAACAGGGTCAGGAGGCCTGGGAGGAGGCCACAGGACAGGGACCGGGTCAGGGGGCCTGGGAAGAGGCCACAGGACAGGGACCGGGTCAGGAGGCCTGGGAGGAGGCCACAGGACGGGAACAGGGTCAGGGGGCCTGGGCAGAGGCCACAGGACAGGGACCGGGTCAGGAGGCCTGGGAGGAGGCCACAGGACAGGGACCGGGTCAGGAGGCCTGGAAGGAGGCCACAGGACTGGAACAGGGTCAGGAGGCCTGGGAGGAGGCCACAGGACAGGGACCAGGTCAGGAGGCCTGGGAGGAGGCCACAGGACAGGGACAAGTTCAGGGGCCCTGGGAGAAGGCCACCGGACAGGGGCCAGGTCAGGAGGCCTGGGCGAGGGAGGTAGCGCCGTAGGAGGCTCTAGAGGCGGAGGCCTGGAAGGCTCTGGAGGCGGAGCCGTAGGAGGCTCGAGAGGCTTGAGAAGCGGAGCCCTGGAAGGCCCGAGAGGCTTGAGAGGCGGAGCCCTGGAAGGCTCGAGAGGCGGAGCCCTGGGAGGCTCGAGAGGCTCGAGAAGTGGAGCCCTAGAGGGCTCGGGAGGCGGAGCCGTAGGGGGCTCTGGAGGTGGAGCCGTAGAAGGCGCTGGAGGAGGAGCCGTAGGGGGCTCGAGAGGCGGAGCCCTAGAAAGCTCTGGAGTCTCTGGGAGCAGAGCCATAGGAGGCGGGGAGAAGGGCCGTGGAAGACTCGAGAGGCTCTGGAGGTGGAGCCCTGGAAGGCTCGAGAGGTTTGAGGGGCGGAGCCCTTGAAGGCTCGAGGGGCGGAGCCCTGGGAAGCTCGGGAGGAGCTCTGGGAGGCTCGAGAGACTTGAGAGGCGGAGTTCTGGAAGACTCGGGAGGCGGAGCTCTGGGAAGCTCGAGAGGAGCCCTGGAAGACTCGGTAGGCGGAGCTCTGGAGAGCTCGGAAGGCGGAGCTCTGGAAAGCTCGGAAGGCGGAGCTCTGGAAAGCTCGGGAGGCTCGGAAGGCGGAGCTCTGGAAAGCTCGGGAGGCAGAGCTCTGGAAAGCTCGGAAGGCGGAGCTCTGGAAAGCTCGGGAGGCTCGGAAGGCGGAGCTCTGGAAAGCTCGGGAGGCTCGGAAGGCGGAGCTCTGGAAAGCTCGAGAGGCGGAGCTCTGGAAAGCTCGGATGACGCTGGTTCTGGGACGGTCATGGCTAATGGCGCTGGCTCTTGGACGGTCATGGCTACTGGCTCTGGCTCTTGGACGGTCATGGCTACTGGCGCTGGCTCAGGGACGGTCGAGGCTACAGGCGCTGGCTCACTGATGTTGGAGGCTACAGGCGCTGGCTCACTGACATCGGAGGCTACTGGCGCTGGCTCGCTGGCCGTGGCAGGCGTGGGCTCTGGCTCGCTGGCCGTGGCAGGCGTGGGCTCTGGCTCGCTGGCTGTGGCAGGCGTGGGCTCTGGCTTGCTGACCGTGGCAGGCTGAGACTGGGGAGCAGAAGCCTTTCCTCTTCTCCTCCTCCGCCGGGCGGACGAAGCTGGCAACGCTGGCTCGTTGGCCGTGGCAGGCGTGAAGGGATGAACCACGGGCGAATGGAGGGTTACCACTGTGGGAGGAGTGGCAGGGTTCTCCTCGATGACGCCCACAGTAAACGGTGAACCGCAGGCCAGCAGAGTTTCCTCCACGAACGCGCGGAGCGTCCAGCCGCGCGTTGCCTGTGGCAACCGCTCCTTGAGCGCACTGTTCAGGTTCGCCCGGAAAAACACCACCAGGTCGGAGTCAGGGAATTCGGTGGCACTCGCAATCGCGAGGAAATCGCGGATGTGGTCCTCCACCGGACGATTTCCCTGCCTAAGGCTGAGCAGCTGACAGCTCGCTTTTAGAACCGCTGGATCCATGTTTGGTCTTTCGTTCTGTTACAAATGGGCAGCGAAGGCAGACGAGGAGATGTGGATCCAAGTGCAGTTCAACTTTATTGAGGAAACAGACAAGGCAGGTACACGGAAAACTCGGGAACAAAGGAAAACCCTCAATGGGGAAATAAACACAGGACTGAGAAAACAGGCAGGGAACACATACTGGGCTAACAACATTCAACGAAAGACCAGGACTGAACCAAAAACCAGGATATAAATACATGAACCCGGGAACAGGGGACCAATGAACAGACAGAACTCCAACAAGATGACAAGGGAATAAACAGAGGCAAAAGGCAAGTTAACGAGGGACAGGTGAAAACAATGACAGAGAACACGAACGCTGACAAGGAGACTATGGAACAAAACAAGGGACAAAAGTGAAAACTATGGAATAAAAAAGGGACAAAAAAAGGTAAACAAAGGGGCAACGGTAAAACAAGACAAGGTAAACATAACAGTCCCAATGTTCCCATTTAGATTGTGTGTTTCTGAATGAACAAAAACAAATGGATTTTTAAAACATTCTGAATAAAAACATAAAAGGTTACTGAGACCAGCCCACTTAAATTATACATTCATCACCCACAGCTGCATGCTATTGACTGTGAGTGCCAGCATGTGTGTCTGTCTGTGCATGTATTTCTATTTATTCATTCAGAGTAGGCTAGGCGAAAGAAAACGGTTAGCACCTTCAAGGGTGATTCGTAGATATTGATCTCTAGATTGTGTGAGGTGTTCTAATTTATGTTGTTTCAGCGTATCGATTTTTTCCAATTAACCAAATGTGCCCAGCTGAACTTTGACATCTCTGTCAGATCCTGCTAACAAATTAATACACACAGATCGTTTATTCTCTCAGACTGTTTCTTCAGCACCTGGCTGTTACTTAATACTTGTTATCTTAATTACACAAGCTGAATGGCATTTCTGATTGGCTGTCATCAACCACTGAAACAGAAAGACTGGTACCTCTTGGCTTTCAGTACAGATCAGTGGCTGTGCCTTAAACCTGCAATATACTGCCTTGATGCCTTTTCAGGCAGTAAATGGAGGTAGGAAGGCACAGAGGCACATCTGATTCCAAAGGTAACACCCTATCTACTAAGATGCTACGGGTTTTTTAAGGTAGCGTAGATGTATCCTTTGCTGTCCATGATACCCTGAAAAACTGTGTGTGGTTTAGCGATTGGTTAAAAGAATAAAAGCTGCATCTGATGGAGCATTTGAAAGACATTAATTTATCTCTAGAATATATACAGTTATCTACAATAACTGTAGATACAATAGATCAACAACAGACTGTAGACAATATCTGTAATATGAACTTGACAAATGAAAATCGATCCATCCATCCATCGATATTTCATCCATCCATACATCATATTTTTGTTTGTGCTGCATCATGCAGCAGTTTCATTTTCAGTGTGGACAGATATATTGATTGTTGCTGGAATCTTTTTGCATATATTTAGGAGGACACGGTGTAACATGTGACATAGCCTGTGATTTCAGACATAGCGAATTACTTTCAAGATGCAGATGGGTTTCAAAATCATCAGTGATCGATATCCTGATCACCAATAATATTATGAATCATTTGAAGTCTACAGAGATCTCAGGCTGTTTCTATATTTTTAAAATCACAGAGATGGAGGATTGATTGGATGTTCTAGTGCCAACTGGTGGGATGCGTGAAGTATATTGTCTTTTATGAGCTCTTCATGGCTTGGCTGAAAACATTTTCCCAAGGCTCTCACAATTTCCTACATGGGGTTACCATGGAAACGAAAGTTTCTGCACCACAAAAAGTTATTCATTTGGGTCATGATATAACACACAAAAGATTAGCACAAACTGTGTGCTTCTTTAAAATGTGCATTTTCACTTCACTGGATACCAAATGCACATTAAAATGTATTCAAACGTATAACCTGTATGTTTAGGGTTAACAAAATTTCTCATTAACTTAATTCTCATTAAGTTCCTAGTAAGCTGCCTACCTAGACAGCATTTTAAGGCACCATAGGCGTGATCGCGATGGACAGGCTGTTTCAAATAGTATGCTTTTTAGTATGTTCTATGTATTTTTATTAGAATATGTGTTTTATGTAGAGCATTTAAAATCAGTTATTATAAGGCTCCATTTCAGTAAGGATGCTGCCTTAAAAAGCAGCCACTTATGTTGATAGTAAACAGCAAGGCAGATTACTACGGTTTGGAAATCAGAAAAAAGCTATCGTTTATGCAATAAAATTATGATTCATACATGTCAGTGTTTCTTTAACAGACAATCATGCTTCTATTCCTGAACAATGCTGCATAGTGGGACTAAATCATAAATTGTTCCCATTCCCTCTGGCTCGAAGCATCTTGAAAATCGCATACCCACACACACACCGTGGGTGTCAGATAGATTGTTTGTTCTAATAAATGAGCTCCTCCTTAAACCTGCAGAGTGTGGTATGCTCTAAACTCCCTCCCCACCCACAAAACACCCCCTCTGTAAACAAACAATCAAGCAAACAGACAAATAAACAGCCCAACCTACATATCTGCTCCAGCCACTTCACCACAGCAAATTTCACCAACCTGTAAAGAGGTCATGTCAAGAGTAACAGAATTTTCCTTGATATTTTGACATATAAGAGGCAATTGTGCTATAAAAACATACTGTAAATTTCAGAACTAAAAATACCCCCTCCATAAAAAAAACAGAATTTATTTGCACTAATGGGGAATGTGGTATGTATACTCTTGTTAACATTTGAAAATGTCAAATGTTAATATGAGTGGATTATCTCTCTCCACATGGAATGTGAATGAGTTGGGGCACCCCATAAAAAGAAGGAAGGTTATTTATTTTCTTAAGTGTAAGAAATGTGATATTGTGTTTCTTCAAGAAACACACCTTTCTCCGCAGGAAGCTGAAAATTTGGGAAGATATGGGGGTGGAAATATCTTCTTTAGTGCTGGCTCAAGTAAAAGCAGGGGAGTCATTATATTGTCAAATAAACATCTACAATTCAAATATCTCAAACAGATTCAAAATAAATTAGGAAGAGTCATTATTGTTTCGGCAGAAATGCAGGCGCAAAGGATGATTTTGGCTAATATTTACGCACCTAACGCTGATGATCAGGGATTTTTTAATTAATTCTGAAGGGAAGTTGCAAGCTGCTGGCACCCCTCATGATATAATATTGGGAGGAGATTTTAAATCTACTGATGGATTCAGTCCTTGATCATAGTGAAGCAAAAGTGTGTAAGCCCACTAGAGCAACATTGTGGGGTTGTGTAAAAACTTGATCTTGCAGATATTTGGCAACTTTGAACCCATCTGAGAGGGACTATACATTCTTTTCATCAGTCCATAACATTTATTCAAGAATTAATTTATTTTTATATATATAAGTCCCTCATTCCATCTGTTTTCGATTGATCAATTGGAATCATTTTAGTTTCAGATCACACCCTGGTGAGTTTAGAGGCTTTGCCAATATGGAGAAAAATAAATAAAATAGGTTAATGTATTTTAATTTAATGTATCCCTGTTGCAAAATCATGAATTCCAACAAATGCTAAAGACTGAAATCAATTTCTATATGGAGACCAACTGGTCCTCGGTATCTTCAGTGGGCGTGGCTTGGGAGGCTCATCTACTGATGAGGATATTAGAAAATTCATTGAACCATTAGAACTGGCTAAACTGACGATTGAGCAAAAAAAACTCTCCTGATTCTGAGATAACCTTGGAGGAACTTGACGAGGTAATTAAGGCCTTGCCCTACAGGCAAGGCTCCAGGGCCAAATGGTTTTGCTGCTGAATTTTTTTGATCTTATGCTACAGAACTGGCTTCACTTTTGTAGTTTATACGGAATCATTAAAAAATAGAAAGCTTCTGCCAACCATGACACAAGCTTGGATCAGTCTTATTCTTAAAAAGGACAAAGATCCAACCGAGTGTAAAGGTTGCCATCCAATATCCCTGATCCAGCTAGAAATACAAATATTGTCCAAAATTCTAAACTGATTAAGTAAAGTTATGACATATCTTATACATATAGATCAGGTGGGGTTTATTCGGGGCCATAGCTCTTCTGATAACATTAGGCGTTATATCAATATCATGTGGTCAGTGGCGAATGATCAGTCTCCTGTCACTGCCATCTCACTTGACGCTGAAAAGGCATTTGATATGGTAGAATAGGATTATCTTTTTAAGATTTTGGAAATGTAAGTGTTTGTGAGTACGTTTATTGGTTGGATCAAGTTACTTTATAGACATCCTATTGCAGGGGTACAAACAAATTGATTAATTTCTGATTATTTTACTCTGAATAGGGGCACTCGTCAGGGTTTCCCTCTTTCCCCATTATTGTTCTGTCTTATCCTGGAACCATTAGCAGCTGTGATAAGAAAGGAGGATGATTTTCCAGGGGTGGTGGCGGGAGGTGTGGCGCATAAGCTTCTGCTTTATGCAGATTATATTATTCATCTCTGACCCTACTAGATCTATGCCTTGCCTCCACAGAATTATTCATTCCTTTTCCAAATTCTCAGGCTACAAATTCAATTGGTCTGAATTTGAAGCTTTGGCTCTGACAGCGTACTGTCCAGTAATGGGCTTCCAGCCAGGCGCCACCACTGGAAGGCATTAACTATTTGGGGATTTTATTCCCAATAAACTTGTCAGATTTTGTTAGAGTTCATTTTGACCCTTTAATAAAAAGTTTTTTGAGACGATGTGGGCAGGTGAGCTTAATTACATTTATCGATGATTTGGAAGGTTAATGCTATTAAAATGAACTGTATTCCAAAATGTAACTACCTGCTACAATCTCTCCCAGTGGATGCCCCCCACTTTTATTTCAAACAATTTGATAGCATAGCGAAGTCCTTCATTTTGAATGGTAAATGCCCCAGATTACATTTTAGTAAGCTGCATAGGCTGATTGAGAAAGGTGGGCTAGGCCTACCCAAGATATTGTTTTATTATTATGTGGTCGGTCTTAGACATTTGGATCCTTATTCGCTTCCACCTGAAAGAGCCCCTCCCTGGTTTTGTATTGAACAAGAAGTTCTTGCCCCTATTTTACCATTGCAAAGCCTTTCTATCAAACTAACCAGAGAAGTTATGTTATACCCCTTTATTTCGCATTTGCACTCAGTATGGACAAAGGTGTCTAGAGTGTTTTATTCAGATATTTATTTAAATGTTCCCTCAAGCTTATGGCTAAACCCCAAACTATGCTTTAATAAGTCTCCTTTTTGTTGGTCAGAGTGGATTGGGAGGGGGGGGTAATACACTTGTTGACCTATATGAGAGTGGTGTTCTGAGATCCCTTGAAAATTTGGTTCAATATTTTAGGATCCCCAGATCTCAGTTTTTTAGGTATTTACAGATGTGCCACTTACTTTGTACTATTTTTGGGAATAGCATATACCCCCCTAAAGCAGAAGATATTCTAGGAGAGGTGATCACTGTTTTTGGAAAAGGTCATGAGGCATCAGTGTATTACTCCTTGTTAATTCAGAGTCTGGAGACGGAGTCTTGACCACTCTCTAGAGATTATGGAAGAAATAATTAAATTTGGAATTGGAGGAGGGAGAATGGGCTGAGATATTAAAAACATAAAAACTGCATCTAGTACACCTAATACAATTTAAGATTTTATATCGGTTCTGTTGGACCCCCTCTAAATTGTATAGGCTTGGTCTTAAAGATACACCCAGGATGGAGACATATCCCATGTCTTTTGGGGGTGTGTTAAGATCCAGGAGTTTTGGTCGAAAGTTCAGAGTCTATATGTATATATATATATATATATATATATATATATATATATATATATATATAGAGAGAGAGAGAGAGAGAGAGAGAGAGAGAGAGAGAAAGAGAGAGAGAGAGACTCTGAACTATATATATATATGTGATGTACTGGGCACTTGGCTCTCATTTTGCCCCAGACTCTGTATTTTGGGCAATGGGGTGGTCATCGACGTTGAGAATGTGCATATAAAGAGTTGGGTCCTAACTAGCGTTATGATCGCCAGACAGGTTCTTTGAAGGGGTTGGAGGTTGGCTGGAGTGCCCTCATTTCATGAGTGGTGCTCAGAAATGGGGAGGGTGGCAGCCTTTGAAGAAGGGTTGTTTAGAAGGCTGGGTAAATTACATTTGTTTATAGAGAAATGGGGCAGATATCTGACTTAATTGAATGTGTAAATATTATTGTATACTTTTTTAATTATTATTATTTAAAAAAATATTTTTATAGTTATGTGTGTCTATAATCATCTGTGTATATACTTTTATGTGACCACAGGGGTGTTTGTTGGGGGTTAGCGTGGGGTTGGTGGTTGGGAGGGGTGGTTGTGGGGTTTAAATGTTTGAATGGTTCCATTTAAACATATTTTTTTCTTTTACTTGTTTTGCTGTTGTATATATGTTTTGTGGAATTAATAAAAAATGGTAATTGCACAAAAAAAAAAAAGAGAGAATTTATTTTTTCCACCCTGCAAAAACGACTCGTTGTGATTTGCCCCCATGTGACATAGAAGATAGGACTAATGGATCCCAACATAAGGAATGAGTGACCAAATTCAAATGAAGTTTCTGAATGGATCAATATGGGAATAAATGTTTTGATTATTTGGATTCATGGATGAATTCTTCTGAAAACCAAGGATTCAAGCTTTGCAAAGAAACATATTGAAAGATGGAGCAGTGCCAACTATATTGGACATGACAATAATGCCGGTGAGTACTGCCTGTGTTTGTTTTGACATGTAAGGAATTGTGTATTCTGTCATTTTTATTGCAAAATAAACAATGATCATGACTACAAAGGGGAGCGAATCATGCTTATTATATGGTTACTTACCAAAGAAATAACTTTAATAAAATTATAAGTGTACACAAAAAATATGTGTACACCTTTAACAAATTAGACACTAAACAAGTAGCGACTAGCTACTAGTGTACTCAGAGAGTTGCCAAACATGTATAATTTCAGGTAATTACAACTGGACCACTAGAAAAAACTGTGTGAAAGTGAAAAAGAGACAGAGAGAGCGAAAGGGAGTCCTCCTGTACTATTGTACCCCAGGAGGAATTAAAAATCTTACAGCTGCTAAAGGCACTAGGTACCGTAAATGGGACAAAAGTATGTGTGAGCGAGAGAGTGTGTATTTGAGAATATTATATGAAGTATATGGGGCAGTGTGTCTGTCGGCCCCAAGGACACCAATGGGATGGAAATCACTATGATACCACTATATTTGCAGCAACAATGTGCTTTTCCTCAGAGCAACAGGACGGATTCAACCCCAGGTTAGGAACCACTGCTCTAACACATAAATAAACAAGTAATCTATTAAAATGTAGAATATAAGTTTTAACCTTCTTTGAAACTTTTTTGTTTTTCTTATGAAACATTTTGCATTATGGATAAGCAACAACATCTAGATTCCAAAAATGACAAAAAAAGTAATTGCATACACACAGAAACATAAATTCCAAGTTTTCTGAAGCAGTACTTTTCTGATGCATTTAAATAATGATAGGATGTTCATTTTGGGTAATCTATTCATTTAAAAATGTCATGCATGCAGGCGAGAGAAGCAGTATCATTGTTGCCCACGGCATACAAAGGCACAAAAGAGAATCAAATTGCTATATTCGAGTAGTGTTTTTACTAGGGGGGTGGTAGTTGCCAAAAGTTTGGCTGTTCGGCACGGTTCCACAGCCATCCCACTGGTAAATGTCCCGGTTCTCCCTATGGCCAGACCGCCCCTGGTAGAACAGGACCTATTGTTGAAATAAGAACAAATTAACTTCTGAAATTTGCCACCCTTGCTAATCAATTTGCATAAAAACCTGTACATTTTCTCTTTCAGGTTGTCTACGGTTTGAACATGTAGAGTGATACAACAGAGCAAATTCAAGAGAGATATATCAACACCCTTGTTAGTGCGGCACCCCGGCAACGACGTCTCCCACCATCCAGAGAGTGCAGTAATATGTATAAAACAAGGAAAGACAGCCTTTAATTTTCAGTTTTGTGGCAATTGAATGGATTCCCCATTTAAACGTGTCTATAAGCTAATTCAAATATAAAAACTGTTGGTTAATATCTGCAGTGGTAAGAAGAAACATAATGTGGGCAGTGTAGGCAGAGACCATTGACCAGCAGATTAACCCAAGAACCCTGTCAGCCTGAAGCCCGCTGAGAGAGAAGGGAAGCTTTAATTGATCATAAGCTTTCCCCGTACACAGTGTAAACACTCAACACAACCGCACACATATAATCAATAACAGCATTTTGTACAACGCTTACCCAAACAAATTAGACGATTAGTTACTAAAGCACTGAAACAGCTGCTTGGTGCTGTTCTGACATAGTGGAAAGACTTGTCATTCAGTAACTATTTACGCAACTTGTTGACAAACAGCTTGACTATTGATTTATTGGCAAAATGTGTTGCGCTAAACGATCCATCACTGCTCTGCCAAAAACAAGGTGGTCTCCCTGGAAACTGTTTATCGGTAACTCTCAAACAGTTTGCTATGACCACCAGAGAAGGAGTGAGTGAGAATTTGAATTGCACACCCTCAGAAACCAGCCATTGCTCAAACTATCATTCATTGTCTGTACAACAGTGAATTCTTAATGTCCTATTATATCCTACTAAATTCTAAAGCCTATTCTATTCTATTCTATTCTATTCTACTATTATTATTTTTAAAACTACTGGCACCTTTTTGGATATTACAACAGTGTATTTGGGGCAGTGGTGGCTCAGTGGTTGAGGCTTAGGGTTACTGACCAGAAGGTCGGGGGTTCAAGCCCCAGTACCACCAAAATGCCACTGTTGGGCCCTTGAGCAAGGCCCTTAACTCCAGGTTGCTCTGGGGGGATTGTCCCTGTAATAAGTGCACTGTAAGTCGCTTTGGATAAAAGTGTCTGCCAAATGCATAAATGTATTTTTAATATCTTACTGAATTCAACAGCCTGTTCTATTCTATTCTATCTTTATTATTTTTAACAAGGCACCTTTTTAATATTACAACAGTGAATACTTGATGTCTTCTTATATCTTACGGAACGTAATGGCCTATTCTATTCTATTCTATTCTATTAGACAGTTTGTTTTAAATGGTAAGAAAATAAGGCCTCATAAAGGATGAAAATGCCCATGAAAATTAAATCCAGGGGGCAAATATTGCCACTAAATGTAAATGTTCATTTCTAACACTGATTGCTACAGACAGAGAGACAGAATGACAGAGAATGTAAACTCAGAGCAAAATCTTTATTGACACCCCTTCCTAGCAACCAAGGTTCCACTTCAAAGCTGTAAATAAATATAGTCAAAAACATCCAGACAACAAACTGAATATGGTCTTGCTCTAGCTTTCAAAACACGGTCAAATTAAATGTGACTACGTGCCTGGAGGTGTGTGACCTGTTTTAATCTGCACTGAGGTAACATCACCCAAAACCACTGCTCTGGAATCAGTGTATCAGTGTACCGGACTCCTGTTAACAGATTAGGGATCTATTCTGGACCGCAAGACCGTGTGAATTTCCGAACAGCTAGCAAAGTATTCCAATACACAAACTCTGTCTCTTACTCTATATTTGCCTGCTAATATCAGGAGGGCTTCTGGGTTTCCCCTGTGCTGTCCTGTGATAAATGTGTATGGTATTTTCCATTCCAACAGGTCCCAGTCATGCAGACCCCCTCACACACATACACAGATCTCAGTGACAGAATGCCCTTGCACACTGACACTGGAGTCAAATGACACTGGGATTACCAAGTCTGGCAGAGGCAAACTGACGTATGACAATCACTCAGAAAAATTAATGGTCCTGGAATAAAGCCAAAGAGAGAGGGAAACTCTTGTGCAAGAATTTTGACCTCCATACATGGATTCACAAATAGCATGTTTTATGACACTGCAACAGCTCTGTAATCTAACTGCTTTAAAGGGATAGTTCACCCCAAAAATTAAAATCCTGTCAACTCTGGTGATCATCTAATATAATTATAACAAAAGACTTGTCATATTTTCAGAGAAAAATGTTCATTGTGCTTCCTGTGCAAATCTTGCCTCCAGGATGCTAGCGTGTTGTTGGTGGTATTGCTAGGTGATTGCTAGGGTGTTCTGAGTGGTTTGTTAGGGAAAGTGCCTTTCAGCATTGCTAATTTTACTCTCCACGTACAAATGGCTGAATTTAAAAACATAAATAATTGAATCCTTTATGTTTGTTTGCGATTTAAGTCCCTTTTGGAAAATCCACATGGTTTCTAGTTGATCCAAGTTGATTTGTAATGGTCATAGACAACCTGAAAATTTTAATGACTTTTTAAAACTTTTCCAGGCCTGAAAAATCACATTTCAAAATTCTCTAATATTTTCAGGATGTCTAAATCAACTTGGATTAGCTAGAAACCATATGGATTTTCCAAAAGTGGCTTAAATCGCAAAACAACATAAAGGATAAAATTCTTTACGATTGTTAAATTCAACAGTAGAGGACCAGAGATATAAATAAATCATCACAATAGGTCTTATAGAGCCACGACCTAGACATAAACACCTGCAGTGTTTAATATATGACTGTCATTGGATTATTATTCAGTACACAACAGGATTTACCAAAAAATTTACATATCTGGAATGCTATCCAAAACCTCTGCTGAGATGGTGTTTTAGCAAAGAAATAAATCTAAAGTACATTTAACACTATTATTCTATTAAATTATCCAAATGAGTCTGAAATTAGCATTATACGCTGAAAATAGGATTAGCACTGTTTCTTTTTTTTTTACCTTTGACCTTAGTTAAGATCCTATAGTGACACTTTCTTTGAACTCTGCCTTATGGGTGACATAACAGTGCTATATGCGTGTCGCAATCTGACCTAAGCGTTTCTGGGTCGGATTCTATGTTACTCACAGAAAACACAGCTAACACCCTGTTAGCCTACGTGCTTATGAATAAACAGATACAACATTCAGCTGTAACATTGCATGATGCCAGAATACAGTGTTTTTGTATTTTGTTGGCCTTTTTGACTCTTTTTACTGTATGTTCTTACAAAGAATACAACCGTTTGTTTATTGATGAGGGAGAAAAGCAAAAGTTTAGCAATTCAATTCAAGCAGGAATTAGTAACCTCAGGTGTTTCAAATCAATATATAGCATATCTTACATGTTTCATTTGACATGCCTCATAATAGCATTTAATATCATGTCACAGTCTCTGTTTCTAAGTTTGCAGCCACAATCTCTATGAACACATAGAAGTGAGACTTTTTGCATATGCTAATCATGTATGAACATTCATAAGATGCAGTTTAAAGCTCAAGCTTTTTTTTGATTATGATGAAGATTTCAGAGCTCACAATCTGTGCAAATACAAATCAAAGCAGACTGGTAGATTTGCACAGGGATGGCATCGTCAAACAGAACACTAAAATCAGTTTGTTGCATGTACACACACACACACACACACACACACACACACACACACACACACACACACACACACACACACACACACACACACACACACACACACATCAACTCATCTGTTCCAAAACCAGGACATTCACAGCTCATTAATGTGTTTCTGTGTATGAAACTGAGAGGAACACAAATAGACCACTTGGCTTGGTTTGTCCTCTCAAACAGGAAAACTGAAGCAAACAAATCATTTTTACTTATTTTAGCTTCTGTCCTGACAAAAAATACAGCTCTCCAGATGCAGTGAAGACATGCGGAAGTCTAATTCTGGACTCCTTCATCATTCTCGGATTTAATTATCAGGAAACCGTTTTATATCACAAACTCAAATGAGTCAAATGCATACAATACTGTGAAAAAGTATTTGCCCCATCCTGATTTCTTCTATTTTTATAACTTTGTAACCCTCCCAGACTGATGTATTTCAATCATCTTTTTCTTCATAATTTCTGGAATATCTTTCAACCTTGGCATAGCGTGCTAAGGAGACCTTTTAGCCAACTTCATGCTGCTGAAAAAGTTATATTTAGGTGATTTGATTGAATAGCGCTGGCATTAATCAGGCCTGGGTGTGTCTAGTCCAGCTGAGCCCCATTATGAATGCAGTTTCATAGATTTAGTAACTAAGGGGCAAATACTTTTTCCACACAGGCTCAGATGGTATTAGATCATTTGTTTTGTTTCAATAAATAGCATTATCATTTAAATAATTATAATTTTGAAAATTTGTAAACAATTTAGTGAGATATACACAAAAACAGAAGAAATCAGGGCAAATTTATTTTTCACAGCACTGTATAAGAATTAAAACAGTAGCTAAAACTGAAATATGCAGTAAATCACTGCATAGTCATTGTAACGTAAGTAGGTGAGGCAGACGAGGGGTGGGGATCTACACGCGGGTTCTTTATTGAACAAAATTAAAATAAACAAGACAGGAACAAATAAAACAACCATGAGGGGAAAAATGAAACTAAAACATGAAAACATCAAGGGAGGGAGAACAGGGAGAAGCATCTACATCAGACATCCACAAACATCAACGATCAACAGAGGAATGGAGAAACAGCAGGGTTTAAATACACAGGAGATATGATGATAACAAACGACAATCAGGTGAGAACAATGACACAGGGCTGGCAGTGATGAGGGCAGGGAACTATGGGAAGTGTAGTTTGTGACAATTAGACCCCGAAGCCGCCGCCAGGCGCCGCCATTTGCGCCATTTAGAATGTCAGCCGCCGCCAGCCAATCATTTCGTAAGCCAAATTGAGCCGCCATCTGATAAAGTTTGGCTGAGCCGGCTAGAATTATTTGCATCAAATAATAATTATATCACATAGAGACATACACACACGAAATATATAAACAATACACGAGATCTATTTTCCCACTGGATTCATAACAGCGCAGTCTTGTGCCCGTTGCTACGATACACAGACTCACAGTGAATTGACGACCAATTAAAATTGCTCGCTTTTCCGCACAGAAGAAGCGATGCATGTTTTTCTCGCACTGAGGTGAAATGGCGGAAAGAAGCAAGCAAGGTAATTTTGATCTCACTTCTCACATACTTTCCTAATTCCTACTTACTTTTTTCTTAACTTAGGCCTACCCAGACTTTTGTTAAATCTTCAGGGCACGGTTGCACAAACACCTGAATCAAAGATTGATGTTATGAACCAAATATTCTGGAACGTAGAGATTTATAGCACTGAACGTGATATTACTGCAGTAACAAACCACCGCTTCCACATTGCTAATTCACGACGCATGCTTCAGTGTACATTGAAGTGAAATGTGCAAAACTTTGTCCAAAATAATACTGATAACAGTGTGTGTTTATATTAAGGCGAGACACGGCAGGCAAAAACAAAGTTTTTTTTTACTGGTCAATTTTGAGATTTTTGGATATTTGTCTTCAATAACATGTCTTCTTTCAGACTTGTGGTGAAAAAAGTCCGAAATACACATTTAGGTCTTTATTTTACTACACTTCGTCTGTTTACGTCTGTAGATTTCTCATAAAATTCAACAAAAGTTTGCATTCTTAATCAAGGTGTAATATGATAAGCTTCATCCATGATAATGCCAAGTTATTGTATACAACTTAGCCTACATACATTTAGCCTAAACACAACACATTGTAGGCTATTTGAAAATGTTTAGTAGCATACAGACTACAAAATAATATGTACATACGCTATGTAAAGTAAAATCTGATTGTATTGCATTTTGTAGAAAAATAGTGTAAGCCATGCATTGCTTGGAAATATTGAGATCTAGTAAATCAGTATAACATAGACAGTGGTGGACTAAGTACACATACCATGTACTTGAGTTAAAGTAAAGATACTCAAGGTAAAATATTACTTAAGTAAAAGTAGAAGTGCTGCCTTTAAAAATTCACTTGAGTAAAAGTACAAAAGTATTTGCCTTCAAATGTACTTAAGTATCCAAGTACTATGATTTTTTATGGCCATAATGTCCTATTATAATTTGTCACAAGACTCTTGCTTAACTCAGTCTACATGAAGACTAATGTCACTCTTGGCACACCAATCTATTAATAATATGACATTAATTAGTCAGATGTGTGTGTGTGTGTGTGTATATATATACAAATCAAATATAATATATATCAAATATATATTTGAATTGAATACATTTTTTGTGTGTTTAATTTTGGAGGGAAGGGGACTGTTCCCATAAGGTATAATACATTTACAGTATTTACTGTATATATTTTTCTCGAGCGTCTATGGTCATAATTATTAACATCCTAATGTTATGATACATTCAAATAAACCTGCACAATGTCATTAAATATAAATATATACACACACACACACACACACACACACACGCACGCACACACACATACATAGACATATATATATATATATATATATATATATATATATATATATATATATATATATATATATATATATTCTATGTTATGGGAGCAGCCAATTTTCCTCCAAAATTAAACACAAAAACGTATTAATGTAGTGTTTCTGCTACTCTCCAGAAAAACAATGCTATTATATGCAAGTCATTTTAGTGTCAACATAATAAGCAATGTACATTATGCGTCAATATTTACCGATAATTGCTGCAATAATAGCTGCTGCTCTCTGCCCCGCTTAAAATCATTGGCAACGCAATTTGTTTGGAACTATTGAGAGCTACACGAATCACGCGATGACGCGGCGGCGAGATCACTGTCGCGAACCGTCTATGTTCGCAACTCTCATATTTAACGGCTCTGGGGTGCGTTTCCCGTACAACAACGTAACTTGCTGCTCCACTACCGTAGTACGATGCACTGTTGAAGAAATCAACTTGCTAGTCACGACTGTTTCCCAAAACCGTATTGTCGCAAATTGGTTGTTCAACCACATTGGTTAATGATGTCACACATGTGGTGGATTGAAAACTACTTTTAATGAATCTGTTCGAATTAATGATCGAATTAATGCTAGATGTTTTGCTATAAATTACGGACATGTCATCTGAGGACTCCCTCATATTTTTCTCAGTTATTTGCTTTATTTCCAGATTCAATCATAGGCTCGTTCTTATGCACTAGAGCACGTTCACACATGCGCACTCTTCAAAAACGGTGCTTTAAATCTATTGACAAACTAAAAGACATAAAGGACATTTGTATGTCTTCTAAATAAAAGATACTGATTTTACTGAATGTCATCTTGCTTATTTGGCTCAAGATAATAATTTATTAAGCCCACAATGTTATAATAACAAGAAACTCTGCTTCTAACCACAGGTCGAGAGCTGTCGTTCCAACCACACAACTCTGCGATGCTGTTTGCGAATGTTCGTTGGAACGATGGTTTCGGGAAACACCGACACGTTGAACTATGATGATAACGACGGAACTTGCTACCATAGTTGGCTAACGATGCTTTTGGGAAACGCACCTCTGGTTCGCGCTTAGTAGATGCCGCCAAGGCAAGTTCAAAACAAAGCGCAGCTGTACTGTGATTGGTGGCTCGTTTGACCAGTTACATTTTTATCCACTCATAAATAAAAAGGAACGACTGATTTTGAAAATGTAGTAAAGTAAAAAGTAAGATATTTGACTTTGAAATGTAGTGGAGTTAAAGTAAAAGTCTCCCCAAATTTAAATACTTCAGTAAAGTACAGATACACAAAAAAGCTACTTAAGTACAGTAACGAATTACATTTACTTCGTTACTGTCCACCACTGAACATAGACATCTGTAGACATGAAGTGGCAGCTTCAGCCATTTGCAGCTATGAAACGTTTGGCGGCTGCAGCAGCCATTTAGGTTTTGGCTGAGCCGGCTAGCCAGCCAATAACTTCATCAGCCAGCCATTATTCTCAAAACAAATGGCTTCGGGCTCTAGTGACAATGACTAGTGAAACACGGGGCAGACAACAAGGGAATCGTGACAGTCATACACTTGCTAGAATACTGTCCTCATGAAAAAGTACTGCGGCAGTACCTCGGATGGTAAAACATTGCATTTTTTTATGTACTGTATAATCATAGTACTGTTTAATATCATATTCAGATAACACTGTATTCAAATGGTACCGTAAGGTACCTCAAAAGAATACTGTGTTAATGTCATCATGATTGCGTCCAAAAAAATATAATCCTTGGTTTGCCATGTTTGTCCATGGTACATTTTAATGGTAATACCATTTTGTCCATCTTTGTCTCAATTAATAAAAGTAAAATGGTATGACCATGTTTTTTGGACATGTTACCATGGTAATACCATGGTGTTTAAACTCTATTGTGATGGCATTCTAGGAAGCACTATGGAGAACCAGGTAAATACCTTGATTATAGTAATCCTACAGTACAGATACAATCATTGAACTATGGTACTTTTTATAAATGCCACGTATAACTGCAATGTTGATATGCCACATACCAATAGTATTTCAGTGCGAAAAGCAACATACGCTTTTTGTTCTAAGGCTTTGCGGGATGAGTCATGCTCACACTCCAGCAGGCTCTGTGATCCAATTTCTATAGAAACCTGTTGCTATGGAAATGCCTCTCACTTAAGAGCCATGAGTTGATGCACAAATACTAGGCACAGGTGACCAGGGCAATTCAGAATGGACTTTAATAAGATAATGAAGACGGCCCAGTTTCTAAAGATCCCGTCTCATGAAATGTCAAAACAAACAGCCATCTGCATAAAACTTCCTCTTCTTTGAACAGTATGGGAGGCTGTTTCTTCATCACAGTTGCTGGATTATAAGATCTGTGACAAAACACTGCAGAATAAAGTACCATGGTTTTACCATCTAAAACCATCATTGTACCATGGTAACTCCACAGTACTTTTTTATAAGCGTGGTATGACATGAAGCACCTTGGAATACCACTTAAATACCATGGAACATGATAATGGTAATCATTCAGCCCCATCGTATATCAAAGTTACTTAATACAACCATCTACTAAAAAGTACCTCAAATTACCATGGTACTACTATGATATTCTGAACATGGTGATACAGTGGGTTTTGGAAATGTACCATGGTAGCAACATGATGTTCTTTAAAGCAACTTGGAGTACCATGGTATTATAGAATCATCCAAAGAATATTTTGTAAAAGTACAGTACTTTGGAGTAACATGCAGAGGCGAATTCTCAGGGCCAGCAAAGCCTTCTCTGCTTTCCTAACATACCTAATAAATAAATATTTTTTCATCCTGTCAAACTCATTCACCTTTTTGCCTATGTATTTTAATCGCTTTCCCCAATTAATCAATCTAATATCGAAAAGGGAAAAACTAAAAGTTTATCAATCAGTATGTATTCCTCGACACTTACAAGCGAAGTGTGACAACTGTTTCACAAATCGGATGCCGAAGCCAAGCTCGTTAGCTGAAGCAGTGAGTCTGAACTCCACCCCGTTAGGCCTTCAGAATTTCCACTGAATCCCTCAACAAAGCAGTGAATAGGCATCTAAAGTCAGATTGTCAGATTCATCAGCCAATCAGATTAATTTATTTGTTCTTGGTGGGTTTAGTCCTTTAGATAAATCCCAGTCAAGGCCTTCTAGCTTGCCTTGAGTGACGCAATCACGCATTAAGTAATGTACATAATTTAAAAGCGAAGAGCGCGCGAGGCGAGGCGAGATCAAGACAGAGACGGCTGTCATCACTCACTGCCGTTATTGCCACTGAGAAAGAGATCCATTTGGATTTATAAATCCAAGACGTTCTGCATTTAATAGGAAAGGAGGGCTTTCCTATTAAATGATTTTGACTTCAATTAAATTGGTAAGTGCTTTTTTCATTGTTATAGATACATTAAGCATTTTCAAAGTGTAAATTAAGATGTCTTGAGTATACAGTGATATTTATTGCAAGCATCATTTAAATCTCAAATATTATCAGATAGCTTTTTCCAGATATTATAGACCTCCTCGTTATTCATGCCCAAAAGGGTTTTCAAGCGGGGGGATCACCAAACTAGATCACCCAGCCTTAAAGCCCAGGGTACCCCCGGGCAGTCAAGGGCCCCTGAGCATTGGCCCCATTGGTCCGGTCAGTAATCTGTCCCTGCCACCACTGGGAATTGTAAAGACAATTGTACTGTTTGTGATTGTATCAGATGGTAATACCATGTTTTTTTGTAAGCTAAAAGATTGCACAATTTCTTCTTCCAGTACATTATTTCTACTTTTTATTCTTCATTTATACATTAATTTATTAATTTGATCCTAAAACAATATCATACCTGACTCTTTTATGCCTATAATTTTTTGTTTTATTTCCTTATTTATGCCCTTAAAATAATATTCTGGGTTCAATACAAATTAAGATTATTGACAGCAAGTGGTTTGTGGCATAATGTTGATCACCAAAAGGATTTATTTGACTTTAAAAATCTGAGTTATAGTGAGGCACTTACAATGGAAATGAATGGAGGCCAAATTTTTAATGCTAAAAACAGGGACTATAAATGAAATATTTTTCATTTTGGTTTGTTCTGACCAAAAACGGTGGCTCAGGTGGTAGAGCGGGTCGGCTACCAATCGCAGGGTTGGTGGTTTGAATCCTGGCCCACGTGGCTCCACATGCTAAAGTGTCCTTGGGTAAGACACTGAACCCTGAGTTGCTCCCAATGGCAGGCTAGTTCCTTACATGGCAGCTCTGCTGCCATTGGTGTGTGAATGTGAGTGTGGATGGGTGATTGGGACACAGTGTAAAGTGCTTTGGTAACCTCTAAGGTTAATAAAAAAGCGCTATATGCAGACCATTTACCAAAACTGTATTTTTTCATTCCAGTTCAAAGGTTTTGCAGCCTCCTCTCCAAAAGTTTGCCAGTTAGAACAAAATAAAAGAACATTTAATAATGTTCTTTATAAAATGACAGTACTCTGAGCTAAGGGGTGGGTGAAATACCAATTGCAGTGTTGTCAGATCACACAAGAACAAGCAACCAGGTCTGGAAAATCAAGCCCAAGATAAGCCACTTGCCTCACCAAAATAAGCAAAAATAAGCAATTGTAGACTTGGAAACACCTGAGAAATGTTTTACCGCTAATAATGTTTTTCTTGTATCTGGATTAGCTGTGAATGATTTGTAGTAATTATACGTAGTTGTTAAAAATGTCTTCATTCACAGAATGCTACATCCACAATGGGCAATTAGACAAAGAAATGTGTGATGCAGCAGTTTCCTTCAGGATCAAAGAACATGTAAAAAAAATGTGGGCAAAATTAAGTGGTGTAGTTCAAAAAGTTTTCTTTGATAAACTCTTTGGCTTTTAGTTTCATGAAAAAAATATGAAAAATATGATAACAAAATGAACCAGTTATAACTGGTTACCAGCATTTAAAAATAATGTTTTTACTCCAGAAAAATTTAAAATGACTTTGTTCTGGTTTACAGTTACGCTCAGCAAAAATTTTATTTTGTTTGTCGGTTTTCGTTTTTCATTTCCTTCCTTGAATCGTTTATAGTCCCTTGTTAAAAAAACTAACTTTTTCAAAAATATAGCCACAACACATAAACAACATGAATATAAACATGATTTTAGTATGATACAATCCCTTATTAACCTTTTCTGTATAAAATTACAGCCAATTTTACAACTTTGTTGCCATGACGATGTAATCTATCTATCTATCTATCTATCTATCTATCTATCTATCTGTCTATCTGTCTATCTATCTATCTATCTATCTATCTATCTATCTATCTATCTATCTATCTACCTATCTATCTATCTATCTATCTATCTATCTATCTATCTATCTATCTATCTATCTATCTATCTATCTATCTATCTATCTATCTATCTGTCTATCTGTCTCTGTCTGTCTGTCTGTCTGTCTAGACATGACCTTGAATAAACTCAAGAAGCCCATAGTAGTGCAGTTCTAACGTAAAAAGCGCACACCTATCCAGCTCCCTACAGAGAGCCAGTCATTGTCCTGCTGTCTTCATCTCATACATTGAAAGAGTGGCTCAGTGAACCTTATTTGACATAGCACAGAGGCTTTGAGAGGATTCAGACAGTGTGATGTGTGCATGTGTGTGCATACTTGTGTGTGTTTTTTTGTGTGTGTCTGGTGTCCTTAAAAGTAAAGAGCTAAGACATTTTTTTAAATTGAAATTCTGGTCACTGCTGCAAGCTTTTCATAGACTAAATATTATGTAACTATAATATAATACAGTTGCATCTGCCCTGCACCCTCCACTTTCTGTGCAGATATGGACTGACTGAGGCAGTTATATAAACTCACATACCCATACAAACTGTGACCCTGCACTTGTCTCTCTGTCTGTCTGTGGAGGTATAAGAGAGCAGGCAGGTGTAAAGGGAGCACACACTGTTAGGGGTGGGAGGTATTTGGTCAGGGCAAACAAACAAAGAACGTTCCCTGAAGTTATTCTGCGTAGCTTAGCTACATCCTTAGGTTATTTTGTGGGAATCAATTCCTAATGTTCTACCATTGCTCTTTTTATCTGAGATGTGTGAAACTCCTCCTTCGTTAGTCAAGTTCTAGTTTCACCTGACTGTCAATTGCTGTAATAAATTTATCAAATGTTCCAAGGGATTCATATATGGTATTCATGGTATTATGTTCTTGACTAATTGTGCATGTGATGACTTATACAATGAAATGACGCTGACACGTTTTGGAGTGAACAACCATTAGACTGAGAATCAACAATCAGTTTAGATCAACAAGATCTATTCACTTGGAAATTGTGCTAAATGTAGGCTATCTGTACTTAATCATTTGCAAAGATGTACTGAGACATTGAGACATGTACTTAGACATCTGCAATTTGATGAAATTAATGAGAAATTCAATTCTGTTGTGAACAATTGCCAAGTGGTTTGGAGGTTTGTCCATGTTGTTTTGAGAATGTCATTTCTGTTTCAAGAAATGAGCCAAACCAATGGAGAAAAACTGTAATAAATTGTACATGAGAGCAACTCAATTCACAACAACACCACAACCCAATCCCAGCAATAATGAGTTGGTTCAAAACTCCTTTGAACACAAAATCTCAGACTAATTCCTCTGTTCATCGATCAGAGCGCCAGCATTGCTTGTCAGGCTCACGTGATTTCCTTCCATTCACCTGCATCCCACAGGATCCTCATCGCAATGGGAACTGCCAAGGTTAAACGAGCAGAGGTCACAAATGACTGCTTTAGTCACAAACACAGTCAGGGGACAGTTCACCCAAACATGAAGATTCTGGCAACATTTATGGTAACACTTTACAATAAGTTCCCATTTGTTAACATTAGTTAACAATAGTTATCGTGAACTAACAATAAACAATACTCTTAGTTAAATCTTGGTTAAATAATTTTGTAAATATTTTTTTTTAATTAAAGGTTGTGTTTGTTAACATTAGTTAATGCACAATGAACCACCCAATTTTTATTAACTAACATCAAGAAAGATTATTAAATGCTGTTAAAAATATATTCTTATTTGTTTGTCCATGATCCCTATTGCCTTAACTTATGCTAACGAATTGAACCTTATTGTAAAGTGTTTACACATTTACTCTCTCGCATGTCGTTCCAAACGAGCATGCAACACCTATCGAGAAGTGCAATAAAATGTCCAAGCTGCTTTACGTTTCTTTATTTAAGCAATATCACATAAGCAAGAGTGCAATATGTCCCTACATCAGCACTGCTGTGATTCGGCCACGGGCCGAGTGCCGTAGGTAAGTGTTAGGTAAGCAGTGCTGATTTAGGGCCATATAGCACGATTGCAAGTGTGATATTGCTTACATACAACAGTTCAATGAACAAGTACATTTAAAAAAAATTAGGCAAAACTGAGAACAGTCATAAAAAACGCATTTGTGCATGTAACTACTTTATTACGCGATGGATCAGAATCTGCCATTGCTGGTTCAAACCAAATGATGCGTCCAAGCCTTAGTTAGTAATTAAAAAATGTCACTTCAGAAATGGCTTGTGCTGTTATTGGATAAACAAGGATGGATGTGAGTGAGTGTGTGTGTGTGTGTGTGTGTGTGAGAGAGAGAGAGAGAGAGAAAGAGTGAGAGAGTGAGAGACGGAGCGTGTGCGATCACCTGTTGCCACTCCAAAGCAGAGATGCTGTCAGATTTCTGAAGATCAGCTTTCTGAGTGGAAAAATAGCCATCCAAGTGGGGGTAATTCTCCCTATTTCGCAGTAGCCGGTGCACAAGGTTCATTCACTTTAGAAACCACAATCTTCTCTGCCATTTTGAACAGTACTTTTTCTCCAATGTGGAAACTCCAGTAAGAGGAACTAAGCGCCTTGATTTCTGTAATTAATCAGTCTGTTGTGTCTCTCAGCTGTGATGAGCCTTTATGCTGAAGTTGTTATTTTAAAGTGGTTTAAAGCTATTTTCTAGCTTTAGTCGTGTTGTAGTAATAGGAACGATCACAAAGAGCTGTTGTGTGTAAACAATGACTGATGCGGATTCACTTCATGTCACCTAACTGGCTCATCTTTTGCCACCACCTGCTGGCTAACATATGTAATGTAAAAAAACTAAAACATTTAAGAGACACTTATACAGTAACTCTTAACACATATACACTGCTCTTACACTTTAGTTTAGAATGGCATGAACACAAGCGGAGTGATACACACAGTGAAGCGTCCGAGTGCTGATGATGTCCGACCATCAGTGCTCATGGTGTCTCTCGCCCAATAAGATACGGGAACCAGAACTAACTGTTGTATATTTCTATATAGTAGCCCTATATTCCAAGTCTTCTGAAGATATCTAGTAGCTTTCTGTGGGGAACAGACTGAAATTTAAGCCATTATTCACTGAAAATCATGCTTAGCAGCCATTGTCACCATTTACTTTCTTTGTATTGAAACGAGTAGCTTGGGCATTCTATATAAATTACTTAATTTGTGTTCCATGAAAGAATACAGGCATTGGCAGAAGTTAAACAGGTTTGGAATGACATGAGTGGTGAGAGAATGATGACAGAATGTTCATCTTTGGGTGAACTGTTACTTTAAATCTAGGGCTATAGCCACAGGCTGGAATGTTTTTTCTTTTCTTCTTTTTTCCCCCCTGATGCATCATTTGCATTTCTGCATAGAAAATTACCCTTATTAAAAAGCATGCACACAAATACACAGTAACTCAGCAGCACGCACCATACTGTTCCCCTGAGAGTGAGTAAGAGACAGAGTGAGAGGACTATGACCTTGGTCAGGCTTTTAATGAGATAGAAAACTCCAGAAAATCTGTTTCTTCTCCACACTCAGCAGTCTCGAACTACATTATGCTCTGTCAGCATGATTCTGATGAGATAGCAGAAAGTGTGTGTGTGTGTTTATTGTGTGTGTTCAGTGAGAGAGAGATATAAGCTATTTTCCAATAATAATAAAGGTGAACATAGCTCAATACTATAGCTCGGGACCCTCCTTTAATGTTTGGAAAAACCCCTAAACCTATGTCTGAGCAATTGTAGTAGTGAAGGTTGCCTTAGTAATCACAATTAATTAGTCTTTCCAAACCCAATTAGTATTTTCAAACAATCCCCACATCTATTTAGACACTGTACTTCATTTAACTTTACCTCTCTTCACAACTGATAACACTTTTTCTGGAATAAAGTAACTTTTATTTTCAGCACTTTCACTCTTTCATCAAATATAGACATGGATGAAGGCACCTGTGCACATTATTTTGCTTAACATTCAAATCTAATCTGCTGTGCATACTCAGCAACTCCCTATACAGAGAGAAAAGAGGAGAGAAAGAGAGGGAGGGGGTACATGGGACAGTTTTTATTACACAAATCTACAAAATTTGATGAGCACTTTGAAAACACACATAACCTTTTTTTGTTGGCAATATCTATAATGAAAATATCTTCTCATCTTCAGTGGAGACATATAATCTTGGGAACATTGTAGTCACTTACTGTCAGCCAGAGAACACATACACAGTAGCTGTTCCAAAACCTAATGTGCTGCCTTGCTGTCTACACTCTATAAAGTCAGGATGCTAACAAAATGGAACCTCACAAGTCACTGATTTGGAATGGTTTACATGAGAAGACGGTACCTTTTGACAGTATAGTGTCCTTGTCACTATACTGGAGCGTTAGAACCCACACAGACTGCAGGGTAAGCACCCCCTGCTGGCCTCACTAACACCTCTTCCTGCAGCAACCTTAGTTTTTCTTAGTCTTCTTAGTCTTCTGTTCTCCATGAATGTGGCGGGGCGTTCCGTCCGCCAGGGGCTGGAGGTCTGCCTCCGATCTGGCTGGAGAGGCGCGGCTGTCGTCCATTAGAGGGTGGAGGAGTGGCCGATGAACAAGCTACTGCGTATCGGAGAACTGGCGATTAAGTGTTTTTTTTTTTTTATCTCTCTCTCCTCTCTCTCTCACTGCCGCTCCACGTTGGCCTTTTCCCTCTCATTTAAAGTTTTTAATTTTACAGTGTTTTTTTGGGGGGTACTACACTTTTACAGGAAGTACCCCCCCCCCCATTTAATTATTTCTGTTTCCCTCCCATTGTCCCCTCCCTCGTCCAGGTAGATGGGGATGACCTGCCGGCAGATGGGGCAAAAGGCACGCCCCTCCCCAGGGAAGGGGGGGGGGGGTGTACGTCATGCCGGGGGCTCCCCTGCCTGAGAGAACGAGGAAGGAATGTGGCAGGGCAGGGGATGGGGCTGGGTCGTGATTATACACAACCGGTCCCTTCTCAGGCTAATCAAGCCTCCGAGAGGGATAAAGGCCGACTGCGGAGGATTGTGCGGGAGAGAGAAATAGTTTACGGACATGTCCTTCATGTGTGTTTGTGTCTTCTGTTTAAGTTTTATATTAAACTATTATTTATATTGAAAAGCCAGTTCTCGCCTCTTCCTTTCCATTGACTTCTTTACAGTTTCATAATATGCTCATTTAGAATCTGGCCAAAATTGTATTTTAGAAGGCAGCATAATATTGCTGCTTACCTTTTGAAACCACCATAGCGACGGGAGCATGGCTATGATGCCTTAAAATGCTGTCTAGGTAGGCTGAGTGCATTTATTTCTTTCACTATATGAAACTCACAGACAGTTACTGCATTGCTACAGCTGATGCAATATCAGGAAATTTCATCTGTGTGTTAATATTTTCGACTTTGAGTCCTAATGTTTACACCCATAAAACTTATGACTGCATCAAAAACATCAATAAACTATTAAAACCCCATGTAACCCTACACAATGTACTATGACAGTACAAAAATAAGATGGTAATACCATTTTCTTTATTTTTTATTTTTTTTTACATGTACCTTGGAACAGGGGTGGACTGGGAAGAGAAATCGGCCCAGGATTTTACATTGAAACTGGCCCAAAAGTTGTTGTCGCTGTCCTTTTCTGCATATCACGGCGCTGTTTTGTGGCCCATTCTGCATAACGCGGTGGCTCATTTCAGCATAGTCCCGGTTCTCCCGATGGCCAATCCACCCCTGATCGGCCCCAAAGTGCATCGGCCCACCGTGAAAATGCCTGGTATGCCAGATTACCAATCCAGCCCTGCCTTGGAAGTACAATGCTTTTTTGGACATGCACCATGTTAATGCCATATTATTCTTTAAGTACCTTCAAGCACCATGTAACCCTTCCAAAACTTTACCTGAAAGTTAAAAATGACCATGGTAATATACTATTTTTATACATGTACCATGGAAGTACCATGTTTTCTTTGGAAATGTACCATAGAAGTACCATGTTATTTGTTCATGTACCATAGTAATACCACAGTACTCTTTGAAGTACCTTCAAGCATCATGTAACCCCTCCAAAAAATTACCCTGACAGTAGATTACCCTGGTATATTTTTAACATATACCATAGTATGTTTTAGCAAAACTATTTCGTTGTTATGTTATTACGATTGCATTGTGTCCAAAAAACATGGTAACATCTGTATAGGGACTGCAACATTTAAATTCAAGCAGCAATAAATATAGAATAATAAACAGTATAAAATAAAATGCATTGCTCTAAAGGTCTGCCATTGCAATGAGAGAGCTGTGAGAGTTAAAGAGATGCTGCTACGGTCTATCCATGCAGAAACAGAGGAAGAGCCTCCCTGAAAATGGGACAGATCCTGCTGTGACTGTACACACTGTCCTCAGTGCTAACATCAAGAAAAAGTGCCATCTCTCTGTCTCTTGTCTTGTCTATCTGTCTCTCGTTGGCTCTAATTAATGGTGGCCCCCTCCCAGCAGGCATCCCGCATTTCCATAGCAACGCTGCTCTGCAGTCGATACCGGTCGCTGGTCTCCGTGGTAACAGTGAGTTGGGATGCGAGAGGTTCTGTCTTTGTGATTTGGGCTGCAGTGTGGGAGAGGGCTGCAAGCAAACACAATTCCAAAACACAATCACCAACTTGTATCTCCACAGCAGCTAAAATACACTCTTCATACAACTGTTCTCGACAACCTCAAAGAACTTCGAACAAACATACAAGTCTCGAACAGTACAATGGTATATATCAAAGTTGATACCATCACTGAACCATGGTAATGCCAAAGGACTTTTGTGAGGGCTAACCATAAACCTGTATACTTACCAAAAAGTTTATACTAACACACATTTCTTAATGGAATGGTAATATAGATACAATTAGTAGAACTACACCTTTCAAACGAACAGTTAAAAAAAATTATAATAATATTTCACTCACCCTTATGTTTTTCCAAACCTGCATGACTATTTTATGCAGAACACAAAAGGACATGTTTTAACCCAAAATGTAGTCCCTTTCAGAGAAAATCATGATGTGTTCACATGAGAGCTTGCTTTGTTTAGCACTAAAAACAATGCAAGTTCTCACATCAACACGTGGCCCACTGTGAACGAGCTTCTCTCATGCACTCATGATCTTGCAACGGAAGTCTTTGTATTGAAAGGAGGGACTGCAATATTCATTACATTATCTCCTTTACAGGTCAGGACTAAGGCTAATCTAGCACCCGCACTCATTGCTTATGCAGCCATGCGCTTGTACTCCAGGCAGTATATGTTCTGACATGTTGAGCCTAGGTGCTCATGTAGCAATGTATGTTTGAATTTGGCTTGTATAATTTACAGCTCCCACCAATCATTTTCTGTCCTCTCTCACCTCAAAAACTAGCACCAGAGATGCATAAATGAGAACTACTGTGGTATATAAACATTTATACAACAGTTAGTTCCAGAACTAACTACTCCAGAAGTCTCAGAACATCAGCACTTGGACACTTCACTGCTTTTGTTCATGCCGTTCTAAACTAAAGTGTAAGAGAGCAGCGCAGAGAAGAGCAGTGCAGATGAGAGTGGCTAGATGAGTGTCTTTTAATTTATCACTGTGGTATTAAAGGTTTTGGCCAGCAGGTGGTGACAAAATAAACTTTTTTATGTCTTATGAGCCAGTTAAGTTTGACGTTCATAGCGTCAGCGCACGTCAGCATTGATGTTTCTTTGAAGTCATCAGCATTGTCTCTCACGCCGTGATCGCTCGGAGTACTACTACATCACAGTTGGGAAATACAGTTAAAGTAACAGCTTCAACATTAAGGCATATCACAACAGAGAGACACGTCTGACTGAGAAATTGCACATACACTTACCTGATACTACTGGATACTGGAGGGTCCATGTTGGTAAATGTACACAGAGTACGCACCGGCTACTGTGAAATACTCGGGGGACCCATCGGAATCACAGCCGTGCTGATGTAGTGCCATATAGCACTCTTGCTTGTAAGATATTGCTTTAATATAGGAAAAACATTTGATTACACAAATGGAAATCCAATCTGAGCCTGAGGGCAGTGGTGGCTCAGTGGTTGAGGCTCAGGGTTACTGACCAGAAGGTTGGGGGTTCAAGCCCCAGCACAGATTGCCACTGTTGGGCCCTTGAGCAAGGCCCTTAACTCCAGGTTGCTCCGGGGGGATTGTCCCTGTAATAAGTGCACTGTAAGTTGCTTTGAATAAAAGCGTCTGCCATGTTATACATTATACATACATACATACATTAACATGTAAATGTAATCAAGATATGTGTGTGTGTGTGTAAATGCAGAAAGTTTTCTGTTAGGTTTAGGGGATAGAATATAAAGTTTGTACAGTATAAAAACCATTATGTCTATGGAAAACACCATATGTCCCCATAAAACATGGAAACCAAACATGTGTGTGTTGGTAATATAATGAGCACTCGAGACATGCTGCAGTCTAATCACCAATCAAAACATAAGAGCCTGGAAATGACCATTAAAATAGATCGGAAAGAGGAAAGGGTATTTCATTGGTTAGGTTTTATTTAAGTATTTATTCTAAGATATTAAATTATTAAATTAATAAGAAACAAATGAGACAACTGTTGAAACACAGTAAGATTATGTTGATGTAGCCCATAACATTTTTTGTTCATATTGAAATCTTTGAAATCACGAGTTTTGATTGCAAGCTCAGCACACTAATTTCTCAATTTCTCTTTGCCTTCTTGTGTGAGGCCTTGAAGCCCTGATCCAATCACAGTACAAAATTAGTCTCACACAGTCATTCTTGAACTGAAGTGAAATTTTATTGAACTACTGAATTGGTTTAAAAATTCCATGGTCAAATTCAGCTCCTGTTTAAATCAGTGAGCTCAGAACTCAAAGCAGACTTATTCTTGGGTCTATTAGATTTATTCTTTTTCAAACACTTGCACAAAAAAATTCACGAAGTTAAATTTGACCTCAGGTCTGAATGTTTCCTGTGATCTTGCCAGTATAATCTCTTAACAATTGCAATGTTGTTATTCAGAAATAATTAAATGAAATAAACAGGACTAAAAAATCTAACTAATGATTAGGGTTGGGAAACAGGAACTGCTTGTTATTCAGAACCGCTTCAATTGAAATAAAATAAAAAAACTGAATGATTTTTTATTTTTTCTATCAGTTCTATCAGGAAGACTCGCAGACTTGAGTGAAATTTAAGATGACATTTATTTGATGAATATAAAACAGAAAAGTAATGTCTCTCTTTGGCATATGGCAGACCGAAGAAGTTGTACTTGGAACCGTCATATCCTGCCGGAGATAGGAGGTAGTGGCGAGGAGCCTACCCCCGTGCAGGATGGGACTCAATTGGTGGTGGTGGGGTGGTGGAGGTTGCCATGTTAGCACACTGAATCAGCAATGTGATAGATTGTGAGCAGACTTATAAAGCAATGGCTTACATGTGATTGGCTAGGAATTACCTAGCTAATGGTGCGATGACGTACAGCTGCTAGTCTTCCCGCTAGAGCATGCATTCTTCCACAATGCAGACGGGACATCATGCTAAAATTCAGTGTTTTCCTGAACTTCCTTTTAGTGGCACTGCATCACTGCTACTCAATCAGCAGCGTAAAACATAAGTGTAGCTTGTGATTCCCAAACAAATGACTCTTATGAGCTGGTTCTTTTGAATCTGTCACACAAAACAGCATAACCTGTGCAGTCCAATTCCTAAATGAATCAATATAATGAGCCAGTTCTATTAAATCTATAGAGTGAATCATACAAAGTAACCAATATAGTCAGATTCCCAAATGAATTACTCAGTTCTTTATAATCTACAATGCAAAACAAACAGCATGACCAGTGTAGTCTGATTCTAGAACAAAATAATCTTTTTAGATGGTTATTTTGAATCTAAATAATGAAGCATACAATGTAACCAGCATAGTCCAATTCCCAAATGAGTTACTCATCCTTTTGAATCTACAGTATACTACACATGTGAATATATGACCAGTGTAGTCCAATTTAAAAATGTAATGACTCTTATGAGCCTACTGTTTTGAATCTTGAGCATGAGACAGTCATTTTTGAACTATGAACAATGCCTTTAATGGGCAACAGGAGCAGATTCAAATAATACAATTTCAAGTAGTCTGTCCTACACAACTCTTCACATTTGCTGCCAGGGGGTTGGTGTTAGATGATGACATTATAATCCTAACCGATCTCATGAAATGTCATACATAATTTACGAGTACGGTCTCACACGATATTGTTCTCATAAACTTGTATCAGTTCATCACGTACAAATTCCCAGATGTCTAATGCAGAAGTAAGCGTGAGTTCCACGCACAAGGCGTTAAGGACATACTTATTAATATTATGGCCTAACCCAAATCCCTTATCTAAACGTAACCAATCAGTAGAGTATGTAAACATGATGGGAAGCTTTTGTGTGTAACAGAAGCAAGTAATTATCAGGTATTAGATGGAAACAATGTCCAGCGACATCATTGGCTGTAGTGAAAGTCGTAGGAATTCAAACGAGAGCAGTCGCACATATCATACGATTTAGCCAAATTTAGAAAAGTCATACGAATCCTAACGATTTCGCTGTGAGAGTGTGTTGTTTTAATCTGTGTGTGACACCAGTTCTATTCCAGTCAGATAACTGTTTATGTAAAACATGTAAGCAGTAAATCGGAACAACTACATTTTTAATAAGACAAAACAAACGGGTTCCAAAACCAAATCCTCTAATCCCCAGCTGTAACCCTCCCTCTCACACAAACAGCCCATATGCATACAGAAATTGCAAACAAGAGCAGGCTGGGACACAAGGATGATTGCATAGCTTCTCTGTCTCATATATCTTTACGTGTGTGTATGCGAGAAAAAAAAAAGTGCTGGCAGTACATTTAAAATGTAATAAATATATCTTAAAAATGTATAATTAAAAAACAATTTAACTTTAGTATATATTGAATGGCTTTTGTTGACAAATTTGTCGTAATTTTGTCAAGCCTGATCTTTTAAAGACTGCTACTGTTAAGTCTTCTAAAGCCATAATGAAAGGATAAATAGTGTCTCTGATCTGTCAAGCTCAGAAAAGGGGTTGAAACAACACCATACAACCACAAATAAGTAATAAGACTCCAAGTCAGCTGAAGTCATTCAATCACTTTGTGTTGAACAGAATGAAATGTAAGTCATTATTCACTCTCAATTCAAATGTGCTGAAAAGACAATGTTGCAAGAACCAAGGAGGTCTGATGATATTAATGAAGCCACTATATTTTATTTCAGTGTTTTATTAGCTGTCCAAGCACCAAAGGTGTTGTAACCCCTATTGCATTTTTTAGTTTTCTTCTCAAAGCTCCGTTCACACCGGCAACGAAGCGACATGATCCCATTCATTTTCAAAGAGAGCAGCACATCGACTCTTGGCAAAACGAGCTGTTGCGACCATTGGCGACAGAAATCGCCTTGGCGAGTGACAAGACAAAGTTGAGAAAATTTCAACTTTATGCAAACGAAGTGAAGTGAAGACATTGGAGCTCACGTCATTCATCTCCAGGTAGTGAGTGAGATGCTGGAGTCGAGTGCAGGCAAGATGGAGAAGTTAAAAGTTCCTGTGAGCAATTACACTGTTCTGTACCATTGTCTGTAACCACATACAAGGATATGGGCTAATAAAATGATGCGTGAAAAACCGTGTTGGCATTCTGAGTGATTTTGATTCATATACTAATTTAACGTTCTTCATGTTTAATGATATGATGTACTGAACACTGCTGCAGGTTATACAAAAAAAATACTCTCTCTCTTGCAAAATATTCCTTTTTAGAAGCAATAGAACTGCTTTCTGGTCAAACTAGAATGACATCTTAGTTTTACCAGCAGTTTACCATTTGCAAACAGAATTTCCAAAGCTACAATGGCCAGCTGTGCAGTCCACCAGTAACATTAAAGCGACAGCAATAAAAACGTCCACCAGCAACACAGATCGCTGAGTCTAGCGACACCAAATGTCAATGTTGTTTGCGGTGTGAATGGGCTTTAGGGCACCCTATTGTATCATTAGTAGTAGTATTATTATTTGTATTCCTCCCCAATGAGAGTCTATGGCAGCCCTTTGAATGCTTGGCACACTGATAGGGGTGGGCATGAACAGCCCCCATACCAAATCTTTAGGACAAACTCCATAGCGCCACCTCCAGTTCAAAAATTCATTTTTCTTTGGTGTGCATCATTTGAACCATTTGTCCTAGAAACAATATACATTTTTAATCTGATTTCTCTCCTCTTGATGATTGCAATGGATCACTTACATTAAAACTCCACCCATTACAGTGGCCGACATCTTGGATTATGATGTTGTTATCTGTTTATTATCACAGGCCCACTGGTGTTCCATTTGGTGTTTTTAACTTTAATGTAACTTGTTTTCTTTACAATCAAATCCTATTATAATCTTGATAAACTATATATATATATATATATATATATATATATATATATATAAGAAATGTTTTCTAAAATTTGGTACATATTTTCTACAGACCCTCCTGACCTAAATGTATAAATAGGATTTTCATTCATCATGTCGTTTGGAAGATATAAGCTCATAATGACAAATTGGCCTGTATTTTGTGAGCGGAATATTCTTAAACTTGAACTTAAAGCATAGTACACATGGACAACATAATATTTCACAAGTCAAAAGCAAAATTTCATACATTTCCAATAAAAGGGGTGCTATAACTAAAATCCTATGTGTGCAACTGTGATCTAAGCAGTTGAAATTTGACATCCACAGGATGTATTTGGTCAACTTATATTCAGCTATGCTTGGACACCGATAATTGCCACTTGTGGTTATATTAAACAATTTGATTTGTTATAAGAGTGAAAAGGGACTTAAATTTCATCATCATTTTCATTCTGAACAAGAACCATTTCTCAGTTCCCAACCCTACCTCAGATTGTAAACAAGCTCACCCACATGCATGGCAGCACAGAAATCTCATCTCTCTCTCTCACACTCTTTTCTGTTTTTCTCTTTAACACATACTCACTAACCACACACTACGAGAAAAGCAATATATAAAGAGATCATAGACAGTATTGACTGACTCAATGAGGGAAGTGACAATGAAAACAGAGTGATCCTATAGGTTGATTCTAGGAGCAATACAAATTATCATAATTTTTTTGTCATCCATAGTCTTTAGTAAAACACTGAAGTATTCTGATAAGATGCCCTCACTTTCAGTCTCTCTCCTCCATTTCTCTCATTTACTGTTAATGAGAGAGTGACTGAGCCAGAGGGTGAAGAAAGGCGAGAGAAAGGAAGAGACGGAAAATGAGAGTTAGTGTGCAATTTTACCATCCAATCCGCAAGTCATGTTTTTTATACATAAAAGTTGAACAATAAAGGGCAAATTCACTAAACAGTTGCACTGCTTTTGCACATGGTATTTTAGAACAAAAACCTGCATTTTATTTATTAACCACCAGCAATCTAGTTTAAGCAATTGCAATAAGCAATGACATTTCTTTATCTTTTTGTGTATTTAAATTAAGTCATTGCCATTCCTTTTCACTCTAACACATCTCCTTTCTATGGAAATTCAGCATATTATTGATTGCGCTTCACAATTCCCATCATGCTATTACCGCGAAATAAAAGCAGGCGTTAAAAATAATTTTAGATAAAAGAGATGTTTGTATATATCATTTATAACCTGGCACATTTCCAGATGTGTGGTGTAGTCAAGACAACTTTCAGCATGTCAAAGATATGATTTGCAGGGCTCGACATTAAGCATTGTCATGTGCTTGTTATTTTGATTGATCATTCACTTGAGTAAATAAGTTACTTGTCCGGAGACTAAAACAAAAGAAAGGACACAAAAAGAAAAAAGAAAAGCCTCCATCATGATCATTTACACCTAAGAACCATTAAGAACATATAGCAGAAAGACAGCAAATCATTACTCACCCTACAGCCTGTTTGAATATCTCACTTCTGAGGAACACAAAATTAGATTTTTGGCAGAATGTTAATCACAGTCACTATTCACTGTCTCTGAATCTTTTATCTTCTTCTCCATAATATAAAAGTGGATTGAGACAGAAACGAGCATTTTCCCTAACATCTCCTTTTGAGTTCCACGGAAGATAGAAAGTCAGGCGGGTTTGGAACAACATGAAGGCGAGTAATGATGACAGAATTTGAATACATTCATTAACATTAGATAATGCATTAGCTATCATGAACGAACAATGCAGAATATTTTACAGCATTTATCAATCTTAGTTAATGTTAGTTCCCTCTCGAGAGGTCTCTCCTATTGCGTAAGTAGCTTACGCTATGGGAAAACTCAGTTTCTCGAGAAATATTGAAGTCTTTATGTAAAACGCATTGCAGCTGCACAGCAGACAGCAATGAGCGAGGCAGCTCGGTCTAGCTGTGCTGCGGCAACTTGCTCGAACCAATGACGGGGCGACTCTGAACGCGCGACCAATGAGCGCGGCCACGCCAGCGCCAGAGCCCGCCAAGATTAGCGTGGCTAAGGCTATATATTAGGCGCCCTGTCATGAGAGTTCTTTAGATTTAATCTCCTTCAGTGAAGACCTTCTCTTCGCTGGATCCTCCGGATTGTTGGAGTCTTTTCAGCCGCCGTTGACAAGCCTACAGCAGGACTGCTAAGAGGACGCCGGCGCCTTCAGCCGCTTCGAAGCCTTCTGCTACGCCATCCGGCGCGCATCACTGATATCCTTTTTACTTACAAGTGTTCAGCCTCTGCGACGCTTTTGATTTAAGTAAAGAGCAATTTTCGAGGCGTTGTTCCAAATGCCTTTAACCTGTGCCTCGTGCAGAGGCCCTCTTCCTGACGGGGACCGCCACGTTATCTGCACTCGCTGCCTGGGACCTGACCACGCAGAAGCTGCTCTCATTCAGGGCGGATGCCCGAATGTGACTCCCTGGGCCTCGCCGAGCTGGCGCTCGCTTTGCCGCCTCGGCACGAACGAGCCTGCTTCCACCGTGCTGCCGTCTCCTCCGTTCGAGCCGCGCAAGAAAAAGCGCCGCTCACAGAGGCTGCCAGAGCACGCGGAATTCAGTGACGTCACGCCGGGCCAGTCCCCGCGTGCTTCACCACTACCCAAGATCTCCCCGCCGCCAGTCCATTTCACGCAGGCGGACCAGCACCCCTCCAACAGAGCGGTGGGTCGTTCGGCGCGTCAGGGGACGACGGTGAAAAGGATGACAGCCTTTCTATTGACGCTGCATCCGACGACTGGCCGGGCTCGGCCTTCGACCCCGCGCAGTCGACATTACCGGACACGAGCGCGGGCACCAGCATGGACTCTGAGATCGTCCGCATCCTGTCCAAAGCCGTGGAAGACCTCGGCTCGACTGGTCTTCTCCGGAAGAACCCGCCCGCAGCTTGCTGGACGAGTGGTTCCTGCAGGGGCGCCGGCAGGACCCTCGACAGAGACCCTCCCCTTTCTTCCCCGAAGTTCACGACGAACTCACAAAGTCGTGGAAAGCCCCGCACTCTGCTCGCCTGAAGCCTTCTTTCTCTTCCTCGCATTCCTCGGTGGACGGCGCGAGAGAAAGAGGCTATGAGGGAACCCCGCCCCTCGAAGAGGCTGTGGCCAACCATCTGTGCCCACCCTCCACCGCTGGATGGAAAGCCAAAGCTTCTCATCCCTCGAAGCCCTGCCGATCTACCTCAGCTCTCGCCGGCCGCGCATACGCCGCCGCCGGCCAAGATGCGTCAGCGCTTCATTCCATGGCTGTTCTACAAGTTTATCAGGCCAAACTTCTCCGCACCATGGACGAGTCGGGACCTGAACCTGAGGCTTTCAAGGACCTGCGCAGCGCCACTGACGTAGACTATGCGTCACTTCCTGCCCAAGCGCTCCAGCTCGTCTCAGACCGCCTCAGCAGCAGCAGCGATCCAGGGCGGCGCCTCCCATCTCCCAGCCAAAGAGCGGACCTGAAACGGACGCTCGACGCCGCTCGCATTCCGCTAACCGAAGGAAGCCGCCTGAGCAACGGGGTCCTCGGCCCAAGATCGTGCTGAACCCGGAGCCTCGTAAGTCTTCCTAGCAATAGGAAGAAAAAGAGAGAGTGCGTGTCTCGCAAAAGCCGGACCACTCTCTCTTACAGGCGGCTGGAAATGTCTGTACAGCAGTCAATGGGCCAGTCACAGAACTCGCTCACCTGCAATCAAACGCCGTTTTAACGGCAACACACAGAAATCACAAAAAGAGTCATTTTCTGCCTGTGTCACTAAGGGGTCACGTGTCCACACTAAAGTGCGCATTCCCACGTATCAATACTGTCCAAACAGTGCCGAATACTTCCCCAGCTGGACGCACCATATATGTAGATCGTGTGCCTATTGTCATGTATGCACCACTACACGCAAGCACTGTTCCCACAGTTATAAACACTTCCCCAGTAAAAGCGGGAAATACTATAAAGATAGCGCGCGTGCCTGCTGTCCTGCATGCACCCCTACACACAAACACTGTATGCATGGCCAGAAACCCCCCGCCGCGAGCGGGAGGCTTTATGAAAGTGGCGCGCGTGCCTACTACGGTATATGCACCCACACCCATAAGCACTGCCCATACAGTTTCAAACAGTTCTCTGTCTCATGCCGCAAGCATCACAGATGAGACGCGCGAGCCAAGAAACTCCCCGCTAAGAGCGGGAAACTTTATGAAAGTGGCGCGCGTGCCTATTACAATGTATGCACCCCCACCCGTAAACACTGTTGATACAGTTTCAAACATTTCTCTATCTCATGCCGCAAGCATCACGGATGCGACGCGCGAGCCAAGAAACTCCCCGCTAAGAGCGGGAAGCTTTATGACAGTGGCGCGCGTGCCTATTACGATGTATGCACCCCCACCCGAAAACACTGTCCATACAGTTTCAAACATTTCTCCAGCTCATGCTGCGAGCATTTCGGAGATAGCGCGCGTGCCTGTAATCTCACGCGCACCCCTGCACTCGGCACTCAACAAGGCTGCTCAGCGCGCGCCCGCGCCTCTGACAGCTGTAAGCTCAGTGTTAGCACAAGGCAATTTGCCGGTGGGGCCCATACGTCACTGCGACACGCCCCCAGCCAGCATTCAGCCCATATCTGTGCGAGCAAAAGCCTGGGAAAAAATCCCCGACATGCCGAAATGGGTTTTGAACATAATAAAACAAGGTTACTAGCTTCAATTCGCTCGCAGACCACCCCGCTTTTCAGCGGTGGTCGAGACGAAAGTGAGGAGAGATGTGTCACATGTTCTACGCACCGAGGCGCTCAAACTAATAGAGAAGGGCGCTATAGAAACTGTTCCTCCCTCTATGAGCGAGGCAGGTTTTTACAGCCGCTATTTTCTCGTCCGAAAAGGACGGTGGCCTCCGCCCCATCCTAGATCTCAGACATCTGAACAAAGCTTTAATGATTCGCTCGTTCAGAATGTTAACGACCAAACATATCCTCGCGCAAGTTCGCCCGAGGATTGGTTTCTATCAGTGGATTTGAAAGACGCTTACTTTCACATTCGATAGCGCCTCATCACAGGCCTTTTCTGAGATTCAGCTTTGAGGGACAGTCATACCAGTACACAGTACTACCATTCGACCTATCATTGGCCCCCGTACATTCACGAAATGTATGGACGCAGCACTTTCCCCTGAGACAGCGGGAGTGCGAATACTGAATTACCTCGACGATTGGCTAATCATAGCACAATCAGAGAGTCAGTTAACGACGCACAGATCTTGGATTATCAGCCATCTAGAATGCCTGGGTTTGAGAATCAATTTTACAAAGAGCGTGCTATCCCCCAGCCAGAATATCTCTTTTCTGGGAATAGTGCTAGACTCAGTGCAGATGACGGCGCGACTCTGATCAGAGCGCAGCTCTCTGTCGACGCCTTGCAACATCATTCAGACCGGGCGCACGCACCCCCGTCAAACGATTTCAAAGGATGCTCGGTCTCATGGCCTCGGCATCAGCTGTACTCCAGCTAGGATTGTTGCACATGCGTCCTCTCCAACGATGGCTCAAGAGCCGTGTCCCCACTCACGCGTGGCGCTCGGGCCACTTTTTAATCAGAGCAAATCACGGCTGTATAAAAGCCCTGACGCCCTGGAAAGCCGCCGACTGGTATCGCACAGGCATGAGTCTGGGCGTGAACACACGGAGAAAAATGATCACGACAGATGCCTCCAAAATAGGATGGGGGGCCCTTTACGAGGGCAGGCCTGTCTCCGCTATAATATATAGGTATATTCCTAAAGTGCTCTCCACACCCTTCAGAGTACAGGTGATATCTCTGGCAGCGCTATCGTCCCCAGCGGACGAAAGCGACGCTAATTTACTCTGCCGGTCAGGGCTCAGAGTATATTTGGAGCGTTCTGCCCGTTCAGACAGGCGGAAAAATTATTCAGTATGCTTTGGTGGCCGCACTAAAGGTCTCGCAGTTTCAAAGCAAAGAATATCGCGCTGGATAGTGGATGCTATAGCGCTAGCTTATGAAGCCAAGGGCCTTCAATGCCCCTTAGGCATCAGAGCTCACTCTACGAGGAGCATGGCCTCCTCGTGGGCGTGGTCGAGTGGGATACCCATTGAAGATATTTGTGCGGCGGCAGGCTGGGCCTCGCCTTCGACATTTATAAGGTTTTATAACCTACAGGTCCCCTCATTGCATTCCAACATTCTATCAGCCTGATTGTAGAATGGACTGGAGTATGTATATGCTGAGCATTATCTCCTCCCTTATAGGTCCGTCTCTGACTGACTTAGAGGATTTTTTGTATGCATATCAATACATAGAAAAATCAGTACATAAGTTATGTGCTTGTGTTTTTACAATGAGCGCCCCACCATGGACCTCCTTGGGGCAAAGGCGCTCTGTATTTTCCCATTATATAGCTCGCCGTTGGCCGGCTTGTTGGATAATCACTTTGCTTTAAGGCTCAGGCATCCGCCTCTGGCTTTATAGAGCGAAGTCAGCAAGCACGGCGTTTTGCATGGTGTTCCCATAGCGTAAGCTACTTACGCAATAGGAGAGACCTCTCGAGAGGGAACGACTCGGTTACTAACGTAACCTCGGTTCACTGAGAGGAGGGAACGAGTATTGCGAAGCGCGCGCTCATTGGTCGCGCGTTCAGATTCGCCCCGTCATTGGTTCGAGCAAGTTGCCGCAGCACAGCCAATGACCGAGCTGCCTCGCTCATTACTGTCTGCTGTGCAGCTGCAATGCGTTTTACATAAAGACTTCAATATTTCTCGAGAAACTGAGTTTTCCCATAGCGTAAGCTACTTACGCAATACTCGTTCCCTCCTCTCAGGGAACCGAGGTTACGTTAGTAACCGAGTCGTTACTAAACCAAATATGTAAACATTAGTTCATAGTGAAAGAACTAATGGTTACATATACAACATTTTATTTTAATGCTTGAAAATGTATTAATATACTGTATGTTGGAATTAACATTAACCAAGATTAATAAATTATATAAAAGTGGTGTTTATTGTTACCTGATGAAGTTCAATGTCCAGGTGCTAAACTAGCACAGAGAGTGCATGCCAAAAACTGTGCTTTTACATGGTGTAATTCATTCTTAGTGATTCTAAGTGTTTTTTTATTTTTGGAATGAGATTTTGGAATGAGATTGAGACATGTCGCAGGCCAAACTCGAACATGCACCACAGCACAATCATGTCAACATAATGTGTTCTAACCCCTGTGCCATGGCTCTAATTTCTGTGTATTTTTCGTGATAAGAGGATGTGATCTTTTTTTCAATTGGATTCCTCTATTCTATTCTATTCTATTCTATTCTATTCTATTCTATTCTATTCTATTCTATTCTAGTGTAGTCTAGTTTAAATCTGAAAAACCTATATATGGTTTTTAAAATCTATTTGCTAAAAACTCTAAAACTGACTGACATTGTTAAATATTTTTTCAAAAGTGACTGAAGATATTAAAAAGGGATTAATACCCCACTAGATCTATGCCTTGCCTCCACAGAATTGTTCATTCATATTCTAAGTTCTCAGGATACAGAGTCAATTGGTCTAAATCCGAAGCTTTGGCTCTGACAGTGTGCTGCCCAGCGACGGTTTTTCAGCTGGGCCTCTTCCAGTGGCCCAAATAGGGCATTAAGCACTTGGGCATTTTATTTCCAGCATTTTTTTGTGATTTAGTTAGAGTTCATTTTGGCAGGTGGGCTTCATTACATTTATCTATGTCTGGGAAGGCTAATGTTCAACAAAACTCAACTACCTGCTACAATCTCTCCCTGTAGATGTCCCCTCTCTTATTTCAAGCAATTTGATAGCATAGCAAAGTACTTCATTTGGAATGGTAAACATCCCAATTACATTTCAATAAGTTACATACACCGGTTGACAAGTTGGGCTAGGCCTACCCAAGATTTTGTTTTATTATTATGCATTCGGTCTCAGACATTTGGATCCTTGGTCGCTTCCACCTGAGAGAGCCCCTCCTTGTTTATGTATTGAACAGGAAGTTCTTGCCCCTATTTCGCCATTGCAAAGCCTTTCTATCAAACTAATTGGAGATGTTAATTACACCCCCTTATCTCGCATTTGCACTCGGTATGGACAAGAGTGTAAAGAGTGTTTAATTCGGACATTTATTTAAACATTGCCTAGAGCATTAGGCTGAACCACAAATTCTGTATTAATAAGTCCCCTTTCTGCAGGTCAGAGTGGATTGTGAGGGAGGTTAATACGCTCTATGACCTATATGAGAGTGGAGTGTTGAGATCCTTTGAAAATTTGATTCAACATTTTGGTATTCCTAGATTTCAGTTTTAGGTATTTACAGCTGCGCCACCTGCACTGTACTATTTTTGGGAGTAGCATAAACCAACCCTAAAGCTGCAGATACTCTGGGAGTGGTGATTACTGCTTTTGGAAAAGGTCATGAGGCATCAGTGTATTACTCCCTGCTAATTCAGAGTCTGGGGACGGAGCTTTAACTTCTATCAAGAGATTATGGGAGAAAGATTTAAACTTGATATTGATGGGGGGAGTGTGGGCTAGGTTTCTATAAAACGTCAAGTCTGTATCTAGAGATGCAAGGGTGTGACTAATGCAATTCAAGATTTTACATAGTTGTAGCAGCGGGGGCATGGTCAAGCGCCCGTCCGGGAGAGAAAAGCGGTAAGGGCGCTTACACCTGAGCTAAATTATGTCTAACACCTGTGTCTAATTGCAGTAGCATGAGGAGAGCGGCATAAAAAGCAGCAGCAACAGAGCCTCAGGAGAGAGAACCCGACACCACGAGCAAGATTTGTGTGATGTCATTTGGGATAATTGTTAACATATTAAAAGGAAAACCTTACCTTTGATGCCGTTTCCCGTCACTTCCTTACTGGAAAGTTCTACAATAGTCTATTGGACCCCCTCTAGATTGTATAGGCTTGGTCTTAAAGACACACCAAACTGCTAGCGATGCCAATCTGAAGATGGAGACACAACCCATGTTTTTTGGTGGTGTTTTAAGATCCAAGAATTTTGGTTGAAGGTTCAGTTTTATGTGTGACGTAATGGGCATTCTAATTTCATTTTGCCCCAGACTCTGTATTTTGGCGATGGGGCGGTCAATATGTGGATGAATATGTGGATAAACACAAACAAAATTGGGTTCTGACCAGTGTTATGATAGGCAGATAGCTTATCTTAAAGGGATGGAAGTCGGCTGGAGTGCCATCATTTCAGGAGTGGTGTGCGGAGATGAGGAGGGTGGCAACATTCAAGAAGGTGTCATGTAGAAGGCTGGGGATTTGTGATTTGTTTGATAGGAAATGTGTCAGTTATTTGGCATTTTTGGGGGACATTCATGGAGGGGCTTTGGAGAGAGAGATTAGTTTTGGACGTATATGATTATTATTATTATTAATTTTTTTTTGGGGGGGGGGGGTGTATTCTTATGTGTGACCACAGGGGTGTTGAATTTGGGGGGCAGGGTGGGGTTGGTGATTGGGCAGGGGTAATAGTGGGGGTTAAATGTTGATTCAATGTATATATGTTGTGTTTTTCTGTGTTATATCTACAAAAATATTTTAATTGAAAAAAAAAAGGATTAATACCTCCAAAATCCCCAAAAATATATTTCAGGGAAAGCAGACTCTGGCATGAGGCCTCAGAAATTAAACAAATACTTAAAAAAAAAAAATTAAGTGCAAAATGTTTCCTTTTAGGGGCAGACTTTAGATTGGTTTAGTATATAGTCATTTTAAATAACTTTATATAAACACAGCACAAGTCTATGGCATATCCTCATGTAGAAAGTTACTGTAGGTAAATGTGTGTGGTTGAGAGAGAGAGAGAGAGAGAGAGAGAGAGAGAGAGAGAGAGAGAGAGAGATAGACTGAAGTTCTATTAATTAATTGTTTCTACAGCAGAGTGAACATACAACATCAGACAAACATCTCACCTCCTGACAACAGACAAGGGTGACATCCACTGGAACAGTCTGAGTGTGTGTGTGTGTGTGTTTGAAGATGGGAGCCCAATGTATGCCCAATGAGCAGTGTTTCCATGGAAACAGATGTGGGTGTTCAAGGTGCATGTCAAGCTGAAAAATACATTTCACACGTGTGTGTGCGCGCGTGCGTGCGTGTGTGTGTGTGTGTGAGAGAGAGAGAGACAGAGAGGCTGGGCATGTTGTTGTTTAATGTTTTCGATAGATGAAGATGGACAAATGTGTTATGATAACACTTAGTACATTTACATGCTCTTTAAAAGTTACATTTAATGTCGGAAAATAAAGAGTGATTTGTCTTTTTAAAACGCCATGCAAGACTGAATTCTCACCAGTTCGATTTTTTTGAGCTCAGACTAACAGACATAAATAATGAAATTGTACATTATGGACTTCAACAGTCATATATACACATTGTATACACGCATACCACAATTGTCCTCAACGTTGTGCACAAGCTCGTTGCGCACTGTGAAGACTTTGTCATCCTTAGATTGCATATTGTGTCATGCATACTTGGAGAGACAGGTTGACTTTAGCTTGACTACACGAAAAACCAATGGAGCTCAATTATAAAGGTGCATGTAAACATACCTTTACTGTAGCTCTGTGCAGGTATCCTAATGTTGCCAAATAATATTTAAAGACATAAACAGCAAACTGAACTATTTATTAAATATATTAAGTTGTTACTTTATATACATAAACAATTTTAAAAACATGATATGAAATACAAAAGCTTCACAAGCCCAAGACAGACAAATCGAACATCCTGTTCTACTCATGTGTTGACACACAGTGCAGCACATGCAGGGACAGTCCCACAGGAATAACCCAAGGGTGACTGTCATGTTCAAGGTCAGAGTGGTGATGGAACACCTTTGTAATATGGGTCGACCAACACTATATGGGTGTAAACACTGCTTCCAACATTGCCCTGTCCTGACAAAGGAACATAGGCTCAAACAATGTTGTGAGCTTGGGGCAGGACAACGTGTGAACAATAGCAGATGGGGGAAGTGTTTGGGAAACCTGTTTGAAAGCAGTGATGCAATTGCAATTTGATGCTCCTGGTTGTAATTATTGGTGCTAGTATTGCAGAAATGACACACAGCAGCTAAGAAGCAGATGAACAGGTTGTTTGAAAACACCATCTGACATCTGGAGTCCTCTTTCCTCCCAACACTGAAAGCCTGGGAATTATTAAAAACTCCAGAGCAGCAGGAGAGCCGAGGAAGAGATGCCCTTTTTTCATAACTGATGCAGCTTGATGATAGTTTTCTCTAGATCATAACATTTCTCTTTCTTTCTTTCTTCCTATCTTTTATTTTTAAATTTTTCGCTCTATTTATTTTGTCTCTTGTTGTTTCGTTCTTTCTTTTTCTCATTCTTTCATTCTATCTATTTTGTTCTTTTGCTCTTTCTTTTGTTATTTCGCTCTAATAATTTTTTTCTCATCATTTTGTTCTTTCTTTCTTTTTCTCATAATTTTTTCATTCTTTTTCTCATTCTTTCAATCTTTTTTTAATTTGCCTTTCTTTCTCTTTCTTTCTTTCAGTCTTTCTTTCCTTCTCTCATTCCTTCTTTTGTTTTTTCAAAATTTTCTCTCTATTTTGTTATTTTGTTTTTATTTATATTATTCTAACCCTAACCCTAACCCTAAGCCTTCTTTCTTTCTTTCTTTCTTTCTTTCTTTCTTTCTTTCTCGTTCTTTCTTCCTTTCTTACCTTCTTTGTTCTTACCTCATTGTTTCTTTTTTCTGGTCACAAAATGCATCAAGGTAAAAAAAAAGGTATCCCCCACTTGGGATAAAAGGCTCCCTCACTTGGGGTAAAAGGCCCCTAGGGGGTTTAAAGTGATATCAACCATTTCCTGTTAATTTCAAACACATTTGGTATTTTATTACAACTCAAGTATTCTATGAACAAACTCTATTATGATTGGATGAGTGAATGTGAACCAACGTTGAATATTTTTCATATCAAATCTCTTCCCCCACTTAAGAAAAATTATGTATAACACGCAACGATCTGAAGAGGAGAATTGTGCAGTGCAAAGTACTGTTGTAGTTTTTATGCTATTTAGTGTTTTGGGAGAAAATCAAATCAATGGAGCCATTTAACATGTAGAGCCTTTAGCCCTTTTGTACCTAGGGCTGGGCAATAAGACGATGTAATCAACGATGTCTTACAAAGATCCCAATTCAGATTGTGACACTCATTTACAGGCGATGATTGACAATATTGGGAAATAGCAAAACCATGGATCTGGGAAGTCACCAAATACTGTATATTAAACAGCAGCCCAGGGTATGAAATTAACACCTGTTGCCCGCAAAATGCAACAAGGCTGAATCCAGACTGCAAGCTCCTTGTCCAAATGTATTTCATGTGGGTAATTTTGCTCATCTACCCTCAACAGGAGGGCAACCTATAATATGTCTCTGAGTGACAAATGAGAACAAATGCTGTTAGTCACAAAGATACGTGCTTGAAGAAACACATTTTATTATATTTTTAATAACAGACAAAAGAAAAGCCATTAATGCTTGTGTCTGATTTGCTGTTTGTCCAGAGAAGTGCAGCACGTCATGTGAAACAAGTGCATGTAAAGAGAAAATATAATTCATCTGAAAACTGTTTGCAAGAAGTCTATGAGAATGCTGCAAATTATCTCCAATCATCTCAGGATGTGCTGTGAGTTGTTTCCACGTGGTTAGTATGCATTGCGAATGCAACTCTGCAGGTTGAGTAATATATAAGTACAGTATCTTTGTATTAAAGAAACAAAGACAAAAGTGATTAAATCATAAATTAATGCAAGACACATTCACCTGGAACTTAAATTAAATTAAAATGTATTTTCTTTAGGCAGCATTAACTGTATTACCATAATGCAATACAAACACAAATTTGATAAGAACACATTTGGCAGCATTATTTTGGGAACACAAGGGAATTTATTAGGCTTATATATTTTGATTATTATTGTCTTTACATTTATGATTGTCTTTAGTTCTTAATCTATAGGCTATTAGTAATTTTCCTCCGGATTTGGGGAGGTGGTTAAATAAGATTTTTTGATCACTTCATTATTTTATTGCTTGTTTCATTTAGTGCAATTTGAAGTTAGAAATGTCTTTTGTTTATGTTTTTTGTGTTTCAATTAATTAATATATTTTTTAAAGAAAAATCAATAAAGCAAACAAATTCACCGACCCTCGGCAGGGGGGGTTGACAATATAATCGTATATCGCAATAAAGGTGATTATTGCTAAAATAATTTTTACATATTTCCCAGCCCTAGTTGTACCCCAATATTTTTTTTTGTTATATGCTGTGGTCATCATGAAAATCAGATTGGAAGTCTCTGGTATAAACTTGCTTCTGAAAACTGAAGAGAACGCACACAGCAGACTGCCAGCTTAATCTGTGCCGGTCTGACATACTGATGAATAAACTATGAAGGGAGGAAACAGAACTGACTGTTACACTATTAACATGTGTGTGAGAAAGAGAGAGAGAGATTAAATATAAATGGCTCTGTGATTTCCGCAAAGATTATACAGAAATAATTTCTTATGACTTGGAAGTCAAAGCGTCTATTAATGGGTCTTTAACACACAAAAAGAGAATACACACAAACGTGGTGACATTTTATGAATAATTCTTGCATTGTGGGATTGAGGGAAAGTCACTCAGATGTGAGTTTTAGAATACACGGTTTGAATCACTACAAAAACCTTTCAAGGATGAAGGGAGAAACACTTTACAGTTGGACCAGTGTTTATCTGACTAAACATGAGCCACCTTGGCGATTTATGTACGCTATCGTGGTGGTGCTGTCTGAGCGAATCAAGACGTGCTTGCCCCGAAGTAGCAGGAGAAACCTCCGCAGGGTAAGAATTTACAGCAACTCTAGTTAGTTGGGGCCCCATCATCAGCAAATGCTTTGAGAGGCTAATCAGAGATCACATCTGCTCTGTGCTGCCCACTTCTCTGGACCCATTGTAATTTGCCTAAAGCAAAAACCGCTCCACTGATGATGCCATTGCATCTACAATACACACTGCTCTCTCCCACCTGGAAAAAAGGAACACATATGTGAGAATGCTGTTTGTAGACTACAACTCAGCATTCAACACCATAGTGCCCTCAAGCTTGATGTGAAACTCTGGGCTCTGGGCTTAAACAGCTCGCTGTGTTGCAACACATAGATCCAATGCCATCATTAAGTTTGCTGATGATACGACGGTGTTAGGTCTGATCACTGACATAGATGAAATAGCCTACAGAGAGGAGGTGCACACTATGACACGCTGGTGTCTGGAGCACAACCTCTCCCTCAACGTCAGTAAAACCATGGAGCTTGTAGAGGACTTCAGGAAGAAAGACAGAGAACACAGCCCCATCACCATTAATGGAGCACCGGTGGAGAGAGTCAGCATCTTCAAGTTCCTCGGTGTCCACATTACTGAGGAACTCACATGGACCGTCCACACTGAGGCCGTTGTGAAGAAAGCTCACCAGCACCTCTTCTTCCCGAGATGGCAGGACGTTTGGAATGAACCAACACATCCTCACACGGTTCTACAACAGTACTGTAGAGAGCATCCTGACTGGCTGCATCACCGCCTGGTATAGCAACAGCACAGCCCACAACCGCAAAGCCCTGCAAAGGATGGTGCGAACTGCCAGACACATCATCGGAGGTGAGCTTCCCTCCCTCCAGAACATATATAAAAAAAGCTCGGAGGATCATCAGAGACTCCAGCCACCCTAGTCATGGGCTGTTCTCACTGCTACCATCAGGCAGGCAGTATTGTAGCATCAGGACCCGCACCAGCCGACTACATGACAGCTTCTTCCCCCAAGCAATCAGACTTCTGAACACTTGATCTCTCACGATCAATAATCAGCAATGCACTTTATTAATTTTATATCTCACACTGGACTGTCATAATTATATTCTCCACAATACAACTACTGTATATATATTTTTTATATACTCTTTATTTTATTTTTTTATTGTATGTGTATTCTATATTGTGTGTATTGTTTACTGTACATTGTATATTTTTATTGTGTTGTGTAAGTATGTGTACATTTGATATGTAAATTGTGCTGTGTAAATATGTTGTTTATTGTAATTGGTATATGTCTCGTCACTGTCATCACTGCTATGTTGCTCGGAACTGCACACAAGACTTTCACCTACTGTTGCACTTGTTTACATGGTAGTGTGACAATAAAGTGATTTGATTTGATTGATTAGAAGGGTCTGTGCCGAGGCAAAGTGAGATGTGAAAGTGTGTATCCTTCAGGTCTGCTTCTGCGAACCTATCTAGATGCTGGACACACATTAGAATAAGTTTCCGCGTGAGCACCTTTGAACGGGAGTCTGTGTGAAGCCCGGTTCAGAACTCACAGGTCCAAGATTGGCCACCACGCACCGCCTGCCTTGGGTATGATGTAGTGAGGGCCGTAGAACCCTGGCTTCATCTCGGCTGTAGGAGAGATGCCAGGCACTCGCCCTCCTGTTGGGCGAGTGCCTGGCAAACTAAATCACTTCGTAGAGTCGGATGGTCCTGTCCCGCCAGCACAACAGGTTGGAAGCATAAGCGATGCGTCCAAGCTCCGAGCGGGGGCACTAAGGGGATGATCACGTATGACGTACCCGGTGGGGCTTCGCTGCGGGGGGAGCAGGTAATATGTCAGGGAGCAAAGTTGCGTCCCGAAACAATTGTGCTGTGAAAAAAACTCAAAGCACTTACCTTGCTCCACGTACCCGGCTGGGGGCGTTAAAGTGTCTGAGGAGGAGGTCCTATGGAGGCGTCCTCTAGACTCGTCAGACCCGCCCCGCCGGGAGTCTACAGTCGAAGGCGTGGAGGCGAGGGGGCTGCGTCCATGGTGCCATGACTGTAGGTGCTTGGTGCCAGATCGCCTGGAGAACAGGCGTATGGGGGCACCGGTTAGGTGACCAAAGGAGTGAGGGAACCGCTCTCTTTTTCCTGGCAATGTGGGTACCGTGGCCCGGGCGGAGTGCGTCAAGAGGTTTCCCTCCCGGGCCTCCACCGGGGGATGGAGTGGCCCAGATACCAACTCGGTAGCAGCCATCTCGCTCCTTGGTTTTTTTCGTCTCAGGAATGCTTGGGAGCATTCTGGGTCCCGGTAGTGGTTCGTGAGTCAGGGGAGTCGCTCTGCTGGGGCTGAGAGCTGGGCCCAGGCCGAAGTAGTGCTGCCTGTTGTTTGGAAGCCGCAGGGGGACGCCCTCGGTGAGCAGACGGAGCACGGCTCGAGCTGGAATGGTGGCGAGGCATGATGTGGGAGATGGCCTCCATCTGCTTCCTCACTGTCAAAGACTGCTGGGCAAAGTCTTCAATGGTGTCACTGAATAAGCTGAACTAGGAGACGGGGGTATTGAGAAAGCGGGCTTTGTCGGGGTCCTGCATCTCAACCAGGTTCAGCCACAGATGTCGTTCCTGGACCACAAATGTGTGTGTCGCCTGTCCAAGTGCTGGCGTTGTGACCTTCGTGGCCCGGGGGGCACTATCGGTCATCGAGCGCAGTTCCTGCAGCACATCAGGATCAGGACTACCCAAGTGCAGATCTTCAAGTGCTTCATCAGCATCAGACGCCGCTGTGACGCTCTCTGAAGCAGCGGCGAAATCATCATCCAGCTCGTGGGGTCCGAGGGAGTAAACAGACTGGCCGTGACGCGAGCCAATCTCACCTCGAGCCCGAACAGAAGCAAATCCGTGCTGGGAGGCGGGAGGTTCGTTGGAATTTACCCAGTGAAACCGAGCCTGCTGCAATCCCCAAATCACCTTCATCGCCAGCCATGCTGGCCCCAATCCCGTAGGAAGGAGGCACAGCGCAGGGGGGCGGCTGAAGTGGCTTTCTCTCAGAGGAAAGAAAGCTGCGACTGCAATGTTGCCATGGTTATGTTCTAGCACTGAGAACATGAACCATTCATAAAACGCTGCCTGCGTGTGATCGCAGCCCAGGCAAGCGAGGCAGCTCTTATGACCGTCAGAAGCGGAGAGATATCTGCCGCATCCAGGAACTACACAAAGTCGGAAAGACATCTTTAAAAAGATGTGTCTTTAAAAAGACGTTCAATGGCAATGTGTATACTCTTTTAGAGAAAATATACTCTTTTACATGTCTATTTGCTCTTTAAGGAAACACTGTTGAAGCGCCCAGGGGAAAAGCTGCACTGCCGTGCAGAGAAGGAGAAAGCCGCTGATATGCGCCATAGATCCAACAGCAAACACTCTACAGAGGTGAGTGGAACAGTAGTGATTTCAGCTCGCTGATCGCACAACCCCTCAGCTCCGAAGAAGAAACCTGAATGAATGGATGCACGATTCCCTCCCTTTATACCCGTATGTCCGAGGGAGGGACATGCAAATTCTGTCTGCCAAATTCTCATTGGCCTTTTCTCAAGTTCAGAGGTAACCGAGGCCTTCAAGAAAGTCCCCTGGTGTCGACACACGTCAAAGTAAGCGACAGACGGGGAAGGGGAGTGACAGATGTGAAAGTTCACTTACATGATTTTTATGCAATCCTTCTCAGCTGCCAAACGTAGACTGCTTGACATTTATATGGTAAAAATCATCAACGCCCTTAAAAGCAAGTCTGTGCACTTGGCATCCATTTTTAAAACATTCTCTGGTGACTATTTTTTAGTCCTACAAGTACAGCTCATATCTGCTTGAATGAGAATTTGTTTTACCAAACTGCCTAGCTTACGTTTTGATAACATATCTGACAACAATTATAACACAAATTAGACTAAATCCAGAACTTTTCAGGTGGGTATGTACAGCTAATGCACATACACATTCTGGAGCAAGTTGTAGTGTCCAGGCAGTCTTGACAGTCTTGTTGGTGCTTATTTAAAAGACTTGAAATATGACGCACAAGTCAAATGGACTACTATTATGACACTTTTGGGTGTTTAACATTAAATTGAGGCACTATCCACTGCCATTGTATTGAGAAGACGGGCTATCCTCATTAAAACATCAACTTTTTGTGTTTCACAAAAGAAACTCATACATGTTTGAAATTTCATGAGGAATTTTCATTTGTGGGTGAACTATACCTTTAAGTTAAATTTGGAAGTGTGGCTTAATGGTCATTAAGTTACATAAAGGTAATATTCGAAACGTTTTCTAATAAAAAATTAAATTTAAAATGAAAATTAATCATGCAACCAATGTGACTTTTTGAATAAAAAGTCATCAGAAGATTCCAAATCACCAACCTGACCAAAGGTGTAAGTGACAGGACATGTTGTGACTTCCTGTTGTGGCACGGTAGTTTGACGTCTCAGCTCCTGAGCAACTTTAATTATCGCCTCCTTCGTTTGCCTAATTAAAGAGTGCTTAATGAGCAATCTTACAGAGGGTGTTTAATCAAAGGCATTTTTTTTTATCATTCTGCACCTCTGTCTGTAGTCAACAATTCTCAGTTCTCACTTAACACTGAATGTAATGATATCAAAGCCAAAAAGTCCTGTTTTTCACAGGAAAGTTGGTGTTCTTTCAGTATTTTCTGGAAGTTTGCATGTCGTTGTCTCAGCAGGACTAAAGGCATTCCCCTGGAGGCATCTAACAGTATGTTTACACAAGAGTATCTCAAACTCTATTTATAGCTTTTTATAGAGCATTTATCTCACTCATGCTGACACTAATCCCAGATCTCTTTACTAAATCTTGTGCAAGTGTTCTGACGAGTTAAATAAATGGATGAATTGCTATTGGGAAGAACCAAAAAGAGGACTTCATTGAAACCAATCCTTAAAAATAATCAAGTATAATAAACAGTGTTTCAGCCACAATACTATCACTTGTCATCAAAAATGTATACAAAATAAAAATGAGATTCTAAAAGCTTCTTTTCAGGGGAGATCCAATATTAATTTATTCTGGTTTTCCAATCATAACAATAACTATGACAGGTATGGTGGAAACTTTAGTTACTATGGCAATTTGTGTAAGGTTAAAACTGTTTGGTCTTACAGAGCTGCAGAGAGATATATAAGATCCTAAATTAAACTGTCAGCAATTTTAAAGATGCAACACGTTTAAAGATGCACGCGCTCACGGAGGAAGTGTGAACCACTTCCCAAAAAATACTCTCATCATTTACATACCTTTATACCATCACAAACTTGCATAACTTACTTTTTTATGCAGAACACAAATGAAGATATTTTAATGGAGATATGATGTCCATACAATGCAAGTCAATGGGGTCCAAAACTCCAAAAAAGGACACAATATAGCATAAAGACAATCCATACGACTTGAGTGGTTTAATCAGTATCTTCTAAAGTGATGCGATTGGTTTTGGGTGAGAAACAGACAAAACGTAACTCCTTTTTTACATATTAACATGCAGTCTCTGTGGAGCGATCATGATCTGAAACTCTATTTCACTTCCTTGTGTTTACTTCGTTTCCAATCACATGTGGTTAGCGCTAAATACAGATCTAAAACATTTTGTTATCGGATCACAAAACCACATACAAAAGGTAGTCAAAAATGCATGACCACATCGCATTTGAGGTGGAAACTCTAATCCATCCTGACCGTGTGCCAGACAGCAGCGTAGCATCTTCCCTCACCTGTCAGTCAACTGCTGTGCAAAAACAAGTGTTTAAACTTTGCCAGTTACGAGCGGCTTTAAATGGAAATAACTGTCCAATTACAAAATTTGAAAGAACGTATACATACACAAGCATGCGAACTTCCCGGATTTTCATCAGTGTGTGATATCAACATGCAGAGACACAGATGACAAGCACAAATATCAGAAGTTCAACTAACATAGGTACTCCATTAAAACAATGGATAATTTTGCTTGAAATCTTGCATTTGTGCTTAGATTAAATTTCAACTGCTTTTGGGAGAAACAGCGCAATGGTTTTGTTCACACTTTCTTTGTCTTTTATGTGGTTTTTTTGCGGTTGATTATCATGCAGTAGCAAACAGACATCGTGACTGATCCATGTCATCATGAAATCAGAGACCCTCCCCTCGAAATCCGATCACAAGTTGTCACAGTAGACACATTTAAGTGACCAGGTGTAAACAGCAATGTGTCATGCCAGACCACATGTGATCAGGCCTTTGCGCTAGTGTAAATGTTGCACAAATTTGTATGTGCAGGTAATAAAGGAAAAGAAAAAGAAACATACAGTGAGTACTGTGTGTGTGTGTGTGTGTGTGTGTGTGTGTGTGTGTGTGTGTGTGTGTGTCTGAGAGAGAGAGAGAGAGAGAGTTTTATAAGAGAGTTGTCAACCATTCCCTTATCTCCACTCATAAACACTCTTTGTTTCCGCTCTCTCTCCATGACATCACTTACCCCTGACCTTTTCTACCATTTCCATTGCATGGATCCCCCTCTTCAGAGCAGGACCTGGGAATTTCCAGAGCGGAGACACTATCTAACAGGACACAGCGCTAAAGTTAGTCTAGCATATCACACATTGCATTCCTTCATTCCTTGCTCTCTCTCCTTCTCAGCATGGGAGGACGGAAAAAATTATTTGACGTCTCAGACAGTCATGAGACATGTAAGACAAACATCACAAGACTCAAAGGCTCAGGCAGAACGTGCCATATTACATGTATGGCAACATGTTCCTTTGAGAGACAGCAATCTTTCAAATTCACTCTGTGAACTCTGTCCACAGTCAGGGCCAGACTTCTCAAAGCAATCTCATCTCAATTTTGAATGGTGCTTTTTTTTTTAAGGCAACCATCTATATATGTCATATTTAAGGGTTAGGGATTTGAACAAACCTCTAACCCTAAGTATTAAACTTTAGAAGGTTCTTTTGACTTGGGCCACTAAGCAACAACAAAAAAGAAACACCTAGATAAACCCTAGCAACCACGTAGCAAAGCTTGACAACCACTCTAGTGTCTTGGGTTTTGCACAGGCAAGCACCACTAACATTTTCTTCATAAAACTTACAGATCTAGTTCTCTCTGAAACATTTAACTAACTAACATGTTAAATATCTTAAACAAACAATCAACCAGCCATGCAATCGCACCCTTACTAAAACTGTGAGCTGCTCCAGTGCAGAGACAAAGTGCATTTAAAGCAATGATGTCATACCAAGCAGTGCAGGAAAATTCAATACATTACACAACACTTGCAGAATAATGACTACAGGCTTCTCAAAATAGTGATAGATGTAACAGCTAGGCCATTTTCGTCTATTCTGAGATCATTTGCATTGGGTCAACCAGTTAACAGAAGAGGTAGTGTCAGGTTCAAAGTCTACCGACAACCTTGTCAATACTGCCCTACAAAGGCAAAATGCAGTAACTACACCAACATTGAGAGGGGGATTGGGGGGGGGGGTTCAGTAAGAAAAATTGGTTTATTTATTTGCACGCACTCTCTTTACTGGTTTAGCACCCAATTCACTGAGGAAATTCAGCAAATCAGGCAACTGTGCCAACATACCCACCAAATCTGTGCTAAATGCAATTTGCATGGCGCAATTCAGATCTTTGGAGGCCTGTTCAAGTGAGCTTGACTACACCGCACATCTAGATATATATGCCAGGTTATGACATTTTCCTCTACCATTTGATCATTACTTCATTAATTATTGCACCAGGAAAATAGCATGTGGTTTATTTAATGAAGTGCAATCTATAAAGGGTCTAATTTACATAAACTGTCTATCTTTGTAACTGTTTGTATATGTGTGTCTTTGTCTATCTGTCAGTCTGTCTGTCTATCTGACTGTCTAACAGTTTGCCTGACTGTCTGTTTATTTGTTTATTTGTTTGTCTCTCTGTGTCTCATTCTCTGTGACTGTCTAACTTTCTAAGTTTGTCTGTCTGTCCATCTATCTATCTTTCTGTCTATTTATCTATCTGACTGTCTAACCGTTTGTCTGACTGTCTATGTCTCACTGTCTGTGAGTGTCTAACTTTCTGTTTAGTTTCTCTATCTTTCTGTCTTTCTGTCTATCTGACTCTCTAACTGTTTCTCTTGGTGACTATATGACTCACTGTCTTTAACACTTTAACTAAGTTTCTCTATTTCTCTGACTGTCTATGTCTCACTGACTGTCTAACATTCTGTATAACATACTGTCTGTTTTTCTGACTGCAGTCTATCTGTCTGTCTGTCATCTTAAAGCTGTTCTCTCCACATATAATCCGATTTTAATGACAAGAAGAGATGAGGAGGAGGACCCCTGTCGCTATTATGTAATCTTTTTCAACATGCACCTCCATCCACCAGCAACTTTAGTGATGCCTTATAAAGCATGCATGAAAGAGTCTCCATCACTATTGCTTTCTTTTTCCCTTGTTATTTGATTTTCTTTCTTTTATAAAGGCTGTATGTGATGGTTCTTCTCTAACAATACATTTCTTTAGCAATACAGCAGCTACCTTCCCTAATAAGACCTACTTTACATATACACACACAAACAGGTGTATGTAAGGGGCCAGTTTGTGTGGGCATGACATGCTTTCATCTGCATGTGAACGTGTATGTGTGCTCACACACACAGAGTATTGTCTGCCATAAGTGGATCAGGCATAGAATGATCTGTTTCTAAGCAACAGCTGCATCTATAGAGTTTTGGTTTCTGTGTCCCGGTTCGTACCACTGCAACCTTTCCAGCAGAATTCATATTGCACAAACACATAAGAAAATTATTACATTTTAGCAAAGTAAAAAACGGTGCTTGATCTTCAGTTGCGGGGAAGGGAATCAAATATGTTTCTATCTCAACACATGGCTGTCTTCACAGGTTTAACAGCAGACACGAGCTCAAGTTAGTGAATGCTGTTTTTTAGCTATGTTAGATTTAGTTCAGTTGTCATTTCATTGGAATGTGTTAATGCCATACAGACCCATTGCAGACATTAGAGCCAATGTGTGTTATCATGAGAGACAGTTCTTTGTTTCATTTAGTGTAATGATGTGCACTTGTATCTTTAGATAATTTTACGTTAAAAGCTGTTTTAATAGATTTCAGTCAGACATTCAGTTTCTAACAGTGGCGGTCCTTGAGGAACTTTTTTGGGGCGAGGCAAATATTTAATGTGCGTACAGCAACTCCATTCTCCACTCCTTCATTGAGCCATATATGATTTATGCATGATCCTGCAGTTCAGTCCTGTTTGAAGATCTGTAAAACTAAATTTATAAATCTTCTTTCACCTGTCATGTTGCGTTAACTAGAAGCAGGCTTGATGATTTGCTAAAGTGATACTGAAAGCTGATTGGCTTGAATGAACTCTGAAAATAATTGTTTATAAACACGGAAGGAGGCTCTGTGTGTACTTTGGATGGAAGCAAATTACATTGCGTTATTTGAATATCCATTCTGATTGGTCAGTCTATTAATGAGAGGTGGCTTTTATGTTGTCGGCTTCCTCTGGCATTCAATATCGATTCATACAGTGAAATTATATATATATATATATATATATATATATATAAAGAACCACTTACAAGTCTTAAAGTGATAGGTCACCCAAAAATGAAAATTCTGTCATCATTTACTCACCCTCATGTTATTCCAAACCTGTATAATTATTTTCCTTTCTTTGGAGCACAAAAGGAGATGTGTGTCAGAATGATAACCACAGTCACCATTCAATTTCATTGTATGGAGAATAAGATGCAATGAAAGTGAATGGATACTGAGGCTTTCATTCTGACACACATCTCCTTTTGTGTTCTACGGAGGAAAGAAAGTCCTATGTAGGTCTGTAATGATTATGAAATTTGGCAGATGATTAATTGTCAAACACATCATTTAGATTATGACAATGAATTGTCTTTTTTAGGGCTTTCACGATTAATTGTTTTAGAAATTATTATATATCTTAAGGTGAAGAATTTTTACATATTAAATTTCAAATATATAAATAAAATAATAAAATAGGGATGATTTCCATTTAAGGCTTTAAAAACTTCTGAATGACATGAAAAATAATGTTTAAAATATCTAAATATTTCTAAACACTTAAAATGTGTCTCTTGACCTTACTGTTTATTCACTTTCACACATTTTGAATGCTCTTTAATTAAACCCATAAGCCCTGATTTCTCATAAAACAAAACCTCTGAGATTTAGTTTCATCATTTTATCACTCTACAGAAATTGAGGAAACGTGTATTTCCTCTGTGATGCTCAGAGCTCAACTGAATGACACACAAACCTGCCTTTCATGGCATTTATATATTCACTTAAAATTCCCTTATTTAGGCATTAAAATGTGATTGGAATATGAAGTGCACAATTATTGCAAATAACCGTGTTTAGATTAAAGAACCGTGATCAGACGATTACTTAATAATCATGACAGAGCTAGGGATTCTTTAACAATAAGAGGGTGAATTTTGGGTCAACTATATATCTCTAACACTGTATGCTGTATAGTGAGTATGCTACTCACATATGTACTCAGACAAGTATCTTTTTATTCATATACAAGTATCTCTTTATATTGACACTTTCTCTGCTGCTTTGGTGTCATTTTGACCTCCATCAGAAAATGGATCCATCAAAGTGAGGGTGTTTACTGTTTGTGGATGAATTAAACTGCTGGATCATTATGATTCAGTCGGCTCACATAGACACTGCTGACGCTTTAATTACTTCTGCTGAGATATCAAGTGCAGAAGAGGTCATTAACTTTAACCAACTTAGTTCCTGCCCTGTTCCACAATCAGGAAACAAAGAAATAATCTCATCATACTAACACTTATCATACTGGGGCGATTGACTATGAAATGTCTATTGAAAAAATCTGATATTGAAGAGAGATCTGATTTCATCTGGAATGTGTGTTTTGCTTATTTGGCAGGGCAGATTCCCACCAACCAGTGTAAGATTTGGGGTTTAAACAACAAAGATGTCTTGTACTTAACCTGTCCTGAAGCAAAACTTTGCAGAGTTTTGGCTTTTGCTGGGATGCGATTGTGGGTGTGCTGTTTTGAAGTGTGTGGGGTGTTAGACAGCTGAGTGTTCTGGCTGTAGATTTGATTTAGGTTGGGCTTGTAATAAAAGTAGCTCTTTGGAATTGGAAGATGCTGCCTGGCTCCTCTGCCCTTCTCAAAATGACAGGCAGAGGAACTGAAAAAACAACCCACACTCCCCTTCCCCCTCACACACACAGGTTCTCATCTGCAGGGGCGTAGCACCAAATTTTGGGCCCTGGGTACAAACCATCTTGCTGGGCCCCCGTACCAAATATGTATGTATAGAAAACTGACTTCTAAGGGGCCCCCCCTGCCTCGGGCCCTGGGTACTCGGTACCCTTTACCCCCCCCAGTCCGACGCCCCTGTTCATCTGACATTGGATTCTTTATAATCCAGCAGATGGCTAGAGATGAGTTGTTAATGTCAAAATCCTCTGCAATTCTTCTGCAAACATGCAATAGGATAATCAACTCTAGAACATTCTCTCTTGCTCTTTGTGTGCGTGCCAGAGTAGCTCTGTTAGAGAGATCTCTTGCTCTATCACATTCTCATCCGCTCGCCTTTAGCTTAGTTCAGCTCAGGCTTGTTGACTCTTATGAGGTGGTTCTTTTGAATCTACACCGCAATGCTATGTGGCAAATCACATACTGTCAGAGTAGAACTGTTTTTAATAATGGACACACTTCTCAGCTGGTAAAACAAATATATTCTTAAGAAATGCATGCAAGTAGTATGAATAGATTACGGATATACTTCATCCAGGAACGTGTACATTGCCCCATGTAGCGAATATACTGTATGATACAATTACACCTGTGAAAATAGTCTACATCGGTTTTGATAAATGAGCACCAATTTAGCACAAGGAACAACTTTCTTGCTAAACACTTACATTTGAGAAGTTTAAATTCGGCTTGCGAATCTCTGCCTTTTATTTTAAATCCAGCGTTCTGAATATGACGTCTCCTCAGCTCCAGAGGCATTATGGGATAGTAATGTAACTGCACTTTAGAATCTCACCAGAAATAGTAATTCATGTGGGTATTTCTCACTTACTCTTTATGAATATTGATGATTTGGACATACTACTGCACTGACATACTTTTTTTGTGATAGCAAATAGTAGGGATGTATGGTTATATGGATGAAGTGCTCATGCAATCTTCTGAAAAATTAACTCTTATCAGACAGTCCTTTTTGCAAATCAAAAATATATTGAACAGAAAGTCCTTCATTTCGCTATGTCCAACTCTAAATTATTAAATTGTTACTGTGTTGTACTTAAAGCCCATGAGACCTAAATCAGAGAAAGTGAATTACTGTATGGGTGTTAATATGACAAATGTGTATAGTTAAAGATGCACATTATGGTTTTTGTTGTAATTGGTGGTATTTTCTACAATCCCAATTACGAAAAAGTTGGAACAGTACGGAAAATGCTGATAAAAACAAAAACAAAAAGGAGTGATTTGTAAATTATATTCAACCTTTACTATATTCAAAGCAATACAAACACATTATATGATGTCTTTCCTAGTGAATTTCATTGTTTTTTGAAAATGTACAGTAATTTCAAATCAGATGATTGCAACACGCTCCAAGAAAGTGATAAAATCATAAAGTGTATTTGACCATTTAGGTGCATACCCGCATTAGCCGCCTGTCAATCAAACAGCACACAGCTACAGACATCAGGAAATAAAAAAGTTAATCTTTTATATTTTATCTAGATCAACCTACCAGTGTTTTGCTATCGTGTTTGATGTAATGAACACCCCTGGTCTAGATGTGGAACAAAATATAGAAAATTACTCAAAAGTTTATCATCGATATCAAGGACATCTCTCTCTCTCTCTCTCTCTCTCTCTCTCTCTCTCTCTCTCTCTCTCTCTCTCTCTCTCTCTCTCTCTCTCTCTCTCTTCAGATAAGCATCAAGATTGTTTTATCACACAGCGATGTTGATAACATTGCATTATTCTCTCACATCAAACCCAATAATCTCAGTGATAGATAGATAATTTACAGGCTACATTATAGACACAGAATCTAGTAGGCAGAAATATGAAATTTACCTCAATATTTTTCTTAAATTAGAGGCAGGATTTATGCTGACATATGGTTTGAGCAAGTTAAACTCACATGACACAGTCAAGCAATTGGCCTTTTTCACTGCGAAAAGCCCTTTCAGGTGCGACCATGATTTTCAGGTGTTGAAAATGTGTTTGAGGCATCCTCCACATCCATAACAGTTGGCGCCTGATCTACAGCTGCCGTTCAAGTTTTACGTGTGATTTGATGAGATGGGAGTCACAAGACTCTCCCTAGCCAATCATAAAATCAGGACAGGGAAGTAGCGAACACAGACGGTGGGAAAATAGCGCAGTAAAAGTACAGCTACAGCACTTAAAATATACTCAAGTAAAAGTAAAGATATACAATTTTTAAACTACTTAAAAGAGTACATTCCTGGGAAAAATGACTTCATTACGGTAACGTGAGTATTTATAATTCGTTACTTTACACCCTTGCCTACTAGTAATTTTCCACCTGTTGTTGAGAATGATTTTTAAGTCAATGCAAAAGATGCCGCCGGTGAAAGGAGAGATTAAATGTTTGGATTGGGTATGACTTTTGCACCACTGCATTACTTTGAATATATTTTCATTTAGTTAAATGCAAGTTGAATTTAGAAATATTTTTGGTTTATATTTTAGTGTTTGAATACATTAAACTTTTCAAAAGCAAAATCGACCAGTAGAAGTGAAGTGTGTGCCGACACAATCACTGTTAATACTAGCCGTGATTTGTGTGTCAGTAGGTGAAAATTATTTTCTAAGCATTTTCTAAGCATATAAAAGTAGCGTGTCACTGTCATGGAATTATGCCTGGCATTCATCAAGGATGCAGTTAATGTACATTTTCTAGTTTTCTAATGCATTGTTTACAGTCCATTTACCAACTTCTTATAAATGTGATGTCTCTTTTCATATCGCTGGTGCTTGACAGGGTTTGGACTATAATAGGATGCAGATGGTGGAAATCTCAGAGAAGAAACTCAGAATTAAATTGCACTTTATCCAGCCCATTTGCGTGTTGCACATGCTTGCACGAAAATTCCAAAATTTCATGACGCTAACTTAACGCTAGCACCCTTAAAATAGGACCCTTAATTACAGTATACATTATACCATGTAAATGCCAATTTTTTTTTGTTGAAATACATAAACTGTCAATTTGCCTTAAATCTTGATAATAACACACACACACACACACACACACACACTCAAAGCCTTAATTGACAGTGTGTCTGCTATGTATGGTGAGGTAATTTACTCTCATCTGCTATCTCTGGTATATTAGTAAGGACTTCTGTTGCATGGTCACAGGGTTAAGGTAGGATCATGACTTCTTTATTTGTTTATTTCAAAGTTCAGAGGTCATCACTGTAGGTTAGGGTCAGTGTTACTGCTGCAGGGCATGTTTGTAACACTGTAGAAAGATTATTTGAATTAAATTCTGAAGCATTTCAAGGTCAGCTGCAGAAATGCTCTCAATTACTTAATTTATTCTCTCTCTTTCGGATTGTCTTCCTCTCTTATAGTTTAATTTATTGCCTGTTTCACAGAACAAGAAAAATAGTGTGTGTTAATTTGTGTGTGTGTGTGTGTGTGTGTGTGTGTGTGTGTGTGTGTGTGTGTGTGTGTGTGTGTGTGTGTGTGTGTGTGTGTGTGTGTGTGTGTGTGTGTGTGTGTGTGGTTTATGAATTCTGAGCTAGGCAAAGGATGAGATAAAACATTTTGTTAGTAAGTGTATGTGTGTGGCAGAGATACAACCAGGCGTTCAACAGCATTACATCATAATAACAGGTCAAGAGAGTCTCTGTGAAACTCTCTCTCTCTCTCTCTCTCTCTCTCTCTCTCTCTCTCTCTCCCTCTCCCACTTTCAAAATATTATCATAATTTGACTTCTGTAGAACACATAATAAAGAAAAAAAAATTATCTTCAGAAGTCTTTTTTCTATATAATGAAAGTAAATAGTGACTCTCGACTGTTAAGCTCCATAAAGGACAAAAAATGGAAACTACTAATGACTACTTGTATTCAGTATTTTTTTTAAAATGTTGTCCCTTATGGAGCTTGATATCCCGGAGTCACTACTCATTTATTTAATGGCAAAAAGACCATGTAAGTAGTGCTGCACAATACGACTAATAATAATTGTCCATCAATTCCCTCAATATTGTAATTGCGATTCATTTCAATCAGTATAATGTACATGAAAACGTTTATGTGTTGGGCAATTTCACGTCATATTTTTTTATGTAGCCTACACTTTAAAAACAAGTGAATAACTGTGATTCTGAATTACTGTTTTTATTGTGGCAGCTGCAATTGCAATCTCAATGATTTCTTCAAGTAAATGTGCAACTCAAGTGTGAACATTTTTTCCATTTGTGTTCCACTGGAAGAAAAAAAAAGTCATGCAGTTTTGTAACAAAATGACGTGATTACATTTTTAAGTCAAAGATTTTTGCCTGGTGGGTGATAAACAGGCTACAAATCCAACATGCTTACAAGGCAGGAGGGACCAAGACATATCTAGAAACCAGAATTTCAAAAGAGATTTGAGCCAGTAAGTAACCACCTTGCAACCACTCAGAACACCTTAACAACCGCATACCAAATGTTATGCGTGTTAAGCGATAAGTGCTTTTGGAAAGACTTTGCAAACCAAAGTTTTGCAAAACTGTGCATGTTATTTATCAACTACCCTTGAACCATTGAGGTGAAAGATCAGCTCTCATATTTGTAGCACTGGAGCCATCGGTCGACTGAAATAATTTTTTTGGCCTCCAAAGAGTGTGTTCTCTGTTACATAAGCAGCTTCGCAGCTGTTGTGGGAGCGGAGAGGATTCTGGGAGAGCCCCTCTGGCAGAACTCAGTCTCACTAATGGCAAAGCACTTACTATGAGCAAGGGTTTATGGGAAATATGGGCACAGTGACAAGCAATGGAACACACAGCAGTAGATCAGGTGTTCTGGTTAAGGCTGTTTATTAACAGTTACTCTCTGGGTCAAAGAGGTCACAATGAAGTTAAAGAGGTCTTGAAGTGTCCTCTACACCTCATCATCTTCTGCCCATCCCTGCATCTTTTCTCTCTGTGTACAGATTGTGGTGAGTAAGCTTTTTAATCTCTCCATCCTACTCACATTCTCTCCTGCCGTGATTTGACTGCCAACATCTCCCTCCAGCTAAAGCAAGTGTGTGTGTGTGTGTGTGTGTGTGTGTTCGGACAAGCTCCCTGAGTCTCATCAGGAATTCACCTATTTAAATCTGCACCAATCACACAATGTTGCTCTCCAACATTGATTACTCACACCATTTTACACAATGGGTACATCGTCTCCCAAACTAACAATTGCATTTTTATTGTTTTAAATAACAGTATTTGCGAATCAGTTTTCCAATAGAGGAATCCAAAGTGAGTTTTTGTTAGATTTAGCACACTTTTTGTTTCTTCCCTACTACAAGTATGTACAGACACACACACACACATACACACACACACACACACACATACACATACATACTTTTGATGATTTGGTGACATGCACACTTGAGAATACATGTAAATACTTGCTGTGTTCTTGTGAAAACTAGTATGTGAGAAATTAGGATGAGCTATGTGTGCGTGTGTGCGAGCTTATGTGCGTGTGTGAGCACAGACTGCAGCCTGGCAGGAGGGTGATTGGAAATGTCACTTTGACTGCTGTGCCTTTGTGTTCTCTCTCCATCTTTATTTTTCTTTATCTTTCTTCCACATACTGTGTAACCAGAACAAACATACGATTCTCTATTTACAGTATTTATTTATATTTTCAAAATATGACATAGCAAACAACAAAGAGCATCTAAATGTTCCATACAAGTGCTTTATTCTGTGCCTTCATGTGTTAATGCATGTGTGCGGTTATTTTTTGGTGCATGTAATGAAAATTGCTCTTAGAGTGTTTATTAATGGTGCTTGCAAAGGAAAGTGTCATTACTATTGCTCATATTTTTAAGAGATTCTAAGTTCAATTCTCTATGCCATCCCAGATGTGTTTGACTTTCTTTCTTCTGCTGAACACAAAGATTTTGAGAAGAATACAATAACTATAAAAAAGACTTCACACCCCTGTTAAAATTGCAGGTATTTGAGATACAAAAGATTAATCCAAGAGTAATCATGTCAGATCTTTTTCTACCTTCAATGTGATATTGAAACCAATCAAATTCATAGAAGAAAAAAAAAAAAATTTTAAAGGGGTCATAAAATGCTATTTTTAGGGGTCCTAGCACCAAAGTTGCTGGAACTCTATTATATTTGTTCTAATCATCTTCTTTTTCTTCTTTGTCTTTTCTTCTTCTTCTTCTTCTTCTTAAAGCACTTTTACATCTTTGCTCATATCTCCACAACCATAAGGGCTAGATCCAAAATTATTTTTTCCTCTGATTACTTTTTTCAAATATTTTGGCTTTATGGCTTTTTAATGTTTATAGAAACTTTTTTTTTATCTCCTCCTAGGTCGTTTGCCCAATTTGCACAAAAATTTGTATACATTATCTACCCTTCTGACAAAAATGTATCAAAAGAATTTTGATACGTGAAACCATCCCAAAGATTTTAGCGAAAAAAATCCTTCGGTAGAATGCACTTTTATTCATTGATCAATATCAACTCAACGTAAAGTCCAAATGTAACAAAATCCTGTACACATAGACTACAGGACATGTTGAGGATGCAATATTTTTGTACAATTCTACTCATAAGGGGCGCTACAACCCAAAAATCTGTACTAATAACTCTGCAGTTGTTTGATCGACAAAGTTTATATTAAAAATGCACCTTCTTTGGTTCAAGTGCTAACATATTCTTAAAATCGATTAAACAAATCAACAAAAATGGCTGCCAGCAGCCAATCAAATTCCAGCTCCTAATAACTCGTATTGGGATTGGCCGATGGTCCTGAAACAAATGATATACAAGCAGAGTGTCTACGTGGTTTATACATTTTCATGAGAATCGGCCACAAGGTGGCACTATGATGAGCTAATTCGCATTTTTCATGATAACTCTTGAACGGTATAGCGGAATAACGTTTTGTAGCTTTTATGTAACCACCAGTGGCCGCAAATTATATGGTCACATGAATTTCCATCCATCCATCCATCCATCCATCGTCAACCGCGTTTTAAATGTCAAATCCAGTGGTGATTTCTCAGGGTCAGCAAAGCCTTCTCTGCTGACCTAACATGCCAAATAAATAAAGTAATATTTTTCATCCTTTCATTCGCAATCACCTTTTTGCCTATGTATTTTTAATTACTTACGCTTACCACTCTTAATTAATCTACAAACAAATTGAAAAAATAAAAGTTTATCCAGTCAGAATTTGTTTCCTTGATGCTTACAAGCAAAGTGTGACAACTGTTTCACAAATCACATGCCCAAAGCAGCGTGTGAGTCTGAGCTACACCCCATCAGGCCTTCAGAATTTCCACAGAATCCTTCAACAGTGCAAATTAATGTGCAACTTAAGTCAGATTCATCAGCCAATCAGATTGATTTATTTGTACTTGGTGGGTGTGATCTTTAGGATATGTCCCGGTCAAGGCCTTTTAGCTGGCTTTAAGTAATGCAATCACACTTTAAGTGATCTATGTAACTCAAGAGCGAAAAGCGCAATATCAAGCTGTCTGATGTGTCGGCTGTCATCACCACTGAGAAAGAGATCCTTATGGATTTAAAAACAAGAGATGTTCTGTTTGACTGTGTGATTGCTTAATTTATTAAACAAGAAATAAGGACTGATTTTCACTTCAAGTAAATTGGTAAGTGGTTTTTGAATTGTTATTGCCAGGGACGGATTACCAACCGGGCCAATTGGGCAGCGCCCAGGGACCCTTGATTACCCTGAGGTGCCCTGGGCTTTAAGGCTGCGCAATCTAGTTTGGTTATCCCCCCCGCTTGAAAACCCTTTTGGGCATGAACAACTTTTGGGTGCAGGGGGGCCTTTGGAGATAATTGGCCCCAGGGCCTTTGCGAGTCATAATCTGTCCCTGGTTAAGTGTAAATTAGGCTGCTTGATTGCAGATATATTTGTTATAATGTTATTATCTTCCCTGAGGTCCACTGATATTGTTAGTAAAGTTCTTGTGCACCAAAACAGTCATAATTTAGTGATATTTTATAATTTTTCACCCTCTCTCTGGCCCTATGTCTGAAACGCTCTGTTTTGGCCTCAGAATCTCCTTTAAACTTCAACACAAACACCCACTGTTATGATTAGCTAACATCGTGCAGCCCCTCAAATACACAGCCATATATATTTTAAACTCATTTGGAAGAGCATGAACAAACCCCACAATGTTACAAAGCTAGATTTCAGGGTTTACACATAATACACACCCAACACATTGCATCCAAATTAAACTGTTCACTCAAGCACAGCAGCAACATAAACTATCAAACCGTCTTGCCATATGAAATATTAATGAATGAAACTGTTTATTTATGGTTTTACGATCGGCCCAATTGTTTTTAACTAGACCGTCCTTCAATTACAGTTAATTTGCAACCCGTTCCACCACATCCCAAAGATGCTCTATTGGGTTGAGATCTGGTGACTGTGGAGGCCATTTTAGTACAGTGAACTCATTGTCATGTTCAAGAAACCAATTTGAAATGATTCGAGCTTTGTGACATGGTGCATTATCCTGCTGGAATTAGCCATCAGAGGATGGGTACATGGTGGCCATAAAGGGATGGACATGGTCAGAAACAATGCTCAGGTAGGCCGTGGCATTTAAACGACGCCCAATTGGCACTAAGGGGCCTAAAGTGTGCCAAGAAAACATCCCCCACACCATTACACCACCAGCCTGCACAGTGGTAACAAGGCATGATGGATCCATGTTCTCATTCTGTTTACGCCAAATTCTGACTCTACCATCTGAATGTCTCAACAGAAATCGAGACTCATCAGACCAGGCAACATTTTTCCAGTCTTCAACTGTCCAATTTTGGTGAGCTCTTGCAAATTGTAGCCTCTTTTTCCTATTTGTAGTGGAGATGAGTGGTACCCGGTGGGGTCTTCTGCTGTTGTAGCCCATCCGCCTCAAGGTTGTGCATGTTGTGGCTTCACAAATGCTTTACTGCATACCTCGGTTGTAACGAGTGGTTATTTCAGGCAAAGTTGCTCTTCTATCAGCTTGAATCAGTCGGCCCATTCTCCTCTGACCGCTAGCATCAACAAGGCATTTTCGCCCACAGGACTGCCGCATACTGGATGTTTTTCCCATTTCACACCATTCTTTGTAAACCCTAGAAATGGTTGTGCGTGAAAATCCCAGTAACTGAGCAGATTGTGAAATACTCAGACCGGCCCGTCTGGCACCAACAACCATGCCACGCTCAAAATTGCTTAAATCACCTTTCTTTCCCATTCTGACATTCAGTTTGGAGTTCAGGAGATTGTCTTGACCAGGACCACACCCCTAAATGCATTGAAGCAACTGCCATGTGATTGGTTGATTAGATAATTGCATTAATGAGAAATTGAACAGGTGTTCCTAATAATCCTTTAGGTGAGTGTATATGAACTAATACTCTAATTTTAAAGTCAGCTGATTGTTAAATTGACGTTGTTTCCTTGCATGATGCATAAACCATACAACACAGTTATATTATTGCATAGAACATTTCTATCCTGGCTGTTAAAAACTAATGTGCCTGAAATAAATAAATAAAAAGTTTTAGTCGGTCCATATTCTCAAATGTTAAGTCAACAGTAAATATGCTTCAATAGGCAGTTCACATGGTCTTACACTTGCACTGATGCCACAGTATACTACCCCAGACTCAAGCTATAATAACAGTGAAATAGCACATTGTTTTTATTCATTACATTTGTATGTAGGGCAAATATTCACAGATAGCAGTGGTATTCGGCTGACCTCTGTGGTGAAGCGGCTCAGACTGTGAGCCCAGGCCAGGGGCTGTACAAACAGACAGAACACAACAGACTTGAACTGAATGCGAGGATCTTGAGACACACATTTCTGAACACATCATCTTCCCTGACAAAGGATTTTTTAAAAACTCATAGATTAATCTGAGAAATGCTTATAAGAGAGCAAAACACAATGGCCAAAGACCTCCACCAACTGTAAGGGGCTGCTCACACCGAACACTTTTAAACAAATCTATGTAAATGCATGCTAGACGAATGTCTTTGTTTGCCTTTGTTTTTGTTTATTCAGCATCTCGTGCAGTAGCACTGTTTTTAAGATGATGTGTCTAATTAAAAAGAGACACATGTTTTCTGTCAAACTGTATTTGTTGTGTTGTGATAAATCAAGATAGAACTTTATGGTCATCAATTTAAAAGGTATGTTTGGTGCAAAAATAAAGAACTCTCATCACCCAATCAACACCATACCCACAGTGAAGCATCATGCTATGGGGCTGAGTCTCTTCAGCTGGGAAGGGGGCACTAGTCAAGATAGAAGGAATCATGAATAGTGCCAAATACCAGTCCATTTTGGCACAAAATCTGCAGGCCTCCATTAGATGACTGAAGATGAAGACAAATTTCATCTTTCAGCGTGATAATGACTCCAAACACAAATCTAAGTCAACAAAAGGAATGGCTTCAGAAGAAGAAGATCAATGTTTTGGAATGGCCCAGTCAGAGTCCAGACCAAAATTCAATCGAAACTTATGGAATGACATGAAGAGGGCTGTGTACTGGAGATCCTCTCACAATTTGATCGACCCTGAGTTGAAAAAATTGACAAATCAAGAAGTTGATATACGCTTATTCTGAAAGACTGGCTGTTGTATTAAAAGAAAAGCTGCTTCAACCAAGTATTAACTGCGGGATGCGCTGACTTATGCAACCAGGTTATTGTAAATCTTTTTCTTTTTTTCTCCTTTTTTGTTCACTTCAATCTTGTTGATTGCATTATTACATTAAAGGTGGAAATATATCTAAAATGATTTATCTCAGATTCACATTTTACTTCACAAAAACCTGCCATTTTAAAAGGGGTGTGTAGACTTTTTAACGCCACTGTATCTCAGCTCTGTAGGTCCTCACAATGCAAGTGACTGGGTACAAAAATTTCAAAAGTACATAAAAGCAGCGTAAATGTAATTAATTTGGGTCCAGTGGTTATATCCATGTCTTCAGAAGTGATATTATAAGTGTGGGTGAGAAATATCTAGTTAAGTCCTTTTTTACAATCAATCTCCTCTTTCACATTCTTTTTCTTTTGTTTTTGACGATTTGCATTTTTCATGCACATTGCCACTTACTGGGCAGGGAGGAGAATTTATACTAATAAAGGGCTTAATATATCACCATTCACTTGCATTGTGAGGCCCTACATAATTGAGATTTTCTTCTAGAAATCTTTGTTTGTGTTCAACAGAAGAAAATCTTGCACATCTTGCATGAGGGTGAGTAAATAATCACTTAAAAAAAATTATAATGTGAAATTATGTACACAATACATATAATTAATAATTCACACAATATTATAATAATTACACAATTCAAACAATATGTCATCATTTACTCACCTTCATGTAGTTCCAAATCCTCAAATCACGCAACTTATTGAGGAGAGGTATGATAATACCTTTCTAATCAATCAGACATGTAGTGGTTTCCTGGCAGATCATGGGATAGCTAGACATTTCAAGGCATTTTTAAATTGTGTTTTAAAGGGCTGGAAAAGTCATGGAAAATTCGTGATACCAACCTGGTCTCATAGAATACATCACCTACATTTTTGCTAAATGATTTACTTGGCTCATTCTACATATCTGTGACGTAATGAAGCTAGGAAGCAAGTTGCAAGTTGACAATTAGTTTATTGACAGTCAAATTGAGAAGATAGGGGAAAAGTCCGAGGTGATGGTCTAGTGGCGCAGAGTCTCCAATGGTCAGATGATCGTGGTGAGAAGAGTGAAGAGAAGTGTTGAACAGACACGGCGAATCCGGGTAACAGCAAACAGGACACGAAACAGGGACGACGAGAGAACTGGACTGGAACTCTGAAGAGCGAACAACACCGGACATCACAAACAACGATCTGACAAGGAGATGAGAGAGTGGTGAGAATTTAAAGGGAATGGGAATGAGTAACAGCTGGTGAGAGGAGTGATTGCGGCAGAGCGCTAATCATAGTACAAACAACACGCCCACACATTCACGCACCCACACAACACACACTAAGAACAAGGCACGAGACAAGGAAGAGACATAGGATTAAATACCGTGACAATATCGCAGCAGTTTCCTGATGAAATAAATACTAGATGCACTACAACAATAACATTTACATTTTTTACATTTACATTTATGCATTTGGCAGACGCTTTTATCCAAAGCGACTTACAGTGCACTTATTACAGGGACAATGCCCCTGGAGCAACCTAGAGTTAAGTGCCTTGCTCAAGGACACAATGGTGGTGGCTGTGGGGATCGAACCAGCGACCTTCTGATTACCAGATTACCAGTTATGCACTTTAGACCACTACACCAACATTTAGTCCCTTTCACACAAATCACGAGTAAAAGTCTGATTTTCAGTTAATAAACTCTGACTTTTTGCTTTCTTTTCCTCACATAATACCATCTAATTTCATCAAAACTTTTATTTTTTATTTTATTGTGCATGACTTGTAAGGTGATACATTTAACGCTTGTGAACGCTTGCATATAACCAACTACACTGTAGCTCCATTGATTGAAATCAATCAATCAAGCTTGCAATGTAAAGGACCGGGGTACGAGTCCTGAAAAGCATCCGAGTCTGCACAAAGTGTCAGACAAATTAAAACCACAAGACAATGACGTGGTTGCTTCAGCAATTGAATTTTTCTTCTTAATTTACATTTTATGACACTGTTGGTTAGGTTTAGATTTAAGGTCTGGGGTAGGGAAGTCGGTATGTTGATTTAAAACGTGACAGGGCATTACCCTTTAAAATGTCTAGAGGTAAGTTTTTCTCGATAAATCATTAATCTTGAAAATGTTTAATGATTCAAAATTTGTGAGCAAATCATTCTTTGCAGTTTGTTCTTTTCAATGGTCAAACCAGTTCACCAGACAATTCTTGGAAAAGTATTTGTCAAAAAGTGTGGGAAAGCTGTGAATCAAAACACCTTCTCATTTAGTGTAGAGGGGAAATCTATACAGACAGTCAAAGTACAAGAAGCAGAAAGAGAGAGAGATTGGTGTATATGTGTGTGTGGACTGTAGAATTAAACAGGTGATTAGAGAATAGAGTGTATTGCTTCCATCCCTAATGAATGTCTCAGACACAGAGGCTGTTATAAACGGCTGGATTTGACCGTGGCCAGATCCATTTACAGCATCAGAGCATCATCAAAGAAAGATCTGATTAAAGCAGCCAGATTCACAGCATGAAACACACAGCCAAAAACAGCAGCGCTGGCATCTCTCAGGACTTCATATCACAGCAGAAGGCCTCTCTCTGCTGAATATCAGCCTAAATAGTTTTTAGCATATGCTTTGGATAAAAGCATCTGCTATATGGTTACACAAAAGACTATTTCACCCAAAAATGAAAATTCTCTCTTTATTTACTCACCCTCATATTGTTTCAAATCCGCATTACTTTTTCTGAGGAAGATATGAGAAGACATTTCAAAGAAGTTTAATGCTACTCTTTGCCATACAATAAAAGTGAATGGTGACTGATGCTAACATTTTACCTAACATCTCTTTTTTGCATTTCAAGTAAGAAAGTCATACCAGTTTTGAGCAACATGAGTAAAGGCCCGGAACACTCATAATGAAATGCTTCTTTTATCTTCACTCAGAGCCAAAAAGAGGTTTGTAACAGCTGAGCAACGTCATCATGTTTGCAAGCATTCAGACATCTGTCATGATTAGATGGCAGGCATTTAGAGGAGCATTTACTAATAACTCTAATAATGCTTATTCACGATGATGTGATCATTTTGACTTATATTAACTGACTAAAAAGGGAATTAGTTGTCTGCCTCAAAGTAGTTGGAACTCCAAGGCACACCTACCGATGACGTGGACCAATGGCAGTAAGGTGTTCAGCAGCCGGTACAAAAATGTCCTTAAATTTCTCCATGTCGAGCTGTTACGAACCTCCGAAATGAACTCAAAAACCATTTATTTTGGCCAGATTTGTGCAGGGGCCTTAAATGAAAACAGAATGAACATTTTTAGGTGAACTATCCCTTTTTACTCCCTTTTTAGATTACGTTTACTAATAATATGAATTGTATGAGTAAAACATGTACGCATACATTTATTATAGAGCTGTCCAAATTAACATGTTAACGCATGTGATTAAAAATACATTTAAAAAATATATTTTTTATAATCGTGTATAACACATTTACCAATTTTCAAATTAGAATAAATAAAACACATATTATTTAGCTCTGTGTGAGTTCTGAGCAATGGTTGTAATAGGCTGGAACCTTTGCGTTGTATCCGGCAGGACATTACACACCTGAAAAACACAACAGCGATTTCGTGTCAGTGATCAATTGATAGAGAATGGACCTCTTGAAAAAAACATCCCAGATGGGATAGAAGCACTTAAAGTCTTACAAGCCAAAAAATACATGGCGCTCATGAGGAACCGCTGCATGGCTTGTTAGAGTCCTGTGTGGAAGTTCATATAATTTAACATTTCTACCCATTATCACAAGGCTTTTGAAGTGTCAGCTAATGGTTACCTGACAAATCAGATGAAGATTCATTTCATGGTCAGTGCCAGTGCCAAGGCAGTGCAAGTAGATATGTCAGAAGCGGTAAGAGTAGTATGGTACATATAGGCCATTCCAGACATGTTCACTGTCTGCAGCGCTTTTCGTGTAGAATTCAAAGTGGCGCTTGATGCTCTGACACTAATCATGTGCATTTCATATCCGAAGTTGAAAGCCTGCTGGCTGATTAATATTGTGAAGGAGATTTTATGTGCATTGCAATGAACACAACCTTCTTTCAGTTAGTCAACCTCAAACAGCATTACTGTTACATTTTGTTTTGTTTTCTTTCCTGTAAATACATTTTGACAGGAAAAGTGTCAGCACTTTCAAAATGAGCAATCGATCATGATTAACTATGAAAAATTTGGCGATTTACACGTGATTCAAAATTGTAATTGACTGACAGCACTAATTCAAACACATTTTCTATTTAACAAAATTGGAAAAAAATAAAGTGCTGAGTGACTCCAGTCAGGTCTCCTAAGCAACCAATTTGGCCCAGTTGCTAGGGAGGGTAGAGTCACATGGGATAACTGTCTCGTGGTCGCGATTAGGGGTTCTCGCTCTCAGTGGGTGCGTGGTAAGTTGTGTGTGGATCGTGGAGAGTAGCATGAGCCTCCACATGCAGAGTCTCTGCAGTGTCATGCACGACGAGCCACGTGATAAGAGGCGTGCATTGGCTGTCTTAGAAGCGGAGGCAACTGAGACTTGTCCTCCACCACCCGGATTGAGGTGAGTAAACACGCCACAGAGGACCTACTAAGCAGTGGCGGCTGCTGGTCTTTCAAAGAGGGGAAGCTCATTTTCGGCCTACATTATAAACTTATTTAAAAGTAAATTCTGCCCTACGTTCCTTTACATCAATAAGGTGGTTTAGGAAGGCCCTGTTTTGTTTGACTGTTTCATTATGTTTAGTCACTTGAATGCGAGCACCTTCATTGATTGCATGCTCAACCCTGATCCTGCCCATGCAACTTAATCTTGCACATGCACTCACATGTTCATTGCTCTTTTCATGTCTTTTATATGCCCTGTCAAAGTTAGACAGATCTCCATACCCCACTTTTGACCAAACAACACATCCGTGAGATGGTTTCATCAAGAGGTATGGCCAGCAGTACATTTTATTTGTCACAGCACTTCCAGTCAACCAGCTAACTTTGTCATACCAGAAGAGCTGAAAAGACCTGTTATTTTCCCCTATTTTTTGCACTAAATCAATCTTAGGTGTTGATCTGCCCTGCTGTTTAATTCTAATTTTTTCCTCGTAAGGACCACTTTCAAATGGCTTCGCCAAAATCAGGTCGACAATATTAGCACCGTCTGCCATCGTGCGCAGTTTCACCCATACGACGCTAGCCTAGCCTACTGTATGAATGAATGAATGAATGAACGAACGAACGAACGAACGAACGAACGAACGAACGAACGAACGAACGAACGCTCTAAAACAAAATATATTAAACTTGGTAAAACTGAAACAAGGAATGTGGTGTATAATTGTGTGAAATGTATTATGCAAATTGACTAGCAGTTTCGCCAAACAAATATAAAGAAATAGGTTGCAGCAGTTTGTCTTTCGACTACACTTGAGAAATCCGCGATGGGACTGAGCGCGAAATAGCTTCAGTGACTTCTTATAGTACAGATTCGCTGTCAATCAAAAGGAGATGCAGTCTTTCGACAGATCCTCCAATCATCACGCGGAAGCCCGGAGTCCGGGCCAGCCCACTCCCCATTCACCCCCAGAGACGCTGAGCGTCCGTGGGCGGGACATAATCGCAGCATTTATCCAATGACCGTCTATTTTCGGAGCACTGAAAAAAACTGTTCAGAGCAGCCCCATTGAAGTCAATGGACTTCAGGGAAATGCACTGACGCTACGGGAATGTATGAGAAGTAAATCGAGTCAGCCGACCTGCTATATGTAATGTAGCTGATTCTGAACATATTCGTCTTCGAGATGAACGTGTTCTAATGCATTTTTAGTCAATAAATTGTTTACACAATAGTACATATTTGACCATTATTTTTTTGACATTATAGGGGAAGCTGAGCTTCCCTTGCAGTCTTAAAGAAATCCCCACTGCTACTAAGTAGTGGGAATTGGGCATTCCAAATTGGGAGAAAAGGGGATAAAATAAAAAATAAAAAGATATAAAATTTTGGCCAAATTCTAAGGTAGCTTCCGATGTATCCTTCCCCAGGTAGGCGATCCCAGAATGCACCGTGATGAGCTTGGTGTAAAAATAAATACAAGATGGTGGATGAAGCGAGAACATTTTAGATTATATATATACTTATAATCCATTCAATAATAAAAATTATCAATCAAGAATGGTTTAATATGATACAAAACCGACTATTTGATCCAAAATGTGTGTTTGCTTTGCGTATCTATGCTCATTAGAGGATTGCATAATTTCCCTCGCATCACCTGTAATGAAATCAGTTGCGAGTCGAGTGTCCTGTGCACTGCGAATGAGGAGCGCTATCTCAATGATGCGCAGAGCTGCCGCCTATGTAGAGCATTCCAATTCGCTCTCATACGAGGTGTATCATTTCAGTAAGGATGCTGACATAGAAGACAGCTGCCTATGTAGGCAGTAGTTAGCTCACTAGTTTTGGAACAGACCCTTAGTCATGTTCCTAAATGTTTTCATACAGTGAGACGGTGAGTTTATAGTTCAGTCTGTGCACTGCAGCTATGAAATTTTGACCTCTGTCTCAACGATTTGAAACATTTCACACTGAGAGCGAGGAAGAACCTGACAGATACAGGAAGAACGGCAGTCAATTTAACACACACATGCACTGTTGCATAGATTATGTCTTGCTGTCGTAAAATATCAGTCATGCACTACTGTCCGTGTTACAGTAAAAGCTACATCTGTGTTCCATAGAAATTACTTAAGTTTGGTTTATTGCTTCATTGGACAATATTTCAGATGGTTTGTGATGGCAGAGATGTGTGTTTGAGAGATATAAACAGACACATCACTGCTCATAGTGGAAAGAACATGTTTATATCTGTACACACACACACACACACACACACACATGTTGTGTTTCCATGTTTTATGGGGACTTTCCATAGACATAATGGTTTTTATACTGTACAAACTTTATATTCTATCCCCTAAACCTAACCCTACCCCTAAACCTAACCCTCACAGAAAACTTTCTGCATTTTTACATTTTCAAAAAACATAATTTAGTATGATTTATAAGCTGTTTTCCTCATGGGGACCGACAAAATGTCCCCACAAGGTCAAAAATTTCGGGTTTTACTATCCTTATGGGGACATTTGGTCCCCACAAAGTGATAAATACACGCTCACACACACACACACACACACACACACACACACACACACACACACACACACACACAGACAGAGTGACACATGTGTTCACCGCTTCATGTGTGCTATGTTTTCGCACTCTCGTGACCTAATTACAACAGCACTGTTGATAGCTATTTTCTTTCTCTCTCTCTCTCTGTTCCTGTGTGTGTTCGGTTGTATCTGCTATTCCCAGCATGCTATGGGAGGCTGGTAAACAAAGTCCGGTGGGAGTCGTTCTGCTGCGCTCTCTGGCATCGCCATAGCAACAGAGCCGCTCCCTCTGTGAAGCTGACATTTCCGGGAACTGTGTGAGAGAGCGTGTGTTCATAGGTTTAACATAAAGTTGAATGTTAATACCTTTGAGAGAACTTGTTTGGATGTTTTCCTGGAAAGAACATACATTTTTAGAACACACATGTGAGATGCATGTTACAAATCTGGTGCTGAAAGTGATGATAATTTTTTGTACAAAATGTCCACTCATTTAGGTGTTGATCTGTATATCTCTGTCCATGTGTCTCCTACCTCAGGGTTCCCCAATTAGTTTTCACCAATATCCAAATTCTGTCAACAATGCAAAGTCAAGGTCCATGGCCCTCGATGTAATTACAAAGTGTTTGTGCTGCTGCTACTGTTGATGTTTTTATTATTAAGAGTCACGCATAAATAATCAGATTTTTTTAAGTTCTAAGTTCTTTTTCTCAGTATTAGTAGGCTGTTTTATTTATTCAAACAATTATGAATATTTTGTTTGTTCTTTGCCTGCTGGAAAAAAAAATTAATGAACAGTCTGGGTCTCCATGTCCTCCATGCGAGTCAACTGTTTCTGCTCATCTCCAAATGGGATCTCCTCCCTGCACTTTCCCTAATTGCTGATGCAGTTTTTAGACCTATTAGCATTGGGGCTGAAGCGATTAGTTATCGACAACATCCGCAAAAATAATTGTCTACAAAAATGTTCATTGTCAAATAGTCTTTGATCTCATTTAACGTAACATGAGATCAGATAAAACTCCAAACATACTGGTATAACCTATCTCTGGGGGTAATTTGGGGACCTCAATGCGACCACCTCCACTGGATAAATCCCCACGGAACTCCCATTCAGTTTGCCAGGCACCCGCCCAGGTTCAGCAGCGTCCTCTTCACTTCGGTGAAGGGCGAGAACACCGCTACCTTGCACACGGAAATCACTACCCTCCTACAGATGGGCGCGATAGAGCCTGCCCCTCTGGCCGAGATGAAGAAAGGGTTTTACAGCCCCTACTTCATTGTAACGAAGAAAGGCGGTGGGTTGCGGCCAATCTCGAACCTGCGAGTACTGAACCGGGCTCTACACAGTCTCCTGTTCAAGATGCTGACGCTAAAACGCATTCTAGCAAGTGCCCAACATCAAGATTGATTCGCTGCAGTAGACCTGAAGACACGTACTTCTACGTCTCGATTCCACCTCGACGCAGGCCCTTCCTGCCGCTACCAGTACAAGGTCCTCCCTTTCGGCCTGTCCCTGCTCCCTCATGTCTTCGCGAAGACCGCAGAGGCAGCTCTTGCCCCATTAAGGGAAGTTGGCATTTACATCCTCAACTCATCTCGATGACTGGCTAATCCTAGCTCAGACTGGCTAATTCTTTGTCAGTGAAATGTGCCTGGAGTTCGGTCCGGGCTACTCTCACATGATCCTGAGACCCCGTTCGGGCTATGTGCTCAAGGTTCCCACACCCAACATTCAGGGATCAGGTGGTGATCCTGCAAGCACTGCCCCAGGAGGAGGCAGACCCAGCCTTGACATTGCTGTGTCCGGTGAACGCTTTACACATCTATTTGGATCACACGCAGAGCTTTAGAGTCTCTGAGCAGCTCTTTGTCTGCTTTGGTGGATAGCGGAAAGGAGGCACTGTCTCCAAGCAGAGGATCGCCCACTGGATCATTGACGCCATAGCTATGGCATACCACGCCCATCATGTGCCGCCTCCCGCAGGGCTACGAGCCCATTCTACCAGGAGTGTGGGGGCCTCCTGGGCCCTGACCAGTGGCGCCTCTCTAACAGACATTTGCAGAGCAATTGGCTGGGCAACACCCAACACCTTTGCGAGTTTCTACAATCTCCAGGTTGAGCCGTTTTTGTCCCGTGTCTTGACAGGAATGAACAGGTAAGTCCGGGACATTTGGCTGGGTGTATCACTTGCGCATATCGCCTGTCACCTCCACTGAGCTGAAGACGTGCGTTGTAGTGTTCACAAGATGTATTCCCTGGATGACTTCCTCCTAGCCCTGTGGCAGACGAGTTTGCGGAGAAGCTCGCTGCTGGCTCAGTACACGTGCTAACTAAGACCTGTACTGGGGTAGGTGCTCTGCATGTGCTGATTCCCCGTAGGTTTGTAGGTATGTTTGTAGGTATGTTTGTAGAAACTCCTCCTCCGTTGAGTAGGACCTAACATGATACTTCTCCACAAGACTCACATCTGACGAAAAAGAGTCGGCAAGACCATGTGACATATTTCCACTCAAAATACCCCCTCTCTCTGGGCATGGTGTGGCCTCCACGGTGTCTTCCCCTTGGGAGTGTCACCCCCCATATCCCCCCACCCCCCCCAACATGGACACTGGTGGTCCCAATCAGTAGAAAAATGTTCACTCTTTTCGGGGAGAAAAACAAAAAAAAGAGGGAAAAGGCACGACTGGGCTAGCCTGCCCCTATTCTTTCTTTGGGCAGTCATATTATCCCCGAAGGGCCGTTCGACGCTCATAACAGCATGTCGGCCTGGTGCGCTGGCTTTGCGGCACACAGTAGTCTGCCTGTCTCGCACCACAGTACAGCTTGTTGTGGTGTTTTTGTAGGGGACCCCTAGTGTCACTTCATCGACACAACTTCGAGTGAGTGACAGATAGGGAACGTCCTGGTTGCTTCCGTAACCTCTGTTCCCTGATGGAGGGAATGAGTCTACCCGCTGAAATGGCCGGGATCTTCTCTTGGCTCCTTGGTTCCATAAGGGAATGGAGGATACGGAAGTAACCAGGATGTTATATTTAATGCATTATAGCTTTATTAAAGTTATAATAAGGAGGAAGGTCATGAAAATAACTACAAACTCCGAAACTGGCATATCTATTTGCAGTCAGCACCTCTTCTATGAGTTGTGTGAATGTCCCGATCTAAGGGGCAGAGATTAAAACTGCACTCGGATTTAGGCACACACTGTCGGATGGATGCTCGTCCATTGAGTGTGCACGCTTGCTGCAGCTAGATTATAACATGATGGCTTGCAACTTATTGAATCATAATATATGTGTCACTGTGCATTTCTGATTGTGAAGAAAATTGGCAGTACGCAGCTTTATTAATAAGAGAGAGGTTTTTTGGGTGAGTTAAAGATGAACTGAAGGGAACAGAAAGGAGAGAGAGGATAATCTTCACCCCATTAAACACTGAAACAAAATACGTTTTTTTTTTAATTGTTTTTGTTTTGGCTTGTTTTCCTATATAAATATCTAAAACTACTTTAAAACAACACACATTTACTTTAGCAGCTATAATACAGAAGAAAACATTGTTTTGCAGTTATTTTTTTTACTGAATTAAACTAAATAAAAAGCCCCCCATATATTTTTAATATATGATTTTATCCTCTTTTTTTGTTAGCACTTATGTTTTATACAACCTTTAAAGTTGGGGCACAAGCTGAATAGTCAGTTGAGAGCTAATGATTAATCGTTACAATAATCACCCGAACAGTCGAGCAATAAGACTTCCTCTTAAGTCAGTGTGTGATCTCCTTAATTCTTAAATCTGACCTCTACCTGAAACAGGAGTTCTCATTACCTCCAACCCAGTTCACTACACCATAATGAGTGAAAACTGGCACTTACATGCACACACCTTGAGCACATTCACTGAGCCAATCAGGAATTTCCAGGTCCAGATGGTCAAAAGAACAAACTGTTTCATATGTATTAGAACAGTGACAATAAACAGAAGTTGATATGAGCTTAAGTGCTGCCTCACAGATGTGAGAACCGACCAAGCCAGTCAGAGCAGTCTTGTTTGAAAGTGGTAGTCAAGGTTAAAATAACAGCAGCATTTATAAAACAAAACAAGAATTGTAGAGTGACAGTTTAAGATTGTAAGAATATTCAATAAAGGTTAATGGAGGAAAATGTTTACTTTGAATCTATTCAGACTTCATAAAGCTTGGAGCTGAAATAGTATAGGCATAGTATTAACAATTAATATGGTATATTTGGCATTTCATTTCAAGTTTTATTTGGAAACATTCAGGAGTTTATGACTATAAATACAGCATTTTAATAGAGCAGTTGCAGATTTTCATAGTGATATATAATACAAATCTAACAAATCTGCTTTGCAGTCATCAAGAGTCAATCATGACAGAAACGTTTACAGTTTCACACTCACAGGACAAACCATCAAAATGAGGTTTAATGAAAACTTAAAAAGACATAAACACACACGGCAGCTACGTGTGGCTCTCTCTCTCCCGAACTGCCGCATCCAGCTTGGTCCTAGCCATCCCCTCGGCTGATTAGCCCGATTGGGGCAGGCCCCGCCCTCGTCCTCATCACACACACACACACACACACCCTTTCACATCTAGATTAACAAACAGCAATGTATGTGATGTAACACATAACACAACATCAATTCTAACAGACACACACTACTGCCATTTTTGAGCTGTAGAGATGTTCTCCTGTCTGTTAGTCAAAGTGCAGAGCTGTCAGAAGGACAGAAGATGGCAGAGTTGCCAGACACAAGCGCGATAATTCTCACTTCCTGTGTACAAATTCCATCTGTGCTCTTAAACACATCCAGAGAACTTCCAGTCCCTGCACATTCACATTCACATTCACATTCACACACATACACTTCCCTAAGTGGATATAAAATATCAGTGTAATGTTTCCATTTAATGCTGGGTTAAAGAGACAGTTGATCCTAACATACCGTCGCAGTGAATGGTGGCCCGAACTTTGAAGGTCTAAAATGCACATAAAGGCAGCATAAAAGTAATCTATAAGATTCCAGTTTTTCAAATAATGTCTTCGAAAGCTATATAATAGGTGTGTGTGTGAGGAACAGATCAATATTGAATTATTTCTGTATTATAAATTTGCTTTTACACAGCTCTCCTATGCACACTCACAAGAGTTTGTTTTTATTTTTTAGCAATTTGCATTAATTTTTTCTCTCCTTTTCTCCCCAATCTGGAATGCCCAATTACCAATGCGCTCTTAAGTCCTCGTGGTGCAGTAATGACTCGCCTCAATCCGGGTGACGGAGGACGAATCGCAGTTGCCTACGCATCTGAGACCATCAGTCCATACATTTTATCATGTGGCTTGTTGAGTGCATTAACGCAGAGACATGTGGAGGCCCACGCTATTCTCCAAGGCATCCAGGCCCAACTCACCATGCGCCCCACTGAGAGCGAGGACCACACTGTAGCAACCATTAGGAGGGTAACCCAACATGACTCTTCCCACCCTAGCAACCAGGCCAATTAGTTGCTTAGGAAGCCTGACTGGAGTCACTCAGCAGCAATTTGCATTCTTTGTGCATATCGCCACCTACTGGCCAGGGAGGAGAAAAAAAGGGAGGAATAAAGCAAAGGAAAACAATAAATAAATCATATTTGAGAAGATGACAATATGCAAAAAGAATGTAAATCGGCAAGAAACAAGAATTTTTGTCAGCGTGCATGGGAGGGCTCTGAGAAAGTTGATTTATTAGGGCTGGGTAGCAGAGATGCCCAGATTCGATTTCGATTCACAAGATCTTGATTTGATTCAATATGATTCATTAGAAATTGAAAATTCTGTACTACAAATTGGAGAGATGTTTTTAAAGCTGTACATGGAACATCAATTTAAAAATAAATAAGAGTGCAATATTTCCTACAGGATCCTGAGCAGCGGGGGGTGACCAGTAGACCGCCCCCTGAAATTTTATTTTCATACACTGGCAGCCAATAGTTTGGAATAATGTACACATTTTGCTCTTATGGAAATAAATTGGTACTTTTATTCACTAAAGTGGCATTCAACTGATCACAATGTATAGTCAGGACATTACTAACTTGAAAAATTATTATTACAATAAAAATACTTCATCTTTATTACTTCAACTTATTACTTAAATTACTTCAAAGTGTTCTCATCAAAAAATCCTCCATGTGCATCAATGACAGTTTTGCAGATCTTTGGCATTCTAGCTGTCAGTTTGTCTACTCAGGTGACATTTCACCCCACACTTCCTGTAGCACTTGCTATAGATGTGGCTGTCTTGTTGGGAAAGTCTTGCACACTTTACAGTCTAGCTGATCCCACAAAAGCTCAATGGGGTTAAGATCCATAACACTCTTTTCCAATGATCTGTTGTCCAATGTCTGTGTTTCTTTTCCCACTCTAACCTTTTCTTTTTGTTTTTCTGCTTCAAAAGTGGCTTTTTCTTTGCAATTTTTCCTATCGGGCCTGCACCCCTGAGTCTTCTCTTTACTGTTGTACATGAAACTGGTGTTGAGCAGGTAGAATTCAATGAAGCTGTTAGCGGAGGACATGTGAGGCATCTATTTCTCAAACTAGGGACTCTGATGTACTTATCCTCTTGTTTAGTTGTACATCTGACCTTCCACATATCTTTCTGTCCTTGTTAGAGTCAGTTGTCCTTTATCTTTGAAGACTGTAGTGTACACCTTTGCTTGAAATTTGCAGTTTTCTTTGGCAATTTCAAGCATTGTATAGCCTTCATTCCTCAAAACAATGATTGACTGACAAGTTTCTAGAGAAAGCCGTTTCTTTTTTTCCATTTTTTTACCTAATATTGGCCTTAAGACATGCCAGTCTATTGCATACTGTGGCAACTCAAAAAGAAACACAAAGACAATGTTAAGCTTCATTTAACAAACCAAATAGCTTTGAACTGTGTTTGATATAATGGCAAGTGATTTTCTAGTACCAAATTAGTATATAGACATACAGCAGATTCAAGATTCTACGTATTACTGGTGTTCTTCACTGTAAGATTATAATACATGAGTCATTTTAAAGCTACTAAAATAACCAGCCAATAGCAGTGAAAGGTTTTCTCATTTTCTTGTTATTGTTGTTTGATTATTATTAATGACATGCTATACAGAGACAAAGCAAAAATTACACATTTATAATTTAAATATTTTGATACAACTCAGCTTTTTTTCCCACTGTTTATATTTACTTTAGTAATAAGTCTCTGTGTTTACATTCAGAACTCGATAAGTCACTAGATGGGTATTTTGATAGAGTTTGTAAGCGTTTTTGAGCATTCTTGCACGAATCCACATCGTGAGCACTCTTGGAACACACACACACACATAACTGCTGGCTACAAAGCCGAGGAAAAGTTGTAATATGTCAACATATGCTACACAGATGGATTTAGCTGTTGCGCACCATCTCCGTATTTACATCCGCTTCTCACACTGCACATGTTAGATGCGCGATACTCGCAAATGCCAACTGGGAAGTAGGATGTTGGACCACCTGGGAATTGTGGACCCCTGGGCTGCAGACCACGTAAGCCCATAGATTAATTCACCTCTGATCAGCACACAGGAGAAGCTAGAAATAAAAGGATTCACATTAATCAGACCTAGTTCACAAAGATCGATCCATTGCTTTTCAAAATTGATATTGAATCGACCAAATAAGGTTTATAGCCATAATAAAAATGTATTGCCCAGCCCTAAGATTTATAGTAAAAAAAAGGATTTTAATATTGATTTGTTTCTCACCCGCACCTATCATATCACTTCTCAAGACATGGATTTAACCACTGGAGTCGTATGGATTACTTTTATGCTGCCTTTATGTGCTTTTTGGACCTTCAAAGTTCTGCCACCATTCACTTGCATTGTATGGACAAACAGAGCTGAAATATTATTCTAAAAATCTATGTGTTCTGTTGAAGAAAGAAAGTCATACAAATCTGGCATGGCATGAGGGTGAGTGAATGATGAGATAATTTGTCATCATTTACTCACCTCATGTTGTTTTAAATTTGAATGTCTTTCCTCCATGGAACATAAAAGGAGATGTTAGGCAGAATGATAGCCTCAGTCACCATTCATTTTCATTGCATATTTTTTCCATACGATAAAAGTGAAGAGTGACTGAGGCTGTCAATCTGCCTAACATCTATTTTTGTGTACCACAGAAGAAGTAAGTTTTACAGAGGGTGAAACTTCTCACAACAGATGGTGTCACAATACTAGAGCTTCTAATAATCCATTCATGGCAAAGACAAACATCATACAGATCCAGAGAAGGCTGGGAAGGATTGATGTCTGATTCATAGGTTGAGGTAAGAGCTGTGTGATTATGTGTTGTGCAAATGAAAGGTTTCAGAAGAGAGTCTCACAAAGAGTGCACAGTATCTGCGACTTAAAATTATTCAAAGAGAGAAAATCATGTAGCAAATAAACAAGCATGTGAGACAGCATTGGTTGGTCATGGTGTATGTTTAGAACAAACCCTTTCATAAATCACAAATACACAAGCGGGTTACTTCTGTGTGCATCCATTGGCCCATTTATCGAAGGCGAGCCCATCTATCATCCCAGTCCCGTTGCCCGGGTAACCCAGTTAATATTCCAGACACGTGTATAAAAGAGAAAGGAGGAGAAAGGGAGGCACATTCCTCCTGAAGTTCAAACAAATAAGCAACACATTGTCAAAGGTCCAACACACAAGCACCAATTTTCTACAATGCCAAGCACAGTACACACACATTTAACCATCAACAGTTTTTACAAGCTCACACACATGAATATACTGACACACACAACATTTATTATGCATATACAGTTGTACACATACACTTTCAGTAATGAAAAAAGGCCAAAAAAGACCTTTTCACAAGGTCATGTGTAATTCACAAATATAAAGACACACACACATTACAGGTCTTATGCATGTACAGTATAGAAACAAATATATTTGTATGACCAAAACAAAACAGATTTTCCCATTTAGTCAGAACAAAATATGGAAACACACTCAAACACACATCTCTCTTATATGCACATATTTCCATTAAATTCTCATTCATAAACTACAGTGGTTGTGGTGATGGTTGGGGGAGGTACATGACTGCAGTACCTTCCAGCAGCATTGACTTCTCTCAGCCAATCAGATGACAGGACGATAGGGAGGAAGAACAAAACCGGATAGGCGGGGTCCAGGAGATACCGCATACCACTGCAGCCCTCCCCTCCCCCACCTTTCATTCATTTGCTCCATCATTCAACCTTTCATTGATTCATTCATTCATAAATTGGGATGTATTTTGCACACCACGGCAGCTGAGCTGGATCTCACTGTCACTGTAACAGTCCTGGTTCAGCACACGTTACATGTCTCTGAAGGGGTAAATCATTTCGAGAGCAGGGGAAAAAAAGACACAATACTTGCAATGTGAAATGAGCATGCTGATTCAGGCTAATTTTTTCCAATTGTGACTCATGAGTTCCTTTTAATATCTCAAATCAGAGCGGTTCATTCAACAATTAAACTCATCAGAATTTCTTTGTAAAGGAAATGTGATTGTTCTAGTGCAAAACAAAGGATACTTCAATGCTTCTCTCTATTCTTTGTTATATCATTTGATTCTGCAGTGGGGTTACGGCAGTACAACCAATAGCAACCGAGAGAGAGAGAGAAAGAGAGAGAGAGAGAGAACTTGTGTGTTTAGGGGGTACCCTGCAGATGGCACGCCAGTATGAGCTGTCACAGACTCTTCAAAGACCACCCTCTCCTCTCCCTCTTTCTCTCTGTGCTCTTTCCATTCTGTCAGCAATAACTCTAATGAATGTGATTTCACCCTCTGTGAGTGGAAAAAAAAACCCACTTGAGAACACATACTACAAATGCAGACACACACAAATATATAAAATGACTACAAGGCACTCTTGGCAGACCTGACTTTGATTGGTCAATTACTGTATTCTCAACATGATCACACAACATGTTGACATTTAGCTTCCAAAAGTTCAAGTACTCAGAAATCAACCTCATATTGCTGAATTACTGACAAGCGTCATCCCTAATCAAAAATGTTTGCATCAGTTCAAGCACGAAGAAAATTCCCTCTAGTGCTACCGATAGGGCGTTGCGCTAGCAACATGCAAGACACTGGTTCTGGTCCTGTTGGAATCAGGTAGTAATCACGTTCACATAAACAATGAGCATGATTCGCTGGTTGCATTTTCGCTCGAAACTTACATTTGAATTGGTAAACTTTAGATAGATAAAGTTTGTCAAGGCAAACTTTGATGTTGGCTTGACAAATCATTGTCTGAAAGTTTAAACTAGTTTAAAATGTTAGAAGAATGATGGTTAAACAGACAATACATTAACACACTGCCTATACCGGGCGCATCCGTTTACACAAAACAAACATTGTAAAACAGTTTATTTATCATGTTGGCAGGAGTATTGTGAGCGAGTGCTGCGCAAAAAATAAAGGAACATGAATTTACTGTGATTATGGAATCTGGTTGGTTGGTGGATGGATGGATGTATATATATATATATATATATATATATATATATATATATATATATATATATATATATATATATAAATTTGTGACGCCCTCTCATTCCAAAAACCTGCCCATTAAAGACAATTTTGAGACCAAAACCGATCAAAAGAGCAGCATTGTTAGTTCCTGTGGCTGTCAAATTCAACAGTGGCACAATAGCGCCCTCAACTGACAAACATTATGAATCATAGCCTCAGTGATCCACTTCAAATACAACACTATGAGAACGAGCAAAATTATCGACATGTGAAAAGTGTAAATTAGAGTTTGAATTAAAAAGCATTCTGTTGAACATTCTGTCAATAGCTGGGTTTCCATCCATGTACTTTTATGCACATTTTGGGATATTGTATAAAAACTGCTGGATGGAAACCCTAAGATGCAAATAAAATCTCCAAAATGGAGTAAAAAAAATTTACTGAAAATCCAAATCCTGCAAAGAGTTTTCAGGGCATATAAATTGAATACAATCTTAAATAGTGCCAAAGAGCAGGTTTATTGACACTTTTTGAAAAATATCTATTAAATCTGCACGGTTAAGTCATAAGAATAAAGGAATGCACACGCATAGTACTCCCAGAACTGTGTGCCGCGCTGCCGCTCACAGACATGAGACCAAGTTGTTTACAGTGTTTTGTTTGCTCTAAACCATAAGAATTGTATAAATGAAAGAGTCACAGTGGCTACAAAAGTGGCAATGTCTGGAAGTGACAGTTTTGTTCTTTTGAACACATGGGATGGAAACGAAGTTTTATTCAACATTGTTTGTGTAATATTATGTTTTTTTTTTCCACATAAATTAAGTTTCTAACTTGGATAGAAACATAACTGTTATAAATCTACGTGAATTTTTCTTATTTTTTTTTACGTCTGCTGTGAGAAAAGTCTGATCAGTTAGAAAAGACATAGAACACTATTCCAGAACAGTCTGAAGTTCTGTTCCATGTTTGGTGGATATAGCATTAAAACACTAGGAGGAGTTAGTGTTAGAAATTTTGGTCTTTTGTGATTTTGAAAAATTCCTAAACCAAGTTTGTAGAATGATGGTATGTTGGCTTCATCAAGCAAACATAGTAAATTGTTTGGCTGGAGTTTTATTTATAAAGAGCAAAGACAATCCATTTTTCTATGACATGCCACTTTTAAGCACTCTTCCACTAATGTTAACTGCGGGACATCCACCACTCATCTTATTGCAATAACCCATTACACAACCACAGAAACTTGAGACACACACACACACACACACAGCCATAACAGCTTGCTCAGGAATCAACCCTGAGCCAGTCTATTATGGGTAAGGGAGGACACATATGTTGTTGTGGCAATTCTGAGTTGGAGCCGAGAATAAAAAGCAGTATCCTTGCGCATGGAAAAATGAAATAAAGCATCCAATTTTGCCCTGATCTAGGAATGTCATAAAATATCAATGCATCAATTATTGATGAAAAGCGGGTGCGATTATTGTTATTTTTTCAATAATTTTTTGAGGAATTGAAATATTAAAATGAGTTGACACTTAAATTAGAAGCCTAATTTGTGAGTGTTCCAACTCACTGTCAGTTGGCTGCCCGTTTAACGTAGTCTGGCTTAATAGCTTTGGGAGACCACATGGGGGTGATATAGGATATACTGTACATAATAGTGTAGGACTTAATAGTGTTGATGCAGGTGGCAGTCCAAAGTTGTAAATCTAGTCACCATACATGCAAAAGTTGGAAGGTTTATGTACTACAAGAATTAACAAAGTGCAAATATGAGTTTGCAGGTTTGTGTATGAAACAGAAAACTGGGCGGCGGCAGCGGTGTGTGTACCTTCATGGAAAATAATTGTTTCTAATTTTAGAATGCGCCTTGTCCAGACACATCTGGTGTGCGACCTCCTTTAAGTTACCCTGCTGCACACACAAAGTTGTGTTGAGAAATATGTGTGAAGAGACAAAAACTAGGCTATTGTGCAACAATTAGCCCAATTTGAATCTGAAAAATATACTGTGTGAGTGTGTATATATCTATATATATATATATATAGATAGATAGATAGATATATCATCCTATCCATTACACACAAACACACACAGTGTGGGAAAAAAAGGACTGTGAAAGACCAAACATGATTGAGAGAGAACATTTCAGAATCATGTGATGAAAAAAAAAAACGTCAAGAAAATCACCCATGCCAAGCAAATTCACAGCAATTCAGTGGTCAGATGGTCACATCTTGAAGGTTACAGAAAGATGTTTCCATTTCTTGTGTCAGAGATCACAGGAGAGGCGCATGAGAGAACGGTGTGTGTGTGTGCGCGCAAGTATGTGTGGAACTGACGCTCTACGTTATGTACTGCTGAGAAAGGTCACAGAGAGTGACGTTGTTGTGTTTGTGAGGGTGGGCTCATCTGGGAACATGATGTGGGTGCAGAAAGAATGTCTGTGTGGAGATAGGGAAAGATATGTCTACACAATCGATTGAATAAATAATGGAGATTGCAATTACAGCTGCCACAATGAACTAACCTTGAAAACATCACACCAAGATCATGCTTAATCACAACATCCCCAGCATGCATTACGACTCCAATGTATGCCCATGGCAACAATTTACGCCTCATATTCAGGACCCATGCTCTTTAAAGCTGCAGGAATATCAACTCAACACTGACCCACACTAGATCCTCAACTAATGCACATTTCTTATGAGGTAGAAGTGTGAATGGTGGCTGTTTGATTGGTAATTAAATTGAGACATGGCTGAATCTGCCTCTGGAGGATGGAAGCTCATGTCCTTGCTTTGAAGAACAGATCTGGAGCTCAGAGAGCATGTCAGAGGTCCACACTCATCTCCAATACACCACCAGCTGAATACATAATCCCTTATTCCGCAGCCACTCACACTGCATTCATCCAGTCCAACACTGCCCCCTATAATTAGAATACAGCACTGCAGTTGCAGTAAATCTAAAGACCAGTGTTGACTGTAGAAATGTAAACACAAATAATTCAGCTCATCCTTTGTCTGAAAATACTGCTGATTATGTACAAGGAAACCAGGGTTCCCCTTCCAGGCCAATCACAACATGATATATAATTTCTGAGCTTCTTTGTAACAATTAGTAGTCTTCATATTTTGTATGTTCTCGTACTTTTATTATTTAAATGGTGCACTGTAATTTGCTTAGTATAAAAAAGCAATGATGGGGCAGTGGTGGCTCAGTGGTTGAGGCTCAGGGTTACTGACCAGAAGGTTGGGGTTCAAGCCCCAGCACCACCAAGATGCCACTGTTGGGCCCTTGAGCAAGGCACTTAACTCCAGGTTGCTCCAGGGGGATTGTCCCTGTAATAAGTGCACTGTAAGTCGCTTTGGATAAAAGCGTCTGCCAAATGCATAAATGTAAATGTAATGAAGAGAAGAGGGATCTCACTAACTCTCCAGATCATGGTTTCCTTTGATAGTTAATACACAACTTTTGTGTTAGCAGCCTAAAATCCGTTAATTTAACCATTAAAGGAACAGTTCAACCCAAAATTTTCCCAAAAAGTATCATAAAAGTAATCCATTTGACTCCAGTGGTTAAATCCATGTCTTCAGAAGTGATATGATAGGTGTGGGTGAGAAACAGAATATTTAAGTCCTTTACTATAAATGTCCACTTTCACTTACACATCCTTTTTCATTTGTTTTTGGGCAAAACTGGGCAGGGAGGAGAATTTATAGTAAAAAGGATTTAAATATTTATCTCTTTCTCACCCACACCTACAACATCACGTCTGAAGACATGGAATTAACCACGGGGTATTCTGCATTCCTTTTATGCTGCCTTTATATCCTTTTTGTTGCTTCAAAGTTCTGGCCACCATTCACTTGCACTGAACCAACATAGCTGCGATTCTTCTAAAATTATTTGTATGTGTTCAGCAGATGATAGAACGTCATACACGTCTGGGATGGCATGAGGGTGAGTAAATGATACAATAATTTTAATTTTTGGGTAAACTATACTTTTAATGGTTACATTTAAGGATAAACTACCACCTTACAAATTCATTGCTTTGAAAATATAAAAAAAAAAAAAAAACATAATTATAGACAAGGAACATAGACCGATCAGCCACAACATTAAAACCGCCTGCCTAATATTGTGTAGGTCCCCCTCGTGCTGCCAAATCAGCACCAACTGTACAGAGCGGTTATCTGAGTTACTGTAGACTTTGTCAGTTTGAAGCAGTCTGGTCATTCTCTGTTGACCTCTCTCATCAACAAGGCATTTCCATGCACAGAACTGCCCCTCCTTGGATGTTTTTTGTTTTTGGCACCATTCAGAGTAAATTCTAGATACTGTTGAGTGTGAAAATCCCAGGAGATCAGCAGTTACAGAAATTCTCAAACCAGCCCATCTGGCACCAACAATCATCTATGCAATTATCTAATCAGCCAATTGTGTGGCAGCAGTGCAATGCATAACCATGCAGATATGGGTCAGGGGCTTCAGTTAATGTTTACATCAACCATCAGAATGGAGGAAAATGTGATCTCAGTGATTTGGATCGTGGCATGATTGTTGGTGCCAGATGTCATGATGCAAAGAGGAATGACATAAAACAAAATTTTGCGCCAAATCCGACAGGACAGCTCAAAATACAAACTATTTTATAGGCTTACCAAAATGAACAGGCATTGTTAATGTAATTAAACAAAAATGACAATTTGTTAATTTATAACCCAAAATTTTACATAGTTCAGCTTTAACTAAAACCCCAACTTTTTTGTGCTAGCCCTTAACATGTCAAGCTGTGTTTTGGCAGACAATACATTGGTTCCCCTTCTGTCGCTCTCTCCACGTTGTGTCGGATAAGCGACACTAGGGGTCTCTCTTGAGCGCCAATATTCACCTCTGACCTATTGAAAAGGGCCAATGAGAGATGGCAGTCAGTATTTGCATACCCGCCCCCGCATACGGGTATTTAAGCGGGGCAAATACGGAAGTTTAGTCAGAAAATTTCTTCGGAGCCGATGGTCTGTTTGCAGTCTGCTGCGAGAATACACACCCTGAACGTTCCTGTATCTCTGACGATCTGCTTGCTGTTGGATTTGACGGCGCACAACAGCGGCTTTCTCTGTACTTTGCACGGCGTGCATTGTTGCCCCTGAGCGCTTCGACAGCGCAGACACACACACACACACACACTGTGTATTAAAAGAGTGATTTCCTTTAAAAGAGCAAACACAGCGGCGTTGAACGTCCTTTTAAGGACGCATCTTTTTCAAGATGCCTTTCCGCCCCTGTGTCGTTCCTGGATGCGGTAGAAGTCTCTCCGCTTCAGACGGCCACAGGCGCTGTCTCGTGTGTTTGGGCCGCGATCACACCAAGGCGGCGTTTGTGGATGGTTCATGTTCTCACTGCGAGAACATGACCATGACCACGTTGCGGTCGCGGCTTGCTTTCAATAGAAAGCAAGCCACCCCAGCCGCACCCCGCATTGCTCCTTTTTCCCACGGGATTGAGGACGATCGCGGTTGGCGCTGGGGGCGATTTGAGGCGGCAGCGGTGCGGTTTCGCCGGGTAGCCCCCGCGAACCTTCCGTTCCCCGACACGCTCGCTGGTCCCCGTCCAAGCTCGCGGCGATAGCGGCTCGCCTCACGGCCTGGCCGTCTATCCTCCCGAGTCCGAAGCAGATGAGCTCGCCGCTGCATCGGAGAGTGCGGTGTCTGATGCCGAGGACTCCCCTGGACTGCCGCTCGGGCCAGCAGGCCCAGGCTGAGGCCGACAGCTCAGATGTCCGACATGCTTTCCCGGGCCGCCGTGAGCGTGGGGTTGGATTGGAACCCTCCGTCCTCCCCACAGCCTTCACGGTTGGATGAGTGGTTCCTGGGGGCAGCGCGCCGTTCGCGGCCTCGCATCCCCCCGGTCCCGTTTTTCCCGGAGGTGCATGATGAGCTGACGTCTACGTGGAGAGCCCCGCTCTCCGCTCGTCTAGGTGCCACCCGCTCCACTCTCTCCACCCTCGACGGCGGAGAGCGCCAAGGATACGAGGCGATTCCCCAGGTCGATAGGGCAGTTGCGCACCATCTATGTCCCGGTAGCCCTACCTCCTGGTGCGGTCACCCCGTACTCCCATCCAAGCCCTGTAGGACAACATCCTCGCTCAACGTGAGAGCCTACAGTGCGGCTGGACGCGCTGCCTCCGCCCTGCATGCGATGGCCCTCCTGCAAGTCCACCAGGCCAAAGCTCTCAGAAGCATGCACGGGGTGGACCTGATCCTGATGTGCTGCAGGAACTGCGCTCAGCGACCGACCTCGCCCTGAGAGCGACGAAGGCCACAGCGCAGGCACTCGGACAGACGATGGCCACCCTAGTTGTCCAGGAACGCCATCTTTGGCTCAGTCTGGTCGAGATGCGTGAGGCCGACAAGAACCGCTTCCTGGACGCACCTGTCTCCCAGATTGGCCTTTTCGGCGACACCATCGAGGACTTCGCCCAACAGTTGTCTGCGGTGAAGAAGCAGACGGAGGCCATCTCTCATATCATGCCCCGCCGCAGACCTGCCGCTACGGGCCCTGCCCCGTCTGCCCGCTGAGACGGGGCATCTCCCTGCGAAGAAACCAGCTCCTGCTCCGCCTCAACCCGGGCCCAGCTCTCAGCCCCAGCGTCGAGCACCCCGCAGGCGGCGCACACCCCCTGTCTCACGAACCCCCTCTAGGACCCGGAAGGCTCCCAAGCGTTCCTGAGACAGCCGACCCAGAGCCCAAGACGTTAGCTCCGGAGGTGGTAAGACCACTCCGTCCCCCGGTGGAGGGCCGGGAGGAGAATCCTTTGTTTTTTCATTTGCCACACCCCCTGACGGGGGCTGTGGTACCCACAATCTCAATAAAAGAGCTATTTCCTTTGCCTCTGGGTCACCTGGCCCGCAAATGCCGTTCTCACGGCAATCTGCTTTCAGATTACGACAGTCCCGGCACACCGGACGCGGCGATCCCGCCTTCCGCCTGCCTACGACTGCCCCCCGGCCGGCCGGTTCAGACGAGTCCAGAGGACGCCAGCAGACCTCCTCCTCAGTTACGAGGGCAGTTGCGCACCATCTATGTCCCAGTAGCCCTACCTCCTGGCGTGGTCGCCCCGTACTCCCATCCCATCCCGTACTCCGTCCGGGGGACGGAGAGCAAGGTAAGTGCTTTGAGTCTATTCTCAGCACCCCAGCCTCAGGCCGCAACGAAGCCGCCCGACGCTGCATTACCTGTTCCGCCCCGCTGCGAGGCCCCGCCGGGTACGTCCAAAATACTCATTCCTTTGGTGTCCCTAGCGCAGAGCTGGGAAGCGTGGTTTTCGCTTCCCAACGCATCACGCTGGCTGCACCAGACCATTCGACTCGGTTATGCAATTCAGTTTGCCCGGCTCCCGCCCCCCTTCAGGGGCGTCCGCTTTTCCGCAGTACACGGCGAGCATGCCAGTTCCCTGCGCACGGAAATTGCGACCCTCTTAGCCAAGGGCGCGGTACAGCCCGTCCCTCCAACCGAAATGAGGAAGGGTTTCTACAGCCCTTACTTCATTGTACCCAAGAAAGGCGGCGGCTTACGACCAATCCTGGACCTGCGAGTTTTCAATCGGGCCTTGTTAAAACTCCCGTTCAAAATGCTCACGCAGAGAAATATTCTGGCTGGCGTTCAGCATCTAGATTGGTTCGCAGCGGTAGACCTGAAGGACGCGTACTTCCACGTCTCAATTCTGCCACGACACCGACCCTTCTTACGGTTCAGAGCATCTCTTTTTGTCCAGGTGCCACTGCAGCAGGTGTCCCGATGCGTTCTGGTCACAACCGACGCCTCCCGGTCCGGGTGGGGTGCCGTGTGCAGCGGGCACGCAGCAGCGGGTCGTTGGAAAGGGGCCCCGCTGCGTTGGCACATCAACTGTCTGGAGTTGCTGACCATCCTTCTCGCCCTCAGGAAGTTCCTCCCGTTAGTTCGGGACAAACACGTCCTCGTGAGATCAGACAGCACCACGGTGGTGGCGTACATAAATCGCCAAGGCGTGACGCTCCGCCACATGTCACAACTCGCCCGCCGTCTCCTCCTATGGAGCCAGCAGCGACTCAGGTCGCTGCGTGCCACTCACATCCCCGGCAAGCTCAACGTCGTAGCGGACGCGCTATCACGACACCGCTTGCCCGGCGGGGAGTGGAGGCTTCACCCCCAGTCGGTCCAGCTGATTTGGGAACGGTTTGGCAAGGCCCAGGTAGACCTGTTTGCCTCCCAGGAAACCTCCCACTGCCCGCTCTGGTATGCCCTGACAGAGGCTCCCCTTGGGACAGACGCGCTGGCACACAGCTGGCCCTTGGGGCTGCGCAAGTACGCATTTCCCCCAGTGAGCCTTCTTGCACCGGTGCTGTGCAAGGTCAGGGAGGACGAGGAGCGAGTCACGTTAGTGGCCCCCTACTGGCCCACTCGGACTTGGTTCTCGGAACTCAGACTTCTCGCGACAGCTCCTCCCTGGCGAATTCCCCTGAGAAAGGACCTCCTCCCTCAGGGATGGGGCACGCTCTGGCACCCGCACCCAGACCTCTGGAACCTCCACGTCTGGTCCCTGGATGGGATGCGGAAGAGCTAACCGGCTTACCGGCGACCGTTGTGAATACAATTAACCAAGCCAGAGCCCCCTCTACCAGGCACCTTTACGCCCTAAAGTGGCGCTTGTTTGCAGATTGGTGTTCTTCCCGAACTGAAGACCCACAGAGATGCGCGATTAGGTCAGTGCTCCTGTTCCTACAGGAGAGGCTGGACAGGAGGCTGTCCCCGTCCACCCTCAAGGTGTATGTTGCCGCCATTGCCGCCCACCACGATCCTGTAGACGGCAAGTCTTTGGGTAAGCACGACCTGATCCTCAGGTTCCTGAGAGGCCAGGCCTAGTTCCCTCCTGGGATCTCTCGGTAGTCTTGGCAGGACTCCAGAGACCCCCCTTCGAGCCGCTTGAATCAATTGGACTCAGGGCCCTCTCTCTTAAGACGGCCCTGCTGAACGTGCTCGCCTCTATCAAGAGGGTCGGGGACCTGCAAGCATTCTCTGTCAGCGACACTTGCCTGGAGTTCGGTCCGGCAGATACGTCTGTGATCCTAAGACCGCGTCTGGGCTATGTGCCCAAGGTTCCTACCACACCATTCTGAGATCAGGTAGTGAACCTGCAAGCGCTGCCCCGGGAGGAGGCAGACCCAGCCCTTTCATTGCTATGTCCAGTGCGCGCCCTGCGCATTTACCTGGACCGCACACAGAGCACCAGACGCTCTGAGCTGCTCTTTGTCTGCTTTGGGGGATGGCAGAAAGGGAATGCCGTCTCCAAACAGAGGCTCGCCCACTGGGTTGTCGACGCCATCACACTGGCTTATCACACCCAGGCCGTGCCCCTACCCTTGCAGGTCCGAGCTCACTCAACAAGGGGTTTTGCGTCCTTGTGGGCACTGGCCAAGGGAATCTCCCTAGCAGACATCTGTAGAGCCGCGGGTTGGGCAACACCCAACACCTTCGCGAGGTTTTACAACCTCCGCGTTGAGTCGGTTGTGTCTCGTGTTTTGTCAGGTCCGAGCCTGTAGAACTCGGTAACACGTAGACCGACCGGCCGGGTGGATCGCTTGCGCCCAGTGCCCTTTTCCTGACGTCAAGGTTAAGTAGTGCGCCTTTTTTCCCAGGGCACCCCACTCCGAGTCGGGACCCTGGTCGATTCCTCCCCAGCCCTCCGGGTCCGCTGTTCAGCGGAGGAACTCGCCGACCCAAGCCACTGCGGGTACCCTGATGGCTACCCTGTACTGGTATAGGTGCTCCACAGGTAAGGCCTCCTGCTCGGACTCCCCCTGTGTGTATTTCCACGGTTCTGTCCCCTTACGAGCGGACCCCCGTGTCTCCCTTAGGCAGTTACAGCTGCCCCGGTCGCCGTGCTGTAGCAACTCCCCCCTTTCGAGGCTGGATCTACCACCGCACCATACTTTCCACACGAGCCCTAAGACGGCCGTGTGACGTGTCTACCACTTTTCCTCCCCAAGAAAAAGGGCAGGTGTGGTCTCCACAGGGTCTGGGTAAGACCCCCTTCCCTATATGCGTGTAAGGGTCCCGGCCGTGATTGCTCTATGCGAGAAACATAGAGAGAAAAGAGGCCCAGCCAGGCTGGCCCGTTCCCATGTTGGCAAACATCGCCTTGTTCCCCACTCAGGGTAACTAGAAGGATCCCGATGTTCGTATGGGGCATTGGGGAAGGGTACGTGCAGCCGGGTATAGACGATGCGTGGCACTGGATGAATCCCTGCCCGCCTCTGTATCGGCAGTTCACGTACACGGTTCAGCACATGGCAAGATTGGAATGGGTCCCCTAGTGTCAAATACTAGGGGAATGGGTCCCCTAGTATTTGACTGGTCCCCCAGTCAAATACTGACTGCCAACTCTCATTGGCCCTTTTCAATAGGTCAGAGGTGAATATCGGCACTCAAGAGAGACCCCTAGTGTCGCTTCTCTGACACAACGTGTCGTTCCCTCCCTCAGGGAACGGAGGTTACATACGTAACCAAACGTTTTTAATAGTTTTACCATTTTAATTATCCAGTATTGTCTCCACTGTCCCAACACTAGGCTACTTGCACCCACATATTTTAATACATAACATTTTTTATATTTAATATAATGACTTTTCCATATTTTGTTACAATTTCCATAAATGTAGTGAATAAAACAACCCCGTCACAAGTTGACAGTGAAGAAATGTGACAGGGTTGTGTGTGAAATAATTTTTTCCTCAAAATGGTCACCGTTCCTTTGTATGGTGAAGGACAGAAGTCCACATAGCATGCATGAAATGAATACACCCTCAATGTAGGGTAAGATGGGGTAAGATGCCCCCCCTTAAGAATAATGTTCAATTGCTTTTAAATTGTAACCTGTATAGATAAACTTTTAGCATGTACAGGATGATGATGCATCATACAACATATTATCAAGGGAAATAAATAGAAACATTTGCTAAATTTGTTATCATAGCATAAAATTACCACTACCCCGATATTATTCTTAGTAATGTTTTTTTGAAATTTAAAGTAATTGTTTATTATTTACATTGTGTTAAATTATTGAAAAACTACACAATGACAAATCAAATAACATAATCCCAGTTAAAGACATTCATCTGAAATATAAACCTATTCTAACAATAATATACTGTGCATACCTATAAATATATATATAAAGACACCCATATTAATAATTGAAGGCATGTTATAATAGCAATACTATGAATATATATTAAATTCCACTCAGTTAGCCTATTAATTATAAGGAATAGAGATGTTTGAAATGTACATCTAATGCATGGAAGCATCTAACAATAACTCCATAAGTTAATAATTATAAAACTGAATAATAATGACATAGTAATTGACATAAAAACTTTTAATATTCAACATAATGTCACAGATAACTATTTTAAGAGGAGCACAGACATTCAATAAAGGTGTTGAGATGAGATTTAGTGCCATCTATGGTCAAGAGAAAAAGTTAAGGGGGGGCATCTTATCCCAGGGTGGGTCTTCCCCCATTTATGGATTCAAATATCACTTTAAAAAGTAACAATTTAATTTATTAATTTCATGTGACAGAGTTTTTAAGCGTGCATGCCCACTTGACTAATACACTTCAAAATATGAATAGAAATGTTGATATTTCGTACCCATTGTTTCACCACGCTGTTGAATTTACAGATTTACTTCTGGTTAAAAATGTAACATATGGCTGGAACCACAATTTTATATGCTGAAATTGTTGGTATTATGGGGTGGAGTTCAGACCAGGGGCAAAACTTTATAGCCTGTTTTTTATTTATTTATTTTATTTTTTGTAAAATAAATAAATCAAATAAAAAATAAAAACATGATTTTTTTTTGGGGGGGGGGGTAAAATATCTTTCTAACAAAGGAACACAAATAAATGTTTATATTAATGACAAAAATGACAGACAATGTGCGCATTTTATGATTTGTTTTCTAGGTAGAATTCAGTGGTGTCTCAGGGACATGATAAAATGCTTGATATAAGATAGAAAGAAGACCTTCTTTTATTAAAAATATTGTTTTAATGCAATTAGAAATCTTTTAATTTATTATAATGAACATACCAACATTTAGTACAAAGCTTTTAATATTTCATTTTAGTAAACCAACACTTTACAGTCTGGGGGACCATATTACCGAATCCCAAGAATGGCCCAAATACTTGATTTGCATTATAATTGCCTATAAAGACCTATCACCGGAGAATTGGATTCATAGTACCATTTGCAGATTGTAACGTTGCATGTATTGTTGTCCTAAAGTGTTCGCTAATGACGATGGTCCTGTGAAGTGGTGAACTCGTGAAAGTTCTGTACAGACAGAACTACTTTAGGTAACAAGATTTTGAATGTTTAATTCTAAAACGCTGAAAAAAGCAAGAGAGTTCGAAAGAAAAACATAAAAAAGCTTAGATGTTCATCTTTTATTTTATATTTTCATAATTTTTATCTGATTAAATAAAAAGAAAGACAAGCTAATAAGTACAACTTAATAAAATTAATAAAAATTAATAAAAAATAACTTCATAACCAGAAAACAAGAGCAAGCACTGTGCACTGGCGTCGCGCCCTCTACTGGCCATATGGTTGCGGCGCACAGATCAGTGATGCGGCGTGCGAGTGGGCGGGGAGATGACGTACTTCCTTTGGCGCGCTGTGTAAAATTCAAAGCTGCGACTTAAACCGTTCAGTTCGGTTTAGACGAAAGGTCTGGATTCATTTATCTGTTAAATATTTATTCAGAGTACACATTTTTCCATTGGTGAGTCTCATATTGTTCATCTAAACTTTGGAAAGTGTTTCATTTGCTGAGAGAAATGTTTTTGCATGTTTAGTCTGTAGATTAGCATAGCACGTTAGCTTTTCCTGTCAAACAAAAAACAAAATCATGATTTGATTTTTGTGCATGTGTATTTTTACATTGTTGTAATGTCATTTTTTTACATGTCAACACAAACTCTTATTTTTCGCTTTAATCAAAGTACGTTTTGTTTTTTAGTTGTGCAGGGATGTCGTGGGATTTTATCGTACCAGTTGGTTTGGATGATCTTGTGAAGTCTGGAGCAGTGAACCAGTATGTGGTGCAGGATGTGCTGTCTGCTAAACACCTCCAATCTCACCTCAACAGTAAGTGCCGATCTCTAAATTGAGAACACGTTTCAGTTCATTATTGCTTTTAATATTAATACATTATTATTATTAATAATAATTAATACATTGTCCTCTCTATTTCTGTCTTATTTTTTTCAAAAGGTTTGAAATCAGCTTTGAGAAGCCAGGGGCCACTATGCATTCTTGAACATTTTGACACAGCGTACAGTGTACTGAAGTCAGTGTAGACTGACATTTTCATGATTATAATATCTCTGTGTTAATGTTTTATCAATCAAGTGCCTAAGAAAACTACAATTTTACACAATAAATTGATATAGGAATGGTAGTACAAAAAGACAAATTAAATGTGCAATGAAAATGAAAAACCTTAGATGCTGGATAATGCCTGCATAAGAGAAACCCATAGACCTTATTCACAATAGCGCCATCAGCTCCCAGACCACATCTGATTTTCCACTACTCATGTTGTCTGGAATTTTTGTCTACTGAATGTTCTTGGGAAGATATTTTTTCAATGATTTGTTAGCAGAAAGATCCAAAAACACTTCAATTTGCTGTACAGCCCATTGAAGGCAGCATCTATACCTCACAGCCTTGTTGTCATTCCTGTCAAAGATGGCGCTGCTGTGAATAAGATCTCTAGAGGTGAACCTTTTAATAACAATGCAAATTAATAGGTTGGATTACATTTAGCTGTATTATGAGTTGGATGTATAAATTACCACATTGAGTTTCAACCAACCAGACTGATCTTGTATTTTTAGACATTGTCGCACAGTGGATGTGGTGGTGAAAGAAGACACACTTGAGTTGCTGATACAAGGTTAGTGTCCCATTAATCACATCGTCCACTTTGCTGCAATGAATCAAAGCTACATTTAACAATCCATCACTTTACTGTCTCTGTTTACAGTGGTCAGGGGGCTGTCCGTCTCTCTACCAACCCTCCTCCTGTCTGGGTCCCTGTCACCTGTAGACCGTAAACAACAGCTCAATGCTGTCAAGATGAGCGTCTTTCTCCTTTGCAAGCTCACAGAGACACTTGAATGTGATTCCTACAGGGAGAATATTGTCACTGCACCCAGCAAGGTAGGCCCAATCCAGTCACACACTCATCTTGAAGTAATGGTTGTGCCCAGTGATGAGACTAAGGCAAATATGAGCTGACTGGCTGGGGATGTTGTGTTCTCTTGCTTTCTGATTGGTGGGTAATCTTGGCAGAGCAGTGGAGATTGGCTGCTCTACTGTAAGGGCCCACTCATAGTCAAGTCAGCTGCCACTCAAAATATACACAGTTCTCCTTTAGAAATGGACACTTGTGGATGATTTGCAGCTTACAGTGTCAGTATGTGTCGTCTGTCTGGGTGTGTGTAAATGTGTCAGTTAGCAAAGTGTCACATCTCTCCAAATGGGCCAGCCAGCTGTGAATGTTGTTCTTTGGTAATCTGAGGGTGATGACCAGTGTTTCTGACCTTGTTTAAAATGTTGTTTTCAGAAATTTAAGATTTTCTCTGTGTGCTTCAGGGTCGTAAGAAGGATAAAGTGGCTGGAAAAGGTCTTCTGCAGTGGGACAGTGACAGAGAGACAGTTCTTCAGTGTTTGACTGAGCTACTGCAGCTGGACATTCGTACACTGTGGAGCCTGTCTTTAGTTGAGGAGGAGTTTGTCAGGTGAAACCCTGTCTTACACAAACACTGCCCATGCTAACTTGTTTTATTGTCAAGTGAAAAGAAATGGTAATTCTTCAAGTTAACAACTTGTTATATATGGCAAAGTGCTTTTCATTTCTCAAGTGTCTTTTCTCACGTAATGTATGTAGTTGTGTGACGTGCTGCTGCTATAAACTCTTGGAAAACCCCACCATAAGCCACGTGAAGAGCAAATCCACCAGAGAGGCCATCATCCATGTGCTAGGAATCATGGTAAAGAAATACAACCACATGTTGGGTGAGATTATAGAATTTATATTTGCAACCACATATGCTGGAATGAAATGAGTTGGATCTTGTTTTGTGTGTCAGTGTTTTAACTTGCCATGTGTAGAGACCCAAGCTGGTCACTCTCATTTAAAAGTAGTGGCTGTGTCCAGTGACGAGACCAAAGCAAATACGAGCTGATTAGCTTGGATGTTGTGTTCTCTTGCTTTCTGATTGATGTGTACTCTTGGCAGAGCAGTGGATATTGGCTATGCTGCTGTAAGGGCCCACCTATAGTCATACAAGCTGCCACTCAGAATGCATACAGTTTTCCTTTTAGATATGGAAACTTGTGAACGAGTTGCAGCTTACATACAGTGTAGGTGTGTGAGTATGTCCCATCTTTCTAAGTAATTGTGCCTGTCAGCAAAGAATAATTTCTCTCTAATGGTCCCACCAGCTGTGAATGTTTCCTTTAGTAATCTGATGGCAAAAACGGATGTTTCTGAGCTTGTATAATATGTTGTGCGATGCAATTGATATAATCTTCTCTATGTCAGGATTGCAGTGCTGTAGATGTTGAGCTGTTATGTACTGTGTTTTGTAGGAGCGTGTGTGAAGGTGATCCAGCTCTTGCAGCACTTTGAGCAGCTGGCATCGGTGTGTGCCCAAGCTGTGGCTGCCTGGAGCACAGAATACGGGGTCAAGGCCATCGTTGGGGAGATCATGAGGTGACATTACCTGACTTAAAGGGATAGATCAAAGTTACAATTATTTTATTTACTTACCCTCTTGCCATCCCAGATGTGTATGACTTGCTTTCTTCTGCAGAACACAGATTTTTAGATGAATATCTCTGCTCTGCAGGTTCATGCAATGCAAGTGATTGGTGACCAAATCTTTGAAGCTCCAAAAATATCACAAAGGCAGCATAAAAGTAATCCATTTGACTCCAGTGGTTTAATCCAGGTCTTCAGATGTGATCCAAGCGGTTTGGGGAGAACAGACCAAAATATAATTCCTTTTTTACACAATCATAAACAATCATATTTTATCTAATTACACAATGATGATTTATAGACATTAGTTTTATCGTTTGTTAATGCTTGATCTTTTGTAAAGCTGCTTTGAAACGATGTGTGTTGTGAAAGGCGCTATACAAATAAAATTGAATGGAGTACATTGAGGCACTGGAAGTATAGTCAAGCTTTATATCATGATGCCAAGGAGACTGCTGATATCATGATTTATAATGAAACTCAAGTTAAATTTAAAAAGTTTCTCACCCAAAACCAAATGGATTGCATCAGAAGATAGATTAAACCACTTTTGCTACCTTCTTGTGATTTTTGGAGTTTTGGTCACCTTTCACTTGCATTGTATGGACCTTCAGAGCTCGCATATTTACTTAAAAAATCTTTGTGTTCTGCAAAAAAAATCATAAACATCTGGGATGGTATGAGGGTGAGTAAATGAGAGAATTTTCCTTTCTGGGTGGACTGTTCATTTTAATAATATTTTATACATGTCATTTCACTGACACTTTTTATACTAATCAACAAATATTGTGATGATTCTGCACGCGTGTCTCAGAGAGATCGGTCAGAAGTCTAGTGAGGAGCTAGTCAGAGAAGGTTCAGGCGTAAAGGCTTTCTCCAGCTTTCTGTCTGAACTTGGAACTTTGGTACCTGAAACCATGATCCCCAACATCAGTGTTCTTCTGACACACCTGGAAGGAGAGGTACACTTACATGTTCTCGTCACACTCTATTGCATTACTTATGTCATTTTGTGCTACCCAGTGATGAGACCAAGGCGAATGTGAGCCCACTGAATTAGAGTCTGAACTCTCCTGTGTACCTATTGGCTGGTAATCTTGGCTGGACAGTGAAGATTTGCTGTCTTGCTGTAAGGGCCTGCCTACATTCAACAAGCCCTTCCCTTATACATTTTAATCCTTTTGAGAAATGGGGGAAGAGACAGGTGGGGGCTTACATTTTGAGTGAGTGAGTGAAGGGTCATGGGTTGAGTTTCAATTCTCTATGGTAATTTTGTGGGCACTGAACTCTATCTTTGGTTATCTGAGGGCAAACCGGCAACAGGATTTCATGAAATCTTATAAATAAATTTTTCTAGCCAAGCAAATTAAATATTTTCAAATATGGTTCTCATATGTTTTTGTAGAGTCCAAGTCTGCGTGTGGCCGTGTGTGAGATTCTTGGTGAGGTTCTGGTGCGGGTTTTGACTGGTGATAAACTGGAGGAGTCGGCTCGTGCGGGCCGCGATCGTTTCCTGGACACGCTGCAGGAGCATATTCATGATGCACATTCACATGTCAGAGCCCGTGTGTTACAGGTCTACACGCGTATCGTCAACAACAAGGTATGTGTTGTCATTTCAGCATAAAATGCTTTGTGTTTCTGATAGGCAGCTCTTTAGCTATACACTTACGACCACTTTATTGGGAACACTATGGTCCTAATTAAGTGCCCGACATGGTCTTCTGAAGTTGTAGCCCATCTGCCTCAAGTTTTGACGTGTTGTGCATTCTGAGATGCTATTCTGCTCATTACAATTCTACAGTGGGGTTATCTAAGTTACCCTAGCCTTTCTGTCAGCTTGAACTAGTCTGGCCATTCTCCATTGACCTCTCATCAACAAGTCGTTTCCGTCTACAGAATTGCCACTCACTGGATGTTTTTTGTTTTTGGCACCATTCTGAGTAAACTCTAGAGACGGTTGTGTGTGAATTACAGGAGTTCAGCAGTTACAGAAACACTCAAACTAGCCCATTTGGCTCCAACAATCATGCCGTGGTCGAAATCACTAAGATCACATTTATTCCCCCATTCTGATGGTATATGTGAACATTAACTGAAGCTCTTAACCCATATCTGCATGATTTTATGCATTGCACTTCTGCCACACGATTGGCTGGTTAGATAATCACATAAATAAGTAGGTGTACAGGTGTCCCTAATAAAGTGTTCAGTGAGTGTAATTCCCCTTCTCTCTTACAGGCCTTACCATTGTGCAGGTACACTGAGGTTATGGAGCTAACCGTTGGTCGTCTTGGTGATAAATCTGTTCATGTGTGCAAGAGTGCCATCCAACTGCTGGCTGCCTTCATTGCTCATAACCCATACAGCTGCAAGGTATGAAAATGCACAGCTAAAACAGTTGGTACACACTCATTCTGTGCATGTGTATCTAATGTGGATGTCCAATCAACTATCAAAAAAAAATCTAGTTTTGTTTAACTCATGTCTATAGCATAATTTTTTTTTTTAGCTGAGTAGCATGGACCTGAAGAAGCCTCTGGAAAAAGAGACAACCAAACTAAAAGAGATGAGAGATGCACAGAGAGAGCAAGAGCCTGGTAAACATCCATTATTTTCTATTTGATTCCTTTCAGTCTTTAGCTACTGTCTGCCTAAATGACTCCATGAGTGATGTAAATCTAGTTATCTCATCTTGGTGACAAGAATAAATTTATTCTGGCACTAGCTGTAACATTTTAGCCCTGTTTGTAGTTGCAGTGATCACAGCAGCTGATCTTTGGGATGCGATGAAGCCTGAGGTGGAGCTGACAGTGGCGGCACAGCTGGAGCCCAGCAGTGAGGAAGAGGGTGATGAAGAAGTGGAGGTAGAGCCAAAGGGAGAGAGGAGCGACAGAGACACTGCTGTCCAGATCGCACAGCTTCTCAGAGAAAACAAGTACAGGTAAATGTATAGCGCATGCAGATAAAAGCTATTACACTTACATATCCATACAGATGCACAAGAATGAGGTGTTTAACTGTGCATACGTGTGTGTGCAGGCAGGCGGTTAGTCTGTGTGTGCGGGCTCACTCACTGTTCCCAGAATCTCCATTCTTCTCTGCTCTGGCTGACCTGAACACAGAAACCCTTATTAATGCACTTGCAACCCTTTTCAAAGGTACATTTTGCCTGGACCCGTGCTGAAAAATTAGCTTAGATTTTGAGTTTAATAAGCACCTTTGAGGTGCCTATCCCACTAAATAAATTGAGTGTGGCACTTTTCTTTCTTCTCAGGCCCAGAGCAGGAGACATCCAAGGCTGGAGCAAGCGATGCACCACCCACCCCACAAAAAGAGGGTGAAGGAGGAGGAAACGAGGGGAGAGAGAGTGAACTGAAGAAGCAGGAGATGTTGGTTCAGTACTTGAAAGACACAGAGAGCTTTGCTCTACAGGTGGAAAGAGCCATTGCAGTAATTAACAACATGCTGTACTGGAAAATAACTACAGGTAATTACTACCATTGAAACGAATACCAATAATAATACTAGTATGATTACTACTACTATTTGTCACCCCAACTCTTCAGCCCAAGAAATAAGACCTTTAAGGGACCGTTTACCCAAAAGTGAAAATTCTCTCATCATTTACTCACCCTCATACCATCCCGGATGTGTATGATTTTCTTTAGATGAACACACATTAAGATTTTTTTGAAGAATATCTCAACCCTGCATACATTGCATGTGAATGGTTTGTTGCTCCACAAATCACAAAGGAAACATAAAAGTAATCCATATGACTCAATATTGAAATCCTTTTTTTACTCTAAATTTCTACTTTAAAGATGTGAACGTAAAAGTGGAGATTTAGAGTAAAAAACATCTTAAATTTTGATCTGTTTCTCACTCACACCTATTATATTGCTTCTGAAGATATGGATTTAAACACTGGAGTTATATTGATTACTTTTATGTGAGTTTTGGAGCTACAAAGGTCTGATCTCTAGTCACTTACATTGTATGGACCTATAGAGCTGAGCTATTCTAAAAATCTTCGTTTGTATTCAGCAAAAGAAAGTCATAGACATGTGATGGCATAAGAGTGAGTAAATTATGAGGATTTTTATTTTTGGGTGAACTATCCCTTTAATCTCTCGACAACACCAACTCAGCATGTTCTTGAAAATTATATAAATTTTGCTAAGAAATCAGATTGATTTATCTTTAACATCCAGGCAGAATGTGTAGCCCTCTCTAATTTTTTTCTTTCTCTCAGTGGTGCAGGAGGCAGTGCAGTTCTGTGTCACAGCATTTGAATTTAGTGTGGCTGACTCAGTGTGTGGTGTCAGGAAGATGCTGCCTCTGGTCTGGTCCACTGACGTCGCTGTCAAAGACGCTGTGATTCAAGCCTACAGACGCCTGTACCTCAATCCTCATGGTGACAACACCAGGTATGCCTGTATTTGAGTGCTTTCATCAAGGTTAAAAGAACGCAAATCTTGATATTATGGAAGCTCAAAGTATATTTGTTTGTTTTTTTTTCCTCAGGGCAAAGGCTCAGACACTAGTGGACAGTCTGTCAGAGCTAATGGTTGATTCTTCTTTAGGGACCATCCAGTGTCTGGAAGAGATTGTGAGTAACATGCATTAAGCATCTTTGCACTCTTTTCTTTTGGACATGCTTTGGGCAAACTTTTTGGTGCAACCATAAAAAGATGCAATAATGTCCAAAGAAAGTGGGCTTGGCTGAACCTGAACGTGCCCTTTTATCGTGTCATCCAGTTGCATTTGTTGACCTAGAATTAGTTTTGATTAAACAATGAGTTACAAAGTGCTTTTCACAGATTACTGATACGGTGGCCAATATAGTTAAGTATGAAAACAGACCTTTTCTATGTGGACTGTCCACTAATTTTGCACCGATATGACTATCAAATGTACTTTTCTGAAACAATTTTTTTTATCAAAGAATGTTTGACATTATTATTATTATTATACATTGTCAACAATTTTTAGAAATGAACACTGAGAAAATAAAGAATAAACATACAATAAATAGCTAAATAAAAAAGTTGGCCGAGGACAAAACTGCTTTGTCTAAACTGTCACTGTCGAACCAGCAAGTAAGCTATTAAATACACACGGCCTCGCTTTACATTTCATAAAAGATCTTTCGGACAAACTCGAAAAAACAATGTTTTCTCTGAACATTGAGGAGTCAACAAACAACAATGTAGACCGAATATTAAATGTGTTGGTCAGATTTTGAATGGTGAATGCACTTTATGTCATTAACATGTTTCAAAGCCAGCAATTCAATAAATATTGGCACAAACATTCATGTTATATTATTTTCTTGACACAGTAAGCCTAGTACTGCAAAAGTTTCAATTATTTTGGCACAATAGTTGTTAATGTGTTGAAAATATGACTGTGCTGTTGCTAATAGAATTGGTTAATAGAAAAAACGGGCTTGGTAAAAGTCCTGGTTGAGCCACAGAAAGTTCAGACTCAGGATTTTTTTTCACTTTAAGCCCTGTATTAGTTATATTGAAGGGGGAATATGATGGGGTCGTTGTTTATTATCTTCCCAGTATGTATTTCACAAACTAGTTAGCAACTTACCTTGAAGTTACCGCTTACCTCCGCACTGTCTGCAGAACCACTGTCAGCTCAGCTCTGTAAACAATTGAGTCTGAGCGCGATGTGCTGGACAAAAACTGTTTATGACACCAATTCTAAATCACCCATAGCATTGTTTTCTGCATTATATATCATTTACTCACCCTCATGCCATCCCAGCACATTTTCCTTTTTTTTTTTTTTTTTTTTTGTCCTTTGGTAATCACATGCCTGATATCGCCACCTATTGTACTTAAATATTGATCTGTTTCTCACCACAGCCATCGTATCACTCCTGAAAACATGGAATAACCACTGGAGTCATATGGATTACTTTTATGCTGCCTTCAAAGTTGAGAGCTGATTCTTTTAAAAATCTTTGTTAGTGTACGGCAGAAGAAAGAAGTCATACACATCTGAGATGGCATGAGGGCTAGTAAATGATAAGATCATTTTCATATTTGGTGAACTATTCCTTTTAAAAGCTGACATTTTGGTGCATCCCTACCATTATATTGTTTTCCTCTCTGTGCAGGTGCAGGAGTTCTTCAGCAATGAGAGCGCCCTGCAGTCTTCAGTTGTGCAGGTTCTGTGGGAGAGGTTTTCTGGTAAACGAAACACTACAGCACTTCACAGGAGAGCTGCAGTGCTTCTGCTGGGAATGGCAGCACGGTGAGACACTCAAACTTGTGCAAGACAATGTTTAGGATCTTATTGGATGGCACCAAAATCACTGTAGGTTTTTTTGCCCCGTGATGAGACCAAGGCGAATGTGAGCTCATTGGATAATAGTCGGAGCTCTCCTGTGTCCCAATTGGCTGGTAATCTTGGCTGAGCAGTGGAGATTTGCTGCTTTGCTGTAAGGGCCTGCCTACATTGAACAAGCCCCTCCCCTTAAGCTTTTCCTTAGAGATATGTAGGAAAGAGAGTTGGGTAGGGTTGTCAGTGTGTGTGTGTGTGTGTGTTGGAACACCGGTCGAGACTCTGTTCTCTATAATGTATAGTGGGCTATGAGCATGTTCTTTGGTAATCTGAGGGCAACCATGTCTCTTTGTATGCACAGAGATGATACATGAAGTTGTGATGCTTACTACTTTTATGAAGCATAGTATACAACATTTATACTTCTTTGATTTTTATGTTTGTTTGTGTGTGTAGTGCTGAGAGGGAGGTGGTTCTCAGTAATTTGGACACACTCTGCTCTGTCGCTCTGGAAGAGAAGGTTGCAGAAGATTATCTCCTGGCTCGGGACGCGCTTGTCACCATCGTTAATGTAACCGACCATGTGAGGGTGCGTAACTACACACATGCCAATCACAGGACTTATGATGTAATGATTAGACTTTGAGGTGAATGTTTTCTTGTATTCTGTGTCTCAGCTATCAAAGGGTGCCCCCTTCAGACTTCCTATGGACCATCATCTCTTCAGCTGTCTCTCACAGGCTGTTGCTGATGGTATGTTTTACCTTGCACCCCTCTTTATCTTTTTTATTATCCATTTCTTCTTTTGTCATCAATGGTTGTACCTTCACTTGAATAGGAGTGGTCCAGTCTGACCCCCATTGGCAGCCTTTCATGGAACAGGCTGTCCGTCTCATCTACTTCCTGGCAGAGTCACCTGACCAGCTGTGTTCCCGCCTCCTCCAGCGGTCTGCTCGTCTTCTTTTGGAGCAAATCACGGAGGGTGGAGAGCCCAACCAATCACAACTGCATGAGGGTGGGTCTCAGGGCTCTGAAGAGCAAGGTAATGTAGTCACAAGAGACTTTGCTCTTTGCGTACTGTATTTGTATGGTTTATAATTGCAAATAAAATGTGTAACATTCTCTTATTCTCTCTAGTGAATTGTGTGAGTCTGGCCCAGGTGTTGTCACTATGCGGCGCGGTGGCATTCTGGCAGGTATCGCACCTTGAGAGAAGCGTCAGTGCTGAGCTGCGGAGGAGGAGAGGAGAAAAGGAGGAGGAGAAAGAGAAAGCACCTGCCAGCAAAGCAAAGGTTAATAAAGAGAGGTCCTTGATTGGTTGCTTCCTGTTTTTTACACTCCCATATTTAAGTGCTGCTTCATTTGTACTGATGTTTTTTTTTGGTAGGATGTCAATGACAGTTGTGTGGAGGAGGAGCTTGGGCTGGTGGGCGCTTCAGCTGAGGACACAGAGGCGGAGTTTATCCGAAAGATCTGTGAGACAGAGTTACTTGCCGGTGAGTCTATTAAAACCTGGTCACAGAAGTGTGTGTATGTGTGTGGAACAGACCTTAGCTGATCCTTGTTGCACTGTGGTCTCTCTCTGTAGAAGGGAACATGTTGAGTGCATTTCTGCCCCTACTGGTGAAAGTTTGCGGCTCTCCGGCAGATATTCCCACCCTCAGCTCACTGCTGCTGCCTGCCTGGCTCTGTCTCAGTACATGATGATCAGGTATACGCACACACACTATTCCTGCATTCATGGTATAAGTGTATAATAACACTGTCTGTTTCTTTAGTCCTGATGTTTGTAAAGATCACATCCGTCTGTTGTTCACTGTGCTGGAGAAATCCCCACTTCCTATCGTCAGGGCCAACACCATTGTTGCTCTTGGTGACTTAACGGTCCGCTTCCCGAACATCCTGGAACCCTGGACACCCAACCTTTATGCCAGGTAGCCCCTGACCCAATGATTGTTTGTTTTGGTGTCTTAGGCCACGTACACTGTAGCCAAATACGGTTGTCAGTTCAACTTTTAGTGCTTTATCCTGTTTACAGCTTAGTAATATATGAGAGTGACCACCACATTCTACAACCAAATTAATGTGATCAATGGTGCATGTGAGATCTGTCTGACTTCTAGTGTAGTTGACCTAAACAGTGGTATGTGTCTTCATTCATTCATTCATTTATATATACACCAGTCTGTTTCTCTCCACTGTAGTTTTTCTCATCAGCCCTGTGGTCTCAGGGTAACCCTTACATACAATCCAGAGAATGTGTGCACAAAAACAAAACTGAGTGTAAACAAAATTCTGTTGACAGCAGCTCACTAAAAATTGTCAGATGATAATACATACCTGGTCGATAATCTCTTTTCTCAAAAATAGAAACACAAAACAGGTTAAGCTTGTGGAATTCATGTTTCTTGTTCCAGGGATTTAAACTACTCACCTTTCAGCTGCTCACCTTTTCTGACACTAATTTGCCCAATTTGTATTGCCCAATTCCCAATGCGCTCTTCCTCGTGGCGACGTAGTGACACGCTTCAATCCGGGTGGCAGAGGACGAATCTTAGTTGCCGCCGCGTCTGAGACCATCAATCCGCGCATCTTATCATGTGGCTTGTTGAGTGCATTACGGTGGTGAACACGTGTGGAGGCTTCATGCCATCCACCGCGGCACAACTCGCCACATGCCCCACCGAGAGCAAACCACATTATAGCGACCACGAGGAGGTTACCCCATGTGACTCTACCCTCCTTAGCAACCGGGCCAGTTTGGTTGCTTAGGAGACCTGACTGGAGTCACTCAGCACACCCTGGGATTCAAACTTGCAAACTCCAGGGGTGGTAGTCAGTGTCTTTACTTGCTGAGCTACCCTGGCCCCCTAGAAGGGATTACTTTAAGCTTAAATACTTAATAAATCTTTAAGGACAACAACAAATCAGCTGAAAGTATACATCTGGAGCACCTGCTATGATTTTTTTCACCTCATGAATTTGCATCCCTGTTGTTGGCAGGCTTGACTCACTACAGGGTTGCTATGTTTTTACTTGCCAATCATCACAATTGTGGGAATCAGTCTTGTATTCCGTACACCCATGAAATTAAAATTTAGTGGATTCACTCCTGCATTTAAATTCAGATGTCACTCCCAAAACTTTGTAGTGTGTGGCCTAAGAAATGGGTGATGTGTAGCGCTGCACTTTTTAGCTAGATTATTCAAGGTGATGTGTGTAATTTCTGCAACAAATGGAATTTAATTATTATTTAATTAATAATTTTTTCAAAAAGGTTTTCTAATCACTTGTTGTGGGTTAGTGTTGATCATTGTTGTGACTGTGTTTGTCTTTAGGCTAAGTGACGAGAATGCATCTGTACGTCTGACCGCCATCACTGTTCTGACGCAGTTGGTATTGAAGGATGTGATGAAGGTCAAAGGTCAGGTCAGTGAGGTTGCAGTGCTCCTGCTGGACTCCGAGCCACATATCGTCAGCCTCGCTCTCAACTTCTTCAATGAGCTTTCTGCAAAGGTAGACATTGTGCAGCTGTTCTGCTGACAGTCTCTTCCTCCGCTTCTATCCAGGGTTTCTGCAAGTCTCCATTTGTTTTTTAAATGAAGGCCTTAAAAATCTTCCATCGGAGCCAGATGTCCTGAATTAAAAATTTAAACAGTATTTTATGTTGGATGAGGGAATACAGCACTTGTCATTGAGTTTTTGTTGCGCTTATGCAACTTAAAGGTGAGGTGTGTGATTTTTGGCTCCAAAGGAAATTTCACTAAAAATCACTATACCTAATAACTGGTGTTTTTAACCTGTTTTTTTTTTTCCATGGAAGCTAGCATGGTGTTAAATAAAATATTTTAAAAAGTCTTAATTTAGCTTCATGAAAGCTAGATTACATGTCTATCAATCTGAGCTTTTTTTCCCATCAGATTTTTTCTTATGAAAGATAATTCATTATTAAAATTCTTTACCTGTTTCTTCAGGACAATGCCATCTATAACCTTCTGCCAGACATCATCAGCCGATTATCTGATCCGGAGCGAGGGATAAAGGAGGAAGATTTTAACACAATAATGAAGTAAGAAAACAATGTTGCTTGCAAGGATGGCAAAAGTTTCACTTCATTACAGCATTATCAAATGTAAACCCACCTCTATTTATCTATCTCAGGCAACTTTTCTCTTACATCACTAAGGAGAGACAGACAGAAAGTTTAGTGGAGAAGCTCTGCCAGAGATTCAGAACGGCAAAGTGAGTCAAACACGCACACTTGTTTTTGAAGAATTCTATTTAGGACAGGGAAATTCTCACATTTGGATGTGTATAAATTCTCTATAATTGTGTGTGTTTGTGTGCGCGCACCTGTGTTCTCTCTCTGCAGGACTGAGCGTCAGTGGGCAGATCTGGCTGTGTCTCTGTCTCTCTTATCTGTGTGCGAACGAGGTTTTAAGAAGCTGCAGGAGTGCTGGGACTGTTACAGTGATAAACTCACTGAGCAAGGAGTCTATCAACCCCTCCTCTCCATCATGGCCAAACTCCGCCGAAGAGCCAAACCGCAGTTTAAGGTATCGCACCATCATGGTTGAACTCTTCCTGTTGGTTTAACTGCATATTACATACAGTTCAACGATACATCAAATACATTTAAATTCAGCTTTTCACAATTCCCTGCATCTGACATGTCAATCTGTGCATTTTATCACGTGGCATATTAAGCGCGTTACCACTGAGTCATAGCGCGTGTGGAGGCACAAGCTATTCTCCGCGGCATCCACGAACAACTCACCATGCACCCCACCGCGAGTGAACCATATTATAGCGACCGCGAGGAGGTTACCCCATGTGACTCAAATCTCCCTAGAAACCGGGCCAATTTGGTTGCTTGGCAGACCTGATTGGAGTCCCTCAGTACGCCCTGGATTTGAACTTGTGACTTCAGGTGTGGTAGTCAGCAGCTTTACTTGCTGAGCTACTCAGGCCCCCTAAATTTCAGCACTTTTAAAATCTGAGAATAATCGCAATTAAAAAAAATGTGAACGAATGGGCAGTAAATGACAACAAAAGCTAATTTCTCCATTGTACCAGTGAATAAGCATAAATACACCTGCATCACTGAAACAAAACCTATATGATTTATGCATAATATCTAACATATCGTTAATTTGCATAATGCAAACCCCAAAGGGAGGCATTAGTTGACTGCGTGTGTGTGTGCACACGTGCGCGCATGCAACAACTCGTAATATGATATTTTTGAGGTGTTGAAATTCATTTGTGTGCGTGTGCAGGCACAGGTTGAAGACTTTGAGAAGCGATTGACGGCCGTTCACACTAAAGGGCTGGAGAATGTGGAGAGTGAGGGGAGAGAACAGCAGATGGGAGACACACAAAGCCAAAACATGCGCACACCACAGCCAAACAAGAGCACTCGAAAAACCACACGAGGTAACATGTGACTAATATGGCTGATTAGAAGCACATCATTTCTGACAAACAATGAATAAACATTGTATCTTGTCTCTCTCTGTCTATTCCTCAGGCCGTGGTAAGCCCAAGTTAGATGACAGTGACCTTGTGACCCCAAAAACGACTCGCTCGCGTCCCAAGCCTGTCATCACCTTCACCAGTGATGAGGAAGATGAGCAAGAAGATGGTCAGTCCACATTATTACTTGTACCAACATTCATTGTACTAATTCAAATATTGAATATTAAATAGGAAGGATGGTATGCGTGTTGGGACAGAAGTATATTTTTAATTGAAGTTACATTTCATTTTTGACTTTATCCTTAATTTTGATTGGTTCTCTTCCAGATGCTGTTATGGCTGAGAGTGAGACACCTAAAGTGACTACACCCATTGCCCGCACACGACGCACTCATCTCAGGCATTGAGTGCTCATTTCTATTCTTATGTTTTTTGTTTGTATCTGTTTTGTTTTTGCCTCTAACATTTAACCTAATGGTTTTAGATGGATGAAATCAGACTGGTTTTTTTTTTTTTTTAATTTTTTTTTAATTTTTTAATTTAAGTTTCATATTTTAGTTGCCCATTCAACACATGTCTGTCTTAATTGTTTTTTATTAAATATTTTAAACTATAATGGCTCTGAATGTTTTGTGTGTGTACGTATGTATTGTGGCACTCTTGAGTATGTGTATGTATTTTTATTATTAATTATATTTTTGGAGTACAGAAATGAATTCATATTTAAAGTTTGTTTCTTTTTAAATAAGAGCCTGCATTAAAAACTACTACTTTCCACATTTACCGACTGCTGTATTTTTCATGTGTTGATGAAATAAACACCTGGATAGAGGAGTTTTTGTTATTTCGAGCTTTGCTTTATAATGCTAAAATAGTTGTAAAAAAGAAGAGCTTTGGATATTGGACTTTAGTTTTGTAGGCGTTCATTGTTCTAGAGAACTGATTAGATTTGGTGTCAGATTTCAGAGTTCACTGAACACTTTATGTGATGTCAGGGGTTTTGCAATGTGGTCTCTTATATGGTCGTTTTTCGCAAACATATTATTTCTGCAAATGAAGCCTGCAAGATTCATGTTTGTCTCCTGCAACATTCGAACTGTTGAAGAACAACGATTGAAGGACCAGACTCCGAAAATAAGTTACTGATCCGTCTGAAAGTCATTTCCTAATACAAAGCAGTAGAGACCGCTCGAGGAACTATTTCAAATCTTATTTTGCAGTTACTTTGCGATAATGCATTTGATTGCCTTTCGTAAAGCCATTTTTAAACACACCCTGAAAAACGCCTACAACCGTGAAGTACTCTGGCGAGGACAATGTCTGCAAATGTGCAGACCCAAGACATCTGCACCAAAAAACTTTGGCGATTATGAGAACATGAGACGGACTTACAACCTAAAACCTTCTGCACAATTTAATTTTGCCAAAGATGTGCTCGAGCAGTGGGAGAGGAAAGAAAAGGTAAATGAAAGCTCTACAAAGTTGTCTTGGTATTTTGTGGTCGTTCTCACTGCACACTGGGAAAAAATTTTTATTTGTTTTTTTGACAAACAATGCTTAGCAGAAGAAAGTTTTTGTGAACATGTCTGAAATCCAAATTTGTTCATTTAATTTTGGAATACAAACCACGTAAAATATCCAGACTGAGACCTATCACTGAATAATGTTTTCTGAGAATTCATCACTTGTTTTTAACGGCATTAAAATAATTTGACATTAGGCTGTGCGTGTAAGCCAATCAGAAAGCTTAGAGGCGGTTCTCAGCCAATCGCGTGAGTTTGGGGCGGGACTGCGCGTTTTGTTGCTTTATGGAAGACCAGATGAGTTTTTAAAGGAAACCCGTTTGAACATCAGTTTTACAGTTCTGTTTAGTGGTGCAGAAATTACACAATGCAGCTCAGAAGTTGATATGAAACAAAAATTCAGTTTTTAAATATACATAAACTACTGCTCTTTTAGCATTACTTGTAAAAAAAAATCTTTGTTAGTGACTGGGGGATCAAAGGTAAGTAGCCTATTTTTTTTCTGTTTGGTCAGTAGTTCAGATTTCTGCTTGCCCTGCCAATATTTTGACCAGCCCTAACACAAAAATTATATATATATATATATATATATATATATATATATATACACACACATGTATTACTTATTAATGAAAATTATTTTAATTTATTTCACCAAGCTGATTTAATTATTGTAATACCATCTTTTAATTTCCCAGTGGCAATGCTGTGTAAGCGTTTGATGAATTGTCTACTGTTGTGAAATTACAGAACGGACTGAAGTCATCTCTTCCAGCTCTGTGGTGGGTGAATGACATTAGGGAGGAGGTTCGATGGAGTTTTGAGGAGCTGGGGTTTCACTCCAGAAGACTAGCAAATGTTCTGTGTCAGGTGTACGGTTTGGAAAAAGGGGACCGTGTTTTCCTCATTTTACCTCAAGTCCCGGAGTGGTGGCTGGTTAATGTAGCATGTCTCAGAACAGGTGAAATATGTACAGTCAGTTTTATGCTGAGATATTTTCATTATCGTTTCTCCTTTGTTCTGCTTTCCTTTACTCCGTTTCTATTCAACTTTAATCTTCTTTTATGGCTTTACCATGCTGGAAAAAACATGTTATTTTTGGACCATCTATCAGTGTAGCCTTGCTGGGTAAACAGCCAACAAAAGTTCTACCCAAAATACACACTTGTACACACTTGTAACTGGCAACAGGTTTTTTAAAATGGATTTGAGTAGTGATAGACTGATATAAATCGGCCAGGCTGATTCTTTTGACAGTATTTGTTCTTTTTGAGCTAATTGTTTGAAATTAAAACTGTCATTTTTATTTGTATAGCACTTTTCACAAAACACATCTTTCCAAAGCAGCTTTACAGAAAGTCATGCCTTAAAGGGATAGTTCACCCATAAATGTAACTTCTCATGCCGTCTCAAGATTTATAGTGAATAAGGACTTACATTTTGGTCTGTTTCTCACTCAAAGTGATTGGATTTCTTCAGAAGACACTGATTAAACTACTCTAGTCGTATTAATTACTTTTATGCTGCCTTTGTCCTTTTTGGAGCTTCAAATTTTGGACCCCATCGACTTATAATGTTTGGACAAAAACAGACCATACAGCCTTCAAAATATCTTTGTGTTCCACTGAAAAAGTCATACGAGTTTGAGATGGTATGAGGGATGAGTAAATGATGAAATAATGATATATGAATTTTTTAGGGTGAACTATCCCTTTAATGTCTCAGTGCCCACAGTGAACATCTTTATAGGAATCGTGCCTTAATGTCTTTACTGTGTCTAACTGTGTTTGCTCGGCTGATTAACACAAGTGTTAGTAACTTGTGACAGTTCCTAAAGTACTAAAAGCTTTGTCAATTGATTATAAACTATTTCTATTTTTATTAAATATATTTTTAATGAAGTTATAGTAAGTACTATGCAAAATAAGTGTTACGTTTATTTCAGCAATCTAATTTGCTGTCATAAAGTAATACTATGTATATAATGATATTACGTTGCAAATCCAAATGAATACAATTTTAACTGGCTGTTTGGCTGTTATAAGCTGCTGTCTTCACTGAAGTTTCACTAGTTCACACATTCTCCATTATTTACAATTGTGGGAATTCTCCATATGTGTCTAGTTGTGTGTATTTCTTTCAACACTTTTTTTTTGCCCCCCTTTTCTCATAGGTACTGTTCTGATCCCTGGCACTTGTCAGCTTACGGCTCGAGATATCCACCACCGGCTGCAGGCCTCTGGAGCCAAGTGTGTAATCACAGATGAAACTGTGGCTCCACTGTTGGACTCAGTGGCCTCGGAATGCCCTTCCCTGACCATCAAACTTCTGCGGTCCCACGGGGCCAGACACGGCTGGGGCAATCTGACAGAACTGATGGGGTGAGTGGAGGAGACTGAAGGGCAGATGTGCATGTGCAATGCTATTTTAATCAGAAAGTAATTTGTGTGCGTGAGACTTTTTAATTAATAATTGCTCAAACAAAGCTATAAGTGAGTAAAGGACCTTGAAATTGAACAATGTAAATAAATATGTAAATTAAATTTTACATTTGTGTTATAGAAGAGTATCAGATGACCATGTCTGTGTAGACACCAAGAGTGAGGAGCCCATGACTATCTTCTTTACCAGTGGCACGACTGGCTCACCCAAAATGACCCAACACAGCCACTGTAGTTTCGGCCTGGGGCTCACAGTGAACGGCAGGTTTGTGAGGTTATTAAGGGGCAGCAGGCTGGATTCTTAAAATACCAGTTCTGCATTAACCTAAAAGGAATAGTTAACCCAAAAATGAAAATTCTCATCATCATCATTTACTCACCCTCATGCCATCCCAGATGTGTATGACCTTCTTGCTTCTGATGAACACAAATGAAGATTTGTAGAAAAATATGTCAGCTCTGTTTGTCCATTTAGTCGCAAGTGAAGATCCAAAAAGGACATTAAGTCTGTATAAAAGTAATCCATATGACTCAATGGTTACATTTACATACATTCATTAATTCATGCATTTGCAGATGCTTTTATCCAAAGCGACTTACGGTGCACTTATTACAGGGACAATCCCCCCGGAGCAACCTGGAGTTAAGTGCCTTGTTCAAGGACACAATGGTGGTGGCTGTGGGGATCGAACCAGCAACCTTCTGATTAACAGTTATGTGCTTTAGGCCACTACGCCACCACCAGCAATATGATAGGTGTGGGTGAGAAACAGATCAATATTGAAATCCTGTTGTTCTATAAATCTCCACCTTTGACCAGCCCCAATCAGTAGGTGGCGATATGCATGAAGCATCAAAAGAAGAAGAATGCAAAAGTGAAAGGGGAGATTTAAAGTAAAAATTAAAAAAAGACTTAAATATTGATCAATTTCTCACCCACACCTCTCATATAGCTGGATTTAATCACTGGAGTTGTATGGATTACTTTTATGCTGCCTTTATGTGCCATTTTGAGTTTCACAGTTTGAGATTTGGACACCATTTAATTGCATTGAATGGACCAACAGAGCTGAGATATTCTTCTAAAAATCTTTATTTGTGTTCAGCAGAAGAAAGAAAGTCACACACATCTGAGATGGCATGAGCATGAATAAATGATGAGAGAATTTTCATTTTTGGGTGAAAGACAATAAATCTGTACTGTATGTAAAGTATATTTAATGAGCATATTAAACTTTCCGAGTAGTGGGAATTTCGTAAATGATATGTAGTTATAAAAAGGTTAAATATGTATAATTCTAAATATTTATATAAAATGTGCTTGTTTTTTAAGGTACTGGTTGGATCTGACAGAGCGGGATATTTTATGGAACACATCAGATACGGGCTGGGCCAAGTCAGCATGGAGCAGTGTGTTTGCTCCTTGGATTCAAGGAGCGTGTGTATTTGTTCACCAAATGCCACGGTTTGACACCACTACAGTTCTCAAGGTACAAAAACTAAACAACAAAAAAATCACCTAAACTAAAATCTTATTTTGGAGATATTTTGCAAATCAACAAATATAGTTGCATATGTATGTGTGTTTTACAACATAGTTATCATGGATTTTTTCTTTTTTTTTGTTTAGGCTAGTCATTGAGTAATTTTCATGTTTTATGATTAGTAAATATATTTTGTGCAATAAACTCAATAGTATAAAAGTATCCAAGTAAACTCTTGTTTTTCTCATGAAAGACTTTGTGTAGCTATCCCATCACCACCTTCTGCACGGCACCAACAGCTTATCGGATGCTTGTACAGGAGGACAAATCCAGGTACTCTGTCTGTAACTGCTGTGCTCTGATATCCTGGACACATATTAATAATTTGTAGCTTTAACTTATTGTATTAAAAATGTTTTGTAATTTGACTTTGAGGTTTAAATCTCAATCTGTGTCTGTGGCTTCTGACAGGTTTAAATTCCAGGCTCTTGAGCACTGTCTATGTGCTGGGGAACCTATAAACCCAGAAGTGATGTGGAAATGGAAAGAACTCACTGGATTAGACATCTATGAGGGTTATGGACAGACTGAAACTGTAAGTTTTATCTTATGTCAATTTTTACAAGAGCAATGTAGATGGGTGTAAAAACTGGTCCAATATTAGTACCTTTTTATGTAGACACAAATTAATGAATAACATCCATTACAATGAACCGAGGAGAATACGTTTAAGATTAGTTTTGTCTCACACAAAGATCATCCTTTTCTTCTTTTTCCACCCAGGTCTTAATTGCAGGCACATTCAAAGGCATGAAGATCAAACCAGGGTCTTTTGGAAAGGCGGCACCAGGATATGATGTTCAGGTGCAGCAGTATTCATTATAGTTCACACCTCCTGGCATATGACCTTTCTAACACTAAAAGTGTCTTACAAAATTTAAATTACTATATTGTTTTGTATGAATGAGTGATCAGGGTGGTTTTCACAACATTTTGTAGCAAAAACTCTAGGCTACAAGATCCAGTTCTCAAAAGGCTTGTGGGAAAATTTTGAGGACGTGTTATATGGCCTTATTTCAAAGACATAACATTTATTTTTTTAAAAAATTCAAAAACCATGCATAAACGTTATTTTCTCAAAAATAAGAACATGTACACACATGTTGCTCACATATTATTGTAGCCCAGTTTGTGCTGAAGACAGTGTTATCAGACTTCAGCCATTAATGTGTTTTTAAGCAACTGAAAAAAGCACAAATGTCAAGGCATGTCAAAACTTCTCCAGGGCCCAAAACACCCTCAGACCCCAGATGGTTAAAATACAAATTTTGTTCTCTAATATATAGCCTCTAGATATAAACAATGTCCATTAAAATGTGATTTTAGTGTGATAAAATCTCTTATAGCCAATTTTACAACTTTATTGCCATGACGACAAACCCTAAAATTATGATTTAAACAACTTTACAGCTCAAATAACACACAAGTTGTAACATTAAAATTAATGTATGTGCTTTTATAAAATTATAAGCTAAACATTTCTGTCTTTAAACCCACCAAAAATTCGGCCCATTCACTTGTAATATAAGTGCAACACTGTAACCTCGATCTTCTTTTTTTTTTAAAGAAAAGGACGGACGAGTCTAAATAAATGTTTGTGGTAATCAACATTGTGCCACAAATGCTGTCGATTGAGCTTAACTTGTGTAGAACCCAGCATATTCACTTTAAGGAGCTTTACACTGATTTGGACTGATTTCAATGCGCTTTTTGGATGTTTTGGTTGAAGGTGGTGGATGAAGATGGTTTCATTGTGCCACAAGGACAAGAGGGGAACCTTGCAATCAGAGTGAAACCACACAGACCCTTCTCACTCTTTACAGAGTACACGGTACTTCTGCTCATACACACTTTCACTCAGTGGGTGAATTAGTGTACTAATAATACAGTTGTTCAGCATTGCGCAAATTAAGTTTTACTTCTGAATTTATCCTATAGGGGGAGCCAGAGCGCACAGCAGAATGTTTCCGTGGTGATTTCTACCTGACAGGTGACAGAGGAATGATGGATGATGACGGATACCTGTGGTTCATCGGCAGAGCCGATGATGTCATCCTCTCTGCAGGGTACAGCAACTTTTTTTTAATCGTTTGTTAGTTACAACGTTTATTTCGCTTGATATCTTCGATTGTGTGCGTTTTAGGTACCGCATTGGTCCATTTGAGGTGGAAAATGCTCTGATAGAACATCCAGCAGTAGCAGAATCAGCCGTGGTTAGCAGCCCTGATCCGGTTCGAGGAGAGGTACTGCAATTGCCTTCTCTATGAAGCATATATGCGAGACTGTCTTAACGCTTTTGGCCAAAACAAGGTATCTTAGAACAGCCAACAGAGTTTTTGATACAGCCTTCACATCGGGAGTATGCCGATGATGCCTTTAAATACTGTTTAAGTAGACATCTTACTAGGTTTTAGAGCAAAGTTGGTATATTAAGTTCTTGAAGTTGTTTAAGATTTTAACTAATTTTGTTGTTTTTTCACTTAAAATCGAAAATGAGATTTTCACACTGGTTTTCAGAAAAGAGAGGGATCTTAATTGTTTGTGCTCTGTGTTTTAGGTGGTAAAGGCTTTTGTAGTGCTGACAGCAGATTTTAAATCAAGACACCATAAAGAACTGATCCAGGAACTACAAACACATGTAAAGAGTGTCACAGCTCCTTATAAATATCCACGCAAGGTAACTGATCCCACTGCCAATTAAAGTTCCATCCTCTTATATTTCGTAATTTCACTCAATACATTTTTATTTTATTTAGGAAACATTGTTAAAAAAAAAAATTCCCCATTTCAAATGTTTCAATACATTTCTTGTCAGATTGAATTTGTGGACCATCTGCCCAAGACTGTAAGTGGAAAAATAAGGCGAGTGGAGTTAAGAAAGAAGGAATGGGAACAGAAAATGAACTAGAACTGGAAATCCTTAACGGGCTGGAACACGAATCCTTAAAGAGGTTGTTCACCTAAAATATAAAAATGTTAAGATGAATGTGAGCTGAGATCATATAGAATACAAGACTTATACAAGGAATCTATAGCTACATACATGCGCTACTAAACTTCAGACCTGTAGTCCTACTGCTTGCCTGCAGGGGGCAGCATTTCTTTACATTGAACTCCAACCTAGAACACACTTCTTATTTCCTTTGCAATACACATTTTAATAAATGTGAATGTTTCTACCATGTTTATTCACAGTAATACAAGAATTTAAAGGAATAGTTCAAAGATGAAAATTCTCTCATTTTTTACTCACCATCATGCCATCCCAGATTTGTATGACTTTCTTTCATCTGCTGAACACAAATATAGAATATTTAGAAGAATATTTCTGCTCTGTAGGTCCATACAATGCAAATCAACATGGTCCAATAACTTTGATGGTACACTTGGGAATTTGTTACCTGCAGAACACAGATGGCACCTTTACATCTACATAGCATGATGTCATGTGATTTATTTGATTTGATTTGTGACTTAGAACTGTATCTGATCCATGTGTGCTGTTTGTTAAAAGGCAAAAGGATTATACATTTTCGTGGATTTAAAAAAAAAAATATTTTTTTAAATCTGACCCTACAGAGAGGAATGTAGTGAAGTTTTTTTCTATATTTTACTGTTACATGTTTAGGCCACAAGTTTTCCTGTCAATTTAAAAAAATGTAAATATGTTTGAAACTTCAACTTTTGCTTAGAAGAATTCTCAACCTTTTTATTCAAGGACCAGAGGGAGACATTTTGTGCAATAGCAGACACAGAGAGTGCAGTAATGAGGGCCAGGTGCTTGTTTAATTGACCTGTTAATGAGGCTTATGCTTATTGGTTGGAAAATAGCCTTCCAATGACTATTAGGGTTTATTGAGGTCCTGATGTTCAGTCCAAAATAAGCCAGACCAAATCACATTGTAGATAATATCTAATCCATGTGACAGGGCTGCTTTTTGAGATATGTTGTTTGGTTTGTTATGGTGATTCGAAGAATGTCACAATAAAAACAGAATGTGTGTTTTTGTGGGTTTTCTCAAGGCTCACTAAATCTGTTTTGCTTTGCAGCAGTTAGAATTTGAGTGTCTCAAAAACTAGTGAGCTCCTTCGAGAAAGTATTGTGATAGCACCATGGTATGGTTATGGTATTTTAATTGCAATTCTGAAAGGTCAAGACTGCAGGCAGACACATATAAGTACAATGGACTAGTATTCATTTTTATTTTTATTTAGTAAAAAAACAACCTGTTATAAACGTTTAAAATTGCAACCTTACTCTATATTGCCATATGACACTATATTTACTCACTATACACCGATAAGCCACAACATTAAAACCAGCTGCCTAATATTGCATAGGTCCCCCTGCTGCCACCAAAACAGCACCAATCTGCATCTCAGAACAGCATTCACAGCACATCACTTTTTCCAATTTATGTTATGTTACAGCCTTATTACAAAATGTATTAAATTCATTATTTTCCTAAAAATTCTACAAACAGTACCCCATAATGACAAAGTGAAATAAGTTTGTTTGAAATCTTTGCAAATTTATTAAAAACAAAAAAATCACATGTACATAAGTATTCACAGCCTTTTCCATGACACTCAAAATTGAGCTCAGGTGCATCCTGTTTCCACTGATCATCCTTGAGATGTTTCTACAACTTGATTGGAGTCCACCTGTGTTAAATTCAGTTGATTGGACATGATTTGGAAAGGCACACACCTGTCTATATAAGGTCCCACTGTTAACAGTGCATGTCAGAGCACAAACCAAGCCATGAAGTCCAAGGAATTGTCTGCAGACCTCCGAGACAGGACTGTATCGAGGCACAGATCTGGGGAAGGGTACGGAAACATGTTTGCTGCATTGAAGGGCCCAATGCCCAGTGGCCTCCATCATCTGTAAATGGACGAAGTTTGGAACCACCAGGACTCTTCCTAGAGCTGGCCGCCCGGCCAAACTGAGCGATCGGTTTGAGTGTTTCAAACTGAGAAATACTCAAACCAGCCTGTCTGGCACCAACAATCATGCCACGGTCCAAATCACTGACATCACATTTTTCCCCATTCTGATGGTTGATGTGAACATTAACTGAAGCCCCTGACCCATATCTGCATGATTTTATGCATTGCACTGCTGCCACACAATTGGGTGATTAGATAATCGCATGGATGTTTGTTGGTGCCAGACCGGCTGGTTTGAGTATTTCTGTAACTGCTGATCTCCTGGGATATTCACACAAAAGTATCTAGAGTTTACTCTGAATGGTGTCAAAAACAAAAAAAATCTAGTGAGTGGCAGTTCATCGGATGGAAATGTCTTGTTGACGAGAGAGGTCAACAGAGAATGGCCAGACTGGTTGGAATTGACAAAGTCTACAGTAACTCAGATAACCACTCTGTACAATTGTAGTGAGAAGAATATCATCTCAGAATTCTACTTGCCGATGTTTTATATAGGCAGGTGGTTTTAATGTTGTGGCTAATCGGTGTATATATATTTTACTACAATATATATTACTCAACAATCAATCAATGTATTACAAAAATAATATCAGTGTTAAATGCATTGAATACCATAGGAAATACATATGGGTTATATGTATTCTAGGGATTGTCATGGAAATTCTCATATAATAAAAAAACTATTTTCACCAAAATTTTATAAAAGGGAATTCACGTGATAGAAGACTTAACTGAGGAATACCTGGAGGGACAGATCAAAAGGTTGTCTAAGAAAAATGTCTTAAAATCTAGACGCCGAGACATTTTTGACCCATATATGTGTTCTAGAGTTGAACAACATTTAAAACATAACAAAATACAATATTTCCATTAGAAACACAGTCCCAACTTTCTAGTTATTTCTATTAAATGCATTGTTACATTAATTAATTATTGAATGTGAAATCATGATTATATGTTCATGTTTTTTATTATTAATGATAACTTTTAATAAAAAAAAAAAAAATGCTATACAGGTTGCAATAAGATAGGGGGCTCAGAATGCAAAGATGTCAGGGGCCCCAAAAATCCTTTGGCACCCATGTGGCAACAAAGGCCCCGTGCAATTTGCAGCTGAAAATTCCACTTGCTAAACTTAAACTTGTGTCTTCAACGCCCCAATGCATAATGAGTGTTATTATAAGAAATGTTGATGTTACACAGTAGTAAACACATGACAGTCTCAACTTTTTTGGAGTGTGTTTCAATCATCTGACTTGAAATGAGTGTATATTATGAAAAGAAAATGCTATTAACATGGTAAAATACCATATAATGTGTAGTATTACTGCTTTCAATACAGCACAGGGTAGTATTTACAAATCACTCCTTTTTGTTTTTATTAGCATCTTCTGTACTGTCCCTGAATTGGGGTTGTAGTCTGCTTGGTACTCCTTATTAGTGTAGGCAGCATTTAGGCACATCGTGAGTAAGCACTGGCGCCTATGATGCCCAAAATTGCAGTCTATGTAGTAGGGCCTAATCTCACTAGGTTCTGAGACACAGCTATTAATAAATGATTTTCAGAACATTTGGTTCAGTGCGCTTGGTTTAGCAGTGAGGTGCGCACGGGTCACCGGCTCTCAATGGATTATTTTTTTTCCTGCATCAAGTGGAAATCCGCGGACCACGTGAGATGAGTGTGCAATGACAGTGTACCGACAGCGAGCGGTCTCGCGCAGTTGTCGAGGAGTGGACCCGCATTCACATTCCTTTATGTAATCAACCACTTTATCGCTTGCATTTTCTTTCTTTTTATTTTGCTTTTTTTTGGGTTTGCAGTGTTTTTTTTTTTTTTTTTCATCTTTTTTTCCCGTTTTTCGCTATGGCTTGGCCGTGCATCAGCAGAGTATGTTGTTTGGCGCGGTTCTGGAATCAGTTTGATAAATCGGATTTGTCGGTTCCGCTAACGATTCAGAACTATTCGGACATCACGGAGCACGAGGTGCAATCCGTGACCAAACTGGTTTCCACGGAGCAAGCGCCGAGCATCGACTTCGACTCTCCCACGGCGCGGGATTCTGCTGGAGTTCGGCGGCCGCACAGGGGACGGACGGAAGCGAGTTACAAACCCCGCGAGGACTACCATCCTCCGGGTGTGCCTTTTCAGAGCGTCACCCAATATAAACAGGATTACAAACCTTGGCCCATTCCGAAGAAGGACAACTTTCCCTGGATTAGTAACGGCGGAAAAAGCGGCGCATTAACGGACAGCCCGGTAAACGGTTACCCGAACGACACGAACCAGCTGCGGGTGGAGAGAAAGGAGCGCAGCGGCAGGCAGAGAGGCGGAGATCAGATCAGCTCGTACAGGTACTGATGATCAATCTGAGTTTTGCTCTGTGGTCTTATAAGGGAGCTGTTCTCTCAGCACCTCTCAATGACTGACTCAGTCTCGCGCTTCTTTTCATTTAGTTATTATCATAATGAATCATAAAGAAAGTATTTGGCTTTTAGATTTGGTTTGGTGTAAGAAACATTTTACAACGACGATGTTTTTTATATGCTACTTATTTGTTGATATTCATTCTAAAATGTATTTTGGGTAAAAATATGAAAAATTATAACCAAAACATTGGTTGTTTTATTATATTATTTTATTAATTATGTTTTAATGGATTAATAGCCTATTACATATTTATACATTATTTAATATTTTATTAAATTAAATATTTTAAGTTTATTTTACGTAATTACATACTTTTTTAATTAGTGTGTGTGTGTGTATATATATATATATATATATATATATATATATATACACACACACACACATATATTATATTACAATATTATAAATAATAAAAAACACAAATATAATAAATATCACATATTTTAAATAAAAATGATTTATTCGCTATTGTTAGAATACATTTATTTTATTATTATAAGCTATTTATATATACAGTATATATAGAGAGACAATAGTGTTTGTTTTTTTTAAGTGAAGCTAAGGTTGTTGTAATGGTTGTGCATTGCGGTGATTTTCAAACGATGCACTTCTCATGCATATTTCATCGGACAACTCGTAAAAGAGCAATGAAACTAAAATCGCATATGACATAAATTAAGTCGGATGAAAGCATAATTATGATCGACAGAGCTGTTTGTATCAGTCTATGGTTTACTAGTTGATCTGTGAAAATGCATCATTTCACTTCAATTATTCAACTAAGCACTCCACACATTGATTTTCCCAGAGGCTTTCATGCTTCTGCAGATTGTGCTGTTATAATCCTCTTAATATAAAGTCCTCTGCAGTGGGGTTTTCTATATCAGACTGTAGTTTTTATGAAGAACATACATTTGTTATATAGACAGATAATGAGCATGATGCAGCTACTCCTATAAGTGTCTTGAATCATGTTTCATACAGGTCTTTGACCAGGCCACCTGTTGCTTTCATTTAGAAGCTTGATTTTAACTCTGCTTAATGTCTGCTGCTCTTGTCTGATGCTCCCCAGGACCCTGACACTGTGTTTGTCATTTTATCTCTCTCTGGGATCAGGCAGGAGTACCAGCATTGGTCTGGAGCCCGGCCATCAAAGTCTGCCCAAAAACGTCCCACCTTCCTCAGTACAGGCACTGGTGAGCCCCAACCTGAGACCAGCTACCAGGCTGCCTTCAGCACAGACACACACAGACATTCAAATGGTGTTCTGGAGACCAGCACACACACACAGCCAAGCAGTCTGTCAGAGAGAGCACACACACAGAGGACAGAGCACGGCATTAAACCAGAGGTGAGCAGAACGACTGATCAGGGAGATGAGATCTGACAGCGTGCTGATGTAATCAACAATGTGCAAAAATGTAAACCACACTCAGCAGAATGAGATTAAACAGCAAATTTTGATATAATAAGCAGGGGATCATTGTGTAAAACCAATGTCATATTTAGACTAAATAACAACAAATTAATATATATATATAAAAAACACCCATGTATACAATACTGCACTTACAAAGGAACCCTAAGGTACATTCTGGCTTTGGAGGCAGTGTTTTAAATTTGTTTATAGTATACCAATTTCGGCTAAAGAAAAATCGGCACAAGCATGCCGATTGTTATGTGAGATCAGGCGGTTACATGAAAAATGTTTAATATACGAGCCTTAAAGTTAAAAATCTAAAAGTCTAAAATGTCCTTTTGAAGTGGGACTACTACTTTCACTAAAGCAGATGTTAGGCAGAATGTTAGCCTCAGTCACCATTTACTTTCATTGGATCTTTTGTCATTTCAATGAAAGTGAATGTAGACTGGGGCTGTCATTCTACCCAAAATGTCCTTTTGTGTTTCACAAAACAAACCAGGTCATACTTTTCTAGAATAACAAAGTTGTTTTTAACCTAGAATATTCCTTTAAGTTACAAGCAATGTTGATTTGCGTAACCTTATAGGTTAATCTGTGAAATCACGTTCAATATGCAATTAAATTATATTAGTTATTTAACACTAATGCCTTTCTGGGACAAATCAGGGTTTTAGGTCACAGTTTCTGAATACTGGGGCAGATCTGGTTGTACCCTCTGTGTCTGTTGAGCCATTGATGTTATGTAATCAGACACTGACCGATCTCCCATGGCACATTACGTGAATGTAGGCTCTGTGCTTCCTGTCAATAATAATCAAAGCTTACTGTGAAACTGGGGATACATTTAGAGTGTCTCCATTCTATTTGAACAATTCTGCAGCGAATTGTATCAGTAATAATCAGATTTAGTCATAATTGCACTCTGTGTAAGCAATGGATCCTCTTATGCTGTACCTCAAATGTGCTTAACCAGTGAGGAGAGAAACAGACTACTAAAAACAATACCAGTGACCTGAGGCAGAAATGCAGGGATTTATTTGGTGAGGTTTTATGGTGGGTGAACCATTTGTGCCTATGGCGTCACTTTACTTGCTCTGTTATTTTATTATAACTTTTCCCATTTTATTTAACCTGAGCTGCACTATTTGTAATTTGTCAAGTTATCAGACAGATCCACTGGTCTGTTGTTCTAATGCAGCGAGAATAAATGTTTTGAGATCATATCTAATGGTCGTTTACCTTCCTTTTTATGTGCATGTCTTTGTAATACTTTCCCAGTTTTTTTTAAAGTCTTCAAAAAGCCTGTGTGAGTCTGATGTGCTGAAATTTTGTGGAGTATGTGTCTGAAAGATTACTGGATAGTGTATGAATATGTCACTGGAGACTTGCGTGACTAAGCCAGCTGGCATCATTTCAGCCATCTCTGGGGTTTAACTCAAACCTATCCTGACCTCCTTTTTTCCCTGCAGCATCTGATTAAATTAATTTGACTAGAAAAGTCTGAATATTTGTCCACTTTTCTTAGACACTAGCTTGGACAAAGAGACCAGAGACGTATGAAACTACAGGACCATTCTTATAAGAGTATTCCAGATTCAGTGCAAGTTCAGCTCAATCGACAGCATTTGTGACAAAATTATTTCTATTAATCCCTCCTCTTTAAAAATAGGCAAGAACTTGGCTAGAGTGAGGTTTTTACACTGCAATTGAATGGGGCTAATTTTTGGAGGGGTTAAAGGCAGAAATATGAAGCTAAAAATTATACAAAAACACAAATCAATTCTTCTGTTAACTTGAGCTGTACAGTTGTTTCAATAAAATGGAATGTTTATGGTCGTAATAGGGTTTACAGCATTACATCATCATGGAAACACAGTTCTAAAATCCTCTATAACTTTACACAGAAAAGGTAAGTGATTTGATTTCACTAAAATCATGCTAACATGCATATTGTTTACATCTTGTTAATATACTTTTGAAACAGGGCATTTTATCATTTATGGATTGGCCCCATTTACTTCCAATGTAAATGCCTCATTGTAACCCAGATTTCTGCTATTCTTTTTTTTAGAAGAACGAGTCTAAATTAATTTGAGTTGTAAACAACATTATGCCACAAATGCTGTCGATTGAGCTTAACTTCTATTATAGATATTGACACAATACTGCTTTAAGTGAGTCTGCATGGCTGAGGGAGTTGTCAGGTTCTTTTTCTATAAATACTGAGCATAGTGTGTGAATGCGTGTGTGCTAGAGAGAAAAAGATTTAGTACATAAATCTAATTTTCCTTTTTTCCCTCCACTGCTTGGCCTCACACAATAAGTTCCAACTTTTCCCCACAGTGCTTAGGAATAGATATTGTCTTCCAGCAAGAAATGGTGAAAATCTAAGAGAGAGAGGCAGATAGATGGAGTTAGGCTGGATGACAAATTGCATACTAATCATAGTACATTGAAAATGGTATGACAAAGGTGCCTGGATTGTGTACTATTTCTGGATTTTTGAAGTGTGCATCTATGTGTTTTTTGGGCTAATATTGCCCTCAACCCCTTGTGCTACAGATGTTGTGGTGGCTCTCTTTCAACTTTCATATATAGGAAAATGACAATGAATGCAAAGCCGAAGCTACAACAGCAGTTTTTAAATTGATGAGCCAAAAAGTAATAATTAATTATAAGGTAATCAATTTAGCTACATGCCAACACTTAAATGAAAACACTTACAGTACGGTCTGTCTTACTGAATACTAAAAAATGTATATGTATACAGTATGTATTTTTCTCATCACCAGTGAAGAAAATAATTTTAGAGGCAAAGATTGAACTCTTTGGCCTGAATGGCAAGCGTCATGTCTGGAGGAAACCAGGCACCGTTCATCACCTGGCCAATACCATCCCTACAGTGAAGCATAGTGGTGGCAGTATCATGCTGTGGGGATGTTTGCAAAGCACTACCAATTGCATTTTCATAGGGGGTCTTATCCACAAACCTGTGTTTGAATCTTCAGTCATTGTGATCATTTTAACTGAAATGTCTATATGTGTGTGTAACAGGAGCAGGTGCTGAAGACTAAGCTGTCACCAAACCCATCCGCTGTCTTTCAGAGCAAATCAAGGATCTTCAACATATGATCCATCAAGCTGAATGAGACGCACACACATCTGATTCAGCCTTTCACTAAAAGAGGAAATCATTTAAAAAGAAAGAATGTCTCAAAAGACACATGAATGTTCAGAAACTGGAGGTATTGGTAGACTTGGAATGTATATCATAAATCAGGGGAATAGAACAACTGAGATTGAGGAGAGAAATGTTCAGGATTGCAGGAACTTGTGTAAGATGTAAAATCAGTTAAATGGGATCAGTTCAATTGTGAAAAACAAAATCAGTTTAAAAAGATTCTCCAAATCATTCCACAGAGGAAATAATAGAACTAAAAAATGTTGCTGGACATTTACACAATGTAAAATCTATGCAAGAGAATGTATGTTTCAAATGTTAAACATCTACTGAAAGGATATGTTTGTAATAAACTTCAAGTTTAAAAGTGAAAAAGTGTACGAGAGAAAGAGTGTGTGAAAGAGTGACTGGGAAAGTTGTCATAAAAAAAAGATTGCCGACCTTGCCATGTCCCTGCTCAATGAAAATCTGCATGTTTCGTAATAGTTTTATGTTTTGTTTGAATATGCAATGTTTAACAATGAGGAAAAATGCAAAAATGTAATATGGTAACTTAGTGTGGGTGTGTAGTTACACTATTTTTTGTATATAGTAATGTTGTTCTGCTTTTCTTGCTGTGTTAATGTCTGCCTGAGAACACTGGATGCTTTTAATTGCTGTTTTCTCACTCCAGACCCTGCTATCCCTTTACAGACCTTATTGTCTTTACATTTATACATTAAGATTAGTTAACTTTTACTGAATGTTGAGGGTGAATTGCTCACAAGGGGTTTTCCAAGTTTTATTTTGAAAATTTGGTCTTGAGGGAAATTAAGGGAAATATTGAGAGTAAACACTGTTAAAATAAAAATAACCATCGTAAAATTTCTTCTGCATTGTTGATGATGATTTAATCAAAGAGAATCAATCTAAATTTTCACTCTCCCATACATACATTTTAAAAATGTCTGTTGTTTTGTGCAAAGACGTCCCTTAAAACCACCATTAAAACAGCAAAGATCAACATAGAACTATCTAGAACTTACCTGATTTTCCTGCTACATATGGAAAAAGAGCAGGGGACCCTTAAAGGGATAGTTCTCCCAAAAGTGAAAATTCTCATAATTTACTCACCCTCATGCCATCTAAGATGTGTTTGTCTTTCTTCTGTAGAACACAAATTTCTAGAACACAAATGAAGATATTTAGAATATTTCAGCTCTGTTGGTTCATACAATGCAAGTGAATGGTGGCCAGAATTTCGAAGATCCAAAAAGAAGTAACAGTAAAAAAGGAGTTACATTTTGGTCTGTTTTCACCCAAAACCAACTGGATCGCTTAAGAAGACTTTGATTAAACCACTTGAATTTTATGGATTACTTTTATGATGACTTGATCTCCTTTTTGGAGCTTAAAAGGCCTGGAAACCATTCACTTGCATTATATGGACCAACGGAGTTGAGATATTATTCTAAAAAGCTTTGTTTGTGTTCTGCAAAATAAGAAAGTCATACACATTTGGGATTGCATGAGGGCGAGTAAATGAAAGAATTTTCATTTTTGTGTGAACTATCCCTTTAAGCATGAGAAGAGCTAAAATTGTGAAACACAAGAAAAAACAATAGAGAAACACCTGAAATCCAAACACAAATCTGCTTGACACACACAACCCTCTAAAGTTCATCCTGTAAATTGGTTTGTTGTGACAATTCATTTGTACTTGCAGTTAGAGGAAAAACTAACAAATCAAAACAGATGGATCTGAGAGGCAGATAAACTGGTTTTAATATAAGAATAGTCATTTTCTAATACACAATGTGAAGGAAAATCAGGAGACAGTTCATATAGACAAGACGATTTCTCAACTGTCCAACACTGAAAGCACAAGCATAAACACACACAGCAGAAATTGATGTCTCAAACACAAGCGACACACAGAAACTGCAGCTGGTTTTGAAAGCCAAGTACCCCACCAAACCAGCTAACAGTTTGTTTTCATAAAAAATGTAAAAATCACATATGCTATAATTCCTCAATGCCTATAAGTCTTTGACAGATACAAAAGAAGACAAAAACTATCAGCTTTTTCCTCCACACCCATACCGATCGAAGCTCAGCCCTTCGTAAATCTCACAGAACAAAAATGATTCATATTCCTTGGAAAACAACATGATTAAGAATATAAGTGACATTATTTTCCCTAGTGTGAAACTAGTTAAAGGAATGTTCCAATGAAGCTTAATCGACTGCATTTGTGGAATAATGTTGACTACAACATAAAATCCCTCAAGGCACTTATAAATGGAAGTGAATGGGGTCAGTACGTAAGCATTAATATACACAATATTTCAAAAATATAGCCACAAGATGTAAACATCTCCCGTTTTAACATAAGTTTAGTGTGGAAAATATTGCTTACAAACCTTATAAGTTTAAAGTTTACAACGCAACTGCGGTAAACTTTGTAAGTGATTTGATCACACTAAGATCATGTTTATGTCTTGAGGCTATACTTTTGAACAGTGTGCATTTTAATGTTTATGTACTGGCCCCAATCACTTGCAATGTGGGTTGAAATTAATGTATGCATTCCATTACGTGCTTGCACACCAAAAACACTAAAAGGTCTGTCTATTATATAATATTTTATTTGTTCAGTGGCGGGCCGTGCATTTAAATTCTAGACTTTGAGTGTGATTCATGCCATTAAGAAAACACAGTTTCACAAGGAATAAGACACCTTACGCCTTTGGGCATCATACATTATGTCGCAGCTTACTAATAATACCAATTGACATTTTAAAAAAACATTCACGCACGAAAGCCAGAACTTGAAACGACACTTAATGCTCAAGCAAGCATAATTTTAACAGCAGCATGACTGCTTAGTGAAATGAACGTCACCCAAACAGACATTAAAAAAATCATAATTTTTCATATTAATCTACCAAGGAGGTCTATAATACATAGAAAAAAATCGATCTAATAATATATGCGATTTAAATGTTGCTTGCGATAAATGTTGTTTTGTCAGGGTACACGGTCATGCTGCGCTCCATTCAAGTTGGATGTGGGATATTCCTACTTGATATCTCCGACCATGAATGCATTCCATTCCCCGATATTCAGAAGATGACGTTTAAGGAAACAAAACTGCAATGCTCCCGTTTGCTTAGCAGGGGTTTGACTCTCATTAGAGATGTCTCCTAGCAACCTACCTGATAAACAACTCTGCAGCGCTAGCATTTGTGCTTCAGGTGTACGATTATCAACAGAGATTTCATTTTTTAAACCTGTTTCTGCAAGCGTTTGTTAAACAAGATTTATTATCATGTAATGTGGAAACAAACACATTTATCGATATTACTTAATAAAGTGAATGTTTATCACTTACTTTGTAAATCTCCCTGAGTGTCGACATGTTTGTGTGACATCATACACCTGCATCTCGGCGAAATCGGAGTTGAGAATTTCTGCACGAGCCTCCAAGTTGTAATTCTAACTTCAAGATGTATTCCATTGCACCTTTCCTAATAGGAAGTTGTAAAATCCGACTTTGCGAGTTTAATGGAATTCAGCAGTAATTTTCAAAACTTGATACGACACGGAATGCTCCAGCAGCCTAATTTACACTTGATGTTGCTATAACAATGCAAAAACCACTTAAGGACAGCTAGAAGCCTTTTACCGGGACATATCCTAAAGATCACACCCACCAAGAACAAATAAATCAATCTAACAATCTGACTTTAGTTGCTCATTCATTTGCACTGTTGAGGGATTCTGTGGAAATTCTGAAGGCCTGATGGGGTGGAGCTCAGACTCACACGCTGCTTCGGGCATGTGATTTTTTCACACACCTCCTGTTATATATGTCCTGGAGGGAGGGAAGCTCACCTCCGATGATGTGTCTGGCAGTTCGCACCACCCTTTGCAGGTCTTTGTGGTTGTGGGCTGTGCTATTGCCGTACCAGGTGGTGATGCAGCCAGTCAGGATGCTCTCTACAGTACTGTTGTAGAACCATGTGAGGATGTGGTGGTTCATTCCAAACTTCCTGCCATCTCAGGAAGAAGAGGTGCTGGTGAGCCTTCTTCACAACGGCCTCAGTGTGGACGGTCCATGTGAGTTCCTCAGTAATGTGGACACAGAGGAACTTGAAACTGCTGACTCTCTCCACCGGTGCTCCATTAATGGTCAATTAAATACATAGGCAAAAAGGTGATTGATATTTATTTATTTGGCATGTTAGGCCAGCAGAGAAGGTTTTGCTGGCCCTGAGAATTCCCCACTGGTGTTGTTATCATTTAAAATTATTTTTAAAGATTATTTGAAAGGAATTTTTTTTTTCAGGTTAATTGAATTAATGCCATTTTTTGGTCTCGTGGGCCTTATACAGCCCTGAGGCCTGATGTTCCCCAACCCTGCTTTAAGTCATGTTAAGATTTCTGAATCAATTTTCTCCAAAGTTCCACTAAATTTGGTCTCTTAAGACCTGTTAAAACACACACTGAAAGTAAATGATTTCACACATGCTGCACAAAAAAATCTCCAGCAGAAGAGAAAATGTGTTAATGGCTTGCTGGTTCAGGAGTACCATATTTTACTTTTTAATGGATGGACTGCTGGTTAAGACTAATATCAGATAGACAGCTCTGTCAATTGCAGCACAGGGTTAAGGTTATGTGATCACAGGGGTTTGGTCTCAATGAAAGCAGCAGAGTACTGGAAGTGAACTCGGTGCTCTAAAGGCCAGCTCTACTGGAGTTACAGAGGTTTCATTCTGTTTAAAGGGATATTCTGAGTTCAATACAAGTTAAGATCAATTGACAGCATATGTGGAATAACGTTAATTATAGCAAACATTTTGTGTACATTGAGGCACTTACAATAATATTTTAGGACTCAAAATAACAGAATTCATAAATGAAGTGTGGTTTAATAAATAAATTAAGCCATAAGAAATGAACAGAAAATGGACAGCTCTTTGGTCTGTTTGGTCATGTGATCTGTGTAATGTTATGATCACCTTTGCTCTTCGGTCCATAACTCAATTTTATGTTTGGGTGCCTCGTATATAACACAGTTGCTAATGTGGCCGTGGTAATACCTGGCTTCTGTTATGATATGTGCAGGTTAGCATGGATTTGAGCCTGTGATTGGTCAGCTCTTGCAGATTCTCCACCCTTACACAATAAGATGAGGTGGAGTCAGTGTGCAATTAGACAGTCCACCTGTCTGTCTGCCTTTCTGTGGTCAAATGGAGGGGTTGGAAGTTAGTCAGCATTGTCTAAGTCAGAGTTTATGGAGAGAATAAATACAAGAGAAAAGACAGAAAAGCTTAATATGAAGGCAAAAGTACCTGTTAGTAAGAAAATCACTAGGAATAGAACCAATGGCTAGATGCATGTCCATAGCCGATATCTCCCTCAGAGGCAAAAACAGAGGGATGTGAGGAGAGAGAGATGGAGAAAGAAATCTCACGGTACATTTGCTATCTTTATTTAATGGGGTATTGACCTTTCAGTTTTAAATAAGAGATCTAAATGCAGCCCTGTCAAAGTAGTGCTTTCTGTTAATGTATGAGGCATCGATCAGTTGCTGCTTACATGATCATCAATTAAAATGGTCCATTATAGAAGGCAGAGAATGAATATTGTATAAAAGCCTGATGAAGTATTCTGGTAGGACTCTCACTGTGTGTGTGACAGGCATATGAATAAATGCAGACATAAATCTGCTGAGTAAGTAGAGCAGTACTGAGCCAACTCACTCTTTATATCGAATTATAGAATGAATTTTCACTTACATTCATCTCTGTAAATTCTGTGATCATAAACATACCCAAAGATTTCCCACACTGTGGATTTCAACCAGTTTGGTGGGGGAAATAAAGGTTCAGGCTCTGACATGGAGAAAGTCACAATTTAAGATTTATTTTATGATGTCAAGTTTATATGATGCTGAGTAAATGTAGCTGATTCTGTCTTAATATAACTGACTGGATTTGTAAAAATGTTCTTAAAAAACCTGACTTTCTCAAGCAATAATGTGAATGAAAAGATGTCAACGGAATGAAATTGTGAAACGTTTCATCCCTAATCAGAACTGACCTTGAAACCTTATAATATTTAATAAACTGGATAGAAAAACACACCAAAAATCCCACTCTGTCGTGATTAATCTGATGTTGATGGATGCACTGACCTGTTTTGTGGGGATTTCCCATGAGCATTTGCCAAATGATTCCCTCAGAATTTCACTGGTGAACTGCTCCACAGCCTGTGAACTGCTCCATTCAGCCTGATGATGCATCCACCTTTTATTATCATGCTAACCAGGTGTGATAAGATACATCTCTTCAATGTTAATCTTTCAGTCCTTTAAGAGCTTTTGTCCTGTAAGACCCAACCACGGTGAGAGGCACAAGACATTTTATTGGTTGCTTGTTTTTCTTTGTCTGTCTGTTGTGTAGCCTCAACCAAAACTAAATCTCACTGGTCCAAAATCTTCATAAAAAATCTTCATAAAGCTAGAGTATGCAATTTATACCAGAAGCATGTTTTGTTAAACTGGTGAAAATTCTCTTTGCATCCAGACAGCAATCAATACATCATGAGCTCTGATACTAAATATTTGTGTCAGTCACAGGCCTGTAAAATTCGGCCCGAATGCAATGATTGGATGGCCTACCTCCTGTCTAAATATGTACCTGCCTACCTCCGTGCACTCTGTCCGTGCACTCAATCGTGAGTTGGGTGCGGGACTATCTGACTGTTTGAATAACTGCAGGCAAGGGGCGTATTCAGAAAGCTGTTTTTAAAAACAACGTTAATTTTTGCAATTCCGTTCACTGGCGATTGTGTCGCAGAAATGACAAACTCCAGCTTGTGATGTGTGATTTATTTGTAGTTAAAATACTTACATCCCAAATTAATATGCAGTTTCAATTTAAACAGTTTTTTAAACAGAACTTAAGAATCACGGTTTTCACGACAGGAGCGAAAACATTCTTTCTACACCTCCACTTGCTGCATCGTCATGCCAATCTAACACACCAACACACAATTGCATGTATGACACAACAGTAAGTCTGACGACATGCAGACAGGAAGTTCATTTCTCTCCCTTTCACCTGCTCTGCTGTGTCTCTGATGAACTGGGTTGACGGGCAACACCCTAGAAAGAACTTGGTTTCCTGCTCAATATCATCCTGTTCCAGTTTGATTTTGACCTTGGCAGCGTCGATTTCCTTCACACTAATGATGTCAAGTAGTTCATCTTCCTCCTCAGGCTCCGCCTTCAGAATCCTCTGAAGTTGCTCCAGAAACTGAGACATATGACTGAGACAACACTGAGACAGCCTGTCAGAGTTGAGCTGCACTCTAGCGAACACACACACACACACGCACACACACACGCACGCTCGCACACGCACGCACACACACACACACACACACACACAGTAAAACACTGCAACTTCGCATTGCTTGTCTGCAGAATTACACAAACAATACAAATACAGCACTGCTCTTTTGTCTACTCAAAGCTTCACTTCAAAAACAAGAAAGCTGTCTCACTGCCTACATAGGCAGTTCCCATCTAAGGCAGCATCCTATAACTGAAATATAGGTGATTGATTTGAAACACTCTTCATGGGTAATAACTCCATTAATCCATTTAAATGTAACTCCATAACTCATACACAGTGCGCAAATAACACTTCTCACGTGAAGTGTACTGGACTTGACTACCACTCACATTTGATTCTGAAAAAGTCTGACATAAGCATGTTGCTAAATTCACAACTCAATTTTCTAAATAGTTTAATAGTTTAAAATGTAAATGAAAACTTTCACTAAGTCTATACCAATGCAATCTGGGGTTGGCTTATCCATGAATTACACATGTGGTGTGCCAACTTAGATTCTGGGAAAACTAGGTATCTCAGAAGACAGAACAATTTTAATTAGTTTTTTTTGGGAACTGGCTTTATGTCTGAAGCACGGATAAGATGCTTTAAAATGTTCCCTAGGTTGGTAGCTCACTAGGTTTTGGACTATGTTTTATTTTAGCTGCTCATGGCATACAGGAGGCAATGACGGGCATATAAGCTGAGAGCTGAATTCATGCCCAACTCTGAATACTGATTATCTCATCATTATACAGGCTAATGCACCATCACTGTGAACTAAAGAAGAGAGAGAGGAAGAGAAAACACTGCTGCATTGTCTGTGCCAAGACAAGTGTAAGTCAGAGCTCTTGTCGACACATGGGCAGGCAGAGAGAGACTAATGAACATAATGAATTAACCCTAAGCTAAGGGTACAACACACACACACACACACACAAAATCCAGAAACAACATCAAGCACACAAGCATTCATGCATTGGCAAAACACTTAAACATTCAATCACAGACTCACCCAGTTCTAGGGCTGCGCGTTATAACGAAACGAAAATCTACTACTACTAGTACTAACGAAATATTGCGATACCAAAATTGTTTAAATGGTACGATATCATCTTGTTGTTAATTTCAGTACCATATTAAATGATGCTGCCATTAACAAAATGTAATGTAATATGAGTGTTTTGAGATGAAATCAAAGACTATTTGAAAATAATAATAAAAAACTATGATATGGCCAAGTGCGATCATTAAACAGCAGAAGGATGTCATTCAATTGAATAATATAGTCACATTTGCGACACCCCCACAGAATGAATAAGAGGCTCTGCATCGTCATCTCCTTCACACACACAGGCATGCACATGCACACACATGCAACACACACTACTACTGCTTGATTTTCATGCAGTGTGTCCAATAGTATCCATCTGCAGAGCCGCAGAGCAGTGTGTTTAGTGTGTAAACGGCTGTGAACTCTCAAATTACCTTTTTCACTGGAGATTTCAGCTTGCGAGTCACGGCAAGCTTGATATAACGAACACTTCAGTAAAAACAGTAAGAACAAAGGTCTTTCAAAATAAAAGTCCTGCGGAAATGAGAGCTTAATTTAACTGGATGCGTGAAATTGAAGACATTACGACAGAAAAATATTACTACTGTATTATTCAAAGAAGTAACAATAATACTCATAATAACAATAATATAATGATAAATATTGTTAAAAGCTGAACACCAGTACTGAATATCAGCATGTTGTGATTCAGCCATGACAGCCTCAGGTAATCAGATCATTTTCAATTAATGTTTTCATTAATACTGTAAAGCTCTGCTGAGCATCTTTTTTGTATTACCAAAAATTATTATTTATAAATTATTATATTTTCATTTGATCAAATCTGTACAGTATGTACTTGATTAAACACAATTTGATCATAACATTGATTAAAACATTTAAAATGGAATCCAGAAAAATTCAAACAGAAAAGGCAACATTTATATCTATAAAAATGTAGTATCAATATCAAGGTGCCAGTGCTGGTATCGTTATGAAGCCAGAAGTTTGGCATTAGAGCAACCCTACCCGGCTCGCTGTCTATCTGTGCGAGTATGTCCTCTATGGAGTCCTCTTCTATACGCTGGGGTTCAGGGGGTGTGTAACCATGCACATGGCACCAATGGAGCCCCTCTTTATTTCTGGGAGGGGTGAGAGCCTGCAGGTAAGGCATCCTTTCCAACAGATCTGCACACATTCGACGAACCATTACCACACACTGCAGCTACATAGAGAGAAAAAGCAAATAAACACAATCAAACTTTACAGGTCCACATACAAACACACATTCTAAGCTCTGTTTAGATGGAAAACACACATTCCTCTTGTACCTCTGCATCTCTCCGTTTGCCGATGTTCCAGTAGTAGTACTGATCTACAGAGGTTGCACAGAAAGGATGAGAGTCCTCATCTGTAAACACACACACACCTCAGTTGGTCCGGTTTTGCTTAGTGTAAATTGACATGTACAGAAAAATCTCTTTAAAGCATTCATCAACTGGAGAACTGAATGGCAGAAGGTAAAACTGTGTGCATAAACATTCACAACTCACTTTTCTCAGGGACGATCAGAGGGAATTTCTTCACTATGGCCGTCAGAAGCTGTGCCATGTACTCTATGTGCTCAGTACTGAGAGAGAACAACAACATTTAAAAAATGTGCACAAAAATAATATAAGCTTTCAACACATTGACAATATTTCTAAGTGGGGTGAAAATTGTTCTTGCATCACTGCTGAATCTACATCCTCATAGAAAAATAATTTCATATTTGTATTGAGTTGGGAAATGTCAGAATTTGAGTTGAATTTGATGAGAGAGAGAGAGAGAAAGATAGAGAGAGAGAGAGAGAGAGAGAGAGAGAGACAGACAAGGCGCCACATAATAAATAGGCAAGTTCAGTGCAACTGAGTTCATCTAGTGAATGCATCAATCTTTTAAGCTTTCTTTTTTTAACGAAATGAGAGAAAAATGTGTTATTGTTTACAATTAATTCTAATTATTGACACCTATCCTGAATACCAAATCCTTATGTTATTTTTCAGGACATTTAAGTATTTTTCAAATTCTTCATGACTTTTTCAGGCAATGAAAATTTGCAGGTTTTCCAAGACACATGGGAACCCTGTAATATCTGACTCAAAACAAGCAGAGTACTTTTCTTTTATTAAAATTTGTAAAGGTTGCGTGACACCCTCATGCCATCCCAGATGTGTATGACTTCCTTTCTTCTGCTGATCACAAGCAAAGATTTTTAAAAGAATATTTCAGTTCTATAGGTCCTCACAATATGAGTGAATGGTTACAAAACATTTTAAGCTCTGAAAAGCAAATTAAGGCAGCATAAAAGTAATCCATATGACTCCAGTGTTTAAATCCATATCTTCAGAAGTGATTTAAGTGTTGGTGAGAAACACATCAAAATTGTTAATTTTCAGTAAGTGGCAATATGCACGTTAGCAAAAACAAAAGAAGAATATGAAAGTGAAAGTGGAGATTTATATTTAAAAAAGGACTTAACTAGTGATCTGTTTCTCACCCACATTAATCATTTCACTTTTGAAGACATGGATTTAACAACTGGAAACATATGGATTACTTTTAAGCTGCCTTTAAGTAATTTTGGAGCTTCAACGTTCTGGACACTATTCACTTGAATTGTGAGGACCAACAGAGCTGAGATATTCTTCTAAAAATCTTTGTGTTCAGCAGAAGAAAACATCTTACACCTTTTCATTTTTGGGTGAACTATTCCTTTAAATCAGTCTAATTAGACAGATTGTTGCTATAACAACATATAATTAAATAATTCTTATTAACAAATCTTCTAGGAAACCTGTTATAAAGACAGAATAGGACAGAAAGAAATAGTTATGTGTTGATTGTGTATGTGTGTGTGTGAGGTTCTTACTTTAAGTTCATGTGTTATAGATTCTGAGCCCTGTTCTTCTTTTATATAAGCAGCTGCTTCTGTAGAAATAGGGCTGGTTGCCCGGGTAACAGAGGAGTGTGCTGTAGAGACTGGAGCAGAGGCTGTTTGGGGTAGTGGTGTAGTACAGGTCGAGCCGACCAAACCAGGTTCAATTTTAACAACACAAACACAGAGAAGACAAACCCCCACCCACATGAATACAGTTCGAGAGGAGCTCAGTTTTTATTCAGGATTATTTATCACAAAACAAACATTCTGGAGTGTGCCTCACCTTGAACTACAGGTGTGGATGCTAACGAAGCAGCTCCACTTGAAGTCGTACGGCTTGATGCACCTTATGAATCAGACTGTCCTACTGTAACACACAAACAGACAGGGTTACATAAAGTCTTAAAGCAATGTTAACAAACTGCTATGTTCGATAATGCTTTAGATTTCTTTCAAGGCAGGATATTTACAGATTCTTACAGTATTTACTAGGTACTACAAACCCTAAACCTTAACCCAGCCCTAACCCATATTAAGTACATGTGGTTACCAAAAATGACTCACTACTTTCTTGGGTAAGTACACTCTAAATATACAGAGAGTAAATTTACTGTAAAATAATGTGCAACCAATCTATTTATGAAACCAGTAGTAGCCCTGAGAATGTCACTGACAGAAGATGATGAGAACTGCAGTTTTTCTTCTCAACATTCAGCTGGCTAGCTTTATTGCTATTGTTTATAAAACTAAACTGTACAATCAACATTCACATCTCATGCATTTTGCTATGACTTCTTTAATGTACATGTCTCCAACCATCGTAGCTTGAGACATGTTCGACACTATGGCATTCATATGCGCTCATCTGGTCAACATCATCATTCCAACATGATTTCAAGGCTTTTTATGTTCTGATTCATAAACTTGAAATTTCCTGTTGCATCTCTCTCTTATACAGTAAATGTTAAGAGCACTCAATCCTGCCATTTCTCAATTAATCAATACTTTAATCTCTCAAAGAATTCTTCCAATATCCCATCCAACTCTATCACTATGACAACAGATTGTGTACTGTGACAGGACATTTCCTGTCTTTTATTGCACTGATTAAAAAAATAAAATAAATAATAATTATAGAATAAAATAAGGCAACTTTGGCTGAAACAATGCCTGCGAAGATCAATCTAACACAACACTAGAGCCAGGGAAAGAAAGACTGAGAGAAAGACCGAAAACCATATCTGACAGAAGGATGTCTCCAGAGCTCTGTTCACCTATTACTGTCATCACCGATGAAGGCTGGAAAAAGCCAACATCTCTGATAAATGCAATCTGGCAGCTTCAATTCAATTGATGCACACTTTCACTCCATTTAATGTCAGAATACAAAGTCAACCCCAACTCGAACACCCTCAGACCTAATCACCCTCCTTGTATCATTTACATTCACACATTTGGCAGACACTTTAAGTTAAAGCAACTGACAGTCCATCCAAGATATACACTATATCAGTATGTGTGTTTCCTGGGAATAGATGCCATGACAAAAATGATGCTGCCTTATAAGATACCAAGTAATATGCACTGCAATGAGCTTAGTAAAAACATTTTTGGAACAGAGCTTACATGCCAAAGTAGTTACTGAGAGAATAAAGTCTAAAATAATAACCCTAACTTCACTTTAGACAGACTCAAAAACTCTGAGTGAGTCAGGCTGTGTGGGTTTCAGAGGATCAGAGTGTTGTTACCTTTATTGACAGGCATCAAGATGGTTTGCAGCCATGAGGAGCTGCTGCCCACACTGAGCTGCTTCAGCTGATTGGCTGGAATGGTGAGAACTGTTTGCTGGGAGCTGGACTGAGCAGAGTGCAACTTCAGCATACCTGTGAGTAACAAGGAGAATACATAAACATTGTTTATTAAGCCAATAACATAGATCTCTCTCTTGCACACCAAATGGTGACACCTAATTATCTTCAGTCAGATGCATTTAACACTGTGACTGTGACTCAAATCCATTGCATCTAAGTTTGTAAAGATTGGACAGATTCATCAATCCCATTCATTTGTTGGGTTCTACACAGGAGGTTCCTATAAAGCTAGCACAGCTATCATAAAGTATACTGGTCTGTTATAGGCTTAAACAAGTGAAATAAATCTGCCTGTTATACACTATTACACAGAGCGCAGGTCAACAAGCTTAACAGCAATACCCATACACAGCTGAGTGTATGCAATATATACACAACATCTTGTATGGTCAGTAATTTAAAAACATAGCTCATTTTTGTATTAACACTAGATGACACAAGACTGGTTGCGAAGAAAAAAACCAAAGTGCTCTATGACCCTTAACTTACTTTTTAAAAGGATTAATTAACAATTGGAAAAAGTGTGCAATGCTGTTACCTCAAAAGTAGGTGAAGATGGTAAGAACACATTTTTTGGAAGGGCTTACTTTTTGTGAGGAAAATACTCAATGCTTCAAAGCTTTGGCTCATCAAATTCATTCATTGTACACAATTACTTATTTTTGATTATGCTATAAAACTGAGTGATTGTGCTAAACCGAGTGTACAAAACAACATTCAAAGGCTCATTGTCCTCCCTCTCCATAATGCACAAAATTATGATGTTTGAAAGGAGCAGAGCTTTTTGTGTTGGCTGTCACTACATGAAAGAATTCTACAAAACTACACAAGATTACACCAGCATCATGTACATAAGATTTCATGATCACTGCTCATGCTCTGCTTCTGCATATGGAGTACAACAGCCATTAGAAGAAATGTAATACATTAGCAAGTCACCAAACAAATACTGAAGAAGATCAGAAATTCAAACTGGGCCACAAATATCATTTGCTGTAAAGGATGTTTTAACTATATTGCTCTGAACAGGTCCTGGTCCTTTAAAAATCACTGTAATGCTTTGGACATTCCTTTAGGTTTGTGCTGTGTAGAATGCATGGATTCAGAATGCTGAGAAAGATTGGTTTATCACAAACTCTTTAAGGCTAGTGGACCAACTTCCCTCAGAAAGAGTCACTGAGTGAAGAATAAATAAATAAACAAAAGAAAATCACATTTGTCAGTAAGAGCTTTAGTGCTTTGCCATTCAAAAGGAATTTTAATTTTCCCCTCCTTAACTCACATCTTTAAAAATAGCAGGAAACAAGGGGAACGGGTCTCCATGGCAACTCTGGACAGCAGATGACTGGTTATCAAGATGGTAGCAGCAGTCTTCCCACTGAATGTGCCTCCTCCAACCAGTGGTGCTGCAGTGACCAGCGAGGGGCTGGCACTTTTCGACCCACCCACTACAACTGACCCCACCCCCTTCGACAGGCTGATGAGAGGCATGTTGACACTCTTGGTAACTGTGACTCCTGCACCATTGCCAGTTGCAAAACTCTACGCTGTGTTGGCAGCAGTGCTGGTGTTCTTTCCAGCACAGATCACCGCAGCCTGACTGGTGACTACAAGCACAGGGTGCTCTAGCTTTTAGGCAATGGCTGAGTGGAAGACCCTGCAGCACCCTCTGCTGACTGTGTGACAAAAGCCCAGAGTATACTTTGTCAGACACCAACACAAGGCATATATGTGCACAGGATGCCTGATGTAAATTTTTGTTCGAAATCAAAATCACAGTGTTGAGCACTGAGCGTGTGCGGCCTGATTTTTCTAACCGTGCATGCTCAGAATGCACAGAATATGCATGAAATGATTTAAAAATGTTCACAAGTAATCGCATATTCGTTCTGCACCAGCTACTTGAGTTTTAAAAACACTTCTCAAATATGGCAAATTAATTTTCCTTCAAGCATTGCCTGCTGTGAGCAGCCCTGAATTGCACGGCATTCCCTCTGAATCTCTCACCAAATCTCACAGTTACAATTGAGTACACCTTTCCACACAAAACTTATTTTCTACCCAGGATGTAAACACTGCCACAGACACACTAGGCTCTACTTTATGCATCTAGCCTCTCTCCTCTAGGCTAGCACGTATGACACCACCCATCCCCTGGCTCTCTGGTGTTCTACGCAAACATTGGACTGACCTCAAATCTAAAGATCCAGCAGATCTGTGTAAGTATCAGTCCCTGCTTGCATCTTTTTTAGATAACGTTAAATCTGCAAAAACTTCCTATTACCAGGACAAAATCAACAGCATCACAGACACTCGCAGCTTGTTTAGAACATTCGACACACTTCTCTGTCCTCCCCCTCCACCGCCTGACACATCACCTGACAGCAGATGTCTTCGCCACAAGGTTACAGCCATTAGCAAGACAATCTCAGCACTACAGCCTCTCATTCACCCGCCATTCATCTCTATGTTCTCTCCTCTGACTGACACTAAGGTCTCTAAACTCCTCCTCTCCAACCACCCCACCACCTGTCCCCTTGACCCCATTCCTTACCACCTTCTCCAAGCCATCTCTCAGCTCATCCTACCTGCACTCACACACATAATTAATATATCTTTACTTGCAGGGATTTTCCCCACTATATTTAAGCAGGCTCGAGTAACCCCGCTGCTTAAAAAGCCTGCACTTAACCCCACACAAGTAGAACACAACAGACCGTTCTCTCTCATCCCATTCATGGCAAAAACACTTGAAAGGGTAGTTTTCAATCAAATCTCTGCCTATCTCTTGCATAACAAGCTATTGGATGACTATCAGTCAGGTTTCAAAAGTGGACATTCCACCGAGACTACCCTGCTGTTTGTCACTGTGTCGCTCCAGATCATCTGTCCTGATTCTACTGGACCTTTCAGAAGAATTTGACATGGTCAACCATCAGATCCTACGGTCTACCCCCTCTACTCTGGGCCTCACAGGAACTGTACATGACTGGTTTAAGTTCCATCTTTCAAGTAGGTCCTTCAAGGTAGTCTGGAGAGGTGAAGTATCCAAGTCACATCAGCTACTTATGGGGGTACCTCAGGGCTCAGTGCTTGGGCCACTTCTCTTCTCTATATACACAACATCACTAGAACCCATCATTCAAATCCATGGGTTCTCTTACCACTGCTACGCTGATGTCATACAGATCTACTTATCTTTCAAGCCCAATGCCACCATGGTGACTGCTCAAATCTCTGCCTGTTTGACAGAAATCTCTACCTGGATGATGGATTACCACCTTTAACATAACCCAGTGAAGACTGAGCTCCTCATCTTTACAGCCAACCCCAATGTTGAACACAACATCCCTGTTCAGCTAGGTTCAACTACAATAACGCCTTCCAAAATGATCAGAAATCATAGGGTAACCATCGATAACCAAATACATTTCACAGACTCAAAGACAGCACAATCATGTACATTTACACTCTACAATATCAGGAAAATAAGACCCTTCTTCTCTGAACATGCCACACAACTTCTTGTTCAGTCACTTATCATAACTAGACTGGACTACTGGAACACTCTCATTGCAGGCCTCCCTGCATATGCAATTTGGCCCCTGCAAATGTTCCAGAATGCAGCAGCACATCTGGTCTTTAATGAACCCAAGAGAGCACATGTTACACCACTCCTTGTCTCTCTTCACTGGCTGCCGGTTGATGCACATACAGAGGCATACAGAACAGTCACTGGGTCTGCTCCAGTGTACCTAAAATCATTTCTGCAGAGCTACATTCCCATTTTGGTTTTTGGACTTTTGGTTTCACTGTACCACATTGGTGGGATGACATTCCCAACTCCATCCATGTAGCAGACTCACTCTCTTGTCTTCAAAAAACTGCAAAACAAAAATGGGGATCTGGGTAGCTCAGCAAGTAAAGATGCAGACTAGCACCCCTGGAGTCATCTTCAAATCCAGGGCATGCTGAGTGACTCCAGCCAGGTCTCCTAAGCAACCAAATTGGCCTGGTTGCTAGGGTGGGTAGATTCACGTGGGATAACCTCCTCGTGGTCGCTATAATGTGGTTCTCGCACTCGGTGGGGCACGTGGTGTGTTGTGCGTGGATGCTGTGGAGAATAGCGTGAAGCCTCCACACACGCTATGTCTCTGCGGTAACGTGCTCCTCAAGCCACGAGATAAGATGCGTGGATTCAATGTCTCAGACGTGGCAGCAACTGAGATTCGTCCTCATCACCCAGATTGAGGCGAGTCACTACTCCACCATGAGGACTTCAAACGCATTGGGCAGTCCAAATTAGGGAGAACAAATGCATAAAAAAAAAGCTAAAAAAAGGCTTTTCCATGAACACTTAACCCCAACACATAAAAAAAAATTATAATATATATATATATATATCTTTTTGTTTTGTTTTTGTTGTTGCTGCAGTTTGACGGACACAGCTTCTTTTGACTCATTTGAGATGCAGATGTGTAAGGTTGGGAAAACACACCCCTATTACTGTGTTTTAGTTTACCGACCTCCGGGTCCTGCACGCACATTTCTTGATGATTTCTCTGAGTTTTTAACGTCTATTATAAAACTAGATCGCGTTTTAGTCCTTGGGGACTTTAATCTGCATATTGATGATCCCACTTGTTTGATTGCAGCTGAATTGTTGACTACCATGGACTCGTTCAATTTTGTACAGCATATATCTGGCCCCACACATAAAAAAGGTCACACGTTAGATCTGGTCTTCTCTTGTGGCCTAACCATAGATACATTGAGTGTGGAGGATTTAAATATTAGTGACCATTGTTGTATATCGTTTAATTTGTCACTTATCATGATGCCTACTGTCTGCAATGTTATAACACAAAAACGCATCATTAGTGAGACAACACTTAGTGATTTCTCTGCCTCCTTTGACTCTCGCCCTTTTGCTGATTGTGAGAATGTTGATTCATTTGTGCAAAGTTTCAACAACCACTGTCGGTTAGTTTTGGATACTGGTAGCTCTGTTAAAAACATTTCAGGGTCACATAAAAAAGCCCTCCCGTGGATGAATAATAACATTTGTAGTTTTAAGAGAAAATGTCGTAAGACAGAGCGTCTGTGGAAAACAACTAAATTAGAAGTACACAGACTCCATTTAAAATATATGATACTGGATCTGAATGAGTTGATACAGCAGGCTCAGCTCAGCTTATTTTTCCAAACTTATGTCAGGAAATAAGAAAAATCATAAAGTCTTGTTTGACACCATCGAAAATCTAACTGCACCTTCAGCTCCTCTTGTGCCTGTGTACACACATGAAGACTGTAACAACTTTTTGTCATTTTTTGTAAACAAAGTACACGACATTAGGGCCAGTGTCAAAGCCCCCCTAATCACTGTGTGTTTTACTGAATGCTCAATGGTGTTATCTTGGTCGTCTTTTACTCCTGTTAGCCTACAGGATGTGAAGACATTAACAGGAAATATGAAACCAACTTCAAGCCCCGCTGACATTGTTCCAACACCACTGTTGTTGAAAATGTTTGATATCGTTGGCCCCTGTGTGGTAAAAATAATTAATTTGTCACTTACATCTGGCTCAGTCCCCAGCTACTTCAAACACGCTGTGGTAAACCCGATCCTTAAAAAGCCCAATCTCGACCCTTCAGAACCTAATAATTATAGGCCCATATCAAAACTTCCATTTATTTCAAAAATTTTGGAAAAAGTAGTGGCATGCCAGCTGACTTCCTTTATGGAGCAGCACAACCTATTTGATATTTTTCAGTCTGGTTTCCGGAAAATGCACTCCACTGAAACAGCTCTTATCAAAGTCTCTAGTGATGTGATGATGGCAGCGGACACTGGCCGCTACACTGTACTTGTACTTCTCGATTTGAGTTCTGCCTTTGACACGGTAGATCACAGTATACTGATCAACCGGCTTCAAAATGAGATGGGACTATCTGGATCTGTCCTACAGTGGTTCTCTTCCTATATTCAAGACAGAACCTTTAATGTTTCTATAAACAATGTACAGTCAGATGTGACCAATTTGTCCTCGTGGAGTGGCACAAGGGTCAGTTTTGGGGCCTATTTTGTTTTTACTGTACATTTTGCCACTTGGTCATATTATGGGTTGTTTTAAGGATGTATCGTATCATCTTTATGCCGATGATGTCCAGTTGTATTGTTCTTTTAATGATGCTGAGTTCCATCGATTGTCACTGTTCTTAGAGTGTGTGTCCTCTATCAAAGACTGGCTGGCCACAAACTTTTGCAGATAAATGCAAGTAAGACTGAAACATTGATCTTTGCTCCAGACCATAAGATCCCGGTGATCAAACAGCACCTTGGCTCCCTTGGCTCCTCTGTCAAATCCAGCCTCAGAAACCTGGGGGTTGTGTTTGACCAGGCCATGTCTTTGGAGATACACTCAAAACAGCTTGTCCGAAACTGCCTCTATCACCTCAGGAATATCTCTAAGATACGTAAAATGTTGTCAAAGAAGGATCTGGAAATTATTATTCATGCTTTCATATCAACTAGACTTGATTATTGCAACTCTGTCTTTACCTTCATGAATAAGTCTGCTGTGAACAAGCTGCAAATGGTTCAAAATTGTGCTGCTAGACTTTTAACTGGTGCCCCAAGAAGGTCTCATATCACTCCCGTTTTGTTGACTCTCCACTGGCTCCCTGTAAAATATAGGATTGATTTTAAGATTTTAGTGCTGACTTTTAGGGCATTAAATAGTCAGGCCCCACAGTACATCAAGGTCCTTTTGAGTCAGCACTCCTCTAGCCGCACTCTTCGGTCTTCTGGCCAGAACCTTCTTATGGTCCCCAAGACTCGTTATAAAACCCGTGGGGACCTGTCTTTTCAGTCTGTTGCCCCCAGACTGTGGAACGCCCTGCCCCTGTCTCTGCGTCTGGCTGACTCTGTTGACTCTTTTAAAAAAGATCTGAAGACTTGTTTATTTAAGAAGGCTTTTGGTTGATGGGTTTTAACTAGTGTCACTTTGATTTTACATATGTATTGTATATATTTTTATATTGTTTATATAAGGTTTTGCTTTTACCTTTCTCGTGTACAGCACTTTGTGATTTTATCTGTGAAAAGCGCTTTAGAAATAAACTTTACTTACTTACTTACTCTAATCTGTCTTGGATACTACTATTCTGATGCTAGTGAAACTTTGTCATGCAGCACTTTTCATACCACTGTCTCCTTAAGATTAATCGCTATTATTCCTCTTTTGTAAGTCGCTTTGGATAAAAGCATCTGCCAAATGGATAAAGGTAAATGTATATGCATGTCTGCATGATGTTATACATTACACTGCTGCCACACGATTGGCTGATTAGATAATCGCAGGAATAAGAAGATGTACAGGTGTACCTAATAAAGTGGCCGATGAGTGTGTTCTATTTAAATTATGTTTGATATTAGGAAACAAACTATCCTTGTTTGCCTTCAGATATTAATATAAATTATTTAAGTCATTAAGAGCCTGATGAAAAGAATAAATAGCTGTTTAGTAGGAACAAACATTTTCACTTAAAGCACAGTCTCACCTCAATAAGGTGCCATATTCAAGAATTGTTGAAATATTAAAACTAGGCCTATAGAAATATGGTGATTTTTAAATTAAGTTAGTTTCATTTGATTTCCTATAGCCATTTAGAAAAAATTCAAAATGTTCCAGGTGTTTACATGATAAAAAATTACATGTGTATCCAATGTACTGTATACATGCTATGCAACTACATAATTGAATTTAATATTAATTCATTGCAATTATTTAATAAACCAACTTCACATGTGTGGATGATAGTGCACCTCAGCCACCACCGAAGACCATTTCTTACTAAGGAAAAAACCCGTCAATGCATTCAGTTACAAGAAAGAAAACAAAATGCGTATTAAAGATCTTGTATTGATGCTGCAGTAGTCTTCTGATGGTCTTGATAAAAACATTTATTGTGAGAAAAATCCACAGCTTTTACGATTAAATTCAGCTCCATACAAATAATGTGTTAAATGAATGCTGTTACACATATTTAATTTTATATGCAAATGCATTAACTTTGGTAGCCTTTATATTGATATTTTATTTTCATTTGATTTCATTCTTTACATTCTGGACATATAAACTAAAATATTTGAACTATATTACTTTGGCAATATTGTACTTCAACAGTCAAACCAGTAAAGCTTCTTTGAACTTAAAAAGAGAGAGACTGATATTATTTCTTTTACATAACACCACACGGAGCAAGATGTCTTTAAATTAATTTTTCTTCGTCTCTTTCAAGCTCACAGCAAATACCGTCCATCAAACAAAAAAACTGTGTCCTTCAGAGCACTTCTGGAATATATGTCAGATACCAGTCAATACGTGGGATCATTTTACTGTTCACAAAACAATCACTAGCTGGTGAGGAACCAATGTGAGGAAAAGGTTTGATTTAGTCTTGCCTGTGCTGAGGGGGGATAACAAGAATTATAAGGAGAAAACTAATGAGCAGAGATCATGGTTCATGTTAGTGCCGGTGTGCTGGGCTTTATGATGAGAATTATGAGGGTATGATTCAAATTGGTAATTAAGCAAAGAGAAACAGTGAGCGAGAGAGAGAGGGAGAGAAAGGAAAGAACAGAAAGGAGTATGTGTGTGTGTTTACAGGTTGAATTGCAGCTCAAATGTCAGCTGCAGGCATATTCATTAGCCTCTATCTGATAATCAGGACACACACACACACACACACACACACACACACACACACACACACACACACACACACACACAAATGAGGGGTACTAGAAAGTGTGAGCTTTTCAGAGGAGAGGCGTTGTGTAACACTAATGAAAGCACAATGACTGAGAGAAACAGGACAGAGAGCTAAAGAAAGATCAATGTGTTTGAGAGAGCAAGAAATCGATGAGAGGAAAGAAATATCACCAAACCCCTGAACACTTGTGCTTTTATACAGCAGCTAAACTCATCCCACTCTTCTGAGTCACTGCGTTTTTTTAGTGTGTCTGCAAGCTTATCTGTGTTCGAACTGATTATTTCTTTATTTATTGAAGCTTACTCATTACAGATTACTGTTTTGATGAGTTTTAACATGAGAAATAATGTGTTTTAATTAATCTAATGATCTAATTACACACACCTGATTTAAACCATACACCTTTTACTTTTATTCATTTAGTAGATGATTTTATCATCTAATGTGACTTATAGAGTCAAGGTACAGATTTGATCAGTTTGTTTTATTCATGGGAATCAAACCCATGACCTTGATTTTGCAAGCATTATGTTCTACAAGCTGAGCTCCAGGACCTTTTACATTTTCAAGCACCTGTATTCAGAATAAAGTTACTCTATAAAATTATGTTAGAATACTTTTAGAACTTTTAGACTTCAAAATTATTGTCAATCAAGTAAGAAATTATTTTTTTCTAAACAGTGCAACTGCAACTAGATACCTGTTGCTCATGCTTGTGCACACTCACTCCATAGGGACGTGAGCGAGCGAGCATCGGCCAAAACAATGACGTAACGTACAAAAAGACTGAACGTGATTCACCGACATCATGCTGACAGTTGAGGTAGCATAATTAAAATGACACAGTTATCATTGTGTTACTACAAACTTTGAGACTAAACTAAAACTACTTATCAGCTAACATAGCATACTGATACACACATACAGCTACATACTACCGAACTATACCAGACAGTTTACTGTTGCACTGCACTGTTATGTTGGACTATTGTATGTCATATGTTGTACTACGATCAAGAAACCAGCATATTTGCTTACATTTATCCTGTATACCTCACCTTTATTATAAAGAGAAGATAGTTCAAATTATTTGAAAGTTACGAAGCAAGGTAGCCTGCAATTCGTCAGCGTTAGCAGGCAAGATCAAGTTAGCTAAAATTACACTGATCAAGGCACTATATTTCACATGCTTTGCAGTTACGTAAACTTACCTGTCCAATAAGAAGAAAGGGTCGGTTTTGATCCCCAAAATCCCCAATGTGGATATATTGAAGCATCATCTCAAGACATCAGCCAGGAAGATAAAGCTATGTTGCAAATGGGACTTCAAAATGGACATTGACCCCAAGCATACCTCCAAAGTTGTGGCAAAAGTGGGCATCACAAAGTCCTGACCTCAATTCAATTCTGTGGGCAGAACTGAAAAAGCGTGTGCGAGCAAGGAGGCCTACAAATCTGACTCAGTTACATCAGTTCTGTCTGGAGGAATGTGCCAAAATTCCAGCAACTTATTGTGAGAAGGTTGTGGAAGGCTACACAAAACATTTGACCCAAGTTAAACAATTTAAAGGCAATGCTACCAAATACTAACAAAGTGTATGTAAACTTCTGACCCACTGGGAATGTGATGAATGAAATAAAATCTGAAATAAATAATTCTCTCTATTATTATTCTGACAATTCACATTCTTAAAATAAAGTAGTAATCCTAACTGACCTAAGACAGGGAATGTTTTCTACGACTAAATATCAGGAAATGTGAAAAATGAGTTTAAATGTATTTGGCTATGGTGCATGTATGACTTCAACTGTATAGACCTAAATATGGAAATATGCATACAATTATTTTTAATAATTAAATTACAATATATTTTTAAACATGACCTCACTAATTCTGCACACGGCATCTAGTTATCATCTTGAAAATAAATATGGTTTATTTGCATTTATTTTTAAATTTTGTTTCAAAATGTGTTATTCTTTGTCAACCCAATCAAATAATGGGTTAAGAAGATTAAAATGTTGTTAAAATAATAATTCTATTTTAACAACTATAACTATACATTTACCACAAACTGCCTTCTGTTTGTTTTCTTGCCTACATTAAAACAAAAAACAAACAAACATTAATGTCCAACTTCACATCTAATTAACAAGCTGCAAGCTATCCAGATTCACTTAAATTAGTTAATGGTGGAGATGTAGCGGTTCAGATAAGAGAATAATGACATACCCTTTTACACTTAATTACACCAAATGTGCTTTTCATAAATAAATATGTATTCTCAAAGTATTCTTGTATTTTGAATGTTACTTTTTATGTGATGTCTTCAGAATACTTGACTGAATACATGGAAAGTCTATTTAGTATTCAGCCCAGAAGACTTTCTTAAAGTAATCCACTCAACCCTGCCCTGTAGTTGTGTTACTATATATCAGTGCAAATGGTAATTACTGGAAGATGCTACACAACTGAGCCAAAATTGCTGCCTTCTGTCCTGCTGTGACCCGAATGGTCTGTTGAATGCAGGATGCAGGACCCGATGCCACATGACCAACGGAGCTTTGTTTCTCTGAGCCCCCTGGCTGACCAACCAAAAACGTGCCCTGGAATAATCAATAGTAACATTGTCAATGTAATAACTGACAGACAGTGAAAGGCTTCTGGAATATATGTGCAGGGCTCCAGACAGTGACTAATTTTGCTAACAGTGCGATCAAACTTTGCAAGAGGTCGCACGGGTGCGACTATAAAGTTGGCCGTCTCTCTGATTATGTCTCGTTTTTTGTCCCGTATGAGAAATATAAAACGCCAAACGTTCCAAAAGCAAAACAAAACAGCTCTACCCAGATAGGTCAGCATGGCTCAATGGACAGATTACTTTTGTAATATCAGTAAATGTACAACATTTCAATGCTTTACTGTAAAAATGGGCTTTTCAATGGGACAAAATGTGAATTTTTTATTGGAAATGTACTTATTTTTAATATAACACCCCCTCTTTTTTAAGTTTAAAACTCATCTTAAAACTTGGAGTGGTAAGCAGAAGGTTGCTGGTTCAATCCCCACAGCCACCACCATTGTGTCCTTGAGCAAGGCACTTAACTCCAGGTTGTTCCGGGGGGATTGTCCCTGTAATAAGTGCACTGTAAGTCACTTTGGATAAAAGCGTCTCTCAAATGAATAAATGTAAATGTAAAACAGAACAATGAACACAAATTTTCATATGACAGTATTTCGATACTCCACACCAAGAACTTAAAAAATTAGGTCAATCTTTTTGTTTGTTCTGTGAAAAAAAAGTCTCTGACTTAGCTGAGATGTAAGCTTTTGGGTAATGTTTTTGAAAATATGTGTCCTGAAGACATCTTCAGTCACTACTACTCACTGTTTAAGGATGTATTGGAAGGGAGAATGACAGACCCTGATGATCCACTGGAGGAGTGAGACCTCCAGACCCTGAAGAGAGAAATGTGGTTGTGTATTTCTGCAAGTATAACTTTGCAAGACAAAGTCATATGAATCTTACAAAAAGCATTGCTATATATGCATGTGTGTATTTGTGTGTATTTGTGTGTGTGTGTGTGTGTCTATGACGGTGAGACCTGCACCGTGATAGGCTCTCAGAATGGCTCCCTGAGGGATCAGCAATAGTTTGCCTTTTCCTGATGGGTTTCTGCTGTTGGTTTTGCCAGGTGGCAGATTGGCCAGGTTTGCCAAGTTGTTAGCTGGCAGTTGTAGGGTGGCCATAACTAAATATCAAGAAAAGTCCCCATAAAAACAATGATTAAACCAAAGAGCAACATATTATACCAAACAATTATAGAGTAACAGATAATAACATTTTAAAAACTTTTAAGAATTCCACATAGTACACCGTACTGCCTTTCATGTTCCCTCATTTTAATGAAAAGAAAATCTTTAGGGTCCTGGGTAGCTCAGTGTTAAAGACGCTGGCTACCACCCCTGGAGTCACTAGTAATGACTCAGCCAGGTCTCCTAAGCAACCAAATTGGCCTGGTTGCTATGGAGGGTAGAGTTACTTGGGATAACCTCCTTGTGGTCGCTAAGTTGAGCGTGGATGCCGTGGTGGATGGCATGAAGCCTCCACAGGCGCTATGTCTCCGTGGCCACGCACTCAACAAGCCATGTGATAAGATGCGTGGATTGACGTCTCAGATGCGAAGGCAACTGGGATTCGTCCTCCACCACTCGGATTGAGGCAAGTAATTGCGTGACCATGATGACTTAAAAGCGTTTTGTTTTTTTATTGTTATACATTGAAAAATGAATGTTACTATAATGAAAATCATAATTGAAAAGAAAACGTGGATATTGCAAGATTATGTCCAAATGAGTTGAGCTAGTGAGAATTGGGGTAACGTGTGCTAAAGTTTCTTGAAAATAATGCCACAATGCAAAAAAATACAATGATCCTAAATGAAGGCTTCATTTTCTTTATTCAAAATATAACTTTTTCTTGTACTGAATTTGTGTTAAATATGACCAGGATAATTTTTCTTGACAAGTTTTGTGAGAATCACATTTGAGCACTCTTCCACAGAAGAAAGAAAACCATACAAGTTTGGAATAACAGGGTGACAGGTAAATTCTGTAAATGATTAAATGTCCCATTAAGGGTCAGAGAGGGGTAAATGGTCTGCACTTATATAGCGCCTTTTTAACCTTCACGGTATTCAAAGTGCTTTACACTGTGACTCATTCACCCATTCACACACACATTCATACACCAATGGCGGCAGAGCTGCCATGCAAGGCGCTAGCCTGCCATTGGGAGCAACCTTGGGTTCAGTCCTTGCCCAAGGACACTTCAGCATGTGGAGTCGTGTGGGCCGGGATTCGAACCACCAACCCTGCGATTAGTGGCGGGTAGACAATAGTCACAGAAATCTAAATTAGAACTTTACAATAACAATAATAATAACACAAAAAAAATGTAAGCGATGATCGCAAAGTATAAACTATCAAAGATGCAATTTGAGAGAAGGGCCGACGCGTCACCGATGTCAGTGAGATATCTAGCATGTTAAATATCTGGACCTGTCTGCGATTCCAAACCGCGCAATGTGAAATATGTTTTGACTGAATATAACTGCAGCATTGACCTACAGCCACTAAGAGAGCAAGAAACGGGGCACAGAAAGTTTCAGTGTGAGGAGTCCTGATGTACCCACAACAGAACATCAACTAGCATGGCTGCGGTCTCAAGAAAGTCTCATCGGACTAAAGAAATGGAGGAAAGATTTGTGGAACATTGGCAGGAGCACCAGTGCATATATGATGTTTCATCTGAACTGTACCACAACCGGGTGGAGAAAGAGAAGAGTTGGAGAGAAATTGCCAATTCTCTTGGACAGTCAGGTAAACAAATAGGACAATTTTTCAGTATGAGGTACTTTTTCATATTGTAACCTATAAAATATATGATGCCTTGAGACAATTAAAAACATACACATGATATTCTGAAATGCATAACATATGATCATGCATTTGTTTTCGTATCACTTCTCACGTGTATTCTGTTGTGAAACGTAATTTGGAGTCTAGGCAGAGTCGTCGGGGATTCATCAAAAGTGAAATGTCTTGTAATGTGTTCACACCTGTCACGGATTCGTCGTGTAATTTGAAAACGCTACGACTTCAGTGACAAGACAGACAGTTGTGTAATATGAACGGTACCACGATCCAATGTCTTTGAAAGTTGTGTAGCGAGTAGGAGCCATAACAAGCATTCTCTATAAGAATAGAAATAGACACACTCCACACATGGGTTTTTATTTTTTTATTAATCAAACAAAATCCTGTTTACTCATGTGGCAGCAGGGAGATAAGAGTATCTGACTGAGTAATGGTGTTTCCAAATGGTTTCGTCAGCACTGCAGTACAGCCCCACACACACACACACACACACACACACACACACACACACACACACAACACACATTAGCATTCTGAAATTCCCCTCTCAGCACAACATCTGCTGATCAGCCAGACAAACACTTAGCCTAACAAGTGAACACTCTTGTTCTTTCACACCCGCACACACACAATTCTGAGCATCTTAATAAGTGTCACTGGCATGAAAAACGCTCTCTGAACTTTGCACACGCATATACTGCGCTCTCCAAAAATACACTGGTGGCCAAAAGTTTGGAATAATGTATAGATTTTGCGGTTTCGAAAGGAAACTGGTATTTTAATTTACCAAAGTGGCATTCAACTGATCACAAAGTATATTCAGGACATTACTGATGTAAAAAAACAGCACTATTACTATTTGAAAAAATGTTTTGATCAAATCTAGACATGCCTCATTTCCAGCAGCAATCACTCCAACACCTTATCCTTGAGTAATCATGCTAAATTGCTAATTTGGTACTTGAAAATCACTTGCCATTATATCAAACACAGCTGAAAGCTATTTGGTTCATTAAATGAAGCTTAACATTGTGTTTGTTTTTGAGTTGCCACAGTATGTAGTAGAATGTCTTATGTCATGCATGTCTTAAGGTCAATATTAGGTCAAAAATGGCAAAAAAAAAAAAGAAACTGCTTTCACTAGACAAGTCAGTCAATCATTGTTTTGAGGAATGAAGGCTATACAATGGTTGAAATTACAGAAAACTGATGATTTCATACAAAGGTGTACACTAAAGACAACTGGCTCTAACAAGGACAGAAAGAGATGTGGAAGGTCAGATGTACAACTAAACAAGAGTATAAGTACATCAGAGTCTCTAGTTTGAGAAATAGACGCCTCACATGTCCTCAGCTGACAGCTTTATTAAATTCTACCCGCTAAACACCAGTTTCATTTACAACAGTAAAGAGAAGACTCAGGAGTGCAGGCCTTATGGGAAGAATTGCAAAGAAAAAGACACTTTTGAAACAGAAAAACAAAAACAAAAAGTTAGAGTGGACAAAGAAACACAGACATTGGAGAACAGATAATTGGAAAAGAGGGTTATGGATCTTAACCCCATTGAGCTTTTGTGGGATCAGCTAGACTGTAAGGTGCGTTAGAAGTGCCTGACAAGACAGCCATCTATAGCAAGTGCTACAGGAAGTGTGGGGTGAAATGTCACCTGAGTATCTGGACAAACTGACAGCTAAAATGCCAAAGCTGTCATTGCTGCATGTGGAGGATGTTTTTATGAGAACTCTTTGAAGTAGCTTAAGAAGTTCTGAACATTGTTTTCAAATTGTAATATCATGTCCCAGGGGTCAAATTTTATTACAACCAACAGATTTTACATTTTATTTTGTTATATGAAGATCACATTAAAACGATTAAGACTTTTTATTAGGCCTTCATAATACATTTTTGCTACTTTTCTAATACATTTTATGTTTATATTTGACTGTTTTAACCTTGTCCCAGAACCAGCCTTTTAATATTAGACTACAAAAATCCATTATAAAAAACACAAATACATGTTTAAAAATATGATAATCTAAACAAAGAGTAAAATACATTTCAAGCCATTTCAATATTTATTGCAGTAATATGATTATACATTTTAAAAAAAATCAACAGTTGTTTCCAACACAACAAACAATTTTGCCCTTATCAAAGTTTTTCCAAAAGTATATGTAAATCAAGTAAATAAAATGTCTGTGAAGAGCATGCTTGAGAGAAGTGAGACAAATATGAGACAAGTGATGTTTGAATAATGAAAATTCTAAGTTAATACCACTTGTGAGCAGAATATTTTGGGCCGCATTGCCAATCAATCTGTAATTTTGCCAAATTATGCAAAAAGTTTGAAAATATAGTTGCGTATTTAAGATTCTGTTTATGACATGTTAGCTAGGAAATTAGCAAGACAAGAAGGGCATTTTATTCCAAAAACATTCAAATGTAATTTCCATCACCATCATTTACACCACAGAACTCTATTAAACCCAATACAGAATTTGAGATGTGGTGAAAATGACACTGTGGTCAACCACTAATCCTGATTGGTTGTGATTGTCACTTTGAGCAGTATGTGATTTGATGTGATTGTCATTTTGTGAAAACAGAAAAAATAATGTCACTGGAAAATTAAAATGCAACTATTCACATTTTGTCTAGTTGGGACACGTTTATAAGTAATTTTGGCTTGTTTTATGGAGCATGAATTATATGGGTTACTTTATTTTATGGCTTAATAAGCGGCGGCTGTGGCTCAGGTTGTAGAGCGGTCGGCTCGTAGGGTTGGCGGTTCGATTCCCGGCCCACACGACTACACATGCCGAAGTGTCCTTGGGCAAGACACTGAACCCCAAGTTGCTCCCAATGGCAGGCTAGCGCCTTGCATGGCAGCTCTGCTGCCATTGGTGTATGAGTGTGAGTGTGAATGGGTGATTGGGACACAGTGTAAAGCACTTTGGTAACCTCTAAGGTTAAAAAAAGCGCTATATAAGAAAAGTGTTCAAGAAAGTGTATGAACTCTGACCTCAGCTCTTGCCACTTCCTCCAGACCCACTGGTTGCCTTGGTAATGGCATGCACCTGCTGTCCCACGATGCCACTTGTACTGCTGCCTCCACTGCTGACAATCGCCTTAGCAACGCCCTGTGATACCACCTGCTTTTGCCCCATCACCTTGGATACAGAGGGGCTGGACTTAGCAATTAAGATCTGTCCACTGCTCATGGAGACCTGTTTGACTCCAGAGCCCAGCGGAATCCACAACACCTACACAAAAAGTTTATTGACACTTAGAGATAAACATTTATTCTTGAACAATTAAGCTACCATTTATCAACAATGGTAAAATTCTCTGTCTCATTTTGGTGTAAAATACAGCTTTGTGATAAAATTCAGATTTTACTGCTGATCTGAAATATGATATTTGATCGTAGACCTGACCAACCATTTTGGAGGTTTTGATCTTTACCCATTCAAGTAGATAAGAGCTTTAATGCCATTTGTAGCCATAGAAAATTGCTGCCCATGAGCGTTCACAAGACGGCAGCCGAATGGACTGACTAGCCTTAAAAGGGACTTTGATAACAACCATCCCATTTACTTTTCACTCTTAACAATTCACAACTTTGCCACAGTATGGAAGAACACAAGGCTGCAACAGGGCTGTTTCAGAGATTACAGATCACATCTTAAAGGATGTGGACACTTTCCACTGTAGGTGGGATAGACAGTTTAATCACATCCCAATTCATAAAGACAAAAATAATCACTTTACTCCAAACCCTGAGATCTGAGGAGTAATTTTGTCATTATGGGGTACAAACTACAGTACGATGTCTTGATTTTTTATCAGAGCAGTGCATTTCAGTCTCTGAACAGAACGCACCACTAAATTTGTCTCTCAGGTGCTAAAAAAGGCTGCAGTAAGGAGACGAGTAGGAGATCCACAGAGACACAATGACCTGAGATATGTTTAGACTGCATGACCACAGTACACTCCACTTTCAAGAACAAACACAGGACGTCTGCTTTGGATGGATGATATTACAAAATTGCAGAACTGACATATATAGACAGAGCATAAAAAGTAAATCAACGTACAAAAGAAAAAGTGAACATAAAAATTTGTAAATTACAACCTTGCTGGGTGTGGCCCCTCCTCCAGCCACTGCCCCACTTTGTATCTGCAGAGACATTGCAATCATATGACCCCCATTCACTGTCACATGCTGTTGTTGCTACAAATGGACAGCCAGACAGACATACAGAGAGAATTTTCATTACTCTGCTCTTGCAATACACACACACACACACACACACACAGATCAGCCACAACATTAAAACCACTGACAGGTGAAGTGAATAACATTTATTATCTCGTTACAATGGCACCTGTCAAGGGGTGGGATATATTAGGCAGCAAGTGATCAGTCAGCAGGAAAAATGGGCAAGCTTAAGGATCTGAGCGACTTTGACAAGGGCCAAATTGTGATGGCTAGACGTCTAGGTCAGAGCATCTCCAAAATGGCAGGTCTTGTGTGTTGTTCCTCATATGCAGTGGTTAGTACCTACAAAAAGTGGTCCAAGGAAGAATAACCGGTGAACCAGCAACAGGGTCATGGGCGCTCAAGGCTCATTGATGCTTGTAGGGAGCGAAGGCTAGCCCGTCTAGTCTGATCCAACAGGAGAGCTACTGTGGCACAAATTGCTGTAAAACTTAACGCCATGACAGAAAGGTGTCAGAGCACACAGTGCATTACGGCTTGCTGCGTGTGGGGCTGCGCAGCTGCAGACTGCCCATGCTGACCCCTGTCCACCGCCGAAAGCACCTACCAATGGGTACGTGAGCATCAGAACTGGACAACGGAGCAATGGAAGAAGGTGGCCTGGTCTGACGAATCACGTTCTTTTAGATAATGTGGGCGGCCAGGTGAGTGTGCATCGTTTACCTGGGAAAGAGATGGCAGCAGGATGCAGCATGGGAAGAAGGCAGGCTGGTGGAGGCAGTATGATGCTCTGGGCAATGTTCTGCTGGGAAACCTTGGGTCCTGGCATTCATGCGGATGTTACTTTGACTCATACCACTTACCTAAAGATTGTTGCAGACCACAAACACTACCGGTCAAAAATTTTGAAACACTTGACTGAAATGTTTCTCATGATCTTAAAAATCTTTTGATCTGAAAGCGTATGTTTAAATGTTTTAAATAAGTTTTGTAGACAAAAATATAATTGTGCCACCATATTAATTTATTTTATGATAAAACTAAAATGTAATTTAAAAAAAAAGATTTTGAAATTGATGACTTGGACCAAATAATAAAGAAAAGAAGCAAATAAGTGCCCAACATAGATTGGAACTCCTTAAATACTGTTTAAAAAGCATCCCAGGGTGATACCTCAAGAGGTTGGATGAGAAAATGTCAAGAGTACATTTCTGCAAATTTTAGGCAAAGGGTGACAACCCTGAACATGCTAAAATATTATGCAGTTTTGATTTATTTTAGATTTTGTTTAGTCACAACATAATTCCCATAGTTCCATTTATGTTATCCCATAGTTTTGATTACGTTACTATTATTCTAATATGTGAAAATAAATATATAATAAAGAATGAGTGTGTTTCAAAACTTTTGACCAGTAGTGTGTCAAAACAATTCTTTGCTGTCAAAATTGAGAAACTTTGTTTATTCCAGATTTAAATCAGATATTGAATATCATTATACAAGTTTTGATGATTTTACTATTATTAGTATTATTCTAAAATGTAAAATATATATATATATATATATATAAATATAAAGAATGCTAAGTGTTTCCAAACTTTTGACCGGTAGTGTATACCGTTTCATGGCAATGGTATTCCTTGATGGCAGTGGCCTCATTCAGCAGGATAATGTGTCCTGCCAAACTGCAAATAGTTCAGTAATGGTTTGAGGAACATGAGTGTTGACATGGACTCTGAATTTCCCAGATCTCAATCCAATTGAGCATCTATGGGATGTGCTGGATGTGATCCATGGAGGCCCCACCAACTTACAAGACTTAAAGGATCTGCTGCTCACGTCTTGGTGCCAGATACTAAAGGACACCTTCAGAGGTCTTGTGGAGTCCATGTTTTGAGGGGTATAAGCAGTAATATATATACAGAGAGAGAGAGAGGTGCAGAGAAAACCATCAGTTTGATTCACAGTTCAATTTGAACCAAGATATTTTCAGAGATATTGGATGTGTGATTACATACAAAGTTAATTTAGTGAATCACACATTCCCTTAGGTAAGATAAACACACACACATTTATCTGAGACAGAGTTTGTCACTCTGATGAAGTTGAACATTAAGAGGAACTCTTTGAACCTGAGGGAGATTCAGCTATTCAGTGAGCACACCAAAAGAAAAAGACTGAGACACAAAAACATACTTAGTTTACTAACCTTACAGACAACAAGGAATTAACGACATGAACTAAACACGTTTATTAGCATAATAAATGGCCTTGGTCATATTGTGTAAAGCTTCTCAGTTCACATAATTCTAAAGGAAAAAAAAATCTTTGTTCACAAAAACTTTCATTAAAATGTAATTACTTTCTCCACCTCTGAAATAACTTTTCTGCTGATATAACCAAGGCTGCACGGGTGGGGGAAATAATGGACCCTTTTCACATATCTGGGTTTGGAGGGCAGAATTAAATGCATAGCAGAGTAAACTTGAATAGTGGTAATTTGGAGAACATAGCAAATATAATTTTTGTTTACCTGTTTACTCCAACACCAAAAGAAAAAAACAAACAACGTTTACGCTTTTACAGCTTTTCTAAAGAAGAAAATAATGACTAAATATATAACAATATAACTCAAAAATAACAAAAATAGTGCGCGCTGGATAACAGAAGAGAGAAATAGACCAAATTTTCTGTCACTCCCTCAACAGCAGAATTAGAAGCCTAATCGCAGCTATGGTAACTCATTATTTAAAACTTATTTAGTGGTGAAAAAAAAAATTACCTGACCTCTGGTTTTACGTGTGTGTATATATATATATATATATATAAAATCCAATATTACTTAGTGGCTTGAAACAGATCGGCACACGTACTTTTTTGGCCTTTTCCCCGTTTCACGCTGTATGTAAACTTTACCACAGTTATTATTGGCTTATAACATGTGCGGATGTGTTGTACTCATACCCCTTTTCATTTCAACATCCAGAAAATAATAAGTCTTATGTAATCGCGGGTTTCTTTTACTTTTGAATGTCTTGCTCGGTGTCATGCTCCATATCGTCTGGGAGAGATGCAACTTTGCTGCTGGTGTGTTTCTACTTCGCAAATCCACCAATTTGCATGGTGATGTCAGCTTGAATAAAATGACATGTTTGATGTACTGTAGCAATGTTACATGATGGCGTTGTTTAGAAAATTTGACAAGCTGTAATGCTACAATCTACTTGCTGTTTGCCATCGATCTTCTCACCTATGTACTGTAAGTGTTGTTCTGTTTTCCTGAGACTTTTTCGCAGCGCTCAATGTTGCACTGCTTGGAATTAATTCCACATATGTGTTTATGTATCATACGATAAATATGGTTTTGTATCATGAGCATCGTATGGAAAGATACAATACGACTCAATATTTTTTACACCCCTAGTTATCACCTGGTATTAAAATTTGTTTCAGGTGATCCAATCACAAGGGGTCAGCATTAAATACAGGTGTAAACACAAAAAAACACATATGGAGGGAGTCAAAAATGCTTTAATTACATTTAAAGCGTGAAGTGAAGCACCAGTGAAGCACAACGAGTGGCTTTAAAAGGAAATAACCATCAGAACCAAAAGTTTGAAAAAGCAAATACAAACACAAGCACAAGAACTTAACAGATCTTCTTCAGTGTGTCTGAGATCAACATGCAGGGACACAGATGAGAAGCACCAGTAGCAAATTCAGGTCTTCCAGCAAAATAACTGAGAATTCTGCTTGAAATGTTTGTGCTAAGATTAAATTCCAACTGCATCTGTGAGAAGCAGTGGGCCATTTTTTTCTCACTTTCTTAGTCTTTTATTACTTTTTTGTGCATTATTATTATGCAGTAGCACACTGACAGAGTGAATGATGTATTTTTTCATGAATTCAGAGACCCTCCCTTAGAAATCCAAACATAAGTGGTCACAGGAGACGCATTTAAGCAATCAGGTGTAAACAGTGATGTGTCTTGCCTGACCACAAGTGATCAGATCATGCGATGCCCATCTTACTACCAGGTGTAAATGGGGTCCTAGTTTCTTCACCTGTACCTTAGTGTCTGTGTTTACTAAATTGTGTCACAGGGATTAATAAATTCAGATTGTATAGTATACGAACACTACTAAAATCACAATCCCACAAACAAAATAAATTATCACAGTATTTTAAAACATGTGGTCTTTTAGCAGCTTTGTACGAGATTCAAATGTACCACACCAACAGAAAATATTTAGCAGTGCACAAATTATTTTTGAATTATGTGGAGAAACATCTGTGAACTTCTCAAAACTGCAAGTCTCAAAACATCTGAGTGTGAGTGTGTTCTGGGAATACTCCAGTCCTCTGCAAAGTATGTGAGAAAGCAGCAGTATCATGCCACAGATAGATGTCCTATTTAAACCCCACAAACAGCTGCTGCAGACCTCTTGCTGCACTGACTGGCAGTAACTATTAATAACTATCGGTGTTAATTTAGCCTGCAGTGTCCAAAAAACATTGAAACACCCTCAGAGAATAACCCAGATAGAAAGAGAGAAGGCATCATGTCATTTTAGTGGGGGTTTTTTCAGCCTCAGTTCAACAGAAGGACATAAGAACTATTACAGCTGTAAGCATCTGTATGATCCAGTCCAATAATTGTATTGTTTCACACTGTGAATAAATTGATTGATTGTAAAGAAAAGCAGAGTTAATTTTACAATGATCAAGAGTTCATTTAACTGATCAGTTTGCTATTACACATTTATTACACAATAATAAAAGCTTTATTACAACATGATAAATCAATAGGGCTGTGTCTTTAAATGAGTTCAAGCAGAAATGAATTTCTGAAACAAATTATAAAACAAATAGCTGGACCTCCCTGTAATGAATTTAATTGATGAGTAAGATTCTCCATTACAACTTTCCATGAACACAAATGGTAACTGATTCATCATGCCAATCTGCCTGATGGGGAACTGATTGTGCCACAATGTTTCATCCTACCAACATTTGCATTTTTTAATTAAAGGCGATTCCACACATAGTACCCACATAATTTCTATACGCACACAAAAAATTGACTTTAATTTCTCTTACCTTCTTTTCTTTAACTACTAGATTTTGTGTGAAACACACACAGCACACAGAAATCCAGACCAAACGGCTGGACATTATGGGGTAAGACCCCAAACTGTGATAAAACATGAGCTGCACTGGAGAAAAAAAAATATTCTCCATTGGTTAAACATACACACACTCTCTCTCAGTCTCACTTGACATCGGAGGACAGGAAGCTACTGGTGTGAACATTAGGGGCAGGTGACGAAGCACCATGGGCTGCACTGCCCTGCTTGCCTGACGGACAGCCTGAGATGAACACATGAAAACAGCAGATAAAACAATACATCTGACACACCAAACATTCCCTCTGTGTCTATTTGCCATGAGAAACGACCTGAAATCATTGATTTTCAAAGACACTCATATTGTTATGTTCTGTTGATATGAGCGACAGCGACTGTTGGCAATGCGACATAGCTGAGTTGAGGACATTATGCAAGTGAGCAGTGATGCAATCTGCTGACTACAAATGGGACTGAAATGATTCACTGGCTAAAACAGATGAATACAGTAGTAAAGGAATGCCTACTAGCAACCATTCGCTGCCAGTGTGAACATGGTTTTTCCCGGCAGCTCTGTCTCAAATGGAAGTGTGTGTTAAGGTCTAGTCAAAGCACTCATGAATTTTATTGTCAAAAAACAAAACAAAACAAATGAAACAAATCTATGTACCCCTTCCCGACAAGTGCAAAAATACGTCTTATTTCAATGGAGTAGGTCATTTTTTGGGGGTTTGCTTGTTCGAGATTTGCATTACAGCTCTGTAGGCCCATAAAATGCAAGTGAATGGGTGCCAGCCTTTTGAAGCTCCAAAAAGCACATATAGCCATAATAAAAGTAATCCATACAATTCCAGTTTATTAATAAATGTATTCTGAAGCTAAACGCTAGGTGTAAGAAATAGATCAATATTTAAAACGTTTTATTTACCAAAAATTCACGAGGGTCGAAAGCGCGTTGGCAAGTTCATGCGATATCTGACGCATGAAATATAAAAAATACAGAAGCACAGTGCTGTTAACAACAGAGGAGCATAAACAGTCATACATGGAAGCCTCATTCGGCTGGTTTGGATACATCAACTGTGGCGCCATCTTGGAACGGTCAACAAGGAGAGCTGTTTGAATCAGTTTGAATCCAAGTGAATGGAGGAGATGCCTCAGACCGAGTTCCTTGTTCAGACCGCTGCATAAACTGCTTTCTTTGGAAACAGTATTGCAGTCAATAGGAACAGCTGCTAATAGGGTATATATGTATGAATATCTACTGTATGCAGAAGAGGCTTTCGTGCTTATGCCACGCAAGTAGTAGTTTGAACTCCACCCTCGTCAACAAGCTGGCCGGAAGCTAAAACATTTTTGTACGTTTTAAATACTGACTATTCCTAACACACATCTAGCGGTTTGCTTCATAAGACATTAATTAATCAACTGGAATCGTATGGATTACTTTCATTATGGCTATATGTGCTTTTTGGAGCTTTAAAAAGGTTGGCATCCTACAGAGCTTAAGTATTCTTCTAAATAACTACATTTGTGTTCTGCAGATGAAAAGCAGTCATACTAACCCTTTAAGGCATCAGCTCTACACTTCTGTGCTACATTTCTTCAGTAAATGTGTGTGCACTCAAGGAAATTAGTTTATTTACTCTAAAACTCATCATCCACTATCCCTCTGGATAGTTGGCATTATAAAATCTGCTGATCTGCTTAAGATTCATAGCCTGATTTTTATAAGCTCTGTGTTCCAGTAACATGAGGACAGAGATCTTTAAGCTCACAGAATGCATGCAGTGATTTTCTGAAGCTGCTCTGATACTCTGATACCTGAAGTCAAATTAATCACCATTTATTTAGGAAAAGGTAAAAAACAACAGCAGCAAGTTGTGGCTACAGTCCTTGATAATTCTCTAAACTCGATAATTTACATGCAATAACTTGCACCGAACACGGGGTTAATTTTCTACAAGGTTTATTTAATTTTAAACATGTTACCACAGGCAACAGAATAAATCAGGACAGTAATACATCTACACTCATCATTATGTAACACAGATACATTTCCCCATAGGGAAACTCATTTTCTGGGCCATGCCTTAATAATTCAAAGAGCATGTACTGGAATATTTTATGATGTTCATTTTAATTCAAAGCAGCTGTCTCTTAGTTGTTAAGATTTTCAGAATTCATTAGAAGTCAAATTTTCATGCCGCTGTAAAAATTCTACAAAGCCTTCTACAAAAATTGGCCGTGTTTCAAAATCTAGTGAGCTGCCTACCTAGATAGCTTTTCTGGGCATCACAGGCACTTTCAGATGATTGATTCAAGTATCCTCCCTAAAGATCCTACCTGGATTAGATTTGATCATCCTATGCTCGATTTGAACATCTAACTATACTTACGATGTCACCCAAATTCTGTCTAAGCAGGCAGATTGCTAGATTTTGGAACACTGTCATTTTCTAAAGCAAGAGAAGAATGAAAACAGTTATGTATGCAGTCGTGAGGTAGAAAAAGTAGTGTGGTTTGAAAGGATGTTTTGCAGCAAGTTGCAACAAACCCCTTACGTTAAGAAAACCCTAAACAATACCCTTACGATTATTACTAAGGGCAATTATTGCTATACTTTAGTACCTGATCACAGAGTTCTGACCACACACATACACTTTTATCTCCTGTATTCAACACTTCACTGAGTGCATGTAGGTGTATGTGTGCTGTATAAATGTTACTTCAGGTGATATAGCATTTGTGAGAAGCACAACAGTTGTGCAGCCGTGGAGGAGGAATTTGTTCTCCACACGCACACACACACACACACACACACACACACACACACACACACAGCTAGTAATGGTATATTAACTGAATACTACACACTACAAACTCTCAGTGATGTGGTCGCTATGGCAACATGGTCCTACGATGTCCTGTAAACCCACAGAATGAGTCATGAACATGAGTGAAGTGAATTGCAGTTTGTGTGCATGTGTGTGACAGAGAGAGCAAGAAAGTATGGCAGAGATAAAGAACTGAAGAACTTGTATTTTGTGATTTGTCTTCAAATTACAAGTTGGTGAGTTTTATGGCATTACATCTTAGAAAGATATAATAAGTTTTGTTTAGGGCACATATTAAACATGATTTCTTTTAGCACAGCCATTGATTCTACTTTTGTTTACAGAGTATACAAAACGTTATGTAAACAAACAAACTAAGTTGGGGTCTGGGTAGCTCAGTGAATAAAAACGCTGACTACCACACCTGGAGTTGTGACTCCAGCCAGATCTCCTAAGAAACCAAATTGGCCAGGTTGCTAGGGAGGGTAGGGTCACATGGGGTAACCCCCTCGTGGTTGCTATAATGTGGCTTTCGATCTCGGTGGTGCACATGGCAAGTTGTGCGTGTATGCCGTGGAGAATAGAGTGAAGCCTACACACGTACTATGTCTCTGCTGTAACGCGCTCAACAAGCCACGTCATAAGATGCGTGCGGATTGACTGTCTCAGACATGGAGGCAACTGAGATTCATCCTCCACCATCCGGATTGATGCAAGTCACTACGCCACCACAAGGACTTAGAGCACATTGGGAATTGGGCATTCTAATTTGGGGGCGGGGGGGGGGGGGGAGAAAAGAAAAAACTGTGGTTAGTCATTTTACATATCTTTTTCGAGGGCTTTTTCATGTCTAAGTGGGCAGTTCTTGGGCAAAATATGCTGCATTATGGTCCAGACTTTATGCTGACAGTCAAAAGAGGGCCCTAACAACTTTCTAACAATCTACTTTTCTTTAGAAAACCACTGGCAGTACACTGGCACCACAGGCTGGATCAGCATGAAAGAAAATCTTGGAGGTTCTACTCTATGCATTTAATCTCTGTCATGCTCAACCTTCTTTGTGCACATCTGTAACTCACCTGACATGATTTTGCAGCTCATCGTGATTGGCTGGAACAATTTCCCTGGTGATTTGGAAGGGCTGGGCACCTGCCCTTGTGGAATGATATTATCTTTGGGATGAAACAGAGTTTCTGTGGGAACCAAGGGTGATTTTCTCAGATCTACAGGACTGTGATGAAGTCCATTTGGAACATGAAGAACGCACAGACTCACTCTTGATAGTGACAACTGGAACTGAGGGAATGAGAAAGAGATGAGAGAAATTTACTATTCTAATCAATCATTTACATAACTTCAAGGAGTGAAAAACAAATTACAATAGCTTTGCTTGATAATCAGAGGTCATAATGACTTATATTTTAGTCCATTCCACACAAATCTATGGTATGGCCTCAGAAGTGTTGTAATATAGAGCATATGTCATATGGACTACTTCCAAGCCACTTTAATGGTGTTTTTTTTTGGATATTGAGAGCCCCAGACCCCTTTTACGTTCATGAAATGGAAAAGAGCAACCAATATTTTCTTTCAAAACTGACCTGTGTTCCACAGAAAAATTAAGTCTGGGAACTTCCAAATACTGGGTGAACTATTCCTTTATGTTTTTGTCACAATCAAAATAACTCTGTTTTAAAGAGGCATTGGGAGTGTGCTTATTTCTTTAGCGCAAGTGACATCCTGTGAGATGGACAAGCACTGTGTGTGTACATGTGTTTTGTATACCTCTCTCTGTGCTGGGTTGATCATCATGAGAGTGCTGGGAAGGAGAAGTGGGCCACCTTGAGGCCTGGCCAGCTGTGGAAGATGAGCCAGCCCCACCCACAAATGGCAGATGAGAGGAGGAAGAAGATGATGAAGATGAGGGGGCAGAAGAGAAGAAGTCATCACCCAATGAGATTCGGTGGAGCTCAACATCCACCACCTTCAAAAAAATAAAGACAGAGAAACTGAACATTTTTCATTTTAAAAACAAATATGGACATTTGACACTGATGTTCACAACTGATTTGTGTGTCCTGTTTCAAAAATATTTTTCTACTCCATCTGTAACTGCAACATAGAAACACTCCAAATTCATTTTTTTCCAAGACAAGAAATGTAACCTTCTGCACACATACTCAGAATAGTCAAATTGTGCTTAATGACACTGTGACATCATTACCAGAAACCACATTTTATTCAATTTCTTACAAGTGAACATCAACAATAAACATTAGTTTTTCACATCCACTCATATTTCCAATTTACAGAACTAACTAGAACTATCCAGAACTTCCTACTAACCAGAACTGCAGTTGTATTTATTTTGGTTATGGCTTAGACTATGACACTATTTTCACAACTGTTGCAGTGTTCTTGTAGCTTGTGATTGCATTGTTCTTCAGTAGCAGTAAGGGGATTTAACTGTTAGTTTCAGACAGAAATTCAGATACTCTGAAGTGTGTCTTACCATTTCAGCTCCTAGAGTTTGTAAACCTGTGTACGTTCCATCCAGCTGAGAGAAAACAAACAGAAACAACAAATAATCTTTGTGATATGGAGAATCTAACAGGGTGTTAATTCATCTATCTCTGATATGTTTTGTGTTCTTAACCTTTAACAAAAGAACAGAGCTTTGTGACCGAGATAAAGACAAAGAAAATATCAACAGACAGAACACTTTGTAAAGTCAACCATTTGACATAAATATTTAACAAAGGACTGATGCATTCTTACAAGCATATTCTATTACATGCTATTTACACAAATGAAAGAATAATCCTTTCAGTACATTTCAAAGAAAGACAGGAGGGTCTAATCAACAGATTCAACATTTGAAATAGTACAAAAAGAGAGAAAGAAAAAAATAAAGAGGGAAATATGAAAGCGGTTCAAAGAGAATATGTATGCAAGTGGTTAATTGAGTGTCTGACCTTTAAGTGGTGGATGATGTTGATACGTTTGTTCTGTTGGTCTTTAAAGTAAATCTGAACCCGGACAGGAAACTCTCCCCATCCTCGACCTGTCAGTTTAAATGGTGGCTCTCTAACACACACACACACACACACACACACACTTTAAAGAATGCCTTTTTCTGCAGGCAGAATTTTGCAAATGCCCACTAAAATGATGCAAACAGTCTGCATTACAGTGTGCTGTTCTACGAGTATATGGCTCAGTAAGGAAAAACCATGCCAAAGCATACATGCATAACTGTGAAATACTATTAGTGTGCATTACTACAATTCTAGAAGAAAATGCTACAAAGTCTAACTATATGAATGAATTCAAATATGGTTATGCAGGAAAAAAGAAACTATTTTCTGATTGGGTGGAATAAAGACAGTAATGATTAGTTAGAGGTAGGAGGTGGTTAGAGGTACCTTCACAAGATCATTGAGCTTGTAGCTAGGATGCAGGAACAACCAGATTTCTTCACAAAATGATCAATACTGGACTCTTTACGAGAACCTCAAACATACACCATCCATTTATGAGTGGACTGATCATTCCCCTCACGCTCATCAGGGGCAATATATCTTAGAGAGGGAAAACAACTTCACTACAAAACATATTATCAAACTCTATCAATTTACAGGATTGAACACACAAGCTTTCACTTATTGCTGGTGGCAGGCTTGTTTTTCATTACCCGTAGAAAAATAACATCTCCAGTCGAGTCTTTCTTTGGGACCACCAATAAGAAGAAACAAAATGCTTATTCACACAAGAGCGTAAAAACTCATGGTATGAATAAAAACAAAAACAACAATAAGCTTTTCATATCTTCAGCACCAGAAATGGACGAATTTGCTTTAAAACTTTTTTCATAGACTCATATTTGTTTTTATATTTTTGTGCAAAAAATGGAATAGAATTTCTGTCTATGAATTTTTTTTTCTCGCATTGATCGTGGTGTTAAAGCTAAAGTTTAGGCATTGTGTATTCTCAGTTACTTGTTGCAGTAATTACCATTAATATGATTTGTACACTTCGTTTTTAGTTTCTGCATCTAGCATCTACTAAGGACATACATGTAGACGGTAGAAGTGTTTAAAATCTAATTACTCAGATACTAGTGACTGTTTTGACACTGACCCTGGAGTAAACACTCTTATAAAGATCTTAAGTAGCTCCTCTAGCAGTAAAAAATTAGCTTATAACATTACTCATATCAAAACACACACACACGCACACTTGTGTCTCTGTCACATGCTCAGAGTGGATTTTATGAGGTAAAGTAGACATGGCCTGTATGATAATGCACAATAAATTAGGTTAGATTGCTGCCTGGGGAATGCACTGCTTTGTGCCACACAGATGTTTATTGGGTTTCTGAGAAATAATACAGACATTTTCTGTTGAGTGTGATGCATTTAAAAAATTAATACAAGCTTTGAGACATAAATAGTGTTTCTCATAACTCTATCTGTCTGAATAATAAACTGAGGCTATTTATTCTGCAGCTATCATGGCAGTGTTCTGGCTTTTGGAACTAGTGATCGTGAAACACAATGAGGAAGGTTGCAGAACAGAGAATAAGGTGTCCTACTCAAGGGCACAACAGTACTGTTCAGAGGAAAGGCACAAACAACTCTCAAAGGTGCTAAATCAAAATACTCCAGTGTACTAACGGGGATTTGAGCCAGAAACCCTTATTGAGGTATTACTGAGGTAGAGCAGAAATACATTGCACAATGTTATTTCTTTAGCTCCAAGGTCTGTCTGTCGGTCAATAATATTCAAAATATCTATCAAACAGAGTATATATATATATATATATATATATATATAATGCCATTGCCTTTGCACTTATGACATATGTCATAAGTGCAAAGGCAATGGGCATTGTGCGTGCAAAGTGGGCTGGGTCAAGTGCAATTTAATTCTGAGGTTCTCCTCCAGCTATTCCACTGTCTTTCCTATTATATAGTTCACTCCTTGTCAAGCAACATCAACATAAACAAAGATAGCACATTCATTGAAAAGTTGGTAGTGTAAATGGACCGTATGCTAATGAAATAGAAATATGGACTTTGTTCTTTTGTGCATTAACTGTGTCCTTGTCAGGCATAATTCTATGACAGTGACACGATCCTTTTATACACATGGAAAATTTGATTCTCATCAGGATTTGAATTTACACTCAGTAAAATTATAGATAATGTGAGTACTATTAACAATTTTCATCTACTGACACACAAATCATAGTTAGTATTAATAATGTTTGTACTGGCACACACTTCACTTCAAACAGTCGATTTTGATTTTGAAAAAATAAATACATTGTGGAAAAATATCAATACAAATTATATCATAAATACAATTGTAAATATAAACATTATAATTATTGAAAAATAAACCATGACCTATAGATAGTTAAACACAAATCTAATACATTTTTGTTTCATAAAATGGTGACAGCTGTGATTGTCAGGGAAATAATTTGATGTTCCACTATAATTTCATAGTTTGGACACGAACTTTTATTTCCACCTGCTGGATGAATATCCAAACAACAAATGCAGGAACTGAGTTCAGACTTTGTACTGAAAACAGACATGTTCTAAAAATAGCAAATTGTGCTTTGTGCCACTTAATTAACATGCAATACACCCACAGTTTACGTGCATACACCCACAGATAGTACAAACACTCAACCATACCCACTTGCACAAAAACTGCGATTAGAATTGCACTTTGCACATGTTAATTAACATCATGTTAATTAACTAAAATTTTACGGAATAAAAATACTGATATAGCATATTGCTTTATCTGTAAAATAGCAAAGGCAGAGAGACAAAAGTAAGGCTTCATACTTGGGAGATGTTCCCCACAACGATGGTTTTCTTCACGTAGATTCACGAGGCCTCTTCACCTGTACTGTAGTGTGGTAAGTCACATGCTGAACTACGGATGAAGGCACACGTGTCCTATACATGCACATATAATAAAAACAAAAATACTGTAAATCATGACAGACATAGAGCGATAGCCCGCCAATATTTAAAGTTATTTCTCTATAAGTGTTCATTAGAGGCAAGCAAAAATTGATTCACAGATGCACTGCAATTCTCATAAGAATCTGCATTAATGAAATTCACAAAAATGCATAATAAATAAATAAATATGTTACTTGAAAAATAAAATGCAGGACAAAAAGTGCAGATACGCAGTTTTGCACTAAGGTTTACCTATATCCATAAGTCATAGGTTTTCCAGTGTGTATTTTGGCTAACATTTCCTGTGTTCCTTTCGGGTTGCAGTTCATTTGGAGGGCCGTCCCTCTCCTGCTGTCCGTCTCTCTATCCCCAGCCTCTCCATGCTGGCTGAGGGACTCGGTCTCACACTAGACCTGTGGTGGTGTCTCGGAGTTCTGTTTAAGTGGAGACAAGGAGCGAGAGGGGGACTCCAGAAAGCACTTTATAGCAGGGTGATTCAGCACAGATAGGTCACTCTTAAGACGCCTGGACAAGAATAAAATCAATAATAAAATTTTAGTGGGGGGGCCTGGGTAGCTCAGCAAGTTAAAACGCTGACTACCACACCTGGAGAATAGTCTCACATGGGGTAACCTCCTCATGGTCGCTATAATGTGGTTCACTCTCGATGGGACGTGTGGTGAGTTGTGTGTGGATACCATGGAGAATAGCGTGAAGCCTCCATGCATGCCATGTAGTAACACGCAGTAACGCGCTCAACAAACCACGTAATGAGTGGATTGACGTCTCAGACGCAGAGGCAACTGAGATTTGTCCTCCGCCACCTAGATTGAGGCAAGCCACCACGAGAACTTAGAGCGCACTGGCAATTGGGCATTAAAAATTGCCCCCCCACCACACTGGACCCCCATCCACCATGATCATTATTATATTAGTTTATATTTAACTCGGAATAATATTCTATTCTATTCCATTTAAAATCTATATATATTCAGAATAATGTCTAAACTGTATATTATCAGACATTAAATATTTAACACACACACACACACACAAAATGCATTTACAGTCAGCTACATTTGTTTGCCCTGTCACATATGTTCACTTACAATCCAGCAGCAGCCAATGGGATTGTTAACAAACGTGTTAAAGGACATGCTATAGTAATCCAATTTAATGCTATTTCCTCTTTATGAATAGAGTTATTTAACAAGATAATTATCATCATGGCCATTAGTCTATTATTATTGGTTTCAAGAACGTTCCCTTAACAGAGCTTTAAGGTATGTTTTTAGATTGTACACAATGGTTCCCCGACATTCCCTTAACCTCTTAATTTCTAGATCCTTTCTGCAACCATGCTGCAAGCTCAATAAATAGACAAGCCATAGATAAATTCATTATTTATTATAATGAATAATAATTATTATACAATAATTAAAATCAATCACAACACATTTTGGAAGACTTGGTTTGCATTTCTGTAACCCTTCTGTTTTCGACACTGAAAACTATGCCTTGTTTTTCAGTTTCCTAAAAACGTTCTCAGCACAATTAGTATTCAGATATTAAAGGAAATTATTCCAAATAATCAATGACTCCAACACAAACAAGGGTTTTTAAAATAATACATTTATTGACAGGCATAAAAAAATTACTAAACCATTCAATTAACCTTGACCATGCAACGTTAGATTAATTTCTTACTGTATAGTTTAGTGAAGACATCTCTGTTTCTCTTCAGTTGTAGTTAATAAATTGAAAATCCCTCGGTTTAACTTACACATCATATTCTTTCTGATTTTATGAGTTAAATCTAATAACATCTAATAATAATTAGCTAATAACATTTAGCCTATAGTTAACCTCACATTAAGAAGTAATTATTTACTGAGGAAAGCGATAGAATGATAGTCAACGAATCTGTCCCCGAATGAACGTTCATTTTAAATTGAGCAAGAGCATAAATTTCTGTGGCTGAATGAAGTGCGAGCAGATCAAATGTGCATTCATATAGACCTATAGCTATCAGACAGCGACTGAGGTAATTAGATATTAAGATAATGTATTAAGGTAGGTAGTGTATTATTGAATGTTTTTCTAATCTGTTCATTATAATGCATTCAAATGCCAATTTCTATTATCTATTTTCTGCATTTAATTAAATGCTTGCCAACTTCACTAATTATATTCATTGTTGTCTGTCAAGCTCTCAAATGAAAAGTAATGAAAAATGTGAACGAAAAATGTTATACGTAAAAATAACCATTAGATATCTTTCTGTATGTTATTTTATGGTTGTCCAAAAAAAACCTCCATGCAACGTTCTTGGAAGGTTAGTTTATGGTTACACAAATAAAACCTAAAAATAACCATTAGAGAACATTCTGCATAAGAGCTTTTAGGGTTGCTACAGAAAAACCTGCCTGCAATGTTCTGGAAATGTTAGTTTATGGTTTTTAAAAATATATAACCTAAAGAGAACGTTCCTAGAATGTAAGGAATTGGTTCCCAAAAATTAACCAAACATGAACCATATGCTAACTTTAAGGGAATGTTCTTTGTTTGCTGTGTCCTTGTCACAGACTTTTCATCTTTGGCTTGCTCACTGGGGTTTTGTAAGACACTATTTTATTCTCTGTAAAGCTGCTATTTGTTTGTGAAAAGTAGGCCTACTATACAAATAATATATTTAAAAAAAAAAAAAAAAAAACTATTGTTGAATAATAAACATCTTGACTACAATGTTAAGTTGACTATAAGTTATGACTTTGGACTTTACTGGAAGAAAATATAGAATTTGGACCTTTAACAATGTTAACTGAATACCACTGTCCTATTTGAACTTGTTAATTAGGCCTAATTAATCATGCACGCACCCACTTTTTGGTGTGTCACCCTAAAATATTTACTGTTCCCCTCTTGCCACCTGAAGGTGCCACTGATTGTTCATGCATGATGATTCTCAAACTCAGTTACCAAGCAAAAACATAATTTACTTCATTTCCTCAGGCACTTTAGGCTGGCCAGCACTGGCATAGTAGTTTGCCACAATACAGGCTCTGAGCTTGTCCATCATTCTCCTGGCCTCACTCAGCCTATTCATACACAAATATCCAGATTGAATTTAAATATCCAGATGCACAAATATCAACATTATAAAGCCCATAAATCAATAAGCCTCATTTAAAAGGTGTGATTCAAAAGGCATTTAAAGATGCATACACTCACCTAAAGGATTATTAGGAACACCGGTTCAATTTCTCATTAATGCAATTATCTAAATCAACCAATCACATGGCAGTTGCTTCAATGCATTTAGGGGTGTGGTCCTGTTCAAGACAATCTCCTGAACTCCAAACTGAATGTCAGAATGGGAAAGAGAGGTGATTTAAGCAATTTTGAGCGTGGCATGGTTGTTGGTGCCAGACGGGCCGGTCTGAGTATTTCACAATCTGCTCAGTTACTGGGATTTTCACGCACAACCATTTCTAGGGTTTACAAAGAATGGTGTGAAAAGGGAAAAACATCCTGTATGCGGCAGTCCTGTGGACGAAAATGCCTTGTTGATGCTAGAGGTCAGAGGAGAATGGGCCGACTGATTCAAGCTGATAGAAGAGCAACTTTGCCTGAAATAACCACTCGTTACAACCGAGGTATGCAGCAAAGCATTTGTGAAGCCACAACACGCACAACCTTGAGGTGGATGGGCTACAACAGCAGAAGACCCCACCGGTACCACTCATCTCCACTACAAATAGGAAAAAGAGGCTACAATTTGCAAGAGCTCACCAAAATTGGACAGTTGAAGACTGGAAAAATGTTGCCTGGTCTGATGAGTCTCGATTTCTGTTGAGACATTCAGATGGTAGAGTCAGAATTTGGCGTAAACAGAATGAGAACATGGATCCATCATGCCTTGTTACCACTGTGCAGGCTGGTGGTGGTGGTGTAATGGTGTGGGGGATGTTTTCTTGGCACACTTTAGGCCCCTTAGTGCCAATCGGGCATCGTTTAAATGCCACGGCCTACCTGAGCATTGTTTCTGACCATGTCCATCCCTTTATGGCCACCATGTACCCATCCTCTGATGGCTACTTCCAGCAGGATAATGCATCATGTCACAAAGCTCGAATCATTTCAAATTGGTTTCTTGAACATGACAATGAGTTCACTGTACTAAAATGGCCCCCACAGTCACCAGATCTCAACCCAATAGAGCATCTTTGGGATGTGGTGGAACGGGAGCTTCGTGCCCTGGATGTGCATCCCACAAATCTCCATCAACTGCAAGATGCTATCCTATCAATATGGGCCAACATTTCTAAAGAATGCTTTCAGCACCTTGTTGAATCAATGCCACGTAGAATTAAGGCAGTTCTGAAGGCGAAAGGGGGTCAAACACAGTATTAGTATGGTGTTCCTAATAATCCTTTAGGTGAGTATATATGTATATATATAGATGTGTGTGTGTGTTAATAATACATCACTTAAAGGGATAGTTCACCCAAAAATGAAAATTCTGTCATAATTTACTCATTCTCATGCACCCCCAGATTTGTATGACTTACTTTCTTCTGCAGAACACAAATAATATCTCAGCTGTGTAGGTACACACAATGCAAGTGAATGGTGGCCAGAAATTTGAAGCTCCAAAATGCACATAAAGGCAGCAGTAAAAGTAATCCAACTGGTTTATTCCATGACTTTGTAGTGATTTAAACGGTTTTGGGTGAGAATGGACCAAAATGTAACTCCAAGCAGCCATATCACCCTGTAGCTCAAGACCGGTTGCCCACTGAGGCTAAGCAGGGTTGAGCCTGGCCAGTACCTAGATGGGAGTCCTCCTGGGGAAAACTAAGTTTGCTGCTGGAAGAGGTGATATGGAGGCCAGCAAGTTGAGCTCACCCTGCAGTCTGTGTGGGTTCTAATGCCCCAGTATAGTGATTGGGACACTATATTGTAAAAAAGTGCCATCCTTTGGATGAGACATAAAACCGAGGTCCTGAATCTCTGTGGTCTACATTTACATTGCTTCAGATAACAGACATTATTATTAACTTAAAACCCACTTCCTGTGGTTGGGATGTTGATCCTGCACACCATCTCAGGGACAGGGCTGAAACTATTGGTCAGAGAATTACTTCCATTGTAATAGTCTTCTCAATGGAACTGTTACAATTTGCTTTAAACAAGTGGTTGTCCAGCCACTTCTTAAGAAGACTAGATTGGATATATTTGACTTGAAGAACTATAGACCTATTTCCAAACTATCCTGTCTGTCTAAAATTCAGGAAAATGTAGTCCTTGCTCAGTTGACATCATTCTTAAATTTTAGATAATTTTCAATCAGGTTTTAGGGTGGGACGTTGCACGGAGTCTGTATTATTGAGGGTGGTTAATGATATTCTTTTAATCAGAGACTCAGGTAAACATGCTGCCTTAATTTTATTAGATCTAAGTGCAGCATTCGACACTATAGACAATTCAATCTTTATTAATCATTTATTGCATGCCGTGGGGATTCAAGGTACAGCCTTAAGATGGTTCTCCTCTATTCTTGAGGATATATTGTTCTCAGTGAGTACTGGTCCATTTTCTACTTCCACAGCTCGAATTACATATGGGGTACCTCAAGGATCCTGTGATGAGGAGTTGGGCATGGCCGTGAGGTTGCAAGGCAGGTGCTGAGTCAACTAATCAGCGGGAGAGAGAGAGATAAAGGGGAACCAGTGACGCCAGTTTGGGAGAGATAGAGACACATGTGGCCGCTTGTGTGTGTGTGTTTGTTTAATGTTGTTCTGTCATTAAAGTTTACATTGACTGTTCTGCCGTCTTGTTCTGTTATGTTTTCTCTCTCTATCTCTGTCTCTCCACCTAGCTCTTTCCCTCTCTCTCCCCTCGTCTCTCCCAGGGCTCGAAAAGGCAGAGAAGACCTGCCGGCAGAAGGATGGATGGAAGGGCAACACCTCCCCTCCAGGAAGGAAGGAGGGGAGGAGCAGCTGTCGTCCACCAGAGGGCAGAGGAGTGGCTGAGGATCAGGCGACGGTGTGTCCGGGGACCGGTGAGTGAGTTTTTCTCTTTCTCTCTGTCTCTCACCCTCGCTCTTTCCCTCTCTCTCCCCTCATCTCATCTCTCCAAGGGCTCCAGTGAGGCAGATAAGACCTGCTAGCAGAAGGACGGCCCGGAAGGGCAACACCTCCCATCCAGGAAGAACGTCATGCCAGAGGTTCCCATCATGAATTGGGTTTTGGAAGAGTGTAACATGGAGTAGGGCGTGGGTAGGCCATAACGATGGATGCATGGTGCTGAATCAGCCCAATCTAGCAGGGGATGCCAGTTCGAGGGAGAGAGAGATGCATGCAGCCGCATTGTCCGTGTGTTTTATGTTATGTTTAAATTCAGTTATGTAATTCAAGTTATGTTGACTGTTCTGCCCGTTCCCACCTCCTTGCCCACCTTACCCCATTACAGATCCATTATAGGCCCTTTTCTTTTTTCACTGTATATGCTTCCTCTAGGTTTGATTTTTTTTTACCAATTTACCAATTTTATGCTGAAGATTCACAAATGTATCTCCTGTTGAATCCCGGGGATAACTGTGTTTTAAACTCACTTTTAGCATGCTTAGAGGAGGTAAAAAACTGGATGAGATATAATCTTCTCCAGTTGAATGAGGGAAAGACTGAGATCATGATTTTTGGTCTCAATGAAGGAGGTATGGATATAACCTCCAGAATAGATCAAAGGTCAGTCTATCAGAGTAAACAAGTGTGCAATCTGGGGGTTATTTTTTGCTCAAATTTAAAATTTGATAAGCAGATTTATGTTGTGGTTAAAAGCTGTTTCTTTCAACTCGGATCCATTGCTAAGTTGAAACCAATTATGTCAGCTATGGGATAAGTCATACATGCTTTTATTTCATCATATTTAGATTATTGCAATATTCTTTATGCAGGGACCAATCAAGCTTTGATAGCAAGGTTACAATTGGATCAGAATGCTGCAGCCAGGCTGCTTGTAAATGAAAAAAAAGTGACCACATCACTCCAATACTGGCCTCTCTTTGCTGACTGCTGGTTGAGTTCAGGATTAAATACAAGACTATATTGTATATTTTTTAGGCTGTGAATGGTCTAGCTCCAGGTTATGTTTCTGATCTGATTGGTCCTTATCAATCATGTAGATTGTTAAGATCAGAGAACCTTCTTACCATTCCACAGTCACGCTTGAAGCTTAAAGGTGATCGAGCCTTTTCTGTCACAGGTCCAAGGCTGTGGAATGGTTTGCCAACTGAAATTAGAGCCACCTTGACGATAGATACTTTAAAAAGCTTGTTTAAAGATTTATTTGCTTTCTTTGGCCTTTCATTAAGATGGCTGGATGTGATGTGTTGGAAGTATACATTGTGTTATGTTGTACAGTTGAAGTCTAAGGTTTACATACCTTTCCCAAATATATTTAAGCTCAGTTTTTCACAATTCCTGACATTTAATCATAGAAAACATTCCCTGTATTAGGTCAGTTAGGATAACTACTTTATTTAAAAAATGTGAAATGTCAGAATAATAGTTGAGAGAATGATTTATTTCAGCTTTCATTTCATTCATCACATTCCCAGTGTGTCAGAAACACACACATACACTTTGTTAGTATTTGGTAGCATTGCCTTTAAATAGTTTAGCTTGGGAAAAATATTTTGGGTAGCCTTCAACAAGCATCTCACAATAAGTTGCTGGAATTTTGGCCCATTCCTCCAGACAGAACTGGTGTAACGCAGTCAGGTTTGTAAGCCTCCTTGCTCGCACATGCTTTTAGTTCTGCCCAGAGATTTTCAATTGGATTGAGGTCAGGGCTTTGTGATGGCCAACTACCTTGACTTTGTTGTCCTTAAGCCATTTTGACACAACTTTGGAGGTATGATTCGGGTCATTGTCCATTTGGAAGACCCATTTGAGACAGAGCTTTAATTTTCTGGCTGATGTCTTTAGATTTTGCTTCAATATATACACATACATTTCCTTCCTCATGATGCCATCTATTTTGTGAAGTGCACTAGTCCCTCCTGCAGCAAAGCACCCTTACAACATGATGCTGCCACCCCCATGCTTCACGGTTGGGATGGTGTTCTTCGGATTGCAAGCCTCACCCTTTTTCCTCCAAACATAACGATGGTCATGTTCACTTGCAAACTGTAGTCTTGCTTTTTTATGGCATTTTTGGAGCAGTGGCTTCTTCCTTGCTGAGAAGCCTTTCAAGTTATGTCGATAAAGGACTTGTTTTCCTGTGGATATATATATATACTTGTCTACCTGTTTCTCCAGCATCTTCACAAGGTCCTTTGCTTTTGTTCTGGGATTGATTTGCACTTTTAGCACCAAACTACGTTAATCTCTAGGAGACAGAATGTGTCTCCTTCCTGAGAGTTATGATGGCTGTGTGGTCCCATGGTGTTTATACTTGCGTACTACTGTTTGTAAAGATGAACGTGGTACCTTCAGGCGTTTGGAAACTGCTCCCAAAAATGAACCAGACTTGTGGAGGTCCACAATATTTCTCTCAGGTCTTGGCTAATTTCTCTTGATTTTCCCATGTTGTCAAGCAAAGAGGATCTGAGTTTGAAGGTAGGCCTTACAATACATCCACAGGTACACCTCCAATTAAATACACCTCTAATTCAATACACCTCCTATCAGAAGCTAATTGGCTAATTGTCAAAAGGTTTTTTCTGGAATTTACAAGCTGCTTAAAGGCACAGTTAACTTAGTGTATGTAAACTTCTGACCCACTGGAATTGCGATATAGTCAATTAAAAGTTAAACAATTTGTCTGTAAACAATTGTTGGAGAAATGACTTGTGTTATACCCTAAGTAGATGTCCTAAACGACTTTCCAAAACTATAGTTTGTTAATATTTTATCTGTGGAGTGGTTAAAAAATTTATTGTAATGACTTCAACTGTATGCATTTAAACTTTTACTGTTCAGCACTTTGGTCTATAAGTGTTGTTGGAAAGTGCTGAATAGTTGGGAGGACACTACCTTTTCTAGTATATTAGACATAAATGGTAGATTTGAAATCAGTCTGTAATTAGCCAGTTCTCCAGGATCAAGTTGTGGCTTCTTAATAAGCAGATTGATAACAGCCATTTTAAAATTTCTTGGGACATGTCCTAAGGATAGCGATGAGTAAATAATTTTAAGACGAGGTTCTGAGATTACAGGGAATACTTCTTATAAGAGCATACATGTTGTGGCTTTTGATGTTTCAATAAGTTTTGTTAGCTCTTCATGACCTATGACAGTAAAGGATTGAAGTTTCTCATGAGGAAAATTATGAGACACTGTCTTCTGAGGTGCTGTGACAGTTTATTGCATAATTCCAATTACATTTCTGATTATATCAATTTTATCAGTAAATAACTTCATCAAGTCATTACTATTGTGCTGCAAAAGAATATCTGGTTCAGTTGATGCTTTATTCCTAACCAATTTAGCCACATTAAGGAAAAAACACCTAGGATTGTTGTGGTTATTTTCTATGAGTTTGATATAATATGCTGGCCTCGCAGTTTTTTGTGCCTGTCTGTAACTATAGACACTATCCTTCCATGCACAACGAAATACCTCTAATTTTGTATTCTTCCACTTGCACTCCATTTTTTGAGCTGCTCTATTGAGAGCATGAGTGTGATCATTGTACCATGGTTCAGGGCTTATTTTTTTTTAATCGAAGGGGAAGGGGGGTGGGCACACTATCAAGAGTGCTAGAGAAGACTGTAATTATATTTTCTGTTTTTGGCTTACACAGTATGTGAGACAATTCTGGAAGATTATTAGTGAAGCTATCTTTAGTGGTCGAAAGAATAGTTCTACCTAAATGATAGCGTGGTGTAGACTGAGTGATATTAGCTGATCGCAGCAAACAAGAGATGAATGATCTGAGGTGTCATCGCTCTGCGGCAGAATTTCTATCGTATCAACATCAACATTCTAACTTGGCAGCCCCATTGTATGGTCCCTCTACATGTAGAAAAAAAAGCTTTTATAAGATTACTGATATGAATGAAGTCTTAATTTTAATGTGAGTAGTCATGATTTCCTACATATATTGCAAAATTACAATTAATTTCTTTAGAAGTTAAACTTTTTAATGAGGAAAAAATTACTGAGTGCACCTTTAAACTTATATCCTGTCCTCTGAGTAACACCAAAAACTTCACTGCAAATTGTAGCAACACCTCCTCGACCATTCAGATGAAGCTCAATAACCTGGGGGAGTAGATTATTTTAAACTAATATATTAATCTGGTTTAAACCAGGTTTCAGTCAAACAGAGTGCATCCAAACTATGATCTGTAATAATTTAATTTACAATTAGTGCTTTGGTTGAAAGAGTTCTAATGTTTAGTATTCCTACCTTTATATGATGTTTATCTTAATTTTTTTGTTTTTCAAGTTTGATTTAAATAGCACATTTTTCGGTGTGTCTATTAAGACGTTAAACCTACGCTGAAGATGACAGTGAGATGTTTTAACAGAGAGATGTTTAGCTGTCAGTAAAGCTGTTTGCTTTGGTAGGTCTCGCGCACAGACACGCTCACGCAGCCACATGAGCCCGTGCAGGGCGCGCTCCCGCTGAGGCTAGTGCGCTGAAAGCGCGCGGCCTGCACTAAAGCGGACATATAATAGCCTACCTATATTTATGCAAATAACTAAGACCCCTAACGAATATTTAAAACCTAGCTCATTGCAAACATCTGCCTCTAGTTTAAGTCACTCACGAATGCTTTAGAAAAACTGCAAAAGTGTGCCTATACCTGCCACTCAATACAAACATACATAGGCAAGCAATTTCAGATCACCTGACAGATTTGTTATGGTCTAAAATAGCATGTGCTGTTTCATGTGGTTTCGAGAGTGTGTTTCTTTAGACTATGGTCTGCCAGGAGGAGACACTATATGCGGAAAAAATTGTGGAAATTGTATCGTTGGTGAATCCTGTCAAATGCTAATGCCAAGAACAGAATTGGCCATGCAAAACCACAGCTTGACCAGAGGATGGCGCTGAAAACCACGTTTACCACAGAAAGGGCAATTGTGAACCAGTATTGTTTATGCATCTGTTTCCAGATCCAGAACAAAAGTGGACGCAGGTAAATGGAGCAGCATCTCCTGGACTTCGGCTATCGGGTTTGGCGGGTTAGTGACGACTGTGATGTGACTGAAGGAGATGGAAATGGGAAGTTTGGATGGAGAAGATGATTCTTCAATCATAGATGGAGAGGAATGGTACCAGGTTTAAACCAAATCAAATTGGGACGCAACATAACAGAAGCAGGAGAATAGGGTAATAAGACAAGGAGGATGGAAGTTGAGCTGTAGTTGAAAACATCAATAACCCAATGTGATTGACCAAACTAATTGCATGGATGAGAAACAAGATTCCCCATTGAAAATAAAGGAGATGGGAGGGGTAGCTCTAAATGTCCAAACCGAAAACATTAAGGGAGTGATCCCAGGGGGACCTGTTTCTTTGGCTGCTGAATAAGGAGTGAAATGGTGACAGAGGTGCAACGTTTAACTACGAGCAGGAATGGTAGAAGAGAAGAAAGTACCACAGTGTTAATACCATTTAACTGCAAAAGCTTAATTGTCAAAGGTTGGGTGATGTAGCAGCAGTGTGTTAAAGGAAAAAGAGATACTGTAAATGTGGTGGAGATCATCATAATTACAGACAATGTGGGGAAGGTGTTGAACCAAAGTGCTGTAACTGTGGTGAGCCACATAGTGTAGCCTTTCTAGGATGCAAGGCCCAAAAACAAGCCACAGAAGCCATGAAATATAAGAACTGGCATAATATGACACATGCAAAAGCTGTGAGACAAGCTCAGATTGAGCATGGAGAGGTTTTGAATAACAGCTTAACACATTTAGGGATGTAGGATGGATTTGAAAAAGGATCATGTAACCATAATTGCCCTGTTAATGCAGAAAAACTTGTGGTTAATAAGATTCATTTTGTGGCAATTATAGCTGAAGTTATTTACCGCACAGCTCAAACAAATAAAAGAACTGAAAAATGAACAATTATAATAGCTGCTGCTGCACGTCATTTAGGTACGCGTACATTAGATACTTCAGGTGATCAAATTCAGGCATTTCTAGGACAGTCTAAGCTCTGATGTCTCGTCAACATCCCAGGAGCCTTTAGGCTGTCAAAACTAAAATACGGCATTTCTGATTTTACAATAGAATGCCTGAAGTGTAATTGCTTATGGTCAATAATTTAATTTATATATGAGCTAACAACTCTACCTGATATTATTTGTATACAAGAAACTTGGCTTAAACCGCTGTTAGATTTCATTATACCAGGACATATTGGCGAAGCCAAGGGTGGCCGAATTAGGACAAGGCCAACCCAGAATATTAGAGATTATTCCATCCATCCATCCATCGTCAACCGCTTATCCTGTGTACAGGGTTGCGGGGGGCTGGAGCCTATCCCAGCTAACATTGGGCGAAAGGCGGGGGACACCCTGGACAGGTCGCCAGTCCATCGCAGGGCTAGAGATTATTCATTGACTTCAAATATATATTTAGAAAATAGTTTAAAAATGCATGATTTCTGATTTCTGAAAGTGTGAAAGAACTGTTTGAGTGCACCGGTTCTCTGTTGTTAAGGAAAATTTGAGAAAAAATAAATAAATAAATAAATATATATATATATATATATATATATATATATATATATATATATATATATATATATATATATATAATAAATTTAGCAGAAAATTGGAGGCCCACCCAAAAGTAATTTCCTGGCTATGCCCTTGTTTCAGGATACACATCAGTGAGGAAGCATATAGGGCTGAAAAGGGAGGTGGGTGTGCAACATTTTTAAATGATGTGGTAGCATAAATAGAGATAGTAGTAGCCTACCCGTGCGTCCTTAAAAAGTTTTGAATTAACTTTTTAACATTTAAGGCCATAAAATGTCTTAAATGACAAGAAGTCTAAAATTTTGTTTGTGGAAGTCTTAACTTCTGGTGTGTGAATAGAGAAGACGCTTAACATAATCTGCATGTGTAAATCGGCGCAGGGGCGGATCTACCGGGGTGGCATAGGGTGGCAAATGCCACCCTAAAAGAATACCTTGCCACCCCTGCTGCCACCCCAGTTGGCAGCAAAGAATTAAAAGTTATGGCCAATTTGACTATATACGAGCGTGAATCTCCAATGTCCGACTGCACTGAATGCAGCACGAAATGACGCCAGAGCGGCAAGAGACTTAATGCCTTTCCGGTGATAAATGCCCTTACTTCAATCATACTTCTATCTCTTATTAAGTGAGATCACATTGTATGGTCAATTATTCCTAATATGAACTGTTTCACATGAAACCTCAAATGCAAGACATTGATTGCATGAGATTAAGTTTGTCTGTATGAGTTTGTAAATGGTAGCCTGTGCCCTTTTGTAGTGTGTACATACTATTTCTCATCAAATTGTGATAAACGTGATTAAATTAAGTATATATAAGTCTGCCATATGTTGCCACCCCTCAAAAATTCCTGCCCCCCTCTCGCCACCCCATAAATATTTTTCTAGATCCGCCCCTGAATCGGCTCACTCTCGCTCTCTCTCTCTCTCTCTCTCTCTCTCTCTCTCTCTCGTTCTCATGCAGCCAGCATTTTGCAGCTGACGCTGGCTGTCATAGAAAACGAATGACTTCCGGTCGATTTGACGCTCCCGACGCCTCTAAAATCGTGGCGCTTATAGGACAGCACCAGTAAAAATTATTTGTGTAACGTTACCAGAACTACTCAGCTGCAGGGTTACATCTGTTACATCTCTCATCTCCTTTTCTCTAGAGTTCCATCTGACGTAAACATGTATTTTCTCTGCCATGTGAATCAGGCAATTTTAATATGTTTTAATAATATACATAAATAATAATGATCTGTCTTTAATAAATAGTTTATAATCTGTTTTCAATATACATAAAAACTTAGTATTGACTTAAAATTATTGACAAAAATTCAAACTGTCATGTACTTACCTTCATGCAGTTGCAACCCTGTATAACTGCTTTATGTTGAGAATGTTAGGAAGAATATTAAAGTACTTGTTAAAGGTATCTGCCAAGAAATTATTTATTTAATTCAGCACATGATTGCATCACATTTTGCTGGGAAATAAGTGACTAAAGAGAAGGGCCATAATGTAGGCTACATGCATTCATAATTTATTACCATATTATTTACTTATTTATTTAATTATTCATTTTAAGGCACAATTTACAATCACATTTTTATCAACCCGTATAATTATGACTCTAATACAATAAAGCTTTATTTTCTGTTAAATAAATAATTTTCTGGAAAGCTGCTTTGAAACAATCTGTGTTGTGAAAAGCGCTATACAATTAAATATGACTTCACTTGAATTAATTTAGAGTTTATATTATTTAAAAAAGATAAATGCACAATATAATTTAATAAACATGTCCAGAGACATCCAAGTAGTGTCAGAGGTTTTGCATTAACCTGCTTATTAATTATTTTATGTGTTTAAAAAAAAAGTAATTACAAAATTGGTCTTAAATTGTTCTTTTATTTGGCCTTAAAAAATCTTACATTTAATTCCTACAAACCTGCAGATATCTTGGTAGTAGAAACACAAAATTAAGGTGTTGAGGTGTGGACATTGTGGGAAGGTAAGAGTAGAGAATTTGTATAATCCTTGTAAGCAATAAACAATTGAAAGTTTAAATAAAAAGGGGAGTAATCATGGTAATGTAATATGGTGTGGGGATTTTAATTCTCATAATGTTTTTTGGGGGAGCTCTAGTACTGATAGAAATGGTGTAGTAGTGGAAGAATGCATGGATGAGCATTCACTGTTATGGTTAAATGATAGAAGAGGAACCAGAATTAACATTAGAGACTCATCAATGTCCTGCATAGATTTAACATTAGTGTACAATTGCATTAAAATGCCAATAAAATGGAATTTATTATAACACACTATGATTGGAAGTGATCACTTTCCCATATAATGTAGAGTAGGTATAGATATGATTAAGAGAACAATTAAAAAACAAACAAAATGGAGATTCGGAATAGGTGACTGGGTAATATCTAATAAAATATGTATTGAGGGATTGATACATTTTAATATGAATAGAAATCTAGGTAAGTGCACTGACAAATTATCATCAGTAATAATGAGAGCAGCAGAGGAGTCATTCCTATGTCAAAGGGCAGAGGAAGGTTGTTTCATGGTGCAATGATGATTGCACTGAAGCTGTTAAAAGCAGAAATGAAGCGTTTAGGGTGCTGAGAAGATTGTTAGTAACCTTCTTAGCTACTAGAGGAAAAGATCACAGGCAAGGAGAGTTATTAAACAAGCTAAAAAGATATACTGGCAACATTTTGCTCTTCAGTAGGAGATGATTTAGATGTCAATTATAGGAATAGAAGGAAAGACATTTTGGAATAGTGTCAAGACACATATTATCAGAAACCAACTGGACAGACAGCTTTAGATCCTAATTTTGAGATGCTTGAACTCAAAAGAGTACTAGCACGGGTTGGATGCACTGCCCCAGAGAAAGACATGGTGTTTTAGACTATGTTTAAATATGCAGACGAAGCAGTACTTAAGGCAGTCTTGGATCTTTTTAATAAGGTTTGGTCAGAATGTAAGTTGCCAAGGGACTGGAAACATGCTGTCATAATTCCCATGGCTAAACCAGGGAACAAACCAGCAATAGCAGGGAACTATAGACCTATTGCCCTTACATCTAACCTCTGTAAAATGATGGAAAGAATGATTGCAAATAGGTTATATTATATTTTAGAAAGCAGAGGACTTACAGCACTATACCAGTATGTTTTACACCCTGGTCGCTCTACTCTGGATGAACTTGTAAGGCTGGAAACCAAAGTTAAAAAGGCAATAGCCATGAAAGAGTTACTGGTGGCTGTATATTTTGATATCGAAAAATGACATGACATGACATGGAAAGAAGGATTATTATTAAAGTTGCAGAAGATAGGAATAGGTTGATGGCTGTACAATTGGGTTTTGAGTTTTTTGTTTGGACATTCAATTCAAGTGAAGGTGGGTGACACTTAATGTTGAGAATGGAACACCTCAAGGAAGTGTTATCAGCCTATATCATTTAATTGAGATGTGTAGCAGGACAGGAGTGGGGTGCAGACAAACAGTCCTTGCTGGATATATACTATGCACTTCTTTGCTCTGTACTAGATTATGGATGCATTGTGTATGAGTGTGCATCACATTCTTTGCTCAAGATATTATACAAGCCAGAGCATTATGGTGTATTACAGGAGCCATTAAAACAACACCAGTTGCTGCAATACAGGCAGAGCTATCAGAAATACCGTTAAATATACAGTGTCAAAAATTATCTGTGGCATATTGGTTAAATTTACAGTGACGTAATAAAGAACATATGGCATGGAAAGTATTAGAACAGAGTTGGGAAACAATAAATTCAAGAGGGTCAGGATTTGCTTGGAAAGCTAAGGAGTGGGCAGAAGAAATGTCATTAGATTCTAAGTCTTATAGTCTTTGGACCAACTGTTACAATATCCCCGACACCCCCGTGCTTATTCAGTGAACATGATATGTGAAGTTAATATAAAATCTATAACATTGGAACATATTTTAACTGCCTGTTATGCATTTCTTCCAGTGTACACTGATAGCTCAATAAACCCTGACACTGGACGAACAGGTGCAACCTATTTTGTACCAGAGTTGAAAATCTGAAACTTTGGGAGGTTAACGGATGGGACATCTGTGTACACTGCAGAATTGTTTGCTACTAAAATGGCTCTTGGTTGGGTGGAGGAAGTGTTGCCAGATAAGGATGTTATGTTTGGACTCAATGGCATCACTCTTAAGCCTTCAAACATTTCAAACATTTAGTGACGATATCTTGACAGAAATATTTGTCAGTTTAGATTAAGGCAGATTGGAATCTCAGTACATTTTACATGGGTACCAGCACATGTTGGGGTGCAAGGAAATGGAAAAGCAGATAAAATGGCTAAGGAAGCACTTAAATTAGATAATATAAACTTAACAGTCAATTTAAGTGGGGCGGAAGGGAAAAACTTGAGTTTAGAAGCTTGCTATTACAAATGGCAGAAGTTCTGGTATAGAGAGGAACATGTCATGCTCACACGCTTAAGAATGGGCCATACTAAACATAACACAACACTTCACATCATGGGCAAACCTAACACAGGTTAATGTGATAAATGGCAGGAAATGGAATCTGTTGAACATGTGACAACAGTAAAAGAAATACTCAAACCAGCCCATCTGGCACCAACAATTATTCATGCAAATATCTTATCAGCCAATCGTGTGGCAGCAGTGCAGTGCATAAAATCATGCAGATAAAGGTCATGAGCTTCAGTTAATGTTCACATCAACCATCAGAATGGGGGAAAATGTTATCTCAGTGACTTTGACCATGGCATGATTGTTGGTGCCAGATGGGCTGGTTTGAGTATTTCTGTAACTGCTTATCTCCTGCGACAAATTCTACAGTAACTCAGATAACCGCTCTGTACAATTGTGGTGAGAAGAATATCATCTCAGAATGCCATTCGCAGAGTCAAAAAATAAGGGTTACACTACTAAGGCACATGTCCAAAAAACATGGAATTATCATGGTAAAACATAGGAGAAAAAACAATGGAAAAACTGTGACATATCAATAAAGACACCTGAAATAAAACCTGAAGTTTCATTTAGCTTCATGTTTATCTCTCTGTCTCTGAAAACAACACATTTGCCTTAGTCAGCTGCTCCAATCAGCACTTTATACATCAACACCTCACCTGGCTTGAGGGCCTTGCGGAGTAAATTCTGAAGAGACTTAAAGGAATATTCCAGGCTCATTACAAGTTAAGCTTAATGCACAGCACATCATGTGGTAGACACAAAAAAATATTTAGACTTATCCCTCCTTTTCTTAAACTAAATAAATAAGCGGGCCCCATGAGTACAAACACTGACTACCACCCCTGGAGTCTTGAGTTTGAATCCAGGGCGTGCTGAGTGACTCCAGCCAGGTCTCTTTGGGGTAACCTCCTCGTGGTCGCTATAGTGTGGTTCACTCTCGGTGGGGTGTGTAGTGAGTTGTGCGTGGATGCCGTGGAGAATAGCTTGAAGCCTCCACATGCGCAATGTTTCCACGGTAATGGGCTCGATGCGCATGTTGATGGTCTCAGATGCGGAGGCCCTCTGGATTAAGGCAAGTCAATACACCACCACGAGGACTTAGAGCGCATTGGGAATTGGGCATTCGAAATTGGGGAGATAATGGGGACAGAAAAAAATACAATTAAATAAATAGAATAAAAATGTAATCTGGATAACAGCTTAGAATGAGGCACTTAGAATGTAAGTGACTGGGGCCAATAATACATAGATGTTAAAATACTCATTGTTGAACAGTATAGCCACAAGACATAAACAATATGTGTGTTATCATTATTTTAGGGTGATCCAATTGCGAACCTTTTCTGTGCAAAGTTATATCTAAATGTACACCTTCGTTGCCATGATGATGTAACGCCATAAACCCTAAAATGACAGTAAGATTTAAACAACTTTACAGCTCAAATAATAAATGAGTTTTAGCAGACGATTTACTCTGTGCTTTTATAAAACTGTAAGCTTCACATTTCTGCCTTTAAACCCTATAACAATTAGGCTCATTCACTTCCATTTAAGTGTCTCACTGTAACTGAGCTTTTCTTTTGTTTTTAAAGAAAAAGAGGGACATGATGAAATTATGTTTTATGGTAATCAACATTATGCCACAAATGCTGTTGATTAAGCCCAACTTGTATTGAACCCAGAATATTCCTTTAAACTTTACAGGAATTCACACTTCATGCCTTTTCCAGGTCAGGAATGTGGTCCTTTTTTTGGTGAAATATTCTTATTATTCCACGTTTTCATTCTCAAAGGACACCTTATCAGCAAGTGTCATTTTTCACAGCAGCAGAGCAAACACAATCAATTCGATATAATTTAAATGTATGGACATAGCACTTTTAACAATGGTCACAAAGCAGCATTTCAGGACATAAGGCATACACTTGTTCTCCAGTGAACAAGCTCAAGGCAACAATGGTATAATGCAAATGGAATAAACCTTGAAAAGAATACATTCTCAAAAAGAAACCCCATCCTCTGCTGGTCAGCATTTTACTGATGTTATTCAGAACTGTACTGGACAGAGAAAATTGTTGTTTTGGAGGTTTGCCAGTGTTGGGTACATTTGATAAAAAAATTGTGTGCATGTGTAACATTTCTATTTATCTGAGCATTTTGTCCACATTAAATGTTTAGCAGGTCAATAACAATCAGTGCCTGAAGCACTTTAAACAATCAAATCATTATTTTTGCTTCAGCCAAACAGTTTTATGACTGAATTAGTAAGCCCTGCTGAAAATTTAATTATGTATTTGTATGAAGGGGTCGGAGAATTCTTATTTGCTTAATGCGTTCACCCCAAAATTAAAATGCTGTCATCATTAACTCATGTTGTTCCAAATCTTTATGACTTTCTTAAGCAGAACCCAAAAGGAGATGGCAGAATATCAATCTGTCACCATTCCCTTTGATTGCTTCTTTTTTCCATACAAAGAAAACGAGTAGTGACTGAGGCTGTCCTTCTTTCGAACATCCCCTTTTGTTTTTTTACGAAAGAAAGTCATGTGGTTTTGGAACAACATGAGTAAATAATGAACTATCCTTTTGAAACAGCAGACCAGAGTATGAACAATACAGCAAATATTTAATCATCAGATGAAAGTAAAAACTTTATTGAGACACTTAAGACAAGAAACAGAATAGTTCAACACATATCTTCTCAATCAGTTACAAGGGTTAAGGCCCATCACTATTTTTGGATACAGTCCAATATTTTTTAATGTTTGGACACATACTCAAATCACTACTCAGCTACAGTTTCTTTCCAGGGAAGTGAAATGGTGTAAAACTGCATTGTCGGGTTTTAACGGCATTTCAGTTTTTACGGATATATAAATACCAGGATGTGCTTTTAAATAAAAATCCTGAGAATGACAAACTCCGAGCTCAGATGATCAGACACATTCTTGTGCTCTATAACCAGGTGGAGTTTTGCTCAGCAAGTCAATATCTGTAGATTTTGTGACCATGGCAACATGATGATTAAAGCTTTGAATCTCCACTAAAGCACAGAGCAGAGTAAAATGAACATATTCAATACAAATCAAAGATCATATAATAGACAGAAAATCAAACAGCATTGCATAATAGCACAATAGTACATACATTGGCAAAATAACATTTACAAAAAGTATTGAACAGTACAGCTTGTAATTATTAAAATGATCCAATTACAAATCATGTATATGAAAATATATAAATACATATTTACATACAGACATACGTGTATCTTTGTCGTTAAAGGTAGTAACTGAGGTGTAGTGCTACAGTTATCCTGGAGACCATGCTGCCAACATCCTGTCTGAAACTTTCAGATGAATTTCGCGAAATTAAACTGATGGTAGATGATTCTGATATAGTACATGTCTGTTCTCCAGTACTGATAAACACTACAGCAGAGGATGCAGTTATCTGACCGATAAACATAACATTGATCTAAAACTATCTAATATGAACACAGACATACAGTACATGCAAGCACACAAACCTTACACTCCATTTCCATGAATAAGATACAATCACAACATAAAATAGGAAAATATTTAAAAAAGGAAATTCAAAACAATTTTATTTACACTAAGAAATCATATTACTAACACTAATTACATAGAAGTGCATGATTGGGGCTCTGATTTCAAAAAACAAATCAGAAAGGCACATCCTGGTTGTCACACTAAAGATATTCATTCACTTAAATACAGATATGACAGACTAGGGAAAAATTTAATTCACAGCTGTACGGTTCATTGAGAACCCAAAGGAATAGTGACATTTCAAAATCAGAACTGCCTTAGATTTTCAAATCAACTGCTACATTTCTTAAAAAAAAAAAAAGTTTATTAGAAAACAAAAACCTCTATATGAAACCCCCTTAAAGCTAATGTAGTAATTAAGTGTTGTCTGTCATTTAGTAAGCTCAATAGCATAACAATATGAAAGTCTTATTAAAATATTAAAACCACCCCAAATTCCACCAGTCAAAACCTCCGTTTAGGTCTGCAGACTGACACGTCAAGAAATCAACCAAGCAATGTCAAAATACAAAACAAATGGTACAAAAACATTAAAAATACCATACAAGTAAAGATTAAGACATAAACAACATGTAAAAAAGTACATTTAAAAGGTCAAAAATTACAATAAAAGGAACTGTATGTTAACTGTATGTCAGAAACTAAAGAAAAAAGGGAAAAAGGACAGGACGTGAGCATTTGTTGAGTCTGTTTATGTTGGCACCATCACAGCACCTAGAAAATCAGATTGATCCACTGGATATTTGATCATTTTATGGAATGTATGATTACCAGCCTGCAGTTTCAGTTAAGAGGATGGGGAGGTTTTACAAGCTTCTAGTGTTTCAAAGAAATGGTCAATGCCAGAGAACTGTTGCCTCACAGATAACAATCTTAACAGGATTGGCATGACGCTAATGAAATTGAACTTTTCTTCACTTAAGCGGTTAAATACTGTCCCGAATTCTGTGTGACATGAAATACTATTGGGAAGTTGACTTGTTCTGCAGTGTGACAAAACCTCATTTTGCTATTTATTTAAGAAAAAAAAGATTATAATAATTATGCATGCATCTGTAATTTTCCATTTTAAACTGAGAGACATGGAATATTTTTAAAAATGTATTTTTCGCACTGTTGGACAAGATAAAAGGGTGATTTAAAAATGGTGAAAAATGCAGAAGAGGGGGTTACCAGTCTTGACATCTAAAAATACACTTTCCCTTAAAGGGGTCATGACATGCCTTTTTTTTTATTATTATTTTAATAAGCTCCTTGAGGTTCACTTATGATAAAATTATAAACTTATGATAAACAATTTTTGGTAATTTATTTGTAAAACTTAAATAATTTTCCACCCTCATTTTGAGCGTCTGTCAGAAACGCTCTGTTTTGGTGCTGCTCCTCTAAGACTTGACAATAAATGGCCACTGTTATGATTGGCTCTCTGCTCTTGACTGACCTGCTCTCTCATTGCCATCTCACTGCTCACCATTACTGGGCAGGGCTACTGAAGTGATAAGGTAAAGCAGGCATTGACATGTTGTTGTGGAGGCGGTCAGATACAAATGTCCTCCTCCACATTGTAGTGAGCACGACTCGTTTTAGCAGCTTGGTTTCAACAAATGCTGTTTTTGCAGTGAGGAGGAAATTTTAGTTCTGAAACTTAACAGTATGTTTTCATAGTACAATGACCTTGTATGTGTCAATATATAAAGGAAAATGTTATTCCTTGTATCATAACCCCTTAAAATTCCTATAAATTTGAACCCTAAAATCTTTGATGACAAAACATCAGTGGACAAGCTATGTGTTAACTCCACATATACTCTATTCGTTAACTGTATAACTGGGAGATCAATATCAATTATGTGTGACCGTTTAACAGACCACTTCTGGCTTTTTGAGGATAGGTATAAAAATGTAAGCAGTACTGGAGATGGTGACACATTCGGCTTGCTGTGAGTTTGTGGATGCTCAGGTTTTGTGTCGTTTCTCGCTGAAACGGTGTATGGTAACACAGCCATGGTAGGAGACGGGGCGGGGCATGGCAGCCAAACCCGTGATGATGCCAGAGGCGGGGTCGTAGCACATGATGTTGTCAGAAGCATCACCGTTTTCTCCCCGCCCACCCAGAATGTAGATCTTTCCATTACAAACGGACATGCCACAGCTCTCCTAAATATACATTCACAATATTACAGAATGCCTTTATATTTGTGTAAAGGATGAAATCAAAAGAACTTTAAAAAGGAATGTTCCGGGTCCAGTATAAGTTAAGCTCAATCGACAGCATTTGTGCCATAAATTTGATTACCTAAAATTGAGGTTACACTGAGGCACTTAAAATTATTTAAACCGAAATGTGAAGCTTATGATTTTACATAAGCACTTGATTTAATTCTTTTGTTAATACTTGTGCATTATTGGAGCTGTAAAGTTGTTTAAATTGTAATTATTTCAGTCATTTTAGGGTTTGTTGACATTAAATAATGTTACTACATCACTAAAATAATGTTTACACGCATATTATGTATTTTTGCTATACTTCTGAAACGGTGAGTATTTTAACTTTCACAAATTGGCCCTCATTCACTTCCATTGTAAGTGAATAACTGTAACCTCAATTTTTGCATCTTTTAAAGAAAAGGAGGAATGAGTTAATTTATTTTTGTTGTAATCAACATTATGCCACCAACACTACAGTTTGAGCTTAAGTTGTGTTTAACTGGAACATTCCTTTAATTAAGGAAGAGTTAAGTTTTTTGGATACCTGTCTGCTGAAGGTATTGACCACATGTATCCAGAGGTTCTCTAAAGGATCATAGCAGTAGATGGACTTGGTCAGGCCGCCACATACGTAGATGAGTTTATTGAGAGAGACAGCAGAAATGTTGGGTTTGGTGAAGGGAACACATGCCCTCAGCTGCCAGCTGTCAGTCTCTGGGTCATAAGACTGGACCTGTGACACATTTATGTGGAAAGACGACACACAATCTCCATTTAGAAAGGTTTAAACTTTAAATTCTACAACCTAACAGACCATTTACTTTTGGTATATAGGCTCCTACTTAACAGTGTGTAGATTTGAGATGGGATTGTGGAATAATTTTAGCCATTTTCCCCCAAATAAGTTTTTTTTAAATGGAACATATAATGGAAAACAGGATTTTCTCTTTTTACTGTATACATAAAAAAAGTTTGATGTTCTAAGAAGACATGCTCTAACATTCCCAACACAATGTTGACTAGTCTATTGTTGAATAGCCATCACAATTACAATCACAATTGTGTGCTGAAGCGGGCTTTGCCCAGGGTGCCATAAAGCTAGAACCGCTACTGGCTCTCGTGAGTATACTGCTGCTTATCAGAAGCAATGGATTATAGTTAAAAAGTACTTAAATATAGATCTTTTGCATATCAAAAGTGATTACATCGCTTTAGAAGACATTAAATTAACCGCTGGAGTATTGATGATGTTTATCCTGACTATTTGTGATTTTTGGAGCTCAAAAAGTCAAATCACCATCCACTTGCATTTTAAGGACCTACTGAGCGGAGATATCTTTCTATTTTTCTTCAAATGTGTTCTGATGAAGACAGGCATACTGACAGAGTGTAAAGACATCTTGTTGGACAGATACCAATTAGAAACTCTCAGATGACAGATACACCACTTACATAAGTGGAAAAACATTCTGAAAATGCAACATTCTGTGGCAAAGAGCTTGTATTAAACACTTCCTATTCTTCCACACGGCATTCTCTATCGCTCTTTCTTTCTGTTCCAGATGGCGAGTAAAGAATGCAGTAATCTGAGAAGTGGAAATTCAAAGAGTGCAATCTGTGTTAAATGTTATCTGAGACAGCAGCACTGTCTAAGAGGACAATAAGCTCACCACACTGGCCCAACTGTCAACCAGGTACAGACCACCTACACAAACACACACACATTCACTCCCCATCTGCCGTTAACAGTCCTTCTGTACAAAGAGATGCCCATATTGGAAAGATAGAAGGGTACTCGAGACAAATGTTATAGGGACTTCAGCTCTGATCATGTCTGATCATGTCTCCAATTTTGTGGGAAACAGAGAAGATCAGATCTCATCTTGATCTAAAAATGCAACCCCATTAGTGAATGAACTGAAAAGCTTTTCAGGGGTGTTCAACGGTCAACAGTAAATGGTCACTCATGCACGCCACACAAAAAGTATGTTCTGGTTGAATAATATATACGAAAATGATTACTAGGACCTGGATACTAGAGAATTCTTTGGAAATATATTTTTTGAAGACATACCGCAAAGATGGAATGCCAAACGAGACTGATTCCAAAAGAGACAGCATGTTGCTAAACTAACAACTGAAATCAGTACAAACAATTATTGGGTAAAATGGTAAATGTTTAATTAGAGCAGGGGTGTCAAACTCAATTTCAGGCCAGGCCACTTCAGCATTATATATGCCCTCAAAGGGCCGGTTGAAAATCTTATTTGGTAGCAACCATGCAATATCCAATATTGCAAATTGCATATTTTGTGCATTTAAATGCACATTTGTCAATAAAGCACTGAATTGGAGGTTGGGATGTATATGTAAATTATTATATTTACAGTAACATTAGTGAGAAAATTAATGCCAAATCTGTATAGGGCTAAATTCTAATATTTTGACAGAGCAACTAATATGGGTCTCCTCTATAGATGTCTTTCATCAGGCTCCTAATTATTAAAATACAGTCATCTCTTAGAATTTATGAAAGCAAGCAAACCAGTTACATTTTCCATCAACCATACAGCATTATTATAGAGTCCAGAAATTACACAGAAGGAAACTGATAGCTTGGTTCATAATAATTATGAAAATTATGGGAGAACAGTTAAGAAGAACAGTAATCAAAATACATTTAGAAACTATTAGGCAAAATACCATAATTAATACAGTTAGTGTTTTTAACAGTGAATCCGTGGTAAAAGTTTGTAAGGTATATGATGTGTATGTGGAGTAAAAATTCTTCTGATTCATGTGTGCCCTGTCATTGTTGTTTATAATGACTGGGCTGATTAACATGGTGTAAAGCGGTTAATGGGCAAGGAGGCGGCGAGAACCGGCTTGACAATATAAATAATAGTTTAATGAAGAAATAAACGAATAACACACAAACATAAACACAGAGCAGCTGCATGTCATTCTCTCTCTCGAACTGTCGTCACCGGGCACCTTTATCCCTCGCGCGCACCCGGCCCACCACCTTATTCCGTGTGGCCCGCGGGCCTTGAGTTTGACATGTGAATTAGAGGGAACTTCTTATTGGTACTTCTCAGCACTGAGCATAATAAACAAAAACATTAAGTATATTTACCATCGTGCGACCACGTGTTCTCGTGCTCATACATTATGGTTTGTCTTCGCTATACAATATGCATTATTTAATTTAATTTAAACCAACTGATCTCAGTTCAGGACACTCTGGGCTGTCATTAAAGGGTTAAACTTTTGACGCACCGAGTCATGTTACAAAACAACATGTGCCGATCACAGCAAAGTTTGTCTTTGGGAGAACGCCAACAAAACTACATCTGGTAAGAAATCTCAGTAAGCTTCTCCATTAAAATCTGTTTGAGTCAAAAGGTCTCTAGTCTCATCCGATATGCCATTTTGAAAATGTCATCGATTTATCGTGAAATGGCACGAAGTTAAACACAATGATTGCAGACTAGAGGGCTATTTTTCCCTAAGAAATCTTATATTCACTGCGCATTATCATACTGAGAATCAATGGGTGAATTCAAAACATGGAAAATGTTGCTTTCAGAGGCTGTATACAGAGTTAGGATAAAACTAAGGTGCATTTCAAACATTTCTGATGCCAGTGCAGACAGCCAGCAAACTGGAGGTTAAGTCATTCACTAAATAGGGAGCAAGGGAGCAGCTTATAGCTTTTCTATGCAGCTAAATGCATAAACTCCAAACTTCCGGTCAAAAGTTCAGTTTCAAGCTGCAGATGAAGTTTGCACCACTCAACATGGTCAGAATTTTCTATAGCTTTCTATATTGTTTTTTCCCCCCAAAATATTAGGAAAACTATTTGCTTGTCAAAAATCTTTTTATTAGGGGCTAGATACAAAGACAAATGGAAAATGCACACAGCAGTTGCCCTCAGGTTATACTCAATTCCCTTGACTCTTTCTGCCATATTGAATGAAAATTGTCACTGAACTGGTTAAATATTTTTTAAGGCATAATCTACAATAAAAACATTTCCATCAAATCACACAATGATGACTATAAGACATAATAGACATTACAGCTTAATTTTCTGTCATAGCATCTTTTCTGTAAAGCTGCTTTGAATCTATGTGTCTTGTGAAAAGTGCTATACAAATAAAAATGACTTAACCTGATTTGTCGCAATGTATTTTTAAGGATTGTTTTATCTGCAAAGGATCCATGAAACACTGGCTTACATTTTGGCCAAAGAAATGTATCTTTAAGATTGAGAGGGGGACAAATTATTAATAATTAAAAATGGGGGGGCTCAGCTCAGCAAGTAAAGACACTGACTACCACCCCTGGAGTTCGAGAGTTCGAACAGGGGTGCTGAGTGACTCCAGCCAGGTCTCCTAAGCAACCAAATTGGCCCGGTTGCTAGGGAGGGTAGAGTCACATGGGGTAACTTCCTCATGGTCACTATAATGTGGTTTGCTCTCAGCGGAGCGAATGGTGAGTTGTGCGTGGATGGCGTGGTGGATGGCGTGAAGCCTCCATATATCTCTGCGGTAATGCGCTCAACAAGCCACGTGATAAGATGCACGGGTTGACTGTTTCAGACGCGGAGGCAACTGAGATTCGTCCTCCACCACCTGGATCAAGGCGAGTCACTACGACACCACAAGGACCTAGAGTACATTGCGAATTGGGCATTACAAATTGGGAAGAAAAAGGGGAGAAAATATATATATTTTTTATAAATCAATAAATCAAATTTTTATAATGTAGGGATCAAGCATCATTTTACTCTTATTTTATTTTTTCTGTGGTGGTTATGGCCCTGTTAAGGCAGAATAATATTGCTGACTACGATTTATTTCAACCTTCACATGCAGAACATGCCTATTATGCCTTCAAATGATGTATAGGCGGCGCACTAAGGTTTGGAACAGAGCCCATATGACAGTTTGGAAAAATTCTCTCCTGCTCTGGTTATGCTTGGTTTGCTTCATAAAGGCATTGTCTCAAACAGAAAATTCATGACAGTCCAATTAGGTGTGACAGATCTTTTCAACCTGGCATTAGCTTATCGTTATGGCAAATAAAAGGGAAAGAAAAGGCGTGGGTACATTTGCCCTTCCAGAAACAAACAAAAAGTAGCGAAAAAGCAGTTTTCATTTGACACAGTCATCGACTACACACCCTTTTTTTTTTTTTTAAACATACACCAAGACATGATGTTTTTCCCCATGTACACACCCAGATCCAAACTAAAGACTAAAGACATAAGTGGCATTTTCAACAGTATTTCTATGTATAGAACAAACACTAAGAGTGCTTTTTGTTTTGCGGATGAGCTTTGCGTGATTTTGTTTTGTCTGATATTCTAAAAGCAGCTTCATTCTCTCTTTTAACTCTAGTCTCCATGACAATGGAATAAATTTTTTGCATCATCATAGATAGATGTGTAATGGTATGAAATATTCACGGTATGATAACCTTCACAAAACTGAGTTCTTGTTGAGCTATGATGGTTATTAAATTCCACCATATTTCATATATTCCACATTTATTTTATCAAGTTTATTTGATGATGTGTGAATATAGTGGATTCGCTCTTAAATTAACAGAAACTTTTATTTCTTTACTTGTATTGTAAAAAAAAAAAAAGCTAAAGTAATACCGTGAATGATAATGTTAAGTGAACGGTTTGATAACAGTCTCTTTTTAAAACCACTACATCCCTAATCTTAGATATTTTATCCATTCATACAGATGTTTGTGTTTATTTAGCACAGTGTAGTGGAATATATCGCCCACCTTATTGGAGCAACTGATTTCATTGGGCTCTCCACCAATGACAAAGAGTTTTCCATCACAGCTGGTCACCGCCGGGGAGCAGACGGCTACTTTCATAGGGGTCACCTCTGTCCATCGGTTGGAGAAGGAGTCGTACACTTCCACGTTACTGAGACAGCACTGGCCATCATAACCTCCAACTGCATACGCCTGCAGGATACACAGAAATGTTTACCTACCTTTCTAAATGAAAACATCCCATAGACATCTATTGTCTTTATATAAATACGTAGTGTAATGCAATGTCAAATGGACTTAATGTTTCTTTAAAAGGTTAGAGTTCTCCAAGTTCAGAGAGATTGATATGTTCTCTGATTGGCACCTGGTAAAAAGGGGTGTGATTATTTGGGGGGATACTGGGGAAGTTTCACTTGCTTGTCCTTTATTTCGGAGGCCTAAAGATGCAAGGACTGCATTTTGTTGGCGTGGTTTACGGCCTTAACAGTAACTCATATAGTCGGTTCTTTATTCATGTTGGAAACGAGGAAATAATAAACGATCTTGAGTAATCCCAAAAACGTCTGGTATTTCAGAAGAGTGAGAACACTACAGTATATTGTCTATATAAAAAAGTATTTTATATAAACTTACATTCTTTTATATTATCTAATTTTTAAGCGTTACAGATAACCTATATATACCCGCATCTCAGAATAGCAGAATAGTAGACTTTGTCAGTTCAAACCACTCTGGCCATTCTCTGTTGACCTCTCTCAACAAGGCATTTTCATCCACAGAACTGCCACTCACTGGATGTTTTTTGTTTTTGGCACCATTCAGAATAAATTACACCAATTCTGTCTGGAGGAATGGGCCACAATTCCAGCAACCTATTGTGAGAAGCTTGTGGAAGGCTACACAAAATATTTGACCCAAGTTAAACAATTTAAAGACAATGCTATAAAATACTAACAAAGTGTATGTAAACTTCTGACCCACTGGGAATGTGATGAATAAAATAAAAGCTGAAATAAATCATTCTCTATACTATTATTCTGAATATCATATTCCTAAAATAAAGTGGAGTGGTGTTGGCGTAGTGGGCTAAAGCGCATAAATGTTAATCAGAAAGGTCGCTGGTTCGATCCCCACAGCCACCACAATTGTGTCCTTGAGCAAGACACTTAACTCCAAGTTGCTCCGAGGGGATTGTCCCTGTAATAAAATGCACTGTAAGTCGCTTTGGATAAAAGCATCTGCCAAATGCATAAATGTAAATGTAAAGTAGTGATCATAATAACTGACCCAAGACAGGGAATGTTTTATATGATTAAATGTCAGGAATTGTGAATTTAATTGTGATATTTACATATATTTGGCTTTGGTGTATGTAAATTTCTGACTTCAACTGCACACACATGTTTTTTTTAAGGATGTGCAGGTTGAGGTTTTTAATAGTTTTTTTGTTGGGACACATAAATAGAGAATGTTTATTTTGATGGAATTTCCTCAAACACTCAAAATAGCAGCAAATAAAGTGCACAATGTGCTATGAGCCTAAATAGCAAAATACGTAGATCTTCAATTAATAAAATCTCACATTAAACTTGAACAAAAATAATCAAATTGCCATTGCATGTAATATATGCGCTCTGACCGGACGGGCCGACATTTCCGCGAGGCAGTGAACACAAGTATTGTCATGTGCTGTGGTTAAATAGCCTCTTCTGGGTGCTTTGATTTTTAAATGGTTTAAAATCAAATGACATTGAACTTGTTTAACTATTGTGCATAAATGTACACATTAGAGAAAAAGGAAAAACAAAGTCTTAACAGTCTATAAGTGCTGAAACTTTCCTTGGTGAAAAACAACCTGGAATCAGGTTTAACAGACACACATGAAGTCCTCTTTGCAACCTGAACTTTTTCAGAAAGCAGCACAGCGTAACAAATGAAAACGCAGGTGTTTCATGACATGTTTATTAAAATTAAAAAATATATAAATATTTTTAACTTTACTTGGTGATCCTGCATGAGAGGCTGAAAGAGAGAACAGTGAGATTTAACGCAACAGTCAAAGACTGTTAACAGTACATAGAAATACAGCACAGATGCACAACAAAGCATGTTTGAACAGCCTATACTTGGAAAAACTGATCCAAACTTGAAAGATTGTCAGAACTCGTCGAGTTCAGGTCAGGTTGAAGACCTCTATTGCATGTGTAGAATAACCAAATAGTGGCACGTCGAGCAGTACACCAAATATCAACTAATGTGTGCACATCTGTAATATATAAAACAGAAATTGAGGATGTCCCCAAAGGAAGCTTTAGTCAGATTTTTCTCACTTCTAGGAACAATTCAGGTGATAAACCCAGCAAGAACTTTTTTTCATTTTCATTTCTTTTTGCATTTCAAACCAGTTATACTTGAGTGCTTGGTTAAAAAATGAAATCTTTGAATACAGTTTACGTTATTGAGTGTTAAGACATTAAACATGCAAGTCAAAATTCATCAGCATAATTGGCAGATTACTCAAAAGACCAACATAATCAACCGTGACAGCACTGTTGATTCATCATAGAGATCTAAAATTATCACATTACCTCAGCTCATAGTTGCTGTTGCAAGATAATGTGAGGCATCCACTCTACAGACACAACCCATTATCCTCAAACTGACACAACAGAGGAAATATGGAGGGGGCGAGAGGGCCACAGTAACAACACTGACCCACATTAAAGCTGTTCAACAGGAAGCATTATCCAATAGAGAACAGACAGAAGCAGAAATCACACTTGCCTAATGCCTAAGATCATGTGTTATATAAACAAACACTGAGAGATGACATTTGACCTCTGGGAGTGAAGATCAAACACGTGTCTCACACTTAGGGGATAACAGTAAACCCTGTTCTCACAGCTAAACACATAATTCACTTATAAAATATATATATATATATATATATATATATATATATATATATATATATATATATATATATATATAGAACTAAAATTTCAGTATGTTCCTACAAAGCTGTCGTATGGCCACAGAAGACTTGGAATATTGTACACCGTCAGATTTCTAAGTGGATTTTGAAAGCAACTTCCAAACAAAATTGTAAGTGAGTAAAATATGTATGGTCTTCCATGGATCAGTTAAGGGGATTGTTCAATCAAAATGTATAATTCTGTCAGGACTTCCGGTTGAGCATGTAAGCGTGAGGCACGCAGTTGAGTAGGCTCCCGACGATATCAATAAAATTTCCTAAAAAAACCTATATTTTCCCACTCTAAACGCACTAGTTTCAACTTGTAAGACTTTTTTTTTTACTTTATCAATTATGGATGGCGGCCAAAAGTCGACGCAACGAGACTAAAGCTACTTCCGCTACACCTACGGTCTGTCCTGCCGCCTCGGATGGTAATGGCTCCGCGGCTGGGCCTGCCAATCTACCCGCTGACCTGGAAAATCTCTGCACGGTTCTGTTGTCAGAGCTGACAGCAGCTATCACCAGTCAGCTAAAATCCGCCATTGATACCGCCCTTGCACCCATCGCCGCCTCCTTAGAGGGGTTTACGGCAAAGTTTGAAGCCCAAGACCGCCGCATAGTTGAACTGGAACAGCAACTCAATGAGTATAGCGACAGCATCGTAACTCTAGAGAGGGCAGTTAAGGACCTGGCTACATCCAATAAGCAACTGATCGATAAGATGGAGGACCTCGAATCACGTTCCCGCCGCTGCAATCTGCGTGTTATCGGCATTCCAGAGGGTGCCGAAGGACAGGACCCTGTTGCGTTCATGTCTAGTTTTTTCTCGGATGTGTTAGGACCTGATGTCTTCTCATCCCCACCAGTCTTGGACAGAGCTCATCGAATCGGCCCTAAACCATTGGATAACCAGGCCAACGGCAAACCACGGGTTTTTATAGTCTGCTTCCACTATTACAGCGATAAGGAACGTGCCAGTCGCTGGGGGGCTGTTAATCGGCGACAACTCTTCCACCGGGAGAGGAAAATCTACATCTTTCCGGACTATAACGCCAGCACTGCAAAGAAGAGGGCTGCCTTCTCCAATATGAGACGCTGTCTACGCGATAAGGATGTGCAGTTCTCCCTTCGTTTTCCAGCCCAGCTCCGCATTGACTATGATGGAGAGAAGCTACAATTTAACTGTCCAAATAAAGCACAGAGATGGTTTGACGACCATTTCCAATAGGAATGAGTGTTATCTGCTTTTGGGTGAGATGACACAGGTGTGTATTCGGCCTATGGAACAGTTTTTTGTATTCCTGCTTCAGACTTGCTTTAACAGGCTTTAGCATAAAGTTTGCGACCTAGTTTTTTGGCTGGCTAGCTAGCAAAGTGCAACTGATTAGTTTTGCACACCCGCCCTGTTGAGGCAAATGTTTTCATCAATAGGCCACTGGCTTACTTAAATATTTTATATATTTTTTTTTTGTGTGTGTTAATATGTTGTTTAGGTTCACTTGATAGGGCAATATGGCTCGTTTAAAGCTGATTTAATGTTACATGCTCTGAGGTTTTTTTTGTTTGTTTGTTGCTTATTGATGGGAGAAATGCTAATGTTACCAGTAGCCAGCTCTAGACTGTAGACCAATGTAATCTTGTCTGATTACAGTGCACAGTCTGCCTTTTATGTTCTGATGATTACAAACAACTGTTTTTGAAGTTGTGTTCTTATTTATTGCAATTTTTAGGCGTGTCTTTACAATAATTACTTACAATGTTTATGTGAGTTTTTACAATAACTATTGTTTTCACCGGGTATTTTTTCTTGTTTTCTATGTTGAGGAGCCTCTTTGACTACGAGAGGTAATCTGTTTGACTTGTTTAGATGCAACGGATGTCGAGATGTGGTAATAGCCTGCAGTTTCCCTTATTTGGGAAGGGAAATTGAAGGTTTGACGAGGGAGGGAAGGGAAGGGAAGGGGGGGGGTATGGGACAAGGTCTTGTCTGTCTTTTTTCATGTATCTGTTTTTTATTTTTTTTTTTTTATTTTATCCTTTTCTTTTATTTACTTATCTTTACTTTATGTATTTACCTGATGTGGTTGGCTTGCCCCTACAGTCAGTTAATTCGGTTTGTACACTGTCATAATGGTTTTAATGTTATCAAGTATCTTTTTTCACTTTTCCATGCAACCTAATCTAAGCCATGGTTGATAGGTGCAGAAATGGTTCCTCCCTGAGATTTCTGAGTTGGAATGTAAAGGGGGGGAATAGTCCTGTGAAGAGATCCAGAGGCTTTTCTTCAGGAGACCCATCTACGCATTAAAGATCAACTTAGACTTAAACCCCGATGGGCTGGTCAGTATTTTCATTCTAATTTAGATTCCAGAGCTAGAGGAGTAGCTATATTAATACATAAAAACATACACTTTTCCTTAGATAAGGTTCTTTCTGATAGGGCTGGAAGATATCTGATTGTTGTGGGCTTGCTTGACTACACGCCTATTATTTTGGTAAACGTTTATGCCCCTAATTTTGATAATGTAGAATTTACGAATAATCTATTGATGCAGATCCCAGCCTTAAATGCGCATTTATTGTTATTTGGCGGTGATTTAAATTGTGTCATGGACCCTGCAATGGACCGGTCTAGGTCATGTACTAATGTTCCCTCTGCCATGTCAAAATATTTTTCTGACTTTATGGCCCAACATGGATGTGTTGATCCCTGGAGATTTCATAACCCTCAATCCAGAGAATATTAATTTTTTTCCTTTTGTAAGCCTTTTGTGACTTCATCTCTATATCTATTGACGATTTCCTTATTATAAATAAAACAGAGGGTATTTCTTACTCTTTATTATGGGAGACACTCAAAGCGTATCTCAGAGGGCAGATTATTTCTTACTCATCGCATCAAACAAAAATTAGGAAAGCTAGACAGGTGGATCTCTCCAATGCTATTCTCAGCCTTGACCGCCAATATGCTCTGACTCCGTCTCCTGAACTCTATAAACAACGCCTTGACCTTCAAGCAGAGTTTGATCTTCTATCCACAGGCACAGCTGAGCGGCTGTTACTACGTTCTCGAGGCACGTATTATGAGTATGGTGACAAAGCCAGTCGCCTTTTGGCCCATCAGCTAAAACGTCATGCAGCTGGGCGATCTATATCTCAAATTGAATGCCCTTCTGGAACTCTTACAATTGACCCTATGGAGATCAACTCTGTTTTTAAAACGTATTACTCCTCACTTTACACATCAGAGTCCCCAGATAATTCAGATGTGATGGTAGAATTTCTGGATAACTTGGAGATACCCACAATTGATACCACGCTGACTGAGCAAATTGATGCCCCGGTAACATTAGAGGAGATCATATGTTCTATCAAGTCCTTACAGTCAGGGAAAGCCCCTGGCCCTGATGGCTTTCCCCCTGAATTTTACAAAAAATTCCATGACAAACTGGCCCCACTGCTATTGTCTGTTTTTGAGGAGTCACTAAAGTTGGGCTCTCTTCCCCCCCACAATGAGACAAGCCTCAATATCCCTTCTCCTAAAAGAGGGGAAAGACCCCACTACATGTGGTTCATACAGGCCCCTTAGCCTTCTCAATGCTGATGTTAAGGTGTTGGCAAAGTTACTGTCATCTCGCATAGAGCGTGTTCTGCCCAGCATAATATCGGAAGAACAGACTGGTTTCATTAAAGGTCGTCATTCATTTTTCAATATTCAAACCCTATTTAATATAATTTATTCCAAAGATATAAATAATCGCCCTGAGTTAGTAATTTCATTGGATGCCGAGAAGGCTTTTGATAGAGTTGAATGGAAGTATCTTTTTGCCACATTGAGTAAGTTTGGCTTTGGTGATGCATTCATATCTTAGATACGCCGCTTGTATACATCGCCTCTAGCCTCTATCAACACTAATAATTTCAATTCTGATCATATTACCCTGTCTCGTGGAACTCGCCAGGGTTGTCCACTTTCCCCTCTGCTTTTTGCTATAGCTATTGAACCTCTCTCAATTGCGCTCAGAACCTCACCCTCATTTTTATGGATAACCCGCAGAGGGTCAGAACACAGACTTGCCTTATACGCCGATGACTTGCTTCTGTTTGTAACTGACCCTGTCTCCCACATACCTAATATTTTGTCTCTATTGGAAACTTTTGGCTCTTTTTCTGGGTACAAGCTCAACCTGCAAAAAAGTATATGTATGCCTTTAAATGCAACAGCGCTTCCACTTCAACAGTCTGATTTGCCATTCCAATTGAATCATCTTGGTTTCAAATATTTAGGAGTTAATGTTACTCGCTCACTATCTTCCCTGTTAGATGCTAACTTCACTCCTCTCCTTTCCTATATGAAGACTACTTTTCAGAAATGGCTTAACACTCCCATGTCTATGCTTGGGAGAGTTAATGCTGTTAAAATGAACATACTGCCAAAATTTCTTTACCTATTTCAATCCATTCCCCTATTTTTACCCAAATCGTATTTTAAATCTATAGATCAGGCTCTCATCTCTTTTATATGGGGAGGGAGGACTCCCAGAGTTAGGAAATCCCTACTGCAGCAATGCACGCTCAGCGGAGGGCTATCTCTGCCTAATTTTATGTATTATTACTGGGCAGCCAACATCCAGAAGTGCTGGTTTTGGCTGGATGCTCCACAGACATTGTGGTGTCAACTTGAGGCTGGGTCATGTGTGTCATCTTCCTTACCTGCTCTCTTGTTCTCTTCCATCCCCTTATCTCCTTCTCGCTACACAGACAACCCAGTTGTCTGTACCTCTCTTAAAATATGGTATCAATTCAGACGTCACTTTCAGTCATGTTCTGCCTCTACTCTAATGCCCATCTGCAGCAATCATCTCTTTCCTCCTCAGTTAGATCCCGTTTTTCGTCTCTGGGAGAGAAATGGCATAGTGAGCTTCAGTGACCTATACATTGGCAATGTTTTTGCCAACTTCTCAGATTTATCCACCTTTCACAACTTACCCCCTACTCACTTATTCAGATATTTCCAGGCTAGGCACTGTGTCTCCAACACCTTTCCCGACTTTCCCTCCCCACCACCAAGGCAACCATGGGAAGAGTTATTTCTTCATGAACCTCATCAAAAATCTCTCATTTCAAAAATATATCAAACTATTTTGTCTTTTGACAAGCAGACTAGCTCTAAAGCCTCTGCTGCATGGGAGACTGAACTGGGAGTTGATTTTGGGGATGATCTTTGGGAGAGAGCCATCAAAAGAATACGTACCTCTTCAACGTGCTCGCCTAGGTCTTATCCAGTTTAAAGTGGTACAGAGATTGCATTTTTCACAATCAAGATTATCAGAAATTTACCCAGATGTTGTTGGCGCTTGTGTCAAGTGTGGATCAACTCCCTGCCATCTTAGCCATATGTTTTCCCTATGTCCCAAACTTGAACATTTTTGGAATTCTATCTTCAATATCCTTTCAGACGTCCTTCACGTCCACTTAGACCCAAGCCCCCTTACTAGCTATTTTTGGTGTTACACCAGTTCCTCAGCTCCTTAATGGAGAACAGGCAGATGTGGTTACCTTTGCTGCTCTGCTGGCAAGGCGTAGGATCCTATTCTCTTGGAAATCCTCACAGTCCCCTTTTGTGTCCCTGTGGCTGAAGGACCTTATTTTCTTTTTAAAATTAGAGAAGGTGAAATTCACTCTCAGAGGGAACACTGATAACTTTTTTAAACGCTGGAACTCTTTTATTACCTATTTCAATGAGCTACAAACACTTCCTTGATTAGGGTGCGCATTCACTCACAACCACTTTTTCCTCCATTGTTTTTATTTTATTTATTTTTTTACATTTTTATTTATTTATTTTATACTTTCACTTAATTTGGATTCTCAGTAAAGGTTTGTTTGTGCGTTTATGTATATGTGTGACATGTAAGACCTACCCTGGGGGGTGGGTGATATGGGATTGGGGATGTTAGGGGCTCGGGTAAATGAAAGCTCTATTTTATCCTCATTTATGTTGTATTATTATTGTACAATGTTTGTAACTTTTTTCATGACTATATAATAATAAAAAAACCTTGAACAAAAAAAAAAAAAAAAAAAAAAATGTGTAATTCTGTCATTATCTACTCCCCCCTATGGCACTGTGGCGAGCAAGGCGGGCCGAGCGGCGTCTGGGTGGAGCGAGGCCGGGAAAATAAGTGGTGAATTAGGTCCACCTGTGTGCCACACCAGTCTCGTGTTCCAGTGTGGGTGTCTGTGTGTGCGTGTCTGTGTGTCAGTGGGGTGTATGCTGAAAAGCAAACCTTTTGTGCACTGCTGAAAAGGGATGTCTTATTGTGTGCGGCTGAAATGTGCAACAATAAATGTCTGCATGTTTTGTCAAGCCGGCCCCAGCTTCCTCCGTTCCCGAATTGTTAAACTGGTGCCGAAACTAGGGTAGGAGGAAGGATGCACTGTCAAGGAGTCCTCACTGCTGACTGAGGATTGTGATGCCAAGAGAGTGCTCCATCCAGTGGCGCTTGAACTCTGCGTCAACTGGCAACTGAAAGGAACAGCTGAGGGGGCCAGTGCCATCACCCGGCATTGAAGACGGAAGCAGTACAGCAAGCTGAGGGCCAGTCGATGGCATGTCTCTCTCTCTCTGCTTTCTCCTCGCTCTCCATTCTCCCCCTATCCTCTCCCTCCTCCTGTTCCCACTCCCAGGCACATGTGTGTCAGACCCAGAGACCATCCTGACACATCAATGCTCCCTCCCTAGAAATGGGGGTGGGGGAGTACATCACAGGCCGGAGAATAGGAGAGTTTGGCGATAGGGGTATGTGGTGTGCAGGGTGGGGCCGAGCGGCTTCTGGGCAGAGTGAGGCCAGGAAGATAAGCGGTGAATGAGGTCCACATGTGTGCTACACCGGTCTTGCGTTCCAGTTAAGGGCGGCGGGAGTATTTAAGGAGAGGAGACCGTGACAGACGTTTGAATTGTTACAGGCACTTTAACTTGTTTGATCCCCCCCCAATTTTTTTTTTTCCTCTGGTCATGTCTCATCTCGCTCAGGCCATCAAATGAGCCAGGACTGCCACTGGTGCCCTCTCAAAAAGTATAGGTTAAGGAAGAAATCCATAAGGTTGGAACAACATAATGGTGAGGAAATTACAATTTTCTTTTTCTGCACATTTGACCCCTTGAAATGACCCACAGACCCAATCAGATAACATACAGATTCTTTGAAATCTAAAGTTAGATGTTTTTATCATGAAATCTTTGATCATATTTTTAGCAAAACACGACAGAAGCTTATCTGGAAACTTTGAGGACCTTTCTTCAGAAAGTAAACACTGACCTACAAGGGGCCAAACATAATGATCTGGTGTGCAAACAAGATATCAATATTTGAAAATCAATGTGTTACAATAAACAAAAGTAGAACCAAAATAGATGTACCAGAAAAAAAGAAAAGAACTTTAATGGTAAAAGTGGAAAATCCGAAAGAAATCGGAGTGAAATGCATGTAAAATAAATGGAAACTAATTTCATAACTGCTTTCTAAAGAACTGCAAACATCCTGAAAGCCAAAAATAAGTTTGTAAATACCCAAGGAGGATGGGCACTGGGCACTAACACACGCACACACACAAGCACAGGAAAAGAAAGAAGTAACTATTTTCCAAGAACTGTCTCTAAGGACAAGTGTTCGTGTCTAAAAGAAAAAAATCTATTACATCCAATCTGGGAGGATGTTTTACCCCCCTGAATCTGTAATTAAGCACATGTGCTGCATAAACATCTACAAACACCCAGAGAAGCATATTTTTCACAGATAAAATTTGGAAACGCACACACAAGACCCAAAAATGTATTATTGTAATTACAGCATTTCTGGACTGCTAATACTCATATACATGTTAAAAGAGAAAGTAGAGCATGATTGGGCATACTAAACACCAACACACTGCTATGGAGAGGCTAATTTCTGAAAATAATCAGCCAAACGGCAACACCACAAACATTAAACAACACAACTGATTACAACTGTTGCCAAATGGTATCTGAAAATGAATATTCTGCTGAGTTGATTTAAATGTGTTAAACAGAGCTGAGTTGAGTACTACACCCTTACAAGTAAGAACGGTTTTGATTTTGCTAGAGCTAAAGGTTAGGTTTTGTTTCTGTTTATAAGCAATTGAGCATCGCTTTGCTGTTGTCATGACACTCATGACACTCAGCGTGGGTCTTGAACTGAACTACAAAACAAGTTTAAATGGAGTTTGTTACGCACAAAGTGTAATTATTTGCAGAAAACTGTGGAGAGAAGAGTGAAAAGGAGAATAACGAATAGGAGAAAAAGGAAGAGAATGAGGAGTAAAAAGAAGGACAAGTAGTAAGGGAAGGACAAAGAAAAGAATGAGAAGTAAAAGGAGAAGAAAAAGAAAGGAGAAAGAAAAGAAGCAGCAGACAAAGGAGGAGGGTGAGAAGGAAACGGAGGAGAATTAAAATAAAATAAGTGGGATGAGAAAGAGGAATAGGGGGCAAAAGAGGAGGATGAAAAAAGATGGAGAAGAAATAAATGGAGGGCAATGAGAAGTAGAAGAGAATGAGGAAAAAAAAAGGAAGAGGAGAAGCAGAAGGAAGAAGGAAAAGAGGAAGGAAGAGAAAGAAGAACAACGAGAGGAGTGAGGGAAAGGAGAGGAGATGAGATGAGATGAGAAAACAAGGAGAGGAAGGAGGAGTAGAAGTCAAAAAGGACATAGGAGAAGGAGAAATAGGGAGGGGAAGAAATGGAGGAGAAGATGAAGAACGAGAAGTAAAAGTAGCAGGAAAAAGAAAAGGAGGAGGGGGAAGGAAAAGGAGGAGAAGCAGAGGGAAATGTGAAATACAAAAAGAAAAATAAGGAGATAAAGAAAAAGTAGTAGAAGGCAAAACTAGTAATAGTAGTAGAAAAAGAGAACATGGAGGAAGAGAATGATAATAAAATTAGCAGGAAAAAAAGGAGGTGGTGAAGGAGGAAGGGAAAAAGTAGGAGGATGACTAGGAGGAAAAACAGCAGAAGACAGAGGAGAGTGAAAAGGTGAAGCAGGGGGAGGAGGAGAAAGAAGAGCGAGATAGTGAAGGAGGAGAAAAAAGAAGGAGAAGAATGAGAAGCAAGAGGAGAAGAAAAAGGAGGAAGAGAAAGAGGAAAAGATGAGGAGAAAGAAGGCAGAAGAGGAGGAGGAAAAAGAGAAGAATGAGAAAAGAAGAGAAAGAGATTTCAATACAATGTCTCTTACAAGCACTGTTAATAACAAACAAGTGGTACGGGGTATGGGTGAAAGAATTTTGTTGATGACAGCTGTTGAAATTTCTGCTGATTCCTGCAGGAAAAGATTCCATGTGTCCTATGAGACTGCTAAACAATGAATTTGTAAAAAGGATGTTCAAATAGGGCAGTGGTGGCTCAGCGGTTAAGGCTCTGGGTTACTGACCAGAAGGTCAGGGGTTCAAGCCACAACACCACCAAGACACCACTGTTGGGCCCTTGAGCAAGGCCCTTGAACCTATCTGGCTCCAGGGGCGCCGTATCATGGCTGACCCTGCACTCTGACCTTAGCTGGGATATGTGAAAAATAAATAATTTCACCATGTATATGCAGAAATGTATGTATAATGTGTGACAATTGATCAATTTATTTTTATTTATTAAATAAATCTAATTTAACTAAATTTTCAGAAAGAAAAACAGTTACCCATTTCATGTTTGTTATTTTCTCCATACTGTATGATGTCACATTGCAGTAGAGGAAGCGTGCAACTGCTTCAGGAAGTGGGAAGTGACTGAGCTGGAAATGGAAACTCACACACATAGGCACGCCACTTTTAATCAAGAGCCTCTCTCACCTTCCCTAGCAGGACAGTCATCTTGTGTCTCCAACGACCCTTATTGAGAGATGCCACTTTGATCCAGAGGTTGAGTTGTGAGTTATACATCCACACGTAACTGCTGTTGATGCGTCCACCTGTAAATAACAACCACAACAACATTAATATTAATATCAGAAAGAGCAGGCACACAAGCCAAACAAACAATCTAGTAGCAGTGATTTATGTGAGCATGTGATCATGGATCACATTTATCTCATGGTACAAGTTGTATATGATTGTGGCGAAACGACCGACCCGTCCGTCTTGTCATCCTCGCCCCGCCTCTGAGGACCATCCTCAGCCAGGCTCACGATGGGAGTTGGGCAAAAAGAGGCGCATAATTAATAAGCTACATTTGTGCAGCGGGGGAATGAGGCACACCTGATTTGTGTTTAGCCTCATTACTGCTGCCAAATAAACACAGAGCGCCTCTTCTCGGGGACATGGCTTCTATTGTGTGCACACAGTGGCATCCTCGCAGGCCCAGGAGGAGAGCGGGGAGGGTACGGACTCCCTGCGCATTTAGATGCGTCGCCGAGGAGGACAGTACGCGTTGCGGCCGACAGGCTAGAGGCCGGCCCACCTTCCCCTCTCACCTGCCGCAGGCCCAGGAAGACAGGACTCGATTTTATCCATCAGGAGTTAATTGGATTGTGAAAAGAAAGCTGACATTATAGGTAAATATTTTTCTCCTGCCCATAGTGGCCTTGGTTTCATCAACAGAGAAGGAAAGTAATTTTAGAGGTATAGAAAGGTGTTATATTTTGATTTCTTTGAGACAATAGAAAATCATTAATCTTGTGCAATAAGACCAGGGCAATTTATCACATAAGTCGTGCTCATACTACATGAGTCGCTGTACTCCTCACATTACACAACAAGGTTTCTTTTCATCTGTTGTCTGCTTGTTGTAGCAGCGCACATACTACACAGCAGCGGCCAAGATGCATCCCTGGCCAACACAAGGCTTTTGCAGAACTAAATGTTTATGATTAGCATGCTGTCCAGCAGTTGTTTGTGTACTAATTATGTCTGAATAACAAAAGAAGAGATGAATAATTAAAATATGGCAGAAACATTGATTGGGGCGACGTGGGCAGGATGTCTGAGTTGGAGGTAAATAAAACATCAAGTGGAGTGCCCAGACCATATATTTATTTGTAAAAAAATTGCTTGTAAGTATATTACAATAAAACACAATTATGATCAAACTGTGGCTTTCCATTCCTGTACAAATATGCAGAAGATGTGGTTGGCTGGAGCAGTTCACTCACACTTCAAGTTTATATGGGGATGATATCAAACATGCTTGAAAATATTGCAGCATCTGTGACAGCTCAAGACTGGCTCAGATCACATTGCTGAAATGCTTATACTTCAGGAACGTTGCCGACTGTACTAGCAGACACACCGATTTGGCTTTGATCTGGGGTTTTGTTAGAAAATGTATAGAGAGGGCATGCCTTATCTGGGTCAGATAATTTCTATTTCCTGTGGTCTTTAAACTTAGCAAACCATTCAACAGCTTATTAGATCACAGTTGCAAACAACACCATGTCTGTAATTACACAAACTACAGTGCTTCAGGCATCACAGCTGTGTCTGTTGAACAGAAATGCTCCCTCTGATCTGAACGTCCTTCCTTGTTGATGGCTATGTTTACCTACACCTGCAGATGCTGCTATATTCTTTGCTGTTTCACATATCAGCCAACTGGCCAGTTATCACCTTAGCGGCAGCTTCAAGATAAGCTCTGATTACCCCTCATGTTCTCCTACATAGATATGCACGGCAAACACCCGGCATGAGCCCGCTTCACTTTAATTCTGTTTTCAGACATTGATAATAATGGTCCCAGAACCATTCAAATAGCACATGAGGCCATTACTTTCTCATAGAGTGCCATTCTGCAGAATGTAAAACATTAAGACCCAAAACGGTCTATGCAAGCACACTAAATGCAAACACTTCTAGCTATGCAAGCTTGAAGCATTCCAAAATGTTTCAAACGCCAATTTATAGCACAATACAAGTCCATATTGCATTCTCAGATTTGCCGCGAGTACTTTAAAGGTACAGACTGATCTCACTGTGAATTCACCAACAGTAGGTCGAAAGACTGAAATCGGTCTGTGCACACCAAAGTTTGAGCCACTGCCCCTAATTGCCTAAGCTGGAAGTGTTATTGAATTTATGGGCATGTGTGAGCTCCAGATTTTGGGTAAAATGTCCATAAAGTGGCACCAAAAGTGAGATTATTAGTTGTAAATGATGTAATACAGTCAGGAGGAATGTATATTATTTTGACACTACACCCTAACCCAAACCCTAAACATAACCCTAGCCATCAGTGGAGTAAAAGTTAAATCATAGAGGTAAAATGAAACCACGAATCATGCTCATCGATTAGGAGAATGCGATTACTTCCTGGTTTCCATTGGACAAGAGCCCATGTCTCGTGAAGCTGCTCGTGCAACAAGCTTTGGGGGCCTTTGCAATGTGTTTAGTGGGGACATTACACTTATATACACACTAAAAACAAACACATAACAGCAAGTCTGTGCCAACAATCAAGTGCTGGAGAAAGAACCTCTTATAAAACGAATGCTGAAGGGACTTCACGTGTCTTTGTATATTCTTACAAGCCTGCTGTGCAGCTATTTTTAAAAATTTGTATCTACTGACAACCCTAGTAAAAACATTTTCAGTAACTTTCACAATGAGGTTCATTTCAGGGTACCGTAAAATTCTGTATAATTATGTCGATTTCCTGTGTGATTATGTTGAAACTTCTCTAAGGTAGAAGTATTCTCCAAGGACAGTTATCTCAGGCATCAGGACAGTTATAGGTCGACAACTGTCATGACAGTAACACGTTGATGAGATTCTTGTTACAGTGCATCACATTTTATGCTGCAGCCTTATGCTAAAATACTTTAAATAATTTTTTTTTAACATCAAGCTACACTCCATACCCAATAATGACAAAGCAAAAACCAGATTTTTGATAACTTTGCAAATGTATTAAACAGAAAAAACTGAAATAAGTATTCAGACCCTTAACTCAGTACTTAGTTGAAGCACCTTTGGCAGTGATTACAGTCTTTGTGTATGATGCAACAAGCTTTGCACACCTGGATTTGGGGATTTTCTGCCATTCTTCTCTGCAGATCCTCTCAAGCTCTGTCAGGATGGATGGGACTGTCGGTAGACAGCCATTTTCAGGCCTCTCCAGACATGTTTGACTGGGTTTAAGCCTGGGCTCTGGCTGGGCCACTGAAAGACATCACAGAGTTGTCCCTAAGCCACTCTTGCATTGTCTTGGCTGTGTGCTTAGGTTACTGTCCTGTTGAAAGTTAAACCTTCAGCCAAGTCAATGGTCCTGAGTGCTCTGGACCAGGTTTTCATTAAGTATATCTTTGTATTTTGCTTTGTTCAACCCTGACCATTCCCCGCCGAAGAAAAACACCCCACAGCATGATGCTACCCCCACCATACTTCACCGTTGGGATAGTATTGTTCAGATGATGAGTGGTGCCTGGTTTCTTCCAGACATGTTGCTTGGAATTGAGGCCAAACAGTTCAATCTTCATTCCATCAGAGTAGAAAATATTGTGTCTCACAGTCTGAGATTCTTTTAGGTGCTTTTTATTTATATATATATTTTTTTTTACAAATTCCAATCAGGCTTTCATGTGTCTTGCACTGAGGAGAGCCTTCCATCTGGCCACTCTGCCATAAAGCCCAGATCAGTGGAGTGTTGCAGTGATGGCTGTCCTGCAAGTTTTTCCCATCTCCACACCTGATCTCTGGAACTCAACCAGAGTGACCATCGGGTTTTTGGTCACCTCAATTACCAATGCCGTTCTCCCCCCGATTGCCCAGTTTTTTTTTAGCCTTCCCCAGATCTGTGCCTTGAACAATCCTGTCTCTGAGCTCTGCAGGCAGTTCCTTTGAACTCATAGCTTGGTTTTTGCTCTGATATGCATTTCCAAATCATGTCCAATCAATTGAATTTGCCACAGGTGGATTCCAATCAAAGTGTAGACACATATCAAAGATGATCCAGAGAAATAGGATGCACCTGAGCTAAATTTCACGTGTCAGAGCAAAAGGTCTGAATTACTTATGTCAATGCCTGCATCCAAATAACCATACTTCCCTATATAGTATGCCAAAACAGTATGCCAGTGGAGTACTATGTCAGAATCCATGGTATTCATAAGACAGTAAGCGAGAAATGCCCAGATGACCTACTAATTCTGGTGGGAATCCAAAGTGTGGATTGGTTGAACCCTTTCCTATCCCACAATGCATCGGGAGTGGAGGAGACGTCACATTCAAACATTGGATTTAAAACAAACACGTTTGCTTATGCGCTTCTACATTGGGGAAATCCTAGAGTTTTACATTGAGGGAGACCCCACTATTGCAGTGCAATTCAGCTGCAGGTCATAATAGAAAGTGAAGGAATCAAACACAGCAACAACTCTGGAATATATTAAATAAAGCGAAGCAACAGAGACGTCTTATGTTATTTACACAAGAGTCATGGGTAAAGTACATTGCTGTGGAGAAAGCTCCTTCCTCCTTTAATGTATACTCGAGTAAAAAATTATGTAAACTGTGCATGTAAACTGGAATGCGGTTTTCTCGCAATAACACATTTTCTCGCAATAAGCCGCTTTCTGGTGTTCATGTAAACAGTCAGTATTTCCCCTTTGAGTAACGCAAGAATACATGTTAAGCATGCACAGCAGCACTGCTTGAAATGTGTTGGCCAATCATTTGTCTGCCTTTGCCTACTTGCATAGAATTTCTTCTGGCCAAAAACACAAATTACAGTTGGGATTTGAAAAAAGGGAAACTCAATGAGAAAAAGCAAAAGAAGAACTTTTGTGAGGAAGGAGAAGTGCCAAAACAAGAACTACAGCACTCACAAACTCCATTAGCAGAGTAGTTCAGCAACAGCCATGTAAACAAAACTGGAGTCAAATCTCTGTCTAATTAAAGGGGATGTGCTTGCTTTGTCCTCTGATCTAGAGTAAATATAATAAAGCCTGTCTCCAGGGCTTTTAGTTCACTGTTCTCTCATAAATATCCCGTCAAAGACCATGAGACCTCATTCACCGAGACTGAAGACCAGCCAAAACAATATTTATGAAGGAGTCTGTTTCCAGCCAACAGTTAACGTATTGTCACTGAGCCTGTTTAAAACAAACACTCTTTAAGAACGGATGCAAAACCTACAGGTGAACAGTGAAGCTACTCATAAGCAGGGGCATTGTTAGACATGTACTATAGGGGCTGCAGTGCTGAATCATCGCTGGATAGCCTCTAAATGTTTCAGTGGCACAAGGGTAAAGTAAATGGAGTCTGATGGTATAATACATTGGTGCTTATCCCTATAACACGTGCATATCATAGTTGATAGATGATTTTCTTAAGCCTCTATATCATCAACATGATGAACTTTGCTGCAAAAAACCTGTTGTATGTTATGTCTACTGTGACCAGGAAACGTCTGATTACTAGACGTTCATTCAAAAAGTCAAGTTGTAACACAGAAGGTCTCTCTTTTATGGATCATGTACGAAACAGGCAAAATGATTTATGGTTTCTCTTGACTGTAAGGCATGTGGAGAATTTCTTAACATTGCTGCACATATCTCTTTCAAATCCATTGACCTGGGCAGGAACTGTTGATAAATTCTTATAAATTAAAGTCTTAAACCACATCATACAAGCACCAGAATTAATATTATTGGTCCAATATTAAGCTTCATTAAGCTGCATATTAAATATCAAATTTAATTATATCGGCACTTGTGACTGTCATTGGTTAGCCACAACCCTAGTGAAATATTTTGGTCCAAAATGCTGCCACATACAGCTCTTTATTAACATAAAATATGTTCTGATTGGCTGTAATTCTGTCACTTTGCTATGCAGTTTGCTATCATTGAGGACAAAAACAAATTACGTCACACTGGAAACATCATTGTCGCATCTGGTTAGGACCAAGTTTTAGGATCTCCTTCAAATCCAGGTAAAATATCATGATCTAGCACGCACAGAACCTGCACTCAAAAGGTGGGATTACATTTTTCTTACAGCTCAATTAATAGAAAATGGACACACACAAACACACACGCTTTACTACATGTTTCCATGTGCTAAAAATTAGCTCTGGACAAAGAAAAAGAATAACACAATTCAGAGTTCCGCTTTATGGCACAAAGCTTGTTTGTTTACCATATTAAAACAAAAAGCATGTGTGACAAATTTAAGTACATAAATCTTTATGAATGTCGACTAAAAAATTGTAATCATGGAAACTTCACAAGTACATGACCAGCATAATATGGCTGGTAACCTTTGGGTCTCTTGTCAACATTTGCAGCCAAACACTTTTTATGTGACGTTCCTGTAACTGTTGTGAAACCCTCAAGATGCCACTTGCCCAGCTCTTAGTCAGTTAGAGTTTAAATGTTCTTAACTTTTGGCCAATGGGCATAAGTGCTTGCCAGCGTGAACCCTCCCTAGATGCTCTGGCTGGTCACAGAGGCAGTTGTTGTTTCTGGTTTTCCTCAAATCATAACCAGCTGTTCCAGCTATTTCCTCATGAAAAAGGCATTTGGTTTAAAGCCCTAAACCCACCACAGAAATGAAAACTGGACTCATTTGTCAAACTCATCCAAACATGATATGGAACTTATCGTTTAGTTGAAGCTCAGCTGAAAAATGAATTTAAAACAAAACCAGTGAAGCCAAGGAATGAAAGTTTTGAGAAAGTAAAGTTCTGAATCATTCTCTTTATGGTAAGATAGAACAGTCTTTTGCACAGTTTATACATAAGTGGTCTTATCAAAGGTGACCTAAAATGTGTATGAGATAAAGACAATTAAAACAGTTAAAATGGTTAAAACTCCAAACAAAGCACACAGAAATATGAACAATTATACTAGTTTGAACAAGTATAAATATGGAGTCTATTTCAAAGCCAATATCTGGTTATAAACAACACTACAATGGGGTACAAAAGTCTAACATACAGTTAACTGGAAATAAGCAATTTTTTGGATTCTGAAGATTTTTAATGAATAAATATTATGACGTAAAATGAATAAGAACTACTGTATTTAAGATACAGTATACAGATACACTATAGCTTTAGGTCACTAAACAAATAAGCAAATTTGTGACATTGACCATGTTGACTACATTGTACAAAAGGTCAGATTTACTGTCTTCCTCTGAAGCACATTAGATGCTCTTTGGAATATTCTCAAATCATGCTGGATAACATGGATCATTAAGTTTTGCTAAAAAAAATTTGGATGCCAACTTGAGAGCATGCGGTCAGTAAAGCAAAATAGGGACATACCAAAATAACCAAGGCTTTCTAAAATTCATGTACATTATTCGATTCACCTTGTCACTCAAATGATTATTCTGATCATAATTTGTAATGATAATTTTGTATTAAATTAGAAAAATGCTGAATAGAAGAAGCATTTTCAACTAGTGGTCTCAGACTTTGGATCCAAATGCATTTAAATACTCCTGTCAGCAGGAGTCATAAATTAACTTTTTGAAAGATTTGATTTATGGTCTTGGCAAACGTTAAGTCTCCTCTTTAGAGCATAAATAAGGAAGCGCTTCAGGCCTGAGTCAACACATCTACACTGTGATACAGTACATGTGTGTCCCTGTGCAGAAAAGTGTGTGTGTGTGTGTGTTTGTGTGTGTGTGCTGATCAGCCTCTGTGACCAGTACAGGACACACCACAGCCAAAAAAAGGACAGCATGTATCACCATGTAAACAGGCGAGACGTTCTGAATTTCTGGCGCCAAGTAGATGTTTTGTCCTCCATGAAAACGAAAATGCTGCGTGGCATGACAAAATCACATCCAACTATGGGGATTTTGGAACAACAATATTTGCATGGGTCTGCATGGGTCTGCTAAGCACAACAGAACAGTAATAGAAAACCTAATGACCATCAAAACATATTCCTTCAGGATTAACATGGAGATTTATTTCTTGTTGCTTTGCTGCATTGTGCCTGGGTAGGACATAGTGTCAAACCACACATGTTAAAATGAGGACATGGAACATTAGTTTTATCAGTTTTACTTATTTTAAATGGATAGTTCACCCATGATTCATCGTTTAGTCACACTCATGCCTTTACAAACTTTTGGTCTTTCATGGAAGATAAAGGAATTTTTTAGGCATAATGATGCCTCAGTCACCATTCACTTTCACTGTATGAAAAATAAAAAAGATGCAATATAAGTGAACAGTGACTGAGGCCAACATAATCACCTAACATTCACATTCCACAGAAGAAAGCAAGTCATAGAAGTTTAGAACAACATGATGGTGAGTGAGTAATGACAGAATTCTCATTTTTGGGTAAACATAATTGCAGAAAATACAAAGATGGGACCCATTTAGAGGCGCATAAGGAGCTCACCTGACACAAGGATGTCGTTGCGGAGGGCACAGACTGCATATTCGGACTTGGTGTACTCGGGGTGTTTAGCAAGAGATGTCCATTCTCCAGTCACAGGATCATAACACTCTGTGTAGGGTAGATTAAATCCTCCCACTCTCTCACACCCCCCTACTACCACAATGACCTCAGAGAAACCAGTCGACCTGGTGGCAAAGAGAGAGAGGAAATACAAAATCATCAGATAAGTATGGGCTTTGCACTGGTAAGATAAAAAGGTGACACCATCAGACTGTGGTTGAACAATGGGTTCCACAGACAAGGTAAAGTGGACTTCAGCCATGATTCATAGGAGAATTAATGTGATCTCTAGGAACAGACATCAAATAAACATTCATTTTGTTCGTCAAATCTAAGATTTAAACATCTTTACAGCTCTAGCGCACAAGTTTTAAGAGAATAATTAATGTTAAAAATTATAAGCTTCACATTTCTGTATTTACCCTCCAAAATGTGGCCCCATTTACTTCCATTGTAAGTGCCTCACTGTTACCTTGATTTTTGCTTTTTTTTAAAGAAAAAGGACAGACGAGTTGAAATAATTTTTTTTTTGTAATCAACATTATGCCACAAATTGAGCTTAACTTGTAACCAGAATATTCCTTTAACCAATATCATGGTGATTTTGTAATGGTCGATACCAATATCTAGAGAGCTGGGTGGCTGATGTACAATATAATGCTGATAAATACATAACACAAATTTTTAATGATAGCAAATTATATCGAACAAGTTGATATTGGACGTTAATCAATCGCCAAACATTAGGGCTGGGAAAAATACTGATTTTCTGATTAATTGTGATCTTAATTTGAGCAGTTCATATATCAATTCTTAAGATCTCGCTATTGATTTTACTTTTACTTCAGTTTTATTTGTGTTGATTATTGCACCAGTTATATTAATACCAGTTTAATTACATAGTTTGAGCCTTTTTGGTAATATTGTTTATTCATATTTTCATAATGTTCTCAAGCATATGGCTGAACCCCAAATTGTGTATTAAAAAGCCCCCCTTTTGCTGGAAAGAACGGATGGAGAGGGGTGTTGCTACACTTGGTGACATTTATGAAAATGGAGCTTTATTTCAAAATATAACACAGAAATTTGGGATTTCTAGGTTTAAATTTTTCGTGTATTTACAGTTGCAGTATCTATTTGTACCATTTTTGGGTGTAGTACACAACCCCCTAAAGCTGCAGACACTCTCTATATGGTGCTCAAAGACTTTGGAAGGGGCATGAAGCATCAGTGTATTATTCCTTGTCGATTCAGTGTCTTTGTGAGTGGGACTTAACAGCTCTTAAAGAGGTTATGGGAAAGAGATTTGAACTTGGTATTGTAGGATGGGGAGTGGGACAATTAAAAAAAAAAAAAAGAAAGTTAAAACCATGTCTATGGATGCAAGGATACTGGTTCTGATGTGTCCTGTACTGGTCACAGAGACTGATCAGCACACACTCACTTCTGCACAGGGACACACATGTACTGTATCACAGTGTAGATGTGTTGACAAAAGGCCTGTAGCGCTTCCTTTTAAAATTAAAGTCACACATATTTACGCACTAAAAAGGGGTCTTAATGTCTGAAAAGACCATAACTGGACTCCCTCTAGATTATTTAGGTTTGATTTAAAAGACACCTACCTGCTGGTGATGTCAGTTGGAGGAAGGAGACATGGCCAATGCTCTGTGGCTTGCTCTAAGATTCAAGAATTCTGTCCAGGATTTTATCTGTGCGGTCATAGACACTCAAATTCTACCCCAGACTATGTACATTGGCTGATGGGGCTGTTATTAAAGTAGGTGACAAATATACAAAAAGCTGGGTTCAAACTAGTGTAATGTTTGGCAGACAGATAATTCTTAGAGGATGCAAGTCAGCTGGTGCTTCCTTATTTCAAGAGTGGTTCACCGAATTGGAAAACTGCATTTGAAAAGATGTCGTATAAGCAGCTTGGATGTGTATGGTAAGAAATGGGACAGGTATTTGTCCATTCTGGAAGGCTCTCAGTGAGGACCAGGTGGATAGAGACAAAATTGTGGAATTCTTTCTTTTCACTATGTTTGTTGATATTTATATTTTGTATTTTCTAAAATATTTTTTTGTTTGTTTGTTTGTTTATGTGTGCATTGTGTAATTTGGGCTTTGACCACAGGGATGTTTGTTGAGGGATAGGGTGGGGTTGGGGAGTGGGAAATAATTGGGGTTAAAGTTTATTCCGGTTATATATAGTTTATTCTGTTTTTTGTACACATGAGTCAATAACAATTGTTAATAAGAAAACTATTTTCATAATGTACCATGTTAGAAGGTTCCTGGCATAATTTACAGTATTGGTGGAGAGAGAATTTATTTCAAATACAAGCAAAAATTTACATATAACTGAGATGTACACAAAATAATCAGAATTTAATCAAATCAGAAATGAATCGAGAGCTTGTGAATCAGAATTCAGAGAACATGCACATACACTTTCACCTCCTAATGAAAGCAACAAAATTCTGACTCCAAATATAGACACTGCCTCTAAACACAGATCCAGATGCCATATTCACATACCAAGTCTAAATACAGATATAGCCACCTCACAAATACATATACTGTGTCTTAATGTAGATAAAATCTCCAAAATAAAGATACGGACTCCATATTAGGATACTGCCTCTAAATACATAGTTGGCTCCAATAAATATACAGTCTTAAAATACAAATTTACAGACCTAATGACATATCACCTTCTACTTCAAATATGCTGCTGCTAAACAGTCATTTCCCAATTCTGATGCCCCCTTCAAAATGATACTGTCTCAAACTAAAATGGTCTCTAAATAAAAGTACAATTTGTAAATTACCTTTGTACCCATTACGAGTCCTATGTGTAGAGCCAAAACCAAACTACATTTAGGCATTTTCTTTTTTGTTATTCAAATGTTTTATTGATTCATATATACACACACAACAAAGAAAAACCCAACACATATACAACGATCAACATTTCACATTCAAACCCCACTAATATCCATCCCCATTCAACAACCCCCCACCCCCAATGAACACCCCTGTGGTTCCACATAGTAACACTCACTCACACACACAACCCAAAAAACAAAACATAAGAAAATAAATTAAACACACATACATAATTAAACTAAACTACATGCTCCACAACCCCTCTCCAAGAGTCCCTCAAAAATACCAAATAATTACCCATTTCCTATCAAATAAGTCCCACAACCCCAGCCTTCTACTTGCCACCTCCTCGAAAGCAGCCACCCTATCCATTTCTACAAACCACTCCAAAAATTAGGCCACTCCATCCAACATCCTGGTCAGAACCCAATTTCTTATACGATTATCCTCCAAATTTATGACCGCCCCATCACCCAAAATACCCAAAATACAGAGTCTGGGACAAAGTAAAATGTGAGTGCCCAAAACGTCACAAATACAACTGGTTGTATGTGTGATGGTCACTCTGGTTGAGAACTTTCAACCAAAATTCTTGGATCTTAACACACCCACAAAAAACATGGGTTGTGTCTCCATCTTCTGATTGGCATCACCAGCAGGTGGATGTGTCTTTAAGACCAAGCCTATACAATCTAGAGGGGGTCCAATAGAATCTATGAAATATCTTGAATTGCATAAGGTGCACCCTTATATCTCTAGATGTAGACTTAAATTTTTTTTTTTTTAATCCTAGCCCACACTTTCTCCTCCAATACCAAGTTTAAATCTATCTCCCATGCAAGCCATGCATGCATCACGAGCCGGTGTTCTGACAATCTGTGCTACCTGCTCAGGACATGCTACCAGCAGTAAAAACATTGATTATGTAAAGTTAAAACATGGGTAGCACATGTCAGGATGGGAGAACCTGTCGTTATGTACTACAATAGCATGAAATGAGCTAAAAACCTAGGTAGCACATCTTGTCAGGCAGATAATCCCGGCAGCGCATTTGATAAATCACGAGAGTAAACTCACACTTTTCTTCGGTGAAGCTGCGCGGATGACCTGTACTACGTGTTTCATTAGTTTCTTTTTGCTTTCAGAAATACATGTGATGTAATAAGGAAAACACCACTATTAATCCTTGAGATTTCCAACCCAGCATACAGGAACACAATCCTTAAACCATGGACACATTCTAAATTACATTAAAAGAATTATCTATTGAAAATATAATTAAACCTGGAAATAAAATTTTAGGATTTTGCAGGTGCGATTCAATGAAAAGAGCTAAATAATTGGTCGGCTTGTGATGTGTGAATGGCTAGCATGCACAGTCGGGTGCTCACGGAGGATGTGTTAACACAACATTTTCGTTTCAGTGCCCATATTAACAGATGACACCATTTACACAGCAAGCGTGAGTCGTGAGGTGACGCATCCCAGACGTGGCAGTAAGCATATAGTTTTGGCATTGAGTCTATTTTTGCCATGCGGCTCATGCTGGACTCAGTGGCTCTGGGGGCAGTACTGTACAACACTAAAATAATCAGGATAATATAGAAAAGACAGAAAAGCAAATCAATATTATTTAAACCGAACCTATAGTACACTACAATTTCTATGTCTGCAAGCAAGTAAACCAAATAAAATAACTTAATAAAAGAAAGAATTAATAAACTGCCAGACCTTTTGCCATAATGTGTATACAGTATAGACACAACATGAACTAATCACAACCAAGTGTGCTGATAAAGATGAAGTACACGTGACTGCCCACTGTTGTAGTTGAAGCACCAATAACCTCAGCTTATTATGACTTTATTTAAGAAAATATTTGGCGTAGGACCCCATAGATAACTTTATATTCTGCGCAGAGGCGCTGCTGTTTCTTGTGGAAGAGACGAGGCCAATGTGAATGTCCAACGCGACCACCACACTCACGTGCCGCACGCGACTCACTCACGCCACACTCATGGAGAATGTGTGAACACGGCATCACATTCCCATTCAGCTGATGAAAACATGCTGTCATGAGGAGGGATTACATCAAAGATGTAGATTGGAATGCAGGTCAGGTGCGAAAAACGTCATATAAATAAAATAGCCTGCTCCTCTCTCACCGTTGCTTGCGTGCTAATGATTAACACTCTGTGATTTTGAAAAATGTATGAGATATATAAGAAATATTTAAGATTCCACACAATTTCGTGATTAGTAATTAAATAAGCAAATTTGTGATATTAACAGTGACAACTAATTTTGTACCTAAGGACAGGTTTACCTTCATTAAAGCACTTTCACAAGATGCTCTGTGAAATTTCATATGCAAGATTTTTCACATGCAGGTTTTGCACACATTTTTCACTCAAACTGTAATGCTGATAATATATTTTTAATGAAAAATAAACTATTAAAATAGACAAACGCAAAATAGCATTGACCAGGAAAATATGGTTTGGGTCCCTCTATCAATGGAAGCCTATGGCATTTTTTTTCGCCAATTTAATCATCTGACAGGCAAAAACCTAACCTGTCTTATGTCTCATCTTCATTATAAAAAGCAGACAAGAATCAGAAAATGTTCTACACGGACCACACACTCAATCTACAATCAAAGCCAGTGATTATCCAGCCAGTCATCTGTAATGTTGTCTGTGGTTTCAATTTATCAGTGACATTTATGTCATTTTAGCAGCTCAGAGGGAGAAAAAACGATTTAATGAGCAGTACTGATTATGTTGCTAAGAAGATGCTTCTTTGGATTTGGAGCTTTGTGATTTGTAATTTAATTTACCAATTTCTGGTCAGAAACTAGATTGTACCTGCGGGGTCTGGTACGTGGTGACATCATCTCATTCCCAAGTACGTGGTAGCGACGTGCTTCATGCAGCAGCTGGTAACATTCTGGAGCATTCTGGATCAGTTGATCACCTTCCACCTGCAACAGAAATATTATGTTTTTTTACCATCATCTTTTTGCTTTAACTTTTTTCACAATTCTACTAAAACCTGAGATATACCTTCCAAAGGAGTTGACTTCCATCTAACACACCTGCATGTAATTTTTGTATTTACCCTACCTAAAAGGTCACCAATAATGATAACCAAATGTCATTAAAATTTGAAAATGTTTAAGTGATGTCAAGTTATTTTTTTAAGACTGGCTTAAAGGGGCACTTGATCAAAGTTTTCAATTACACTTTTTCAAGTAATACAGACCCATAAGTCACAATCTACCCCCTTATAAGAAAATCTTTGACCCACCATGATTAGCTGGTTTACATGTGCAAGGTCAGTGCTGTTCAAACAGCACCCCTACGCAGAGTGGGGTTGCCATAGCAAACGTCTGATGGGAAGAGTGTTCCACGACTGCTATCGGGTCCTTCAATAGCATATAGCATGCAAGGAAGGGCAGTCGGTGGACTCTTTTTGTGCCCCCCTAGGGGGTTGGTGCTACGCAAACTGTACCATATATATGTTTGTTAGGGTTCATGCTAAACTCTGCAGGAGGTCAGATCTCCAGAAGCAGGACTGACCTCTGCTTCCAATACATTTTGTACCCATGGTGGGGTTTGTTTTTACTTGAGGACATTAATTAAGGCTGAATTCATAATTGGATCATACTCGAAGCATCACAGCAAAACTGTTTAAAAATGATCAGAATTATCTGAATTCTTCTGTTTGAAAGGCACCTTCCATTCAGACCCACTCAACCCTATTTGAATATGCCACTCACCGTCTGAACAAAGTAGTTTGGATGCAGGAGAGGCAGTCGAACATGTTGTAACAAGTCTTTGAGCATGGGCCTGCGGACCTCCACACTGTGGTAGACCCAACGCATCACTGCCTCGAACACTACTTCCTCCCGGGAAATGGACAGCTCATCACTAGCTATGTATCCCTCCAGTTCGTCTTTGCACAAGTCGAGAAACTCCTCGTGCTGCGCCACTTCTGGAAAATTCTGCAGGGCAAAGCCACGGCAATGACTGGCCAGCTGTTTGAGAGAATGTGCATCTGCAAAGCGCTGGATTCCAAGGCAGTTGCAGGGGTCCAGCTGCTCCTCTAGGAATTTTGCGCAAGCATCTCGCAGAGTGACGATCTGGAAGAGGCTAGATGTCTCGAATAGAAACTGGACGTTGTGCGTGGTGATGCAGGCAAGACCGGTGTAAACAAACTGCAGGAAAGTGTCCATGGCATCCGCCTGGATGCCATTGATCTCCACCAGCATCTCGCGGCTCTCCCGGTGGTCGTTGCAGAACATGGCATGAAAGTAGCTGCTGCAAGCTGACAGCACAGCGCGGTGACATGGGAACTCACGACCCTGAACACTGATGATCACATCCGTAAACAGACGACTGTCACGGAACTCATTGAAGACTTGTAGTACACTCTCAGCATGAGAAGAACCGGAAGAAAAGTTGTACACGTCACTCAGGTTCTTGGACTCCATCTCCAAGACTTTCCGTTTGATTGCAGGGGATTCTGGCACACCACCAGAGTTTTCATGATTGGCACGCCGACCCAAAATTAGCACCATGACTTTGTCTGAAAGGAACCCTTCACCAACTAACAATCCCTGCCTGCAGAAAAACAATCAGCAACTATCAACACCTGTAGAGGAACAGCAGTTAAAATCAACACACACCATTTATCTTTATATTCAGTCTTACTCCTGGAGGTCCACCTACCTGAGGAAAGGTGGACCTGAAGTAGGATTGACTACCCTGCCATGTATTATTGATGTCTTGAATATTTTCTTACATGTATTGCAGTGTTCCTTAGATCTGAAGTCAACATGAAATGGCATTTACAAACCATATAAGTTAATGCATCATCCCAGATTTCCCAATGGCATCACTTTATTTTCTTAATATATATTTTTTAGGGGCCAAGCACCCAAGATGCTTTTTTTATTAATCTTCCTCCCCAATGGGTGTCTATGGCAACCCTATGAACCGTGTGTATAATAAGCCCCCTGACCAGGCCTGGGTAGCTCAGCGAGTAAAGACACTGACTACCACACCTGGAGTCGCAAGTTCGAATCCAGGGTGTGCTGAGTGACTCCAGCCAGGTCTCCTAAGCAACAAAATTGGCCCAGTTGCTAGGGAGGGTAGAGTCACATGGGATAACCTCGTGGTCGCTATAATGTAGTTCACTCTTTGTGGGGTACGTGGGGAGTTGGATTAGACACATGTCTCTGAGGTAACACGCTCAACAAGCCACAAAGTGGTGGTGGCATAGTGGGCTAAAGCACATAACACAGCCACCACAATTGTGTCCTTGAGCAAGGCACTTAACTCCAGGTTGCTCCGGGGGATTGTCCATGCACTACAAGTCGCTTTGGATAAAAGTGTCTGCCAAATGCATAAATATAAATGTAAATGCAACAAGCCATGTGATAAGATGCGCGGGTTGATGGACTCAGACACAGAGGCAACTGAGATTCGTCCTCCACCACCTGGATTGAGGAGAGTCACTACGCCACAGTGAGGACTTAAGAGCGCATTGGGAATTGGGCATTCCAAATTGGGGAGAAAATGGGGAGAAAAAACAAACCCCCTGACCAAGTTTGAGGCTCTCTTTGCCAAACTTTATAGAGCCACCACCAGTTAAAAAAAAAATTCACTTTTCTTTTGCACATGACTTTTGAACTGTTTGGCCTGGGGGGGAATGTTATCTAATTTCTCTCCTTGTGATGATTGTAATGGCCAAATTAGAGTGGCCAGCCACCATCTTGATTTGTGACATTTGATTTTTTTCTTTTCACATCCTACAAACTATGTCCGATTAGACCAAAAATTGGCTCAGAGAACCTTCAGACCAAGCCGCAGAGAAACGACCAAACAGAATTTTGATTTGTTCTGCCATTCCAAAGTTAGCCCAATGTAAAACAAACTATGTTTGCATTAAACAGGATGCAAGGCTGTATCTCGGCAATGCTTTGGTTTATTGAAACAAAACTTGATATGCTTAATTTTAGAGAGATATATCCAGCTGCAGACCCGCAGCACCACCAGTTTCAGAACCCCAGCGCCAGAACCTAAAAGTGAGGGGCGGAGTTATTGACAATGAGACAAGCATGGCGGAGAGCATGGTGAATTGTCTAACGTTTTTGACATCATGTGGTGAAACATTATCGCATATATTAAGTTCAGCGTTTGCTAAATATTTAATTTGTGCATAACTTTATCATCTTATTGAAGCTTGAATATGTTGTCATACTTTATTGTATTAAAAAAAAATTGTACGGATGGTTCGATACATTTTTGCGTGTTGTAAATGGGCCTTGCGGTGACGTTTTGAAGACATCTTGTGAAGGTGTTAAAGTGTTTGTTCCACGTTCCTCTGTTATATGCATTATGATATGCATGGCTACTTTCATGATGTTCTGATTTTGCATGCTGTGACAGTTTTTACAAGAAAGACCCAAATACTGTTGACTGTGTTTTTGCATGGATTCAGAGCTTCAAACTGTGTGCTGCACAATGTAACTTCATATTAACAAATCTGTTTTATTATTTTTGTATGTTTGTTGCAGTAAGATGACAGCCAAAATTGCACCTGGCACATGGGTGCTACTGAAAAACAAGGTAATAAAGAAGTCTGCTAAAGTTGGGACTGCTGAAGTGTCAAACCCTTAATAAAATCATGCTTTTTTTTTTTTAGGATATCCCCAAACAGATAGGTGGTGTAGACTATGGAGTCTTCATGTAGATGGTGAGACATTGTTTTGATATAATTAAACCAATGATTGGTGTGGTGGTGTTTTTATTTTAATTTTATAAAGTTGTTAAATACAGAACAAGGAAGAATTTTTTTAATTTGACGTTTACAGAGATAATGTTCCTTAATTTTTGCTGTTTTCCAGTATGCTCTACATCTTGTCTTGGGAGCACCCTTTGATTTTTACATCTGTAAGTAATTACCAGTTCAAGTAATTGACCTTTATGATCTTGTAGCAGTTGAAATATCAAGATTTCTCTATTTTTGTCTTCCAGTGCGACTTTCCAAACATACGGAGATGGTGGGCTCTTATTCTTCTGGAGAACTTTGGGGTTTTCTCTGAAAGGTAGATACTGGACATTTACTCCAGCCCACCGTTACATTTGCACCCTCTTCTGATCAATTTTAAATTAACCAGATGTATATATTCCAGTGCAGAAACCCTACAAGAGTCCCTTCCATGTGAAGAACAAACTACGCTTAGCAGCAGTGAGGCAGTGTGTGTATATATATATATATATGTATATATAATCTCTTAACATATAATACATTTATATGTCACATTTATAAAGTCACATTTTCTTTTAATATTCTGTAATGAAGGAGCTCCCAATAATCCGGCACATGAAAGAAGCTGTGAAATGGCTCCATTCCAACAGCCATCTGCTCAGGGGTCCAGTGGAAGAGCCTCTTTTCATTCGAATGAATGAAGACGACAAGGAAAAGGACCGCAACAATCTCCTGGAACAGTCAGAAGCTTCCAGAGAGCCCTTTCTATTTCATTTTGTGTTCAGGGATGACATGGAGTTATTTTTGCAAGAATGTAAGGACAAAATGGGCCTGAGAGTGAATTCCTCATTTGATACATTTTAAGTTTAATTTATACAGGATTGTCATGATAAAATGGGCCTACGGGTGAATTGGTCATTTGTTGTATATATTTTTATTGTTTCTTTTAAAATGATGCTGAATTTTCTCACTTTTTTATTTTTTTGAAATGTTTTATTTTACATAAAGAAAAATGCATGCGCACATGTTCTTGTGAAATAAAGTATATTTTATATAAAATGCCCATAAGTTTCAAGCATTATTTTTCACCATCATGATCAGGAAGTAACGCTCATAATACAATGAAATGGATAACTATATACATTTATAAAAGCTCAATGTTTTAAAATGCTTATTGTACTGTACCTTAATGTATCATTATAACATATGTATAAAGTATGATGTTTAGTTTGTAATAAAAGCAAAGTACTCTCCAAAACGTTAGGTGGCGCTACTCGGTTTAGAACGTAAGCTCCGCCCCTCACTTCAGGTTCTGGCGCTGGGGTTCTGAAACTGGTGGTGCTGCGGGTCTGCAGCTGGATACTATTGGATTTAGACCATGATCGGAGGGTGCTTGCTGAGTTTGGTGACAGTGCCACCTATGGGTCAAGAAATCTATTTAAACGTTCAGGATCTTTTTTCATTAAGTCATATTTAATATAATATTGGTATGCGTCATCGACATCATTTCCTGAGCAGTGTGGAGATAACATCACATGTAGTTCAAAAGATAACAAACAATTTTGTGTGCTGACTCTAAACTTGGCATGTCTATTTGCCATAGTTGAGATGTCAACTGAGTGACACAGAGTCTGTACAGTTTTGGACTACAACCAGAAGGTAGGGTGTTCGAATCCCACAGAGGATGTTTTATTTTTATTTTTTTATACTTTTGTTCACCTTAGGGTCTTCACATCTGGCTTACTACATGCAAGTTGTACTTCACCTAATTATTCCTGATACAATTCATAACCACTTAGCTGTAACAACAACAACATTTTAAATTTGTTGTTCTCCCTATCCTTGGTATCTTCCTTTGGTGACTGTTAGGCCATGTGGTAAAGTGTATTGTGCACTGGACTGGAGATCGGTAAAGTAGAGGTTTTTGAATCCTGCTTGGAGTGACTATTATCCTTTTTTTGGGTCAAATAGGCCTTTAGGCCATTTCGGTGCTTGGCCCCATGATTGCTGCTCACAGCTGTTGTATGTTTTGCTATTATTTGCATAACCTTTTTTACATTAACCGGCATTAAATTACTGCACAGAACACTTTAGAAAGGCTGAATTATATACAACAACCTAAAACATTGTCCAAATAGACCTTATGCTCTGTTTAAAATGTTCCCCACCTGTGTGGCCTAAAAGCTCAGCTTAAAAGTTATTTCAGAGGTGGAGCATGTTATTACTTTATTTTTTTATGAAAGATTATGACTGATGAATAATGCTAAATAAAACCATGATTTCATGTCAATTTAAAGTAGCTGCTTTTGTTACGAAAAGAACATTTGTGTTATAAAAAATGGTCTGTCACATGTGTCCAGCCCAAGTGATATATGATGAAAGGCAAACTATTGCACAATCGTCATCGAAATCTGCTCAAGGCACTGAGTTCAGAAATATCTGAGAGAAGGTTATTGGAGAATAGTAAAAACGTCGTGAGAGAGAGAGAGAGAGAGAGAGAGAGACGGAGTTTGCGCGACCTTTTAAAAGAAAGTCATTCAGGTTTGTTTTGTTTTGGAAGTGGGCTAGATTTGAAAGAACGAAGATGGTTGCTCAATATTTCTTCCAAAGCAAAACATGCCCCATGCGGAGTGAAATAATGACGTCATAGCACTAAACTCAATTGTGTAATTTTATATTTAGATCAGTGATTCAGACTCTTTTTAAAAAGGCTTTAAAACACATTGAAAGACTCCCAAAAAATATTTGAGAACTGAGAGTACGTTGCAGATTCTGAAGACTGCTACCTACATTATATATCCCAAAAATACCCAACCTGACGACCAAAAATGCTTTCTCAAATAATAAAAAAACAAGTTCTGCGCACACAAGCAGATTTTATCTGGAGCCTTGAGAACGACTACCAAGTATCAGAACAAATACAACATTGAACACCGTTTAAAATTGTGGAGCCTTTTAAAAGCAACAATGTGACTCTAAATGAACATCTTTTTATGGATTGATGTATGGTTTCTCAGGCAACGTTTTCTGTCTTAGACGTATATTGAAATATTACAATAACGACATATCTGGATACTTCATATGCATTTAAAAAGTGTTTATAAAACTACACAAATGTGCTGATCTCGATTATTTAAGATGTGTTAAAAAAAATAAAAGTTATATATATAAAAAAATCCTCACCTTATCCCTAGGAGGCCAACTTTCTGGAAAACATAAAAAAGTATCAACAGTTAAACTTCCTCAAACGTTAAGGCGATGAAACATCCTTGTATGAAGAAGAGGTCCATAACAGTGAGCACTTGTGCTTACAGTGTAAAGTTTTCTTTGTTAACGTCCGTCTCATAGTCACTCTCCCCGTGCTTTGACACAAAGAGCGCACACGCAGCTTTGCCTTCCGCCGAGCGCAGTTGTCCTGTCAGCTGTTCAGCGGCATGTATATGGGAAATGTAGTTTTATAGATCAGCAATCACAGCACTTCAAGCCGCTTCAAGCCAACCAAAAAACATCATATCCCCTTGTTCTTAGCGCGCGACTTTCCATGTGGCCGTTTGTTGTTTACAAACAAAAACTCGAACAGCGGAGAAGTTCGGAAAAATGGATGAAGACATTGCGTTCCAAACAGCACACTTCTGCACTATTTTACGTCATTTTGAAGTGTAAGTAGTGCGAGTAGTATGTTTACACTGAATATGCAACACTTTTTCAACCGTCAAAACAGAGAGTGGAATTTTATGGCGACGTTCATGGCAAACGTGAACAGTCTATGAAATGTGCAAAGCCGCATAATATTGTTGTCATAATACACATATGGATGTTATTTAATCAAACCAATGGAATTATATTATTTAGATTGAGAATGATAATAAATGTGTATGCTACAAGTATTTTAGTAGAGAGTATTAGCGTCTATGATGATATTTTAAGGCTGGCAATATATATATATATATATATATATATATATATATATATATATATATATATATATATATATATCTAATTTTTTTTCTGTAACTGTAGAACGCTGAAAAACAACGTAGATCTCTGGACAGATCAGGGGAAAAGGAAAGCGTGACCAGAGAGTATTTGGCAGAGATGGGTTACTTCTATTAAAATTATTGGGCGATATAGGAACGCTCCATCAAGGAGCTATGAGAGCCCAGCGGTCAACGGATGTAGAATGAACCAATCACCTTTTAGATACAGACATCAACTGTCAATCAACATCTAGAAGGCGCATGCGCATTAGCGATACAAGCCAGAAAAATTGCGGTTTTTTTGTGAAATATGAGGTAGAGAATCAAAAAGTATGATACCAGTATTGTCAGATTTTATTGCTGATTTGAAATATGTTCTTTGATCGTAATCTTAACCAACCGTTTTTGTGATTTCGGTCTTTCTTCATTCAAGTAGATAGGAGCTGCACTGGCATGACTGGAATTAGCCTCCCGAGAGTGTTCCGAAGATGGCCGACAGTGTACTGTTTTGCTAGAAAGACTTTGGCGTGACAAATGGACTAGAGTGACACCTAAGGGAGCTTCCTGGCGTGGTCATAAAAATACTGGATACAAATATTATTTGTCGATACATGAAACCAGTCATATAATATATGATACACTATGGGATAATGTATGGTAGAAATAATAATAATAATAATAATACGTTTTATTTATATAGCGCCTTTCCATAAGCTCAAGGACACTTTACACTTAATATACATTCAACAGGACAAAGTACATTAATATACATTTCAATAGAAGGTACATCTCAATTACAAAGGGGGATAGAAAACATCAATCAGTAAATATATAGATAATGCTCTGAGAAAAGATGTGTTTTAAGATGAGATTTAAATATATAGAAATAGAGGAGATACTGAGGCTCTGAGGTAGAGAGTTCCACAGTTTAGGTGCAATTTCACCGAAGGATCTCCCACCAAAAGTGGATAGACGAAATCTGGGGATAGACAACAATTTGGAATCGGAAGAACGAAGAGTGCGTGCTGTGTGTATGGATGTAGCATATATAACGAGGTGCCAGATCATAGAGAGAGCGTATGTCAGGAGAATAATTTTAAACTTAACACGGCATGAGACAGGCTGCAACGTATAATTTCATCCATAAATCTGGCTTACTTTATATAAAATGTCATCTAATTAGTAACAAAAACTCAATTTAGGAAAGATCATTTCAGATAAAAAAAAAAAGCGCCAACGCCGCCATCTCGTGGTTATGTCAATAATCTCGCGGGTATTTCGCGCGTTTTCGGGCACTCCATGAATCGAGACAAAACTTTAACACTAGGTGAGGAAAACCCCCGATAAAATAACAAGTTGTTGCTATTGTGATTCAATCAGAGTACCTTTTCAAATAATCAAAAACTGCAATGACTGTAGTCATTGAAGCTACTGAAGAAAACCGGCCCCGTTTTGTCCAAAAAGGCGCGAGCGTTTGACAACTTTTCAGGTCCTATTGCTTAGTGCTCTGATTGCATTTTAAGGGAGAGCATGTAGCCTACTACAAAAATAACTAAGTATCAATATATACGCCAAAATAAAAGTTACAATTATTCTACAATAAAACGGCGGTAACTTTTTTTATTACTGTATCATCAATCAAACTCAATGACGGGATTGATTATGAAATACTTTGACTTTTTCAAGGATCCTAATTTATTACAGTGGAAACAATAAGTAGTAATATATGTCGGAAAGAATGGTAATCATTGTGATATTTTGTAAGGTGATAGGGACAAAGGCTCTATATCTATATATATATATATATATATATATATATATATATATATATATATATATATATATGATTACAAAAAAATGTATCACGTACTTAAATACACCAATTACCACAACTCTTCAATTTAGATTTATTATTCTGAAAACCTTTGTGTGAATGCCATGATATTCATAAAGTTTTCCATTTTCATGTGTAGACCTTTTAATCTCATTTGCTTTAATTTCCTTCTGTGAACAAATTCCCAGTTGAGCATCATAACAGTGTCATCAAAGCTAGCTAATTTAATGTTTTGACTGAAGGAGATGCTGGAAAGCACAGTAACCCTAATTACAAAAGTCTTCTTCACAGGATCAAGTTCAGCATATAAACAATTCACTCCTTGCCACATTCTACTATCTTTACATCACAGGTGTGATGGTTGCTGGCCTCCTCAACCTAAAGAACTGGAACAGCACTCCGCATAGTTCTCTGTAACGGAGCCCATACAGGTAAGGTGCTAAGCCTTTGGGCAAGATTAGTAAGACATGGCACACCACCAGGGACACCCACAGGTTGGCTCTGAGGTCCAGAGTCTTACTCTGTTGGCTGTAAAGCATCAGTTCTATAACTAAAATCAGCATAGGACAAAAAGACAGGAAAAGGTGGAGATAATGAATAAGAAATGTTCCTCTGGCACGGGATGAGGCTTTGCCCTTCCACACGCCTGAATTCCGGGTACAACAGTAGAGGATGATATAACCAGAAAACACCAGGAGAAGGATGACAATGATACCAGTGACAGTCAGCAACATGGAGACATGCAGTGGGCGAAAGTGGCTCACTGTTAAAACCATCAATAAAGGCATTGAGCAGATGTGGAGTGCACAAGGGCCTGTACTATGGTACCACACAAAGATGCCAATAGATGCTGCAGGGAAAAAGACTGAGACGACCCAGATGGCAGCAATTGCTCCATAGGTTCGGGACACAGGCCACAGCGCCAGGTAGCGAAGAGGTGCTAACACTGCAAAGCAGGTATCCAGCACCATTGCAGTTACACTTAGTACTCCAGAGCTGTATAAGACTCCCAATAGGAACAGCAGCATGGCACAGGGCCACTCTGTCATCAAAACTCCAGCTGAATTGATGCATGCACTCAGGATGTTCAAGCAAACAAAGAGCAGGTCGCTGAAGAGAACGTTAGCCAGGAGAAGGTAACGCGTCTGTTGCCGCAGGTCAACACGGGACATTATTCGTACAAGAAGAACAGGAGTGGTTAGCAGCATGGCCAGGAAAGCCAAAATGGGGCACACTTGGAGTACCCTTGTGTGGTAGGGAGGGAGAAACCCATGCCACTCGTGTGCAAACATCTCTACTTGGTTTTCAGAGGAGTTCGAAAAATTTAAAAAATGTCCATTAAACTCTGCTCGACCCGATCTATTGTACCAATTGCCAAACGTGCACAGCAAAGATAAAAAGAGGTCTTCTGCTGCTAGGAAAAAACGCTCAGACCTTCCCTCCATCAGAAGTTCCATCTCTGAGCATGTGTTTGTGTGTCCACAACAGATAGACAGACAGGTAAATGTGTCTCTCCTTCCTGCGGACTGCGGTAAGTGATACAATGGACAGATGTTGATTTGTCACAGACACACTTCATGTTCAGGTCTCCATGGAGATGTAAAAAAAACCCTGGTAAATATCACTTCACAGCTAAATGGATCTGAATTGCACTCAGAGACTCTGGACCAAGGCATTATTATTGATATGTTTTCCTAGAATCAGAACTATTATAAAACATTTACAGTGTTATTTTTGGCCCGATTGATTGGTTAGCATAGAGGCTTAAGTGCCACACAGGTTAAAGACTGATCGCTTATAGGAAACTGGAGGAAGACACAACCATGTAAAAAATGCACATTTATTAAATATCACCATGAGAACAATACAGCTCTATCGACCTTTGACTGGCAACATAGGAATACAAGAATTTGAAGCAATATGGTGGGAAACTGGGCATGCAGAACAAAGGCCGCAGCTGAATATGCATACTTCCTTACTATATAGTATGCCAAAAGCAGTGTCAATGGAGTAGGATATCCGAATCCTCAGTATTCATGTAAGCAAAAAGTTCAGGGATGACCTACTAAATCTGGAAAGATTCTGAAGTGCATATCCATTGAACCCTTTTCTTATGCCACTAGAGCTGCAGAGTATATTGTTTTCATGGTTGTTGTTACTACGTCATATATACGGGTCACTAGACAGTGTCCACGGTCTCATATAAATTAGGTCCAAGAATGTATTTATACTTGCAGTACATACTCCGACAGTATGCAAAATCATGGCGCAGCCTAGATGTATGGCTGTAATTTATATAGTTGCATTGTGAAGATAATTTTTATATAAGATTCAATGCATCCATTCCAGATTGGTGCCATCAATACCTTCATGTTAACAGTAAAATGCCTTCATTGAAAAATAGTATAACATATGAATATATATAGTTATAATTCATAGTCATTTAATATAGTCACTTTCTGGGTGGAGACATGTGTGTTGTTTTTAAATCCATTTTTTGCACAATCATCCTCAAATTTCTAGAGGAACGCTGGATGCCTCTTGCCTCAAGTCAACTCCACTAGGCTGTGCTGATCTGGCTGAGATGTCTTTTTTCCACAACACCTGCTGAAGAGTCTTGTAAATTTCACGATAGCGTAGGATGTACAGGTAAGGAGTTAAAGAGCGTGGCAGCAACATAAGCACGCACATGTTCACCAAATCAATCCACACTCCCACATCACTCAGAGTTTCATCTTGCTTTAAAAGAGCCAGCTCAACTGCAAAGACCAGTGCAGGAATGAAATACATCATGAGCAACAGAGTGTGAGCCAGGAGCGTCATCCGTGCTCGGGAGTACCGACTACGCCATATTCCCGAAGTCTTTGTGATGATGTAGAGACGGATGTAAAAGTACACAATGAGAGCCGTGCAGAGGCTAACAGCAAAGATGAAGTACAAATTAATGGCAATCTTCATCTTGTGATCCAATGAAAACAACGCAATCAACACCAAACAAACCGGCCGCTTTTGTTGGCTGTTGTCCATCACCAACTCAAACATTACAAGAAGAGAAACTGGGCACAATGATGCCACAACCCACAAGCTCATGATTATCTTCCTGGTCCGGGATGCTGGGAGAATCTCATTGTAACGTAGCGGCCAGCGTACCGCCACATACGTGTCGATGACCATCAGTGTGAGGGTAAGCACAGAACAACTGTATGTGGTTACCGTGCTTACCATCATAAACTCGCATAGCATGTGGGGCAAGAACATTCCCACTTTGTTGCAGGACACAACTGCGAGGTTTATGGTGAGAAAGAGCATGTCGGCGAAGAGCGTGTTAGCAAGGAGCAGGTAGCGGGTCTCCTGACGTAGTGAAGGGAAACACAGGATGCCGAGAAACAGTACAGGGTTGACCAGCATTGTGGCAGATGTTAGTAGAACAGTAGGGATGAGGAACATATCCATGTGTCTGCTTTTCATTATGGAGAGCCACTCCATAGAGATGTTAACAAGGAGAGATGGACACATACTGAGAGTGGCTGAAGGGCATTCACCCCTGAAACTGTCTCCAGCTAAAGAAGACTCCTCCATACGTTGAGATAGGAACAGTGGATCACCCCTACGGTTTGTCTACCTACAGAAAACAGGAACAAACATAGAAACACGAGCATCATTTAATGTTAACAGGGTATGACCTGTAAGAGAAGGATAAGGTTTCTGATAAATGTTCATACCACTACAGTACATGGAAATATTTTTTTTAAATGGTTATAATGGCCTAAATCCTATCAATTTGTTTAGGAGATCCTGTGCAAATCGAAACTGAATGATAAATAACTGTTAAAAGGAACATCATACAGGGTTCCCACACATTTTGAATAATGAAATTACTTGACTATTCTTGTCATTCATGATTATTGGATACGCATAAAAAGAAAGAATCATTTTATAAAGTTGCACTCACAAAGGAATGTTAAGATGAAATATTTTAGCTCAGCATTGCCTAATAAGTAAGATTTGTATTGACTAGAAAGTTTCCAACGCTTATTCCCAAAATCTTTTAAGATTTAATTAATTTGACATTTCCGGACCTGGGAATCCCAATTTTAAAATTCCCTGATACTTCAAGCTTTTAATGACAATCTTTTTTCATCTCTCATTTCTATGTATCTCATCCCAGCTGATAGGATGTGGGTCTCAGCAATGAAATAGAACAAATAGATAGTCCATACTCGGTCTATAGTATCAGAATGGATGTTTAAACTTTTTTTCTTAGGTTTTTCCCAATAGAACTTTTAAAATCCCTGTGAGAAACCCATAAAATGGACGTCAAGTTAAAAAAGCTCAAAGTGATGATGCAGCATGAAATTTGTTTTTTGTACAATCTTAACTAAATATTAAACTCATTTAAAAAATCTATTAGTTAGTAGAATTAGATTAGCTTAATAGACAACATTAAAGTTTCATTTGAAATTCTTGACTACACTAGTCATTCCAAAGCCATGTCAGAAATAAATCTTATTTGCTGGTCTTGCAAATCTATGCAAAAATAATACAAATAGGTTGTTCTGATGTAAATGCCTGTCTTAAATACACACGTCATAGTTCTAACGTATTTATAGTCTATATTATAACTATACTATATTTATAGTCAATATTGTTCATTTTCAAGATTTATCAGTGACGTGGTAACACATGGCCTACAGAGAAAGAATGAAAAACAGACACATTGATTATTTATTAAGTAAGTGTTCATATAACTTACCTTTTCCATACAGCCAAATGTGCTGCAACCTCTACTTCGATCCACGCCTCCATTAGACTGACTCCCCAGATCAATACCTCACAAATCTGCCCTTGTTATCAGTGAGCAGGCGTTTCACTGATGCGCACAGGTCTGTAAATGATCCCTCATCGCTAACACTCTTCAGGCTCTCCATGGTTACTCAACATTTGGTGTAAATTGTGCTGACCCAACCCATGGCAGGCCGTTCAGATAAACTAACACTATTATTACATTGATGTTCCTGCCCACTACTACGCATCTCATATCCGCTGGTAAAGATTATAAAGCAAAACATGAGATGGAGGGTTTACATGCAAATCATATACAAAAATGTTGGCATGACACCAAACCTGAAACAAATGACCAAACAAATGTTGGGAGTCACAACACAAAACACTACTTCTTATGAAAATACTATTGGTTTGCATTTTAACACATGAAATGCTGTTATTAGATTTCCCTAACAAACAATAAAACATTAAGGAATTCTGCTGAATAAACAGTTTTATTCTTTCCAAACAGAAATATAAAGAATAAATGGTACAAAATGGATCTTCATTTCTTGTCCCTCTTGTAGCCAGTGTTCTTGTCAGGCCTTCTCCTGTTCTGTTCAACATCATCATCATCATCATCATTCTCACATAACTCCACTTCCTCATCACTGCTATACTCCTGTTCTCTTTCCTCTTCTTCCTGCTCTCTTGCCATCATCTTACGGAAAACATGGAACTCTTCTGGTGTTGCCACGGCGACTTGCGTCAGGTAGGTTTCCTCGGTGACGCAGAGGAAGTCTTTGAGTGGGGGGTTGAGGATAAGTGTTTGGCCCTTCTTGTCTGGTGTCTGGTACAGTCCTCTCCGCTCAAGGAAACAGTGACGACACCGCAGCTCGGACAAAGAAAACCGGAATAGCTTCGCCTTCACCATCTCTGCCTGCCTCAAACCCATGCGGAAATATGCATACTGTGGACAAAAAACATGCATGTCAGTCCGCAACTAATGTAAAGGACTGCCCTTAGTCAACTATATGATTCACTATGATTCAAATGTACCACACAATAGTGAAACATCATAAGAACAACATTTAAAAAGAGTTTATTAAAAAATTGAAATTCTGTCATCAACCAGGTTTGAACGCGTGAAAGCGCAAATGAGATTTGAAAGCTAAGGCTAAAGAAAAGATTTTCGATGTATAGCGACTTCTCTTCTTCACACAAAGCAATTATACACTCACCGAGCACTTCATAAAGAGCACTATGGTCCAAATAAAGTGCCTAACGTGGTCTTCTGCTTTTGTAGCCCATCCACATCAAGGTTCGACTTGTGCATTCTGAGATGCTATTCTACTCGATACAATTGTTCAGAGCAGTTATCAGAGTTAACGTAGCCTTTCTGTCAGCTTGAACTTGTGTAGCTATTCTCTGTTGTCCTCATCAACAAGGTGTTTTCATACACATAACTGGATGTTTTTGATTTTTGGCACCATTTTGATTAAACTAGAGACTGTTGTCCATAAAATTCCAAGGAGATCAGCAGCTCCAGAAAACCTCAAACCAGCCCATCTGGCACGAACAATCATGCCACAGTCGAAGAGAGATCACTTTTTCCCCATTCTGATGGTTGATGTGAATATTTATGAAGCTCCTGACCCATATCTGCATGCATCGCACTGCTGCCACACAATAGGCTGATTAGATAATCACATAAAAAAAGCAGGTGTACAGGCGTTCCTAATAAAGTGCTTAGTGAGTGTACATTTTCAGAAGACTTGGAAAATCGTGCACAATTTATATGGATTACTTTAATCTTAATGGTACTGTTCTTTCTTTTGGGGTTTGACAGCCGTAGTCACCATTCATTTTCATTGGAAAAAGCAGGCTAGACATTCTGCTAGCTAACACCCTAGGCATTTCATGGTAATAAATCATCAAATAAAATACAATTATATCATGCATGTTTAAACTGATATGGAGGTGGGTAGATGATAACAAAATGTACATTTTTGGATGAACTATTCCATTAAGGTTAGAGGACATCACATAATAGGCGATCACTTACCACAAAAACCATAAATTAAAATATTTTAAAGAATAGCCACAGAAGATCAGTAAAGTTGACATTAGCTATGTTTCCATCCAAGTAGTGGCTATAATTTATGCAAAAAAACATAATATCACAAAAGTAATGTGTGTGTGTGTGTGTGTTGGGGGGGGGGGGTTTCTCCCCTTTTTCCTCCCAATTTGGAATGCCCAATTCCCAATGTGCTCCAAGTCCTCGTAGTGCCAACGTCAACAAGTGCATTACCGTAGAGTAATAGTGCATGTAGAGGTTTCACACCATCCACGCATAACTCACCACGCGCCCCACCAAGAGCGAACCACATTATAGCGATCACGAGGAGGTTACCCCATGTGACTCTACCCTCCCTAGCAACAGGGACAATTTGGTTGCTTAGAAGACCTGGCTGGAGTCACTAAGCACGCACTGGGATTTGAACTAGTGAACATCAGGGGTGGTAGGCAACGTCTTTACCACTGAGCTACCCAGGCCCCCTGGAGGATTTGTCTTTTGTACATCTGTAACACCTGCCTTACCTGAAATTTGTATTCCAGCCGTGCCAAGTCCTCTTCCAAAACCTCAGGTGAGTCTCTGAGGATGTCTGTGACCTGCTGAACAGTGAAGTGGCATTTTTCTCTGAGCAATCGAGACACCATATTTACCCTCTTGATTGGCAGGACAATGACATTGGGGAAGTGACTGATCACCCTCTGCAGACTGCCTGTGGAAAGGGCAGATTTTAGAAACCTACAGTAATAAAACTGCAATGGTTTAAGCATTATCTTTGTAGAAATGTGCTTTTTATACAATTGGATAAGCCATTTACAAAGGTCATTATTATTATTATTATTATTATGTAATCGACAGGGTTGGGAGGGTTACTTTTTAAATGTAATTCGTTACAAATACTTAGTAACTAATGTAATCAGTAACTTAATTCAGTTACCTCAATAAGAAATTAATGTAATCAGATTGCTTTGTTTTTTTTTAATTGCCACAAGATCGCATATGTGATTAGTCAAGAGAAAAGCAATATTTTCTCGAAGATTTTAATCATGCCTTCTGAATATAAACGAACCATGTTTGAGTAATGTAGCTATTATTATAAGAAAAAAACATGAAGCAGGGACAGTGCCTCCTTATTAGGAAAACAGAATATGTTAAAATGTATAACTCCGCATTTTAACCAAATTATTTTAGCCTTTTACAGAAACTGGTTTATTTTCTCATCAATCAAATACAGTTAGAACAGATGGACTAAATTATGTCTTGGTTAACATTAAACAAAATCTAACAGGATATATCTCAAATAAAAAAAAACTACCAAGTTAAATTCTGCCATGTACTGCAGTTAGCATTGCAATTGGCACGGACCATTCATTAACTTCCGACTGTAATAGGTAGATCACAAGCTATCTTCTTCATCATTATTATTATTATTGCAGTGCCTCCATTGTCTGTCCTCTACTTGCTCACGATCCAGTCAAACATCACCAGCTAACGTTTATGGGTGGTTCTGTTTTACAAAATCCTGTTTTAAAGAATAGATCGAAATAGATTTAAACCCTTTTAGTGTCTTGATTTATTATTCCTACTTTCTATGAGTTTTTAAATGTTACATATGCCAGTATTTCTTCCTCACCCAAACTGCTCTTAACAATATATTTATATTTTTTAAAAAGTATCAAAATCAGATCAATTATCCATTGCACTTTTCCCCTAAGAACATTTTCAATTAATTTGGTCTCCATGTGTACAATCTGTATTTAAAAAAAAAAGAAATGCTGTACCAGTTACTGTTGTCATTACAACATGACTGCATTTCAGAGAACAGTTTTAACATAGTTAAGATGGAAATGAGAAGTCAAAGTTTCAACAGTAGGCCACCCGTGTACCTGAACACTGGCCATTCGCCTGGGGAGTGGTCGTTTCTCCACTTCCATTTCTGCAACGTCGAAAACGATCGACAGATGGTCGGACAGCGAAATTAGGGATCACTTATGACTAATTATAGCTGTCCTAGCTAACGTGATATTCGTGTGGGTCTTACCTTAAAATACTTCTTTAAATTATATGTCAGATCCTTGAAAAATCACTGCATCTTCACAACAGGAAGGTAGCCTCTAAATTGCACTGAACTGTAATGTTGTTTATCTTTTCTTCGCTGAAGAGACATGAATGTAGAAATTTCCACAAAAATAATATTTCTCCATTGGCCATTGTGATGAAACAGTCCTTAATGGTTTGACCTTGTTTGCCTCAAGAGCACAGTGTTGATGTGAGTCAGATGTTATTAGCAAATGCGACAGTATGTGGCACCAGATTCACGTGAATCACGACAGAGAACCAGAAAAGATCTTGAGCGTGCATCTGATCATATCTGTATTCTGTACTAAAGGAAGCAGCGGCCTTTTCATTTTATGTCAGGAGGAACTTTTGTGTTATAAATTGTAATCCTGCTAGTACTCCCAATTTTGACCAAATGTAACTATAATCTGACTACATTGGCTTTTTATGTAACCGTAACGGATTACAGTTACACAATGTTTTGTATCCTGATTATGTTACAAGTATTCCGTTACTCCCCAAGCTTGGTAATCGATCAAAGCATGAACATTACCTTCTACCAATCCCAGCTGCCTCAGATGATCAATGCGTTGCTGTAACTCCATGCCCTTCAGTGAATATAACTTTGGACATTTCTGCATTATTTTAAGGATACTTGATGGATTTAAGCCCAGGATTAACAGTGCTGTCAGTACAGAGGGAACATGCTTTCCACGGCTCTTTATCGCGCCTTCATGCATCTCCTGGGCTTGAGTTTCTGTAAAGCCCATCTCAAGAAGAGATGGCATGGTAAGCTGGTTCACAGGTCTGTGTGTGACCTGACTGTGAGATGATGAACTGGCTTGATTGGGCTCCTTTTGTGTGGAACAGAATGACATAAGACCTCTGCTCGTCTCCACAGGACAAACACTCCATCTCCACATCCATCGTACTATCTGAGATAGAGAGGAAACAAATGCTGTTCAGTTCAGCATACTATCTCTCTATCTTAGTGAATATATGTCATTTTAAAATGCATTTTAAAATGTAAATATATGAGATGATTAAACATATACTACTTCTAATCAACATTTAGCTTCTGTGCAGTTCAATTTAATATTCGGCGTCAACAAATAATTTGTAAATTAGCTACACCTCTTTATTAAACTCGACTTATTGTCTGCCAATGTTTTTTATGCATCGCAAAAGAGTTTACTTATTTACTCTAGTTGACCTCAAGGACTCCATAACAGAACAAGGAAACTGTTCAGTATTTTGCAATACATCTTACGGCAATTTGCGTAGCAGTTCTAAAACATTCATGTCAGTTTGTAATGTCTCAAATATCGGGTGTCAAATCATTGATTTATCATTTCGTCCTCACCTGCCGTCGGCAAGCGTGCGCACTCATACTGTTGCGGCATCAGATCCCCACTGAAACTATACACAGACTTCTTCTTATTCTTTTTTTATGGCGGCTCATAAACCAAAATAGTGCATTACCGCCACCTTCTGTTAGCAAGGACCACTACCTCTCGGAACCAATATTTTCGTCTGGCATTGCGTGTTTAGCTCCTCCAGCCTCATACTTAGAGAGCCTCACAGTCCCAGGATCAGCACGATGAAAATAAAACCCATATAGTATCACCTATATTTGACTAATTATTATGCAATCTTAGGGAAAACCCATTTAACCTATTCCTTCCTATCTTTGCACACACATGCAGTATATTAGCACATATACTACATACTGACGAACCTACATATACATACCTGCATCTCTTTCTCTCTGGCCCGAGGCCTACATATCTCTATATCGGATTTATTAAACATAGATTTCAGAAACTGTATCAGTGCTTAACTAGTTCCCATTTCTGGCTTTAAAATATTCCTTAATGAAGGATTTATGATAGCATTTCCCCTCATTGCCTCCATTAATTTTCTCTTTCCCATATATATCTCCTGCAATGAATTAATACATGTTCTACTGTTTCCTCTTCTACACACCACTTGTATTTACCTTTTGGATGTTTTTCTATTAAGTGCAACATTTTATTTAATCCAGTATGCCCTAATCTCATCCTTGATATTGTTTTCCTCAACCGTATTCCTACAAGATACTCTTCCTCTCCCTAATGTTTGTTGAATTAGATATAGCCGTTTACCCTTTGTATCACTATCCCATTCTTTATATAGTCCTTTTTAATTACAAATTTAATCTCTGATCTAAAATGTGCTATTTGAAGATCAACTTCATTCTTCTCTGCAGCCTGCTTGGCCAACTGATCTGCTTCCTCGTTTCCCTCTATACCCACATGAGTCGGGACCCATACTAATTTTACTTCTATATTTGCTTGATATAATCTATTAAAACACTGCAAAATGTCCAGAATTATATCTTGCCTACTGTCTGACTGTTAAGCTTCTATAGCCAAATGATTACGTGTTGCTGATCCATATGTAATACAAAACTGACCATCGTTACATATAGTTTTTTTTTATGCCATCCTATCCGACCCACTCTCTTCCTGACACTCATTGCATTTATAATTCGCTTGCACTTCTCTACAATATATATATATATATATATATATATAAAAATGTGCCCTTTCCAAATTAGCCTTCTATCAAATCACAAAACTAAGAATCTAACAATAGATACTCACTGTAATACTTTATCATTTTAAATTCTTATCCACTTTATGTCTGTAAAAAAAAAAAACTGTCTGTCTTTTCTACTGAGAACTTAAATCTCCATTTAAATGACCAATTTCCTACTTAATTTAATGCCATCTGCATTTTCTGTACACTATTCTAAATTCTTGGCTCTAAACCAAAGAGCCCCATCATCTGCAAACAATATAATTCTGTCAACTGATGAAAATACATAATTAATCATGATAATAAATAACAGAGGACTACACTTCCTTGGGGAGTTCCATTTTCAACCAAACCCGGAGAAGATATGGATTCTTAAACCTTCGCCTTGGTCAATCTACCGAAAAGAAATTCTTTAATCCAATGATATATTCTTCCATCTATAGCCATTTTACCTAGTTTCACCAACAATCATCTTTCCATAACATATTGTATGCCTTTTTCAACATCATAAAATACTGCTGCACAGTCGCTTTACTAAGAATTGCCTTCCTGATATCATCCTCTTGACACATTACTGGACCCATCGTTCCTCATCCATACCTGAGCCCACTTTGACATGGAGGAAAAAAAAACATTCCTTTTCCATAGGATACACCAGCCTATCTGTTATCATCCTTTCCATGTCTTTGCATAAGTGAGACGCGAGGCTATTGGACTATAATTCAATGGGTTACTAGACTCTTTCCCTGGTTTCCTTGAATTGGCCAATTCAGAGCTTCTTCCCAATTCTGAGGTACAATTGAGGAACTAATTCCATCTTGACCGGGAGTTACTACATGATACAATCAACGTTCCATCCTGAAATACGTTCCCATATTTAAGCTCTCCAACTAACTTTTTCAGGTAATTTGTCAATGCTATTGGGGTTACTCCATTCAAACCATTTCCTACTCTTTGACACCATCCTAAATTCACATCTACTACTAGTCATCTCACCCTTCTCCTTCACTATCCCCTATGCTACTTACAAAGCCTTCCTGATTGTTTCGTATTTTTCTGTCACTTATTACTTTTACCTCCTCCACCCTCAATATTTATGGGGAAGCCTGTTACCACAAATAGATTGCAATTATTTTTATTGAAGATCATTTCAATGACATACTACGATTCATACAATGGCTTTACAAAGCCTGTGCACAGTTTGAAATAAAACAAAGTTGATGACAGCAAAAGAAAATAATTACATTGCGAATATCAATTTATTAATTGGATAAATATAGAAGCTTTAAAAATAATTAAAATTTACATTTAAAAAGGTTTAAAATCAACCTAATATAAGTTGCTTACACAACGGATTCTTTTGAAGCTCTAAAGGCCTGACCCCCAACCAAATCTAGTGCATGTGCTCCATGTTTTAAACAGAACAATGGCTGCGGTATTTCCTACAATCCCAAGAGCCAAAAACAGATATTCTTTCAAGGTTTCTACAAATCGGAGTATGTTTTAAACCGCTAATGACTGGTGAAATGCATAATTTTTAATAAATTATTACAACACTCCTATTCTTTCATCAAAGACAGATATAGCTGTTTCTTAGCAACACATATGGCTTCCTTTCCATACACAGTCACACTTTGCTCTTGCTCTTTAGATGGATTTGTATCATGATGAATAGCAGCAGGTGTGGACGGATGGCTCTGGAGAGATTGTGCATTAGTGTTCATGGTGACATTAGATGTAATGCCAAAATCAATGGAGCAGAATGCAGTAAAATGCTTCTTATAGAACAGCTCTTCACTCATCTGTGAGATATTTCAGCAGTTCAGATTGGAGCGCTGCCATTGTTGATTTTTGCTCGTCATCCTCTTCTTCATCCTCATCCTCCAGAGGGGTGTCCTCAGAGGTGCTCCAGTTGTTGTCGAGGTAGAGGATGTCTGCCTTGTGCACACATGTGCTCGACAATACATGCTCTGTGGATTCTGAAAAAGATTGTCAAAATAATATGCTCCCATTTCATTTCTTATGGTAGGGATAATGTATAAGAAATTAGCAGGCCCAGACAGAATCTGCATACTTTCACATTTTCAGCAATGATTATGGGGAAAATGTGAAGAAAGCTCAAAAACACTCAAGGGGCATGGGATGTGTAGACCTTTGTCAGGCATTGCAATTCTGTGGGCGCAAATTCCATGTTACCCTGGGAATGAGGTTTCTTACCGTTGCTGGAGGGGAAGACCTCTTCCCAGGAGTACTCTGCTAGGTTTATGGGCTGCCGTATCCATGACAACTCTAAGAGCTCCTCTAGAGTCATTCTCTGATCAACTGATGGGTGCAAAAGACCAGCCAAGAGTCCATTCAACTCTAAAAACATAAAGCAATGGGTTGTTATCAAGTTATGAAGTCAGGATCTGCAAAATTAGTCATGTGTCTCCAATAACAAGGCTGAGATGAAGCCGAGCTCCACACCTGTGGATATCTGGCAGGGAGGGTTAAGTTGGGCCTGCAGTGTTTCCTCCACACTGCCAAATGGATTTTCACTGAACAGTAAGGTGTATAAAAGTACTCCAAGAGACCACATCTCCAGTTCTGGACCCTCATACCTACACACCAAATTAGATACATTTTGAAAACGATATACAGTATATATATGATGTTTCAGCACCAGCCTGATCGAATGAAATTACGTGCCTTATTACACGTTACGCTACAGTTTCCTAGTGAAATGTCTAGCAGGGGACGCCAAAAGTGAGTGAAATCAGTGTCTTAATCAGACAAGGTTTTAATCAGATGGAGGCTTTAATGAGTAATACATACCTCCCTAACCTACACTTGTAACCTAAACCAAGTGTTCTGAAAAAGCAAATGAGAGGTAAAATAAACAGATATCCTACATCTAAACGATAGTGTTCAAAAGAATTTTCCGAAGCGCCAATGTCATTTTGAGTTGCTTTATGAATATTTCATCTCATGTGTCAACTTGTGGGTTTGCAGCTCTGAGTTCAAAGTCCAACACTCCATCAGGTGAGATACCACAGAAGCTCATTACATTGGATTAAGTGTGTAAATCTAGGTGGGTCTGTAATTAAAGTGTTAAAATGTATCATTTTTCAAATGATGTGTTAAGAGTTAAAGTGTTTCTATAACATAGCAGTGCAGGAGTAAGTGCTTATCTAAGTGTTTATAAAGTCAAAAACAGCCATTGTAGTCATGATTTGTGTGAAAGTGAATAAGCTGCAGTTATTATAGTGCCTCTAGTTTAATTTCCACAGGAAACTGAGACAAAACACTTTTGTTGAACAGGGCACGTAAAAGTCAGTTTGCAAAAAAATGTGTTAAAGCAACATTCATTATATGAGACTAACTTACGGGTTTCCCTGAAGCACCTCAGGCGAGCAGTACTCCAGAGTGCCGCAGAAGGTGTAAAAGAGTTTTCCGGGTTCCAGCAGGGTGGCCGAGCCAAAATCAATCAGCCGGATATGAAAGTGAGAATTTATGATGATATTTTCATCCTTTATGTCCCTGTGGAGTACTTTCGTACTACGCAAGTAGCTCACTGCAGCTACCAACTGTGTACAAACACATGTAAAAAAACACCAGCCAGAAATAAAATGATAAAATCAAACTTTTTTCCAAGAATGTATTCTTCCTCTTCCACACCTGTCTGAAGATGTAGCTTGCCAGAGCCTCGTCCAGTCTCGGCTGCATGTCAATAAACTCGAATAGGTCAAGGCCATCTCCATGTTTCTCCATTACCATTTGGAAGAACCCTTCGTTTTCAAACACCTCCAGCACCTGCAGCAACACAACACAGGTCTGACAATACTTACACCAGCCACAATAAGACTCCACTGACCAGATCAATCACTGGTCAAGAAACACATTAACCATCAGCAGTGAGTTGGTGACCTCTGCATGTACCTTCACAATGTTGGGGTGCTGCAGACGTGCCAGAATGGCCACTTCCTGACTGACTCGACCCAGATCAGGATCATCCACCCAACATTCACTGACCACTGCACTTTTCCTGATGAACTTTACAATCACCTGTAATGTAAAGTGAGAAATAATAATTTCTAAAATAATAGTTCTAGTTAGTTTCAGAAATTGTTTTGTTGCAGTTTATTTTGATCTCATAGATATATATGATTATTATTATTGAAATATTATGTATTCATTATTATTAATACATAACATTGCATTTAGCAATTGCAGGAAGGTTATCTAATCCCACACAGGTAAGATGGCTCTGTTGTCATGTGAAGCTTGCTCAGTTATTATGAAAAGAGTATGTTTAAAATTTTTTTGTTAGTTTTCAAATACTTTTACTTTAAGTCTACTTTTATTTCATTTTCTCAGTACTACCACTTTGATTTACCTCAATCTGACACAACCCTTCATTACACATTTTCACAAATTCTGCCCCATTAGCTTTATCATACATCCATTTCCCTGTACTCCCCTGACCATTACTCCGTATCCCACCACCACTCATAATGTACATCACCATGTACATAATCAGGGTTCCAGACTGCGACCATTTTTTAAGAATGTGCGAGTTCAAATTTTATGTGGTCGCATTTGTGCGAGTGGACGCTCGTGCAACAGAACGCCGTTGTATCAACAGCAGCTGCTGCAGTCCGTAACTTATGTTCAAAATGAACGAGTACATCATGAATCCGTTTTCCAAATCGTGTTTTTGACTTATCCTGAATCACTACGGTACGCCTATAATAAGTGTTTATATTCTGACTATTTTATCCCGGGCTCGGCTTGGCTGCGATGTTGCCCAGTGCCTGCGTGACTCGCCATAGACATTAACGGAGAGAAGTAGCTCCGGCTACAGTGTTCTTCCGCAAGAAACGTGCAGTTTATTTATAAACAACGTACACGTCACGCGCATTGCACACTGATGGTGAAACGCGCCAATTCCGAATTCACGAATTAAAATGAAAAGGTCAATTGCTGAATACTTTAAAAACAAAGTGTGGAAGTCAAGGATGCTGGTGGAAAGGACCAGCCAATGAGCCAGCACACAGACACAACTGATGACGAGAGCACAGGTGCGGACAGGGAGGAACCGAGTGAGCAAAGGAAAAAGAAAAGGCACAACTTCCTGCAGCAATGGCTTAAACAGTAGCCGTGGTTGCGATACGAGGCTAATGCCATGCATTGTTTGTACTGTAAACAGTGTGGCCCATCCATTGCAGGTCATTCTAAATTTGTTACAGGGTCTAAGCAATTTAAGATTGAGTCTATTAAACTGCACAATGAAAGCAAAAAACATAAAACCTGTAGGGACCGGTGTGTCTCACGAAACACCGAGCCCCTTCCTACGTCTTTTCAGCGGTTAGATGACAGTAATCGCTCGACAGAGGAAAGGAAATGATTATAAAATTTAACACTGCTTATAACATAGCAAAAGAGGAACTCCCGTTCACAAAATTCAAATCAGAAATTATACTGATGAAAAAGAACGGGTTGAATGTTAATCCCACTTATGCCAACGACATGGCCTGTGCCCAATTTATAGGAGTGATAGCAGACAATCTGCGAAAAAAGACGGCTGAAAAAATTTCCTCCGCCCACTATTTATAATTTATGATTGATGGAGATACAGACATCTCCATCAACAAAGAATGTGAGATTGTCTATGCCCGTGTCATTGATAATGGAAGACCTACCAATATCCTAATTGGTCATATTGACGTTCAACACGCCCATGCAGAAGGTAAGGAGTGTGAGATTTCTTTTTTATTACAACTATAAACTTTGATAACGAAAAATCTGTATCAGCGTATTATAATAGTCTAATCTTTTAAAATTGAATGCATACATTTGAATGTTTAATGATTTTCAAAAGATAGAAAGATGATGATAATAGACAGACAGACAGACAGACAGACAGATAGAATATAATTAAAATGTAAATAGATTGTATATAATTCAAATGTAAAATGCTTAAAATTACTGTCCAAAATCTATGAAAATCCTGAAATTTGGCAGTGATAATTACCAAATATTACATGTGTTTTTATATAATAAATTACAGGTATTTATGCTGCAACCAAGAAAGCCTTTGCTAGTCTTGAATTAGTGTTGAGGGGCCAGAGCTGATGGATTATGATGCCAGTCAGGATGTTAGGCTGTGGTTCTCCCAAGCAAAGAGGACCAGGAGGCCCAACTATAAGAGCTGGCCCCTCTGAATTCAATTGCAATGTGTTACTAAGGTTGACATTTATTCACAACCAAGGCAACAAAGGGTTGAACAGCTGTGAAGACAGTAAAATTATATATCAAACATTAAAAACATAAATGTTTTTATAATAGTTTTTTTGATTTGATAGTTAAAAGATTAAAACATTTTGCTAACATGAGGTCTTGTGTCACTGTCAGTCTTTTTACATCAGTGCAAAACTAGGGTATGCAGATTAAGACCACTGTTCATTAGCATGCATTGATTAATCCCATGGCATGTAGCAGAAAAAAAAAAAGGTGCGACCAAATCATATGCTGGTGCGACCAACTGAGAAAGTTGGTAGCACCAGTGCAACCAGTGGAAAAGTTAGTCTGGAGCCCTGATAATATTGGAAAATTATCACTTCCCCATTGTGCACTTACTTAGAACTTCCCAACTAGCTATTCCCCCAGCACGAAATCAGAGTCTGGGTTTAAGCCATGTATCCAGAACACATATCACATCTGCTTTACATCCATATGCATTAAATATTCTTTAAACTTGAATTTTATTCCAGTTTACGAAACATTTTCTAAATCAACAGATCTGAGTATATAATAACCTTAATCACTACACCAAATTTTATAATTACAAAAAACATTACTTATCATTTTTAATTGTATTATATATAATCATATATCATAAGAATTCAACCTGGTCTCAGTGAAAACGTGACTATTTACATTTTTGCAATCTTGTTATACATGTCTCACAGTTTCCAGGTGAAATGAACACTAGAGGCGCTACAGCAACTGTGTGCTTTGACTTTGGGGCTCTTCAGCATATCGTGGCCCCCTACAACTTATAGCAACACCGTTTTGCGGCCCTCTTTGGCCAGTCGCGGCCAGATCGGCATAATGCGGCGCCCCGTTTCAACTTATCACCGCCCGTTCGTCCTTGTTTCAGGGTTCACCCTATGGCGAGTCCGCCCCTGGGATTAGGCAGAATTTTAGGTTGGGGAGGTATGTTTTAAAAACATCCATCTATAATTCACCTTAAAACCTAGTCTGAATACGACACTATTTTACTCGCCCCCAGCTGGACATTTCACTGGAAAACCACAGCCAGACATCTTATACCACATGTTAAATTTGAATTGCAAAACATGTCATGTTCATGCAACTTTCATGAGATCAGGCTGTAAATATTTTATTAAAGACTCTGCAACGTCTGTAAACCAAGGCAGAGTGTACATGTCCTTTATTTAGGACCCGATCAAGAGTCAAATGTTTAAAATCAGTTATGTGGTAATGATCTTGCAATTGGAGGAACGTGAGTGATATACAGAAGTAAATACAGAGAGTGTAACTGACTTCCTCTCCATCTTGTCGTCTTGAAGCAAGCCAGACAAAGCCAAAGGCTCCTTTTCCAACTGAACGCAGTGGGCGGTAGTCTTCTTCAAAATGACCCTCACATGCTCCAGACTGCTCCAGGTCTAAAGAGGAATGCAAGGCGTCTGAACGGATTGCCTGAGCAAAAAAAAAATGAAAAACACATAATTGAGATAACATATTTTGATATTTAATAAACAGCTATTTGGAGCAGGATTTTTAGAACAATAAGAATTTATTGTGGGCTGAGCTACCCAGCACAATGTGACAAATATAAACCAAGCAACTGACAAAATATCATATTGCTGATTAGGATGGTCATATACATGATTGGGAATGTCAGACTAACATGGAGGGATCCATTGCTTGTCACTTTATAGCATCACATTTGGCTTGGACATGGTGTAATTCTGGATGGAAACCGGTCACCATTTTACGTCAATAAACAGGTGCTTAGGAGAGTTTAAAGTATTCAGAGAGATCACCTCAGCAAGGCTACAGGCCAAGGCATCTTGTTCTGGAGCTCCTGTCCCAAGTGTGGGAGACATTACGCTCTGTAAGATCTCCTGATGGTGGATCAAGAGATGACTCCCACTCAGCCATACACAGACCAGAGAACTGCCGCTGCACAAGGACACTTCGCGCACATCACACTGCACCTCTACAATAAGAGACGGAAGGAGGTGAGAGAGAAAGACTCTCCAGAAACATGTTTGCTGGAATGTAAACTTAAACACAACTGTATAAATAAAAAATACACAGTCTATTGCATTTACTCTTTAAAACGGTAACATATAATTGAAACAGGAGAGCCAGAGAGACACAGATGACCCATACCAACTGGGGTTCCATCTCTGTGGTAGCACGTGACATAAAACCTGCCCTCTGGAATGGGAGAATTTGCCTGGACCTTCTTAGGGGTGGAGGTTGTGGGAGCATCACCAGGTAACAGCATTACACCACTTCCCTTCCGGAGATCTAGAACCCGCCCCACAGTGTGTTCTGAAAACGAGTTCCACTGTTCCAGGACTTTGGTTAGATGATTGTTTTGCAGGGGCTCTACAGCCTTCTGATGAGAGCTTGTTTGCCATTCTTGTTCTTTTAGTGATGGGGTAGTTTTTTGGGTTTCCTCTTCCTCTGGGTGGATTTGAGCTTCTGATTCAGGGTCTGACTCCACAATGAAGGGCGAAGGGGTTCGTAGGAGTTCAGCAGTATCGCATGAGGTCAGCGATCCGTCGAGGTCAGCAGGGGCGTTCGGAATTTCAATGCTCTCATTGAGGTCCATCTTTGACATTGCATGAACAATAACATCTCCATTAGAGTTCAAGTCCAGGAAGCAGCTCCCGGATTCAGCAAGCTGCTGTCCCTGCTGATATTCATCAAACTTTTCTGGACCTGAACCTCCTACAAGCTTCTCACAAAACCCAGAGGATGAGCCACTGCCCAGGGAAATCACTTCAAAGCTGGAGTCCTGAAACTGAGCCTGCTCTGAACACTGGCAGGACAATGAGTGAGGTTCACCATGTGGTGCAGATACACCAGACTTCACTGGAGCCTTCTTACAGTCTGATTTCAGGGGTTCCTGTTTCAATGGGGACTTGGAGGCGTCTTGCCCAGTGAGGGGCTGCCCAGAGTGAGGAGAGAATTTGGGAAATAGGCAGGTCTTATGGACCTCCAGGGACTCCACCAAAGCAAAGGTCCGAAGCAGAGCAGTTGTGGAGTTGGCAGAGTCAGACTCGGAAACCTGAGCAGTCACGTCTACAGCCTGCTCACAAAGTTCTGTAGTATCATCCAACCTGAGATCAAAGAGAATTTCATTTTATTATAATTTTTTCTGAAAGGCTTTGTAAGATTCATGCTTAAATTGTGCCCATAATTTAAAAATTGTAAATCCAAAAACCACATAATAAAACAGCATTTGTAAAAGTCAATGGCCCTTCTTCATTTATTAACGTCTCTAAATACAGTGATAATCTTGAAGTGGAGTATCTAATAGAGGTGTGAATCTTCACTGGCCTCACAATTCGATTACGATTCAAAGGGTAACGATTCCATTTTAAAACAATTCTTGATCCATCTAGTCCTTCAATATCATTATTTTTTCAGTTTCTTCAAAATACATTTTTTACTCACTGTTTTTTTCCCATTTAGGTTTTTATTTAACAGCAGTGTTAAAAATCAGAATTAGTCACATTACATAAACTGGCCTTTTACATTCAATATGAGCTGTGAACAAAACATGGAACATCAACAAGACTAAATAAATGGTTCTATAGTTTAAAAGAATATCTCAGTTTCTTTCTTTAGAACCTTACAAAAAAATCTCATAAAAGCACCAAAAAAATATTGGTTCTCCATCAAAACACACTGAATACTATTACTTCAACTGATTATATTATTATTTTTGTTTAAGCATTGTAATTGTAATTAATTTAATAGTATTTAATCATTATTTAAAATTAATCTATTCAATGCTATTCATTTTTAAGCAGAAATGGAAGTTGCTGGTTCAGAATGAGAGATATAGCTGCTTCTATGAGAGTACAGCTGTGAGCAGCTTCTCCTCTCACCGGCACAGGTGATAGTAAAGCGGTTTAAATAGTGCAGTTGTTGCTTCAGAAATATATCAAGCATCTCATACGTACTGTTCTATCTGTTTGCTCTACGAATAGAAGATACAACTTATCATCAGGTGTGCATACTGTCCTGACAAACGAGTGACCGGCAATGAAAAAAGCAAATGAAATTGAGTGCGCAAGAATAGAGAAAGGCATCGGGGGTAGAAAAAAATATTTAAATGAAAACATCACAAACATCTCCCGAACCGCTGCCTCATCATTATTTTCTTCTGTGTTTTCCCCCGTTGTGTGCAAATCAGTGCAATTATTTTCCGACAGCTCTAGTATCTAACCCATTAAGTGGTGTGGAGGTGACAACAGGTGAGGTCATGGTTGATGGCACGCTGCCTTCCTTCTGCAGTTTAGCAATGTTCCCAGTAAAGATCCTCTTTCCTTTCCCAAGACCTGCTCTCCTCCGCATGGCCAGATGCACCATCACACTGTCACCAGCAAGCACTGTATTTGGATCTACACACACCCAAACAATCATAGAAAGTATTTTGATTGTACTGTCATGTATTCATTAAATGGGACCTCGTTTCCACCTGGTGCAAGATGCATCTTTTGGTGGTCCGCTAACAAATGGTAAGTGCTAAATACAGGTGGAAACGGGGTGTTTTGTAATACGATCACTGAAACCACGGAGGTCGTCAAAATAAGGTGTAACCACTAATCTGTCCTGAGTGCGTCCCGGACAGAAGTGAAGCACCACCCCAAACCTGTCAATTTTCTGCTGCACTAAAACAAGAGTTTAAACTTTGCTGATTATGTCTAGCTTTAAAAAGGAATAACTGTCCGATTGGAAAATTTGAAAAAATTAAATTCATATAGAAAACATAAGAACTTTACCGATCTTCTTCAGTGTGTCTGATCTCAGCATGCAGAGACATAGATGACAAACACACACATCTGAAGATCAGGTTAATACAGGTACACTACTAAAATAGTATTTGAAATGTTGCTTAGATAAAATTTCAATTGGGAAGAAACAGTGCACCATTATTTCACGATTTGTCTTTTCTGACTTTTTTTGTGGTTTATTATCATGTAGCAACACACCAAGTGATTGACGTATAATTAAATGAGGGACCTTTCCTCTTGAAATCCGAACACAAGTGGTCACAGGAGGCTTACTTGCGATGCATGCTAATACCAGGTGGAAACAGCAATACATCTTGGCTGACCACTTGTGTTCAGATCACCGAAAACACATCTTAATACCAGGTGAAAACAGGGCATCAGTGTTCAAATTACAGTAGCAGTAAAATAACTCACTACATGTGTCTTGCTGATTGTCCTTTGTTGTGTCAGTAGTAAGGGTTAGAACATCAACAGGAGGAAAGTTAGCACTAACAGAGAATCTACGGGGGTCTAAAAGAGAAGGGAATTTCAGTATGATCTCAGACACTACATTAGTAAATGTAACCTTATAAGTTGACTTTACAGTATACCTGTGTGGCAACTGGACGGGCTGGATGTGTCATTTGGATGAGATACAGGGTTGTTGCTTCGCTCCATAGCACAAACTCGCTCATAAAATGCTGGTATCAGGTAGGTGACATTCTACACACACACGTGCACACACATAAGGATCCCACATTGACCTCGACTGTTCTTAAAGTAATATATTACACTGTATAATTGCTACATCCTATACTTTTAGATTGTTCTTAAAATAGCATTTGGACCCTTTTAGACAGTGAGGACTTCGGAAAAGTTTTTGCTACATTTGTGAGATTGTTTAAAAAAATGTGGTCCTTACCGCTATAGAGAACCTTGCACACACACACACATATACACACACACACACACACACACACACACACACACACACAAGGCTGCTCTTAAATGCCAGCCACTATTAACTCTTTCCCCGCCAGCGTTTTTAAAAAAAGTTGCCAGCCACCGCCAGGGTTTTTGACGATTTTCGCTAAACTTTAAAGGCCCGCAGAATATTTTCTTCCATGAATATATGAAGATGCTATACGTATATCAAAATAAAGATCTGAGCCTCTGCTTTTAGGCCAAAAAAAACGATTTTATTTTATCTTCATTTGTTCTTTTTTTATTGCCACTTGAACAGAGGTAGGTTTTGTCAAAAACAACATTTCGGACAAAAAGCTGAGAAAAAGGCATTTTTATCAAACAAGTGCTTTAGTATTAGTATGGTGTTCCACTTCACGTTTGAGACGATCGCAGTCCGTTTCTTTGATCAAAGAGTTGCGTACTCTTTCAAAACATGCGTGCGGGTCTTCCTTACCGTATACCACCTAAAACACGGATACCCGGAAAATTCCGTGTTTGGCGGGGAAGCGGTTTTTCATAAAACCCGGAAAATTCTGTGTATGGCGGGGAAAGAGTTAAAGGGATAGTTCACACAAAAATAAAAATTCTCTATCTTAATTGATTTACTAATAATTGACTTACTCTCAGGCCATCACAGGTGTATGCCTTTTTTTTTTCTGCAGAACAAAAACGTTTTTAAAAGAATATATCATCACCGTTGGTCCTTTCAATGCAAGTGAATGGTGGCCAGATCTTTGAAGCTCCAAAAAGGACAGCATAAAAATATTTAATATGACTCCAGTGGTTAAATCAATGTCTTCAGAATAGATATGATAGGTGTGGGTGAGCAACAGATCATATTTAAGTTCTTTTTTACAATATATCTCCTTTAGCTTTTGGTGATTCACATTCTTCGTGCATATCGCCACCTACTGAGCAGGGAGGAGAATTTATAGTCAAAAAGGAGTTTTTATATATTTATCTGTTACTCACCCACAACTATCATTTTGCTTCAGAAGACTTGGGTTTAACTACTGGAGTCGTAAAGTTCTGGCCACAATTCATGTGCATTGTATGGACCTACAGAGCTTAGATATTCTTCTAAAAATATTTGTGTTCAGCATAAGAAAAGTCAAACACACCTGGGATGACATAAGGGTGAGTAAATTATGCAAATCTTCAATATTGGGTGAACAGTTCCTATAACTAAGCTGAAAACATATCACTATGGTTGGATAAATCAATTTAGACCAACTAAACTCACATCCCTTGGGAAACAGTTTTAAAAAGAATTAATTATTATTAAAGGAGTTAGGAAGAGTTCTCCATACCCTGCCAAGCAGCTGACTGCTGCTGTACCCGAGGAGCAGGAAGCTGAAGATGTTACTGAGACTGTGGATGGTGCCGTTGGGCTGAAGTGTCAGGAGACAGCTACTAGGAGCAAACACAGACACTGATCCAGAGTACAGCACACCTGAGCTGGGGGACAGAACACCACCTGCACCTGATTTACCACCTGCACGATGACAAAAGTGGTAAGCATTGTATTGATCACACTGAAATCAAAAGCAATTTAAAAAGTAAATGGAATATTTTTGTTAACTACTTAGAAGAAACAACTAGATGACTTTGTCAGACCAAATCTAAAATAAATCCTGAAAAACCACAATAGGTTATGAAAAAACTAAACCAAAAAACACACACAGGCAGAGGAGACTAATCTGATTAAATCTGATTCACAGTTATGAAATCTGGACCATGGAAATAAAATGCGAGCCATGGTAATGAAGTCTGATGTGCTGTAATGGTGTGTAAAAGAGATAATGCCTTTGTCTCAATGTCTCTCACAGGAGACAAACTAACATTATTCATCCTGAGCATATTTATTTTCATGTAAAAATGCAACAAAACTATCTAAATTTACAGACTGACTTATGTGCTGCAGTAAATGAAAACGAGCGTAAGCTCACCTGATGGTGTTCGGCGATCAGATGATTCTGGATTTACTGGTCCATTCATCAGCAGTGCTGATCTAACACAGGACACGGCTGCCTGCAGACGGACACATGCAGGAATAGCTAAACCAGACTTGGCCTGCAAACACAACCTCTGTACACGTAATCCCTGAGACACAAAGACAAACAAACAAATAAACAGGCTTGCATATCAAGGTACATTCTTGATTGCTGATTTGGCAAAAGCAATCAAGCAAACATGTATGAATCTAGGACCAGCATGCTCACACATTAATCAATCAATCATTTACATGTGCTCATGACAATTATTTTCCTTTTAGTTATATTTGATGATTGCTTCCTATGGTTTTGCTGAAAATGTCACAAATGAAAGAATCCGAAAATGTCTTTATAAATGAGACAAATGACCAGGATAGCTCACGAAGAACCAGAAGGGAATTGTGAATTTACTACAATTTTTGAACAAAAAGGGTATTTGTTTTAGTAAGTGACGTGTACATTATTAATGCTGCATTTATGCGGTCAACATTAAATTAGTGAAGTGGGTAGCACAGATTCAGTGTGATTCAGACCTTCAGAGTTGTCCTGCAGTTAAAAGGGATCTGTAATGATGGCATCAGAGACATGATTGACATGCCTGTCATCTCCTCAGCAGTGTGGTAACCATAGAGATAGGCAAAAGTGGCGTCACAACTGAGGATTCCACCCTGAGGAAACAGCAGGAGGAGCTAGAATTTTCTTATACACTTCACAACAGGTTTATAAGATTTCTGAGGTCATGTCAATATTCATGTCAATATAATAGAATAACAGTTGTATAGGCAATTAAAATGCAACGATCCAAATTCCAAAAAATTAACCTATCCTGTCAATGTCAGGTAAACAGTAAGGAAGTGTGTTTTACATTCCGAGCAAATGTCACATGTGCCGTGATTCTCTCCACTCTCTCCAGCAGGATCGCAAAGATCTGCAGCTGCTGCTTGGGAGTCTGAAGCCACACTGACACAGGAAACTCTGCTCCTGACAAACTCACAGCAGTCACCTGTCAGAGACAACAGGTCAGAGCTTGGCTTTAATTAATTAATATCACAGCCAGTGCAGGAAAACAGAGATCAGCGTTTGAGATATAAATGTCAGTAACAACACACACTGTGTGGAATATATGAAGTATTTATGGCACAAATAAGTGTGAAAATGATATATAGTGACAGCTGTTACAAAGTAAGTTGTTGTTTAATTTAGAGACACCGCTTTGTTTCATACCACTTTTGCAGAAACAGTAATAAGGTTCCCAGCAGAATCCAGAATGTCTTCCCTCAGGACCTCCTCTAGCATATGATTGACTCTCAAGAGAGAGGTCAGCTTCTGGCCAATCAAATCACTATTTTCACACTCAAATAGTTTACAAGCGTGTTTGTTTGCATCCAAAACCTAACGGAAAAATAAAATATTCAACCATTTATTTGCTAAAAATGCTCAACTGTTATTATCAACCAAAATATCAGAAGCACTTTCATAAATACAGTTGGAGCTAAAGCCCAAAGTATAATGTGTTTTTTACGTGTACGCCAGCCTATGCGTACAAGACGAGTGATGTACATTTCATCATTAGCAGGGTACGTGAGCACTGTACATTTACAGCCCAATTTGTCTAACTACATTTACTCTGTATGCATAGTCTGTGTCCACGAGGAGGCAACGATCCCATTGACCTGTTTCTTTCATAAAGTGGTGCAAGAAGACAACATAAATGCTGGTGAACAACAGGAGACGAAGGTGGATGCAACAGCAGTGGATGTGTATGTCAAAAGCACATCTGAGGTAGACATGACTACCTCAGGAGGTATCTCTATAGTCAAAAAGCCTATAAAAAGGCATCTTTATGGAATTTACGGTCCAGAAATATTCCAGTATTGCATAGGAGTCACAGCGTGCCTGTGTTGACTGTCGTGCATATGTCCGCATGGTCAAAAGGAGTATACTTTGTAAGGCTAAAGCATTCGACTTATATGCTAACGTACACATAAAAACCTATACTTTGGGCTTAAGAATCACTATAACCAAAATGATTCAGTGTTGAGGTACTTTTAATCAGTGTCTAGAAAACCCATTTACAGCAAGCCTAATTGTCTGATACCTGTGATGTTAAATGGTTGATGGACAGGATTGCTTTATTGGGGTTGATCGTGAGGGTTGTGCCTCTATTCTCAGGAGTGGTACTAATAAATTGTCTGAGCAGGGAGTTCTCCAACACAGGAGACCCCTGATCTGAAGGTTGAGGTGCAGAGTGGGAGATATGCAAATCAGATAGCTGAAGATTCCTCATTGCCACTGATGAACCACCATGAGAATCACCTTTGGGAAAATAACAAGAGAGTTGTTTGTCCACACTGGCTGAAGACATCAGCAGATGCAGTTAAAGGAATAGTTCACCCGAAAACTACAATTCTCTCATCATTAACTTTCTTCTACTGAACACAAACGAAGACTGTTAAAAAAATAAATTAAAAAAAATCAGCACTATAGGTCAATTTAATGCAACTGATTGTTTGCTAGAACTTTGAAGCTCCAGAGAGCACATAAAGGCATCTTAAAAGTAATCCATATGACTCCAGTGGTTAATCCATGTCTTCAAAAGTGATATGACAGGTGGGGTTGAGAAACAGATAAGTTTTTATATATTTTTTTAAATTATTATTTAAATTATTTTTAAATAACATACAATATTGATTGAAATGCAGCTTTTACAGATGGTGCCATAAACATTTGAAAATGAAACTTTAAGGTAATAGTTTACACTACATCAGTGTGGGACTCGAACTCAAATATCAAGTATTTTAGATTAAGGTGAGTGTGTTAACCACTACATAGTGCAGCATTTGTAACGTTGTCATTGAGTGTACTAAATAAAAAAAGAAAATTAAGTGAAGGCTCGTTATCATGTACAACAGTCAAAATTCCAGATTCGCTTTTTTTTTTTTTAAAACAAATAAAGTCTTTAAATATCACATTTCTATGGGGCCTGTGTAGCTCAGCTAGTCAAGACAAGTTTGAATCCAGGGTGTGCTGAGTGACTCCAATCGAGCTTCCTAAGCAACCAAATTGGCCCGGTTGCTAGGGTGGGTAGTCACGTTGGGTTAACCTCCTCATGGTTGCTATAATGTGGTTCTCATTCTCGATGGTGCACGTGGGGAATTGTGCGTGGATGCTCCAGAGAAGAGCGAAAAGCCTCCACACGTATGTCTCCGAGGTAACGTTCTCAACAAGCCACATGATAAGATGCGCGGATTGACAGTTTCAGATGCGGAGGCAACTGAGATTTTTCCTCCACCACCGGACTGAGGTGAATCACTATGCCACCATGAGGACTTTGAGCATTGGCGGTTCCAAATTGGGGAGAAAAGCAGAGAAATTCCACACACAAATTTTTGTTTTTAAATAAATCACATTTCTTTCTTATAAATACAGCATTTCGTTCTTTGAAGCGTGTTTCAAAAGCCTCCCTCTACTAAGGAAGGCTGGTGACACTGGACATTTAGAGTTAAAAAAAAAAAAAAAAAGACATACAATTTTTATCTGTTTCTCACCCACCTGACATATCGCTTCTGAAGACATGGATTTAACCACTGGAGTCTTATGGGTTACTTTTATGCTGCCTTTGTGTGCTTTTTGGAACTTCAAAGTTCTAGTTGCCATTCATTTGCATTGATTGGACCAAAAGAGCCAAGATATTCTTCTAAAAATGTAAACATGTGTTCTGCATTAGAAAGTAAATCCTACACATCTAGAATTGAATGAGGGTTACAAAATTAAGAGCATTTTCAGGAGGAAGAGAAGAGACACTATTCCTTTAAATGCAGTAAACTTCAGCAACCACTCTGACAACCATTGAATCGCAATGAGATTTTCATAGTTTCCCTGGTATTGCACATGACATATATTTGTATTGGACATTGTCACTTAATAAAAATGTAACAATCAAGAATACTTCGATCTAATCGTCAACATGTGCAAAGTTACAGAGGAGCAAACTCAAAGTCAGTCCCACCTGTTGCGTCTAGGCTGTTAAGACTGCAGTTTCGTGCGGAGGGGAAGGATTGGTTCAAGCAGAAGGAATCATTCTTCATCAGCCTGCTGTTACTGCAGTCACCATCAGCAACACAAACACTGTCGCCCCTGGGGCTGCTCCTTCGGCCGTGCATCAACCACATCGCAGCATACACTTCACAAATGAAGTTGGACAGCAGTAAATATTAAAGACCTTATTCTTGCGCATATATGTCAAATAATAGTATAATATATCGCGATTTATAATGTGAACATAAGGCGCGCGACTCACCCACCGCACACCGTTTCAACAACACACTCGCGTAGCTTTCCGTTTGCTGCCTGCAACCTTGGAGACGGAGAAATATACTGTTTTTCCTGAGTTTTTTTTTTTAAGACGACTTAATTCTACTATTAAAAACAAATAAATACTTTAAAATAAGGTCATTTAGTGCATTGTGGTCATAAACAAGTGTAGCTTCTCTTGCTTGACTGAGATTGGTCGCGGCCTAGTACGATGTTTGGCGCGTGTGGAATCGAAATAACGTGAGGGGATAGTTGGAGCCAATGAAAAAACTGAATTTTGAAACTGACGGGGTATTCATCCAATAGAACGCTTTAGTGGGCGGAAGTTGTCTTATTAAGGGAGGGGCGTGGTTTCTATGGAGACACATGGTGAAGTGTCTGTGTTATTTAGTATTTTCCGCTGCTTCAAATGACCGAGTTTTCGCCATTCAGTTAAGCCACTGTTCTTTATTTGATTGTTTTGTTGTATTTTTCCCCTCTTTATCCTACACGTTGTTAGTAACTATTTGCAACTTTAAAGTGAAAACATAATTTACTCACCCTTATGTTGTTCCAAAACCTGTATGCCTTTTTTTCTTATGTTAAACATCAAAGATGTTAGAAGATGTAGCATCAGTCACCATTCACTTTCATTGCATTTTTTTTCCACACAATGAAAGTGAATGGGGACTGAATCTAACAGTATGCCTAACATATCCTTTTGTATTCCACTGAAGAAAGAAAGACATACAGGTTTGAAACAACATAAGAAAGTAAATAAATAATGGCATAATTTTCCTTTTTGAATAAACTATTCCTTTAAAGCAACAACTACTCTAGCTGTGTTTCTCAAACATCAACGTAGCTTAACATTAATTGATTAAAAAATACATCTATTCAAAAATAATAAAAGTAAACAAAACTGGAGATACACATTTTTTATTCTGATTTTAAAAGCACTCTGCACAATGCATTAATTAAGAGTTTTATCATTTTCAAGTTTGTAAACATTTTGAGCCTATTTGTGAAGGACTTTAACTTATTCTGCATTTCTATCAGTCTCTGAGTCTCAAGTATGTACTGCTTAGCAGTTCAAAAGTTTGCAAATACAGCAGCAAGCATGTCTTTAAAGGAATAGCTCAACCAAATAAGAAAATTCTCTCCTCATGTACTCATCCTCATGCCATCCCAAATGTGTTTGATCTTTTTCTTCTGCAGAACACAAATGAAGATTTTTAGAAGAATATCTCAGCTCTGTAGGTCCATACAATGCAAGTGAATGGTGGCCAGAACTGTGAAGCTCCAAAAAGCACATAAAGACAGCCTAAAAGTAATCCATATGACTCCAGTGGTTAAATCCATGTCTTCTGAACCTTATAATAGGTGTGGGTGAGAAACAGATTAAAATGTAAGTTCTTTTTTACCATAAATCTCCAGTAAGTAGTGATATGCACAAAGAATGCAATTGCCAATAAACAAAAGAAGAACAATGGCGGTAGAAGTGGAGATTTATAGTAAAAAAAGAATTTAAATATGGATATCTTTCCCATGCACACCTATCATATCTCTTCTGAAGACATGGACTAACCACTGGTGTCATATGGATTACTTTTATGCTGCCTTTATTTGCTTTTTGGAGCTTCAAAGTTCTGCTCACATTTTCTTGATTTTTATGGACCTACAGAGCTAAGATATTTTTCTACAAATCTTTGTTTGTGTTCTGCAGAAGAAAGAAAGTCACACATCTGGGATGGCCTGAGGATGAGTAAATGATGAGAGAATTTTCATTTTTGGGTGAACTATTCCTTTAACTAGTGTGATAGAATAAAGTTATAGTATTCATTAAAAGCAGAAAGGAAAGAAGAAATTATGGACAGATCAGACAGAGCACAAGTTTCAGGGATCACATAGGGAAACACACAGTCGTAACGCATTTCAAGATGCTTGAGACAAAATGTGGAAAATTTTTGAGATCATATTAACAAAATAACAGCCCACTCTGCTGTTGATGGCTTTTTAATCCAACACATTTGTTACTGATGCACACATCTTACCCTGTTCAACTCTACATGCTGCTCTGCCACATTTCACAGTTCTTAGTATTTACATTCTCAGCACAATATGAAATGTTTACCTACAGTATGTTCTTTTAATAGACAATAATCAGGACCATTCCCTCACAAGGGCCTGTCATGTGTCCCTCTGTCTACCCATTATTGAGGACCTTTTAAGGTCAAGACCAGGGTTTACTTTGGCACATATGGGTGATGGACAGCTGAATGCATAATCCCATGGATGAGGGAGTCCAGGATCTTTTGTGCTTCACAGGCAGGTGTGTCTTCACAGAGATCTACACGCAAGGTTGAGCTCAGGTTTAGGTTGAACAGAAGCATGCATAACACTTTAGCATTTCTACTGTAACAGTAACGATGGATCTCTGCAGGAGAAGTTGAGATAGACACACAAATGTGGAATCACATAACTACGGATACCCGTCGACACAAGAGGGCTGGGATCCTGAGTCTCAAGTAGTACAAGTTCACAGGAAGGCCTATTGATGGTAGTCTTTCTTACTGTGGGGGCGGTTGCACAAGATTTTGTCAATATCTGTGGCCACATGAGAGGTGATCTTTGAAAGAACCTGTAAATGAGAATGTAATAAATCACACAGGTCATAAACAGAATCACATAGATTTACTGCAGGAAATAAACAGGGCATACCATCTTTAAAGAATAGTTCACTCAAAACTGAAAAATCTTTAAACTGTAATCATGTATTCACCCTCATTCCTAACCCGTCTATTTTTCTTTCTTCATTGGAACATTGAGATATTTCACAGTTTGTCATTTTTCCTATAAAAATGATTCTTGCCCTCCATAATAGCTTTCAAATCTCATTGCAGCCTTTACATTCTGCTGAATATCTTCTTTTTTGTTTTCCATGGAATTGAGAAAGCCATACAGGTTTAGATCAACATGACAGTGAATAAATTAATGAAGAAATAGGTCATTTTTGGGTGATCTATTCTTTTAAGTAGTCAATCTTGTTTTTTAACCATGCAGTTGGTCTTCTAAACCAGCTTGGACCAGTTAGAAACTGAAGATTTAGCTGGCCTTTCCAGCAGTGTGTGAAAAGTATATATTTTGCTGTGGCACATACAAAATGCCAAGCAATACTCTGTGTTTAAAGCTTTAAATGTAAATCAACCACAGGCAGACTGTGAGATTGAGATGAAATGTGTTAAGAGATGAGAGCACAATGCTGTAGCAGGTCACCGGAGCTTGAGGGATGGCCGTGATTCACAGTGTGCAAGTGGAATTGCGATATCTTGATAAATCTCTTGCCTGTATCGCCCCCAGGTTCTCAGTGAGCTGTGCAGGGTTAGAGGTACCCAGGAGAACAGAACTCACTCCTTCATTACGGAGGCACCAGGCTACAGGGGAATACACAACACATATATGAGAAATCTGATCCTCACTTGAGCTGGTGGGGTTCTGATATATTGCTGCTTCCAATTGTTAATTATTGGAAATTGTATACAGTATATGGTAATAATTTGTATAGGACACGCTTTGGTTAACTTTTTTTTTTTTCCAAAGTGAAGAACAGAGATAGAAGAAAACAACTGAGATTTTTAAGTATAGGGTAAATTCCAGTCAAAAGTGAGCATCCTTATTATCTGGTATATGAAAGTATACCCTTCACTAACAGTCTTGAAAAAGGGCCCTTTGTGAATTTAGTGGCTCACTTTCATTTGGAATGACCCTTGTAGTGTTGTCCCTTCCGGCTGTGCCCTCCAAGGGCACACAATTTCGGTTTGGAATTCGCCCATAAATTATTAAATTACTGTTGATAGATAAGGAAGGAAAATGTAAAAACTAAATAAATACATACATTATACTAAACACACACATACAAAAAAACATTAAAAAACATTTTAAAAATTGTCATTTGCTCACTCTGATGTTGTTCCAAACCCGTACCACTTTTTTCTTCCACTGAACATAAAAGGAGATGTTTAGCAGAATGTTATTCTCAGTCACCATTCACTTTCATTGTATGGAAAAAAAGATGCAATGACTGCGTACGATTGGTGACAGTCTAACATTCTAGCTAACATCTATTTTTGTGTTCTACAGAAGAAAAAAAATCGTAAGAGTTTGGAACAACATGAGGATAATTACTACATGAAATAATTAATGACAGTGTTGGCATTTTTGGGCGAGCCATTTAAGTGTATAAAAGAGTCATCATCAAGCTTTTATTGAACATCATAAAAAGCTTTCCAAATTGACCAAAACATGTCAGGTATGTCTTTCATATAGTAGGTTATTTATTCTAAAGTAATATCTGATGTCATCCTGTTTGTCTATAGAGAATCCCAGGACTTTCTTAATTTTGTAATGAACAGGCAACTGAATGCTTTACCTACAATGAACAAAGAATTAAAAGAGAAACCTCTCATTTGGGGACTTTAAAATCCTGTGGGTAAATGTCCGGACTTGCAATTTAGAAAAAAAAAAGGTTTGTTTCTCAGTGAGGAGATATGCATGAAGTAAGAAGTCTATTGCATCAAACTGGATTTTGGGGCCCAACAATCAGCATTTTTTTTCAGGTCTGCGTACAGTAAACACTAACAGAATAACTGAACAGTTGAATCTCTATAGTAGCATTAAAATGTAGCACACTGTGACAGTTGAAGTGAAAATGGGGAAAGTTATTTTGACCGACCGATGGCAAGTTGTGGCAGGGTACAGCTGAGCCTCTCAGCAATGTGGGTCAACTCCTTAAGCTTGGCCTGCTGCTTTCTGCCATCCTCACTCAGAATCTTCTCCTTCAGCCACTGGTATGACTGCAGAGAGTCAGAAGAGTTCACAGACAACCTCACAGATAGACCCACACCAAATATGCCCTAACAGATTTGCTGCCTTCAAGCCTGAATTCTAGCTAACGATGTGGTTGGATGGTGATGGTGTGTAAACAGTCTAATATAGACTTGTAATACGATGATTCTAAATTTAGACCAATGTAAGTGTAATTTATGAACAGAGGAGGTTATAAGATCTCGTTTCTGTGATCTAAGCCAGATAATTCAGCTCCAAGAGGTAAGTCTATGAAATGAGTGCACTGAAAGAGACTTTGGATAAAATGATTTACATTAGACCATGTAAATAACCAATAAAACTAAATATGGATCACTCAGATTGCTAGTTGCCATCACAGCAGTGCTATAGTTACTAATGATGAATGGTAGTCAGAAATCTAATGTATCATGTGGTCTAGGACTAAAGGTCTTCTACCCAACCCAAGCCTGAAGGGATCCAACAAACTGTCAGGTCTGAGGTCCATTTTTCATTTGTAACTTAAAGTTTGTGTGTCTGGTTCAGGTCAATTTGTGTGCACTACACATACACAAATGCTTCTTCAACTTTTAGTCAGAGCTTTAAGAGATAGTTCACGCAAAAATGAAAATTCTCTCATCATTTACTCACCCTCATGCCATTCCAGATGTGTATAACTTTCTTTTTTTCTGCTGAACACAAAGAAAGATTTTTAGAAGCATTTTTCATCTCTGTTGGTCCATTCAATGCAAGTGAATGGTGACCAACTATTTTAAGGTCCAAAAAGCATATTAAGGCAACATAAAAGTAATTAATACGACTCCAGTGGTTAGATCCATATCATCAGAAGTGATATGATAAGTGTGGGTGAGAAACAAATAAATGTTTAAGTCATTTTAACTATAAAACTATTTTCACACACGAGAGTTTCAGTACATTCTCGAGAGTTATTCTGTTTTTTGCCGTTTCACATTCTTCGAGCATATCGCCACCTACTGGGCAGTTGTGCAAAATTATTTATTTTTTTCTTTTGCTTTATCCCTTCCTTAGTTTTTTCTTTCGCCTCCCTGCCCAGTAGATGGCGATATGCACAAAGAATGCAAAACATTAAAAACAGAAGAAGAACTATCATGAATAGGAGGGCTGGGTAAAAAAAGATTTATAGTAAAAAGGATTTAAATATGGATCTGTTTCTCACGCACACCTATCATATAATTTCTGAAGACATTGATTTAACAACTTGAGTCATATGGATTACTTTAATGCTGCCTTTATATGCTTTTTTGACCTTCAAAATTTTGGCCACCATTCACTTAAGATATTTTCTACAAAACTTTGTTTGCGATCTACAGGAAAAAAGAAAGTCATTCACATCTGGGATGGCATAAGTGTAAGTAAATGATGAGAGAATTTTCATTTTTGGGAGAACAATCCCTTTTAAGTGAGCTGTTGGTGAAGTATTCTGGGTACGGGTCGGGTTCAGTTTTAAAATTTGTACCAATCCCAGTCGAATCAGGTTTGGTCAGGGTCTTATTTACAGGTTTTCAGGCCAGGTTCGGGCTTCAGCTCTTTGTTCGTGCAGACCGGCCTCTGGGACATAAAAACATGCTTGTAAAGCAGTCAATGGAAAGGAGGAGGCGAGAACCGGCTTTACGATATAAATAATATTTTAATGAGAAACTTAAAAGACAACAAACACACATATGACGGACATGTCCGTTAACGATCTCTCTCTCCTGCACCACCGTCTGTCATCGGCCTTTATCCTGCTCGGAGGCTTGCTTAGCCTGATAATGGACCGGGTGTGTATGATCACGACCCGGCCCTGCCTTCCACCAGTTTTATTCTTGTTCTTGTGTTTCTGGTACTATGTCAGTTTTTTACTCAACAGAAATTATTATATCTGTTTACAGCATATGACGGTTCTGCCACAACAAACAGGCCTGAAGTACCTTCTGAGAGGCCCTGGAGGATTCTGGAATGCCTTTCTCGTACTTTCCTGTAATGATCCCACAAGCCAGAGGGGACCAGGACACCACACCAACACCTGAAAAGCAAAATTGTGTGTTTAGGGCTTCATGAAACTCCCTTTTGGGCTATCTTAGAAGTCAAATTTTGATATCATAAATGTTTGTGTACATGCATGCATTTATACCTATCTTATGGTACAGTTCAGGCAATTGCATCTCTACTTTATTCCTTTGAAAAAAATGATATTCTGCCTGTTCACACACAGGAGGAATAAGATTAAATTGCCTTGCGACAGAGTACGCCTCCTACAGGGAGAAAAGAAAGAGAGGATGAGAACAAATAAACTCAAAATCTCATTATTTCATATTCGATCTCCAAACAATGTTGAGTCCTGCCAAACTTTAAACGCCCACTCACACTGTCATGGGCAATCAAAAAGTAAACAGCCTAACAAAGAAAACAACTGTTCTTATTGATAGGTTGGAACAAATATATATATAGAGAAAAAGCACAGACTTTAATAATAGAGGAGGGACAAAGAAAGCTATAAAGAGTGCACAGAACAAGCACAAGGATTAGATTAAGAGAAAAATGTCATGGAAATATCATGCTTGTCCTCTACTCACCATGATCTCCATAGCTGACCAGCGTGACGTTCCCCAGTACATGGACATGCCATGATTAATGACATGAGTCATGGCTCTCACTATCTCTGAAACACACAATCACAGACAAAATTGTATCTACTTCTAAAACAGCCTGTGCCAGAGAGAGTAATTTTGTTTATGACTTATGTGCCTGGTCACCGTTAGATTGCACTGCCTTCATTTTCTCTGACAAACAGAGTTTCAGAAAGGTAAACTCTAATTAAGCTGAAGAGCAATTTCACAGCCCTCTGAATGAACAGGGTTATACACAAGAGGCAGTTTAGCTGTGAGTCAGGCAACGCCTCAGTATCTCAGTTAGAAAGTATTCTGGGGTCCCACACATAAAACAATGTGCAATGATTTGAAAGTTCCCAATATAATAAATTCAAGGATAACAGTCAAATCTATTCCATTCTAAAGCTTTTTAGAAAAGATGACATTTTTTTAAGCTTTAAGATCATCAGCTCTCTGTTAGAGCAGAAAGAGTTAAGAAATAGTTTCTAAAAGAGTGAACTAAATTTAAATCCATTAAATTAAGATATGACACATGTACCATAATATATAACTCCTTAAAGGGATTGTTCACCCCACAATGGAAATGATCGCATCATTTACTCACCCCCATGCCATCCCAGATGTGTATGGCTTTCTTTCTTCAGCAGAACACAAACAAAGATTTTTAGAAGAATATCTCAGCTCTGTTGGTCCATGCAAGGCAAGTGAATGTGATCAAATCTTTGTAGCTCCAAAAATCACATAAAGGTAACAGAAGTAATACATAAGACTTCAGTGGTTAAATCCATATCTTCAGAAGCGATATTATAAGTGTGGGTGAGAAACGGATCAAAATTAAGTCATTTTATTTATTTATTTATTACTCTAAATCTCCACTTTCACTTTTACATCTGAAATTCACATGTGGTGCCTGTTTAGTTTCACTTTTACATCTGAAAGTGATAGTTAAAGTGGAGATTTGGATTAAAAATTACTTAAATATTGATTTGTTTGTCACCCAAATCTATTATATTGCTTCTGAAGGTTTTACTTTTATGTTTCCTTTATTTTATTTGTAGAGTTACTAAGGTCTGATCACCTTTCACTTGCATTATATGGACCTACAGAGCTAAAATAGTCTTCTAAAAATCTTTTTTTGTGTTCTACTGAAGAAAGAAAGCCATACACATCTGGAATGGCATGAGGGCGTGGAAATGATCGTGGAAAACTATCCCTTTAAAAGAGAGACCAAAAAGGCATCACAGCATATTATACATTATAAGCATGCAGCATACCTTTATTTTATTTATTAATCAATCCTTAATTCACTTCCCTTTTATTCAGTTCACTTTTATTTGAGCTTACCAGAAAGACTGTTCTTAAAATGTAATGTGTTTTGGCTCCATTTCAGAGAAGTTACTGGACTAAGTGTCCATTGACTAAGTGTCCATTTATGAAAGATACAGGGGCGATATTTCTTAAATGGACACTTAGTATTTCAGGGCAAAATCTTAATAAAATGTCTTATTCACATAACACCTGCAGTAAAACAAAAAATGATCCAGGCACTGCATAAATAGCTGTGTATTTAAATTCAGTCATTTTCATTGTTTTCTGGGCAATCACGGCTCCTTTTTATGCAAATGAGGCTCATTATGGAATTTGCCAGATGCAGTCACCGCTGCACTATTACCCCCCATGCAAAGCTGGTGGTAAACTAAACTTCATTTTACTTAAAACTGAATGTTTGTATACATTTTTGTGATAATGGTAGCAGAAATTCATCATGATGAATGAGCAAATGATGGAGAAGAACATTAACCAGGCATTTATCCAGACAGTGTTGTCAAGTGCACTTTCTACATTTTAAAGAGACAATTCAGATGCCTGGATCACAGTGCAAAAGCAATGCTGTATAGTCCCAGTTAAGTATGCAGCCTCCATAATTTAGCACTTCGATCTGGCCCGGGGAATTGCACAGTTCAAGTTGCGATCAGGACAAATTTTGTGGCCTTGTTTACACCATTACCCGATTTGTATAATTCCTTTAGTGAATTGGGCGCTTCAATAATACATGCAAATAAAAAATGTACTTGATTGGCCTGCACAAAGCCCACAGAAACCCAGTGGACCCCTTTGGAATGGATCTCTTTGGGATCTAAATGGGAGCAAATACCTGCAGCCATGTTCCAACATCTAGTGTAAGCAGCAGCAAAGGCAGGACTCAACTCCCTATTAACTCACTTGGTTTTACACATGTTCATGTGGGTATGATGTTCTGGTGTCCACATATCTTTGGCCATGTAGTATACATCTTAACTCAATAATAAGAAACAAATACAGCTACAAAACATGTTATCATGCACTGGTGTACATTGGACAGAGCACCACTTTGGCTCCCTGCAGAAAGACCATCTGCCCTGGCATGCTCAAGGCACTACTGTTCTGCACCATTACCAGAGTATCAGTGGAGCCCTTTACTGCTTTTTGGGTTCAGTTTTAGTCATTACTCTTCAGTGGTAACATTTAGCTTTTGGGCAAAAGCAGCCATTATGAACTCATAAAGCTACTTACAGTATATACAGGTGAAACTCGAAAAATTAGAATATCGTGCAAAAGTTCATTAATTTCAGTAATTCAACTTAAAAGGTGAAACTAATATATTATATAGACTCATTACAAGCAAAGTAAGATATTTCAAGCCTTTATTTGATATAATTTTGATGATTATGGCTTACAGCTTACAACCCCAAATTCAGAATCTCAGAAAATTAGAATATTACATGAAATCAATAAAAAAAGGATTTTAAATACAGAAATGTCGGCCCTCTGAAAAGTATAATCATGCATATGTACTCAGTACTTGGTTTGGGCCCCTTTTGCATTAATTACTGCCTCAATGCGGCGTGGCATGGATGCTATCAGCCTGTGGCACTGCTGAGGTGTTATGGAAGACCAAGATGCTTCAATAGCGGCCTTCAGCTCTTCTGCATTGTTTGGTCTCATGTCTCTCATCTTTCTCTTGGCAATGCCCCATAGATTCTCTATGGGGTTCAGGTCAGGCGAGTTTGCTGGCCAATCAAGCAAAGTAATACCATGGTCATTGAACCAGGTTTTGGTACTTTTGGCAGTGTGGGCAGGTGCCAAGTCCTGCTGGCAAATGAAGTCAGCATCTCCATAAAGCTTGTCTGCTGAAGGAAGCATGAAGTGCTCTAAAATGTCCCGGTAGACGGCTGCGTTTACTCTGGACTTAATAAAGCACAGTGGACCAACACCAGCCGATGACATGGCTCCCCAAACCAACACAGACTGTGGAAACTTCACACTGGACTTCAAGCATCTTGGATTGTGTGCCTCTCCATTCATCCTCCAGACTCTGGGACCTTGGTTTCCAAATGAGATGCAAAATTTGCTCTCATCAGAAAAGAGGACTTTGGACCACTGAGCAACAGACCAGTTCTTTTTTCTTTAGCCCAGGTAAGACGTCTGACATTTGAAGCCCATGTCCAGGACCCGTCTGTGTGTGGTGGCTCTTGATGCAGTAACTCCAGCCTCAGTCCACTCCTTGTGAAGCTCCCCACACATTTGAATGGCCTTTTCTTGACAATCCTCTCCAGGCTACGGTCATCCCTGCTGCTTGTGCACCTTTTTCTTCCTCACTTTTCCCTTCCACTTAACTTTCTATTAATGTGCTTTGATACAGCACTTTGAGAACATCCAACTTCTTTTGCAATTACCTTTTGAGGCTTTCCCTCCTTGTGGAGGGTGTCAATGATGGTTTTCTGCACAACTGTCAGGTCAGCAGTCTTCCCCATGATTGTGAATTCAACTGAACCAGACTGAGAGACCATTTAAAGGCTCAGGAACCCTTTGCAGGTGTTTAGCTGATTAGAGTGTGACACTTTGAGCCTACAATACTGAACCTTTTCACAATATTCTAATTTTCTGAGATTCTGAATTTGGGGTTTTCATAAGCTGTAAGCCATAATCATCAAAATTATATCAAATAAAGGCTTGAAATATCTTACTTTGCTTGTAATGAGTCTATATAATATATTAGTTTCACCTTTTAAGTTGAATTACTGAAATTAATGAACTTCTGCACGATATTCTAATTTTTCGAGTTTCACATGTATATAATATATATATATATATATATATATATATATATATATATATATATATATATATATATATATATATATATATATATAATGTTTGCTAAGTTTAAATCAGACTCTGGGAATTTACCAAACTGCATTTTTGCTCCCTTGAATGGCACTGTAGGAAGGGGACACCACTCGAAGTATCATTCCAAACGAAAATAAGAACTTTTTTTTTTTACTAATGGCCCTTCCACAGGACTGTTTGTGAAGGGTACATTCATAGAGTAATGCCATGCAGAGGAATGATCACTTCAATTGGATTTTCCCAAACATTATGTATAAACACTATAATATTTGCTAGTTAATGAGGCGGTCTTTAGGAAACTAATGGCCAAACAAAAACAGCATTAAAATCATCAAGATATCTAAGATCTACCATTTTATATTGCCAACAAAATTTTGCAAATATATTATAGATCTTCAATGTATCCCACTGATGAATAATGTCTGAGCTACCCTCTTCATCCAACAGCGGCAGAGTAGGGTAGCCCAAGACAGGTGAATGTATAAGACATAAATGACAGGATTCTGAGAGGGGAAAAAGGCAAAAGAGTTGAAATGAGAAAAGAACAAGTGAGTAGAAAATAGCAGCCATATGTACAACCCCAATTCCAAAAAAGTTGGGACAGTTTGAAAAATGCTAATAAAAAGAAAAAGAGTGATTTATATACTATATTCACCCTGTGACGAGGCAGACAAGGAATGAGGATCTAAACGCAGCTTTAAATGAAACAAAAGATAAACAAGATAACTCAGAATAAAAGGAAACAAAACACAGGGAACCAGGCACAGAACATGACAACACATGTGAAGACTGACAAAGAAACCAGGGGAAACAAGGGCTTACATATACAAGGGTAAATAAGGGAACAATGAAGACCTGGGGAAAACAATCATGGGAAAACAAATCATGAAAGAAAACTACAAAAGGACTACAAAACTAACAGGAAACAGGAACAGGGAACTAAACAAGAATTTCAACATAAATGTCAAGGCAAAAAACAGGCAATACGTAACAGAGTTTACCCCCCACCCCCTTAAGGAGTGGATTCTAGATGTTCACAAAATGTGTCCATGGGGGGGAAGGGAGAAACAGGCAGCTAAAGAGCCAGTGCGACGCTGCAGGCTCGGAGGACCAAGCTGGAGTCAGAGGTTCAGAGGGCTGACGTGGAGCTAAGGGTTCAGAAGACCGAGGCAGAGCCAATGGGAGGGAGGACCCCTGTGGACCTGGAGACCAAAGAGGCCAGAGCAGATCAGGCAGATGGCCAGGAGACCAAGTAGACCGGAGCAGATCAGGCGGATGGCCAGGAGACCAAGGAGACCGGAGCAGATCAGGCGGATGGCCAGGAGGCCAAGTAGACCAAGCGGACAGTCAGGAGACCAAGGAGACCACCTCAGGGCTGGGATTGGGTCAAGAGTCCTGGTAGGTGGCCACAGGGCCGAAACAGGGTCAGGAGGCCTGGGAGGTGGCCACAGGGCCGAGACAAGATCAGGAGGCCAGGGAGGCATTTCAAGCAAAACTGGAGCTCACAGGTGCTTAAACATTCAACAACACTTCCAGCTTCAACCACTTGGGGCACTAATTCGATTTTTGGTAAGCACAGACAGCAGAACTTTCAACTGGCCCCCAAAGTGAGCCCTGTTTCTCCCACAGTTATTTTTTCTCCATTAACTAACATCTAATGGAGGTTTATCTTTAATAATTTTTTTATGCCAGAAATATTTATTTTTTCATAACACATGATGCATTCATTAATTTCGCCATACCCGGCACAACAGTTTTAGGTCATTTTTTACCTTAAATAAACCAGAAATGTCACATACTTCAACAGTGCATCTTGCTTCATTAAAATTAATTAAGATTGTCTTGATTAATCAAGTTCCCACAACATAAGGGCAGATCCCTTAAGCGCAGTGAGGTTTTGCAGCTGTGCAAAGATGGTGCTTTGAAGTGATGCTTGAGTAAGCAAGAATTTTCCATTATAATTAATTGTCTTGTCATTATCTGTTTTGTGTATTAATGCTTTGGCAATATTGTATGTAAACACAATCATGCCAATAAAGTAATTTAACTTGAAAATGTAACCATGATATAACTTTCTCACACCATCACTGTGTAATCACTTTGAAACCATTACAGTTTTGTAAGGGATTAGTCATTCTGTGCTGAATGTAGCTGTTTGACAAATCAATATGATCTGCGTGCTATGTGTGTGCGTTTGTGTGAGAGGGTGTGAGTGTGTGTGTATGTGTGTGTGAAAGAGTAAGACAGCGTGCTTTATGATTTTGATTTGTGGGTTTAATATCTCTCCTGTGGATTGATGTGGACTACTCAACCACAAACAAGTCAATTGAGGTCTGTCAATTGATATTTGTGGAAACCCCCAGCAGATGCACAATGTCAGAACATGCATTTGACAAATATTACAGAACACTAAGGCATTATAGAGTAATGCTGTATTCATTATTCTTTGAATGTTCCCTAAAAGATGTTTAAATGCACAGAGACAGGACTGTTTTTGTAAGTGTGTGGTATCCCACACCAACTTATCCCTCAGTTTAAAAAAAAAGTATAAATTGCCTTTAGTGTAATTCACTTCACGTAATTCACAAGTTTATGGGGAAATGCACTGCACCTTAATAAACACTGCAATACATTTTTGCAAGTATAGCCACTAAACTTTGTGTTAACATGAGACTATATATATATATATATATATATATATATATATATATATATATATATATATATATATATATATATACTATATATATACACATTTATACAGTACTGTGCAAACGTTTTAGGCACTTGGGAGAAATGTTGCACAGTGAGGATGTCTTAAAAATAATGCCATAAATTGTTTTCAATTATCAATGAACATCATACAAAGTCCAGTAAACATAAAAAAAAGCTAAATCATTATTCTGTGTGACCACCTTTGGCTTCAAAACAGCAGCAATTCTCTGTACCTGTACCTTTCACATTATACTCACAAAGATACTAGATATTGACTGTTTCTTCCTTCAGGAATTGCATCAGTAACACATAGGCAGAAGTTTATCTGCTTAAAACAATAGTTCTACCTCTAAGCGGATAATATACACAACTTTAAAGCTCAAATAACACAAATTTGCGAATTAAACAATAAATAGTGCATGATAAATGAATTAATTTATTTACACTTTGCAATAAGGTTTCAACTGTTAACACTAGTTAACAAGATTAGTTAACATGAACCAACAATGAACATTCCTTTTACAGCAATAATTAAACTTAGTTAATGCTAATTTAAACATATAGAAATGCATTTTTTAAATCAAAAGTTGTATTAGTTAACATTAGTTAATGCACTATTAACTAACATACATTTTATTTACTAACATTAACAAAGATTAATCAATTCTGTAAAAAATATATTGTTAATTGTTTGTTCACAAATCCTACTGCATTAATTAATGTTAACGAATTGAACCTTATTGTAAAGTGTTACCATAAATATGACCACATTCTGCTTTACCCTTAAGAATACCTTGCCCCATGAGGCTTAACAAACACTAAATATTCTTCTAAAGCCATACACCAATTTTTTTGTTTCAAATCAAATTGGTAATCTATCATACATTATATAGAGCTCAGTGACAACAAGCACAACAAATCTTAGGGGAACCACAGGTAGCGAAATGAGTTCTCTGAATAAGTCCAGAATGTTCTTTAAAAAAAAACAAAAAAAAACTTTTATCATCATTCTCTTCTCATGAGAATCAAACTATGTGTGCCAAGCACACTCTGGATAATTTGGATCATCTTTTGAAACTTCATTTGGATTAACACCATTCCAGTCTTGCTGGTAGAACCATGATTAAAAACATTTTCTTTGAAAACTGCTTTTCTCCAAACATTGCTTTTTTCCAAACATCAAGGCAAAGCAGCAGCTCTTAAACTCTGCTACATATGGCAAGTTCCTCTTGAGATTATCCACACACTGTATGAAGTTGCTTTACTGGGCTTGTAACCCTGATGCAAAATGTGTTTATGTGTTGATAAGACATAGGAGAAAGACAAGAGTAATGATGCCGCACTCCTATAGAGGAGAGAACCTAAAGCAGCCCGAGAACAGAATTCAGGTGTGTGTGAGAAAGAGAGAGTTTTTGAGCTTAAAGACATATCAGGGAATGAGCAGTTTTAAAATACTGCATTGACTCAATGGACAAATCTCTAATCCCCTTAGACAGAGAGAGAGAGAGGGGGAGTCAAAGAGAGAGAGAGAGAAAGACAGATATAGTGATGTAGTGAGAAAGAGGAAGACTTCCTGAGCTCTGCAGAACCATAGAAATTGAGAGAGATTAGACAGGGATTTTGATAACACTGTAGAAAAAATTGGCCTCCTGAGATGTATGGAAATAGCACCCTACATTCTGTTATATGCACACACAGAGAATGCCTCACCTACCCTCCATAGGTGTGTTGCTGTCAGGGCGATTGGCAAAAACCACATCCACATATTCTAGCTGTAACCTCTGCAAGGAACCCTTCAGACCTACAGAGAGAAAGAAAAGAAGGTATAAGGAAACAAAAACATGATATGAGAACTAAAAGGGATAGTTCTTTCTTCTGTGGAACACAAAATGTGTCTAGCAGAATGGCACATTTCACTTTCATTTTTTGGAAAAAATATGCATTAAAAGTGAACGGTGACTAAGGCTATTATGCTTAACATCTCATTTTGTGTTCAACAGATGAAAGAAAGTCATACAGGTTTGGAACCACACGAGGCTGAGTAAATTATGACAGCATTTTAATTTTGGGGTGAACTATCCCTTTTAGGAGTTTTTCACTGAAAAATATTGACATCCGTATTTCTGCAGATTACACTTTTTAAAGATAACACTTTACAAAAAGCATACATGAATAATCACAAATGAATCCCTGAATTAATACTTAGTTAAGCATGAATTAATGATAAGTTAAGGCATGGGCTAGTCAAGAACTAATGAAAAGCTAACCTTAACCACGACTAGAGTTACATGATTTTATGCATGAATAACGGCAAACTTAATTACATGTTAGTACATGTTTGATAGTTAATGCATTAAAATTTGGTAGTAAACTCCCAAAATGTTACAACAAATTTTTGTTACATTACACGTAAAATCAAACAGGCTTTTTAAAAAGAATATGCAGTAATTGAATTAAACATGCATAATTTAATATTGTCATTATATTATACTAACTTTTGCTGTCTGCAGTTTCGCCACAAACGTTAGATGACACAGGATTATACTACTATAGGTGTAGAAACTTTTGATAACCATAAAATGCCCAAATACTAATTTTGTCCTAAATTTGAACAGTGTATTTATTTTTTTATCATTCAGAACCGCACAAACATCCTTTTGTGGAATGTTTGGCTTGAAAAGGGTGCTTGTGCTATTTTTCTGTATTTATTTTATTTTATTTTTATTATCTTAATTTATTTTTTAATTATTTATCCCACCATATAACCCCTTTTTTAACCAGTTTTAATAGCCTACTCTCAATGAAATTATATGACTGTGGTGACATTTTTGAAATTTCGAAAATTTTATTTGCGTGGTTCATTACAAGTATCATGTCAGTTACAATATGAAATATCCACAAGTAAGTTAAATATTCTCCCAAACAGATGATTTGTTTTAGGTTAATGCTATATTGAGTTTTAAAAAACAAATGTGAGATAAAAACAGATGAGTTTTTGTAATGCTCTATTAAGTTCAATAATCAGTAATAATTTATTATTTTTAAAGGGGTCATATAATGGTACATGCACTTTTTCAAGTTGATTGTACTGAAATGTGTGTTGGCTGTGCCTGTACACAACCATCCTATTATGATAAAAATCCATCCAGTGTTTTTGTTTTAATCTCCTTATATATTTTCCCCTGCCTCAAATCGAGCCGTTCGACCGTGTGACGTCACACGGTCGGACGCCCCTCCCAGGATTGTTGATTGACAGCAGTGTTTCAACACAGACCCGCCCTCGCTCGTGAGCGAGCTGTCAATCATAGTCCGTCATCATTGTTGATACACTGGAGCAGAATGGCGCCTAGCGATTGTGGTGTTCTGTTCTTCGGTGTAATAACGAACACAGCAGTCATTTTGATGTTCCTAAATCTGAACCGCTGAAGACGCAGTGGCTGAGTTTTGTTTACGATGGGAATATTCCCCACGAGCAACGTCAATGCGTTCATGTTTGCGCGAATCTTTTTCACCAGACTGCTTTATAAACGAGGGTCAGTATAAAGCTGGTTTTGCTAAGAAGCTGCTGCTGAAAAAAGATTCGGTACCAACTATTTATATTCCCTCTGCACCTCCAGAAGAAGTAAGTGTAACGTTTTATTAACCTTTATATTAATCTTTGCAAATCGCTTGCATGCTTCACAATGAATGTGGCTAATGTTTACACTCAGGGTACATTACGGCATGTTTTCCATAACGTTACGACGTTCTCAATATAATTCATGATCCCACGTTTATAATGAACAACGCGTTATGGTTATTGTGTTATTAAAAACTGTGTACGCAGGTGTTACAGTTAACATGGTAACACTAAGTTACACCTGGTTTACTTGTATGTTACTGATTAAGAAGTAATGTCAAAAAACAGTTATACGGAGAATAACTCCAGAACGGAGGGGCGGGGTGACCAAAGCTCATTATCATTTAAAGTCATATGCTCTGAAACGGCGTGCTGAAAACGGAGCTGTTTTTGAGCAGGTAAAATTAGTGTTTTCTTAAAATACTAATGAGAATTTTTAATAAAAGTATATTACAAAGTTTTCATTTAGACCCTAAAGATTCATATTAACTTGTACAAAAATGGCATTATATGACCCCTTTAAAACAACCTCTCTACCATTAACTTTAAACATAAAGAAAATGTTAAATGAATAACAATTGCTGAAGCAACCTTGTCATTTTGTGTTGCTTCTGTAACACTTTCAGCTCATTTGTTGACTCGTATGCTCTTCTGGACTGTTTCCACAATCCTTTGCATCACAAGCGCAACGCTTTATCAGTTGAGCTAATGCACAATTTGGTCAGATTTTACAAGCTTGTAAATGTAGTTGGTTATTTAAAGGAAATTTTTAAATATAGTGCCTAGTAAAAGTGTTTTAATGTCATATGATAGCATTGTGTAAGGAACAAGTTGTCAGCTGTCAGGTGCTGGTGTGATTAGTCTGGTCACTCTGCTATACTGAAATGAATCTGACAGATGCACTACCTCTGTCACAAAACACTGTAACCCAGCTAATCCCAGACTTATTAATCATCCCCGTGCTCATTGAAAGCACCCTTGCACCTGCCACTCTGCTAATAAGATGGAAGTTACTGGGTTTGTGGAGGAGATATTCTTAGCAGTAAGCTTTTTATAAAACACACAGTGGGTTGTTCCAGCCCTCAAACAATGTCAAACAAACACGGAGATGCTGGCAAGGAGAAAAGAGACATACTAGAGCCAAGCAGAAAAACTACACATGAACCAGAGTGATTAAAATATTTTTAAAACAGAGGGAGTGAGGGATGGATGAACACAGTATGTGAGTGATTGAATTAGTTTAAATAGTTCGATTTCTTGAGATACCGACAGTCAAATTAATGTGAAAGGGATATGGGAATAAAATGACAGATTTGAAACTTTTAATATCCTTTCTTGGTCAGCCTCAAAGGAATAAAGTAATGGGAAAGATGAATCAGAATATGAATAAATGATGATTTTCCACTCTAAATCCAGCACTCAGATAAAGCTGATGTGGTTGATCATCACATCAACATGATGATTGATCGTCATAATATCACATGCATTTGTCCGTTTAATTATGTATGGGGGCATTGAAATGGTCTATATTTATTGTTCTGACACATTGAGCCATGCCGATAATATGGGTGATGCACGTTTGTATCTGGCTTGTGACATTTTCTGAACCCCCACCCCCTCCCTTTTTTCCATAATTTTCTTTAAATGATAATTAAATATTTTTCAATAAAGTGAATAAAAAAACAAATTAACATGTAATCACATTAGGATAATAATTAAATTAGATTAAAGAACATTTGAAATTGAAGCATTCAATTTCAAATGATTAAATTATTGATTACAAATGATTAATTCATAAATTATTGACATAGCATACAATACGTACATATTGCCAAAGCATTAAAAAAGGTCAATATAAATATGATAATAAAAAATTTGAATAACAGTAATAGAAAGATAAATAAATAAATAAATAAATAAGTAAAAAAAGTAGAAGATAAGTTGGGGGGAGGGGGTGAATAAAGAGATGGTGTACTGTACTGTATATACACAGCATATAGTGGATATCTAATTGTGTTTTCTAAGTATATGGCACTTCTGTAAATGATGGGCACCTCTGGAGGAAGTGGGCCCTTCACCAAGTAAAATTTTAAATAGATCTTTCTCATTTAATGATTGAAACTCAGGAATAGATGTTTGTATTTTGGTGTTGAGTGAGTCTCGAAGGAGGAGTATTTTGGGCAGTGAAAGATGAAGGGCATCTCATCTCATAATGTCGGTCTTCCTTGGGCAGCCATTTTTTTTGTTTGTTCCTTTTTCTATGGCCGGTGATCACTCCCTACGTTTTATGTCTGAGATATTCAACTAGACTGTATCGTCTTTCCAGATCAACATAACATTTCATACAGCTCTTTATATGCTCTTTCCAATGTTCTATGTATGTCAGGGCTGGACTGGTAATCTGGCATACCGGGCATTTTCCTGGTGAGCCGATGTACTTTGGGGCCGATCAGGGGAGGACTGGCCGTTGGGAGAACCGAGGGGTCCGGTGGGTCGGCCGTGAAACGGGCCACGATAAGCTAAAATGAGCTGCTGCGTTATGCAGAATGGACCACAAAACGGCATCGTAATATGCAGAAAAGGACAGCGAACACCACGCCCAACCCCGTGTACTGTGAGGTGTGCTGAAGTTTGAAGTTGTTGATGGTAAATATGTGTCTTTTTTCAAGATTTCTGTATTTTTTTCTGAAATATCAGGATTTTTGTTTATTGGATGCTGATTTCTAGGGCCCAATCATGGCAATATTCATTTAAGATGTCCAGACTGGTTTAGAGACCTTCTGGTGTCTTAGACATAAGTAGCAGGTCATCTGCATTCAGTAAATATTTTATTTGAGCATCATAAAGCTCAAGACCTGGGCTTTTAGAGTGGTCCTGTAACTATTCCAGTTCATTAAGATAAATGTTAAATAAAGTGGGGATGAGTTTGCATTTGATTTAATAAATACACAGACTAGCCAATGAGAGTTGTTGGCTCACATGTATCCAGGTTCAAAACTGACATCGGCTGTCCCATGTTCCTGCTCACTCATGCCTACTTTCCTGGGCTGTTTTGCCTTTAAGCACACTATACTGTCCGGTTGGTACAGGCAAAAAAGCACAGAAATAAATGTATATAAAAAATGAAGATTCAGAGAGACAGGGATAAAGAAAGAGAAAATTACACACTGTTTAAGAATGAATGTTAGTGTGGGTGCTGAGCTTTTATTAGGAATGAGGCCACACACAGTCTACTGCTGCGCAAGAGAAAAAAAATCAATAAGGGAGGAGGGAATGAGAAAAGAAAAGATAAAAGAAGGTTCAGGTCAATTACAAAAAGAAGGAGAATATCTACCTTCAATAATGTGCTTCCTTGAGAGCCCACGCTCTGTCTCAGCCCTGGAGAAAAGAAAAAAAAAAGTCAAAGAGAAAAGAAAGAGAAAGAAACTAAGCTGAAAGTAAATAGTGTTGCGCAATTACCCTGCCACCTTTTTTGATTATTTTATATATACATTTTGATACACACATTTAGACAATGTATTAAATACAGTATTTTGTTTACAAGAGATACGTGAAACTATGTGTGAACTTCTGTTCTCTGTATAGTGTGTTAAACATTTAAACAATGAGTATAGTATTTGTACACTACCGTATGTCTACCCATTAGTGTTGTATGTATTCAATAAGGTAAACATCATTTATTATATACAGTTAAAACCAGAGTGAACATGTTACTGTAGATAGGGCATGTCTGAACATGTTGTGCAGGCAAAATGTCAGCCAAAGGAGATAACAGATAGAGAAAATGGTTTGCCAAGTTAGATTTATGACCCAGCTGCAGGAGCTGAATTTGAATTCCTGGTCAAGAAGATGTTTAGTTTTACAAATATTTTATTTGACTTAGAATTGAGAGAAAAACATGTCATAAGTTAGACCAACTTTATATACACTGGTGGCTAAAACTTTGGAATAATGTACAGATTTTGCTCTTATGGAAAGAAATTAGTACTTTGTTTCACCAAAGTGGCACTCAACTGATCACAATGTATAGTCAGGACATTAATAATGTGAAAAATTACTATTACAATTTGAAAAAAAAAAAAAATTCAGAACTTCTTAAATTACTTTAAAGAGTTCTCATCAAAAAATCCTCCACATGCAACAATGCCAGTTTTGCAAATCTTTGGCATTCAGTTTGTTCAGATACTCAGGTGACATTTCACCCCACACTTCCTGTAGCACTTGCTATAGATGGCTGTCTTGTCGGGCACTTCTCACACACCTTACAGTCTAGCTGATCCCACAAAAGCTCAATGGGTGTTGAGATCCATAACACTCTTTTCCAATTATCTGTTGTCCAATGTCTGTGTTTCTTTGTCCACTCTAACCTTTTATTTCTGTTTCAAAAGTGGCTTTTTCTTTGCAATTCTTCCCATAAGGCCTGCACACCTGAGTCTTCTCTTTACTGTTGTACATGAAACTCGTGTTGAGCGGGTAGAATTCAATGAAGCTGTCAGCGGAGGACATGTGAGGCGTCTATTTCTCAAACTAGAGACTCTGATGCACGTATCCTCTTGTTTAGTTGTACATCTGGCCTTCCACATCTCTTTCTGTCCTTGTTAGAGCCAGTTGTAATATTATCTTTGAAGACTGTAGTGTACACCTTTGTGTGAAATCTTTTCAAGCAATTTCAAGCATCGTATAGCCTTCATTCCTCAAAACAACAATTGACTGACAATTTTCTAAAGAAAGCTGTTTCTTTTTTGCCATTTTTTAACTAATATTGACCATAAGACATGCTTCATTTAATGAACCAAATAGCTTTCAACTGTGTTTGATATAATGGCAAGTGATTTTCAAGTACCAAATTAGCAATTTAGCATGATTATGCAAGGATAAGGTGTTGATGGAGTGATGGCTGCCTGAAATGAGGCCTGTCTAGATTTGATCATAAATGACTTTTTTCAAATAGTGATGGTGCTGTTTTTTATATCAGTAATGTCCTGACTATGCTTTGTGATCAGTTGAATGCCACTTTGGTCAATTAAATGACCAATTTCCTTCCGAAACAGCAAAATCTATACATTATTCCAAACCTTTGGCCGCCAGTGTATATGTAATATTACATATTATATAAAGAAGTTTAAAAAATATATATTACCATGTATAGAGTGTAATGTTTTGCAGGTGAGGCATTGTGGACAACAGCGGGACTGTCGTTGTCGACAGAGGAGGCAAAGCGAAGATTATTTATTGAGACTTTTGTCGGCGGACTCGAAGTTACAACTGACATCATCAACTGGGCAGTTACGGATTGACAGGACTCTATAAAATACTGATGCAATGATGATTACATCAGATGCTGCTTCATTTTAAACAGTATTTCCGATGGTAGATTCCTTGTTGATATTGCTTTTGATAGAAAAACTTTTTTGATCTTTGTACCTTATTTTTTACTTTGTATTTACCAAAAATCGTTTTAACTGCTAGAACAGAAATTGTAACCATTAAATAGAATTTTACAGATTGTAAGAAATTTGCCAACCAAGGCTTTGATTTTTTATGTTTTGAGATTGTGAGCAAGAACATATTTCACAAAGGAGTCTTCTGTGCAGTTTGTAAGTGCTTAAAATGCTTATAATTAAGGCCAGATTCGACTAACTTCACCTAACCTGAGAATAACAAAAATATAGTAAAAGGTGTTAAATTATGCACCGCATAAAAATAGATGGACGGACGGATGGACGGACGGACGGACAGACAGATAGATAGATAGATAGATAGATAGATAGATTTCATGTAACTTAGTATTCACCCCACTAAATACTTACTTTCCTCCCCAGTAGAGCTTGGTAGTGATAACCAGACTGGATCTCCTACACACACACATCACACACATCACACGCACGTACACACGCACACACGCACACACACACACACACACACACACACACACACACACACACACACACACACACACACACACACACACACACATATATGTTGGGTTTCCATGTTTTATGGGGACTTTCCATAGACATAATGGTTTTTATACTGTACAAACTTTATATTCTATCCCCTAAACCTAACCCTCACAGAAAACTTTCTGCATTTTTACATTTTCAAAAAACATAATTTAGTATGATTTATAAGCTGTTTTCCTCATTGGTACTGACAAATTGTTCCCACAATGTAAAAAATGTACTATCCTTATTGGGACATTTGGTCCCCACAAAGTGATAAATACACACACACACACACACACACACACACACACACACACACACACACACACACACACACACACAGACACAGACACACACAGACACACACACACACACAGATTAAGTATGAGATTAATGGTCTGCTAATTTCCTCAACCAATGAAATTGATCAGTGGAAGCCCCACCCACAAGCTTTGTCCTAACAAATCAGCTAGAGCTTATATAACTTTTCAAATCACTATGGTTACAAATACACCAATGTTATATGACAGTAATATACAGTGCATTAGGAATAAACCCACACAAGCACACACTCATTCAGTACCTCCAACACTTCTTCTTGATAATGTTTCCTAGGATTATTTCAGCTCTGTGAAAAAGAAAGTTACTCATTTTGAGTCTAAGCAGATTTGTAAATCACATATCAAGAGAATGCGTCTAAAAACTTTTCCATGGCACTGTATGTTTTAACAGATTTAGATGAACCAGCTGGTAAGCTGTAGGTCTGGGTGTGAGGTTTACATGCTTGAGTGTTAGTTCTGCTCTTACATAATGGCTGAATCCCAATTTGCATACTATTCATCCTATAAAGTATTTACAATTTAGATCATATGATTAGATTAGTTATCACTCGATACCATTGAGATACTAGATAATAGTATCTCAATTCTCATATCTATTTACCTATTTTTAAAGTATGAATCTATGCATGCTATTTCTGCTAATATTACCCCCTTGTGCTAGAATCATTTTACTGTGTCTATACTGTATATATTCACATTTAGCATGTAAATTGGGATTCCCCCACTCTCTTATGTGTAGATGTGTGGGTCAAAGGTCAAACTCACTTCCCAGCTGAGTAGACCTCTGCAGTGTCAAAGAGGTTGACACCGTTTTCATAGGCTATAGTCATTAGCTGCTCTGCCACCTGCAACACACACACACACACACACACACACACACACGTTGGTCTACCTATCATTATGAGGACTTTTTCCACAGACATAATGATTTTTATACTGTACAAACTATAGATTCTATACCCTAAACCTAACACAACCCCTAAACCTAACCCACACAAAAAACTTAAATTTTCAATAAAAATGTCCTTTGTCAAAAAATTTTAAAAGTTCTTAAGCTATTTAAATTATGGGGACACTAGAAATGTCCTCATAAACCACATATAGCATAATACCCTTGTAATTACTAGTTTATAACCTAAAAAAGTATCCTTGTAAACCACATAAACATGCCACCCCCCCCCCACACACACACACACCTATCAGGTACTCACAGCTGTCACTTATCATTGCACAGAATGTTTTTGTGCATGTAAGCGCATAATTGTGTTTGCCGTTTCTGTGCTCACCTGTCTGTAAACAGAACTATTTAAATCCACTCCACATGACTCATGGTTGGGAAGCTGTTATATACACAAGCGTATAATATACAGTGGGGTTCAAAAGTCCAAAAGTGAAAATCTGTGTTTCAAATTTTTATTTAAATAATAAACCCAAAGCTGTAGGATAAAAAATAAATTATTATAAATTTTTTTATAAAAAGTATTATAACATAAAATTACTAGGAAATATGTATGATTCAGAACTGAAAAGCAGAAGCATTTTCACAAGTGAACTCAAGACTTATGAACCCCACAGTATTTAGAAAGATATCATGTTTAACACCCAAGGTGTTCAGATTTGTCCAGACAAAATTCAGGGTTGGCCTGAATTTGCAAAATAAATAAATAGTTAAATTAAAGAAAATTATATCAGAATATCATTATTTAGTTTTCTGGACTTTTAGACAATTTTATTCATATAGACAGTGAAGGGAAATCTGGAAATAATGGAGACATGAGAAAATATTATGAGCTGGACTTGAACTCGCATCAGCCATGAATGTCACAGCTCAATGCGCTGGAGCATATATGTGCTCTTATTTATCGGTTGATTTGTTTATACATCAATGCAAAATAAAATAGTAAATGCATTAAGTTTATGGAAAGATTTTTAGGCTGATGTACATTTGTGCATGTTAACACCAAATTAGTATTATGCATGGATGCTTTATAAATGTATGATTTAAAAAATCATGCTTATTATTTTATATATCAAAACACAGCAGCCAGTCACGATGAGATAAATAAAAATTGACTGTAATATCACGATCATATTCAATTACTTAAAGCACAAGCTGTTAAAGTACTGAGTCACATGAGTCTTACCAGTGACTAATCAACCAAAATAATGAAACGAGTCTATCATCTGTCGCCTTACGTTGCTCTATTTCAGTTTTTTCCCCCCAATCAGTATTTTGTCTTGTTTTTCATTAAAAGAAATATCTCAGTATAATTTTTCAAAGAACAAAGTTTTGAGAGAACATATCTTGAATTAAGTTTATCTTCTTTTTACCCCATTGGCAAATTGTTTAAAGATAAATCTAACAAAATCTAGTGAGGTTCATGCTTTAACTTGTAAAAACAACACGTTAATGTAGTAAGAATAAAAAAACCTTGAAGATATATTCGCTGGAAGCAATTTGTCTTATCTAGTAAATGTATTTGTTTTATGGGAAAACAAAACAAACATATTGATTCATAAAATGAGTTTTTGCAGTGTTTACTTCATTGTTTGGTCTTTTAGGTAGGTGGATTAAGTCTTTTATTTAGTCTCTCTCTCTCTCTCTCTCTCTCTCTCTGCTCTCTCTCTCTGTATGTGATGGAGAACTGTCAGTACAGTATGTGTGACATTTATACATTCTGTCTGTGTAGTTGTGTATTAGCTAGCCGATGAGGGAAAACCATCTGTTCAACTACTGACGAGGTGACTTCCGACATGTGTAGAACAGGACAGAATGGGGACGTCCACATCCTGTATAATTTGTTAGGACAAGAGATGATATGAAAATGACTGGACAATAGAGGAGACTCCGCCTCTGGGGAGAGACTGGGTTGTCGTGGAAGTTGTTGCCAAAGGGACGTTTATGATGTAAGTAGCGCTAGTATTCTTGTGCATTTGCCCTGGGTGAGTGTCAGAAAGGGGCACTAGCTGAGTGATGTTATTTTTTGAATAATGAGGAAGACCACAGCATGACATGTCTATGAGTCATGCAAAGACTGTCAAACACTGAACATGGTTATCTTGGATAACTCTGCCAACTTTGTGCCAGTCACTAGACCGGATTTAGAAATGTGAATTATGGGTAAAGACATAAAACACAGGTAAATCAGCATACTATTAATTTTAACCAAGGGTTTCAACCTTTACAGACCGAGGGACCCCCACCAAGACTCTAACCCAGAGACTCCTAATATAAAAAGAGCCATTTTGTTTTTCTGTAACACATTAAAATTACTTTTATTACGAACACTCACTATCATTATAGTTATAAAATAGTTAGTCATGAAAATGTAAGTTTTATATGTTTTATACATGTTTTCCATTGTCCCCTGAAGTACCTAATTGAAAACCCAGAATACTGATTGATTTATAATGTATAGTAAAAGACGTACTAATTGTTGTTGGAGATTTCTTGGCTATCAATTATGTTAATTTTCTGTTTATGAACATGAAAATGTGCATAACTCACCTCATCTGAAATCTGCCCCCCAAACGTCACCCAAGTGCCTAAGAGAGAAAGTGAAAGAGAGAGAAAGAGGGAGAAAGAGAGATAGGATGAGTCAGAGGTCTTTCAGTCAGTTAGTTTATTCTGAGCAGAGCTTGATGTATTTGCTCTGGTTCCTGTCAGAGAAACATCTGAACGGATTAGAATGAAACACAGGCCTGATCCCGAATGTTTTACAGTGATTTTTCTCTGACCGACACCAGCTGCAGTCGCCTAACCCTACATAAGAATTCACCTGAACATGACTAGTTTCATTTGCTTCAGTTTTGTCTTGTTCTACCTGGGATTGTGGTAGTCCAACCAGAATCAGAGCCAATAACATAATAAATAGATGTACAAGCAGGTGTGATCCAGGAACTGTAGCGATATTGGGGTTATATCTCATTAAGCTGCACAAATAACATAGAAAAATATCAATGCATTGTTTTGGCCAGGAAATATTGTATTGGATCATTTGCATAAATTTTTACATTAAAAATACCTGTAACAACCTGCCCCGATAAAAATGTGGCAACATGCCCCAACCTGACTTACATTAAAAATACTTTTGTCCTAAGAATACATTTAAACCTTATGTTGTGTTCAGGAAATTTTGATGACTTTTTGTACATATGGTATCTAAAAACACACTCCAAAACATTTTGACCATTTTCTTTAAATGCTTTTGGTGTTATTTCACTTTGTTACACTTTGTGTTCCCGGTCAAAAATGACCGGCCATTGGAAATTAATTGACTAGACCACAAAACACATTAAGTGTTTAGGAGCATCCCAATCCATTTGATGAGCATTTATGTGGATGTGTGTTTGTACACACAAAGTCCTTGGACACACCCACATTGGTACGGCTATCCTTATGAGGACTCTCCATAGACATGATTATTATACCGTACGAACTAGATCCTATCCCCTATCCCTTACATAAAAATGTATGCATTTTTACATTTTCAAAAAAAAAGTTGTTTAGTGTGTTTTTTAAGCAATTTGAATTATGGGGACACTAGAAATGTCCTCATAAACCACATATATTTCTTAATACCCTTAATTAGCAGTTTGTCACCCAAACAATTTCCTCATCAACCACCCAAATCCACACACACACACACACACACACACCATGTGTTAGCGCCCTTTTGCGCATTGTCTCTTTGAGGAATATATCAAGATCTACTTATCATATTACGTTGTGTTTGGACTAAAGGAAAAACATGACAAAAATGCACTTCAAAAAAAGAGTTGCTCATTGCATTTTACTAATTGAGACCTTTCCAATGATATAACACATCGCTATCTCATCTCATTTTTTTGTTGTTGTTTTTTTTTAACCAAATCTGTATATAGTTGTTGTGATGACAAATTTGCAAATGATGAGAACGAAACAGTTCTTATTTGTCAGCAATGACGCCTATTTTGTTCAGAGTAGTTATTAATTTATTATGTAATTCTTTGTTTTTTTGTTTGTTTTTTTCCGCAGGGAGTGCCATCCGCTAGCCCGGTATAAGCTCAATTCAAGTTATCCTTCTATCAATAAAAATATGTTCAAAAAGGAGTACAAAACCATTCATAATTACTAAAAAAGAAGTTGTTAAAAAGATCAAATGCAATATCTTGTGATAAAATATGCAATTTGAGAGATTTATAAACATATAAGTGGGCCGGCCATTTTTGACCTGGAACACAAAATGTTTTAGCACAATTCAAACACAGCACAAGGGTTAAAATTCGGTAAAAATCTGATTTCATAATATAGTTGACCCATGCCTTAATGTAAGCCAGTGTGATTTGATTATGTTCACTTGTTTACCCAAGAGCTGTTACAAAAATATGATGGTAGAATTCACAAAAATTATTTTAATTTTAGAGGGTTTTGAACTAGCCATTTAAAGGGTTTTGAACTAGCCATTTAAAACCAACATACAAAAGTTTCATTGAGAAAACATGCATTTCGATTTTGACACAGCCGTAGTGACAACTTCCCAAAGTGACAATTAGCTCCGGTCTCGGTTATAATATCGCCCATAACATTCCAAAATCTGTAAAATATCTACATTAGTGCATCCCTAACCATCAACAAACAGTGTCAAATAAACATAAGAATTGTGACTAAGATGACATTTCAATTCTTCATTTGCTTTTACGTCCTATCATTAGAAATAAGAAGTCCACATTTACTCATTGAACCTATTTAAATATGGTATGTAATATGTAATACAAGTCTGTAACTACTAACAGTTTGTCAGAAACAATTTCAGTAAGCATCCTTATCTGTGAACTGGCTGTCTAAACTTTTGTACTAACCAGGCTTAACAGACAGAGGCATAAATTAGGTTAATTCTTGGTAAAAACTGTCCCATGATTCCTGAGGACGCTGCTATTCTTGGCCTGCGTCACACTTCCTTGCAGCCTAAAACACCCATGATTTATCGCTGTCAGTTTAGTGCCCCACATCCCTGTCAAAAACAGCTACTGTCACCCTAAAACTCACCCCGGCTGCAGGTTGAGAATCTCTCCGGCAAGTACTGGCATCCTGGGTTTCAATATCACTGTTATCACGCTCAGATTGACATTCAGTAAGACACCCGACTGTGTTTCAGGTTGGCGAACTTGTCAGGGGTGACTTCCTCTTAACTGTTCTCATGGTGATTAAGTGCCCATGGGTTGTAGGATAAATGAGGAAATAGTATGGGTGACTGCATGCATTATGTTCCCTTGGTGACACCTGTGCAGCAATAAGGAAAGTCTGGCGCCTTTCTAGTATTTCGTACATTATGTAGACCATGTGATGGTATTTATCCTGCCAAATAACTTGTGTGAAGCTAGACTTAGCAGCAAAGTCTTGGGCAATTCATCAACTGAGAGAAACAAAGGAATAACAGGATCTCATCTCTATCCTGGATCCATTCCTTTCTTTTTCTTAGTTTCAGTCCCTTTCTCTGTCTCTCCTCATGTATCACTGCTTTAGTTAAAATTAAGCATTACTCCTTTGTACATTTACATACCTTAAAGGAACAGTTCACCCAAAAACTGAAAATTATTTCATAGTTCACACCCTAATGTTGTTCCAAACTGTATACTGTTATTTTCTATGTGGAACATAAAAGGATGAATTTAGATTTAGCACAATAACAGTGGCCCATTTGCCTTGTACGCTATATTCCATGTCTTCTGAAGCCATATGATAGCTTTGTGTGATGAACAGAGTGAAATCTGTCATTATTCACTTTAATATCAAACTATCCATTCAACTCAGTAAGTGGGTCTCAAATTTTGTTTGAATACCAAAATTTTGTTTTGATAACTTTTTTGAGGTGTTTATGTCTTTCTTTGGAGCTTGACAGCCAGAATTCACTATAAACAGTCACAGTAATGAAAAAAGCTGTGTAAAGATAATTCAAAATCTCCTTTTGTGTTTCAGAGTGAACTGAACAACATCAAATTACATGAGGGTGACTAAATAATGACGGAATTTTCATTATTGGGTTAAATATTCAGATAACACTTTACACTAATTTGTTGACATTAGTTAACAACATTAGTTAACATGAACTAACAATGAACAATACTTTTACAGCATTTATTAATCTTGGTTAATGTCAATGTCAACATAAAGTTGTAAATATTAACATTAGTTAATGCACTATGAACTATTGTATTTTTTTAACTAACATTAATGACGATTAATACATTCTGTAAAAATCTATTGTTAATTGTTTGTTCATGATTATTACTTAACCTTATTGTAAAGTGCTACCGACATTGCTTTAACATACACAGTCTTTATGCAGTATGAATGCACACACATGCATGCATGCATTCATGCAAGCACATACAATAATTATTGCTGCTTTGGTGGTTTCCACTAAAAGCCATTCTCATGCATTCAGTAAAGTGCACATCTGATTTAAGCGTTGAAGTCTGATTAGCTTGCAGCATTGTAGCAGCGTTTGAGCATGTTGCTAATGTGCACGATGTCTGACCTGGGGCACTGACCTTTGCCAGGAAAATAACAGCTACAAAGACTGAATTACAGTTGAGTTATTGAGTTGAGGCTCATAATGTATTAGCAATAATAGCAGCTCCTTTAGTTTTAGAGTCAAGCACTTTTACACACAGAGGATAAAACCTGATCTAATATCAGAGGCCACATTCAAAAATTCATTGTGAAGATATGCCTGGGGCTTTTTCCATATGGTAGAATAGCAGATGTTTGCTCCTCAATGGTCTTACTGAAAACCTTCATGTTAGACATCAGTACAGTACAGTTCGCTCTTGTCCAAACCAGTTTAGCCTCATTTCATTACAGCATCATTAGAAAGATTTGCTCTTGGATGGTGGAATACATGAAGAATTGCAGCCACAAATAACATTGGGTTTGCAAGTTTACATTGATTTAGCACCAGTATATGCCCAGTTATAATGCTCTTTTTCATTTGATAATTGTTTGATAAATTACTGCTGTCATGCTTAATTTCACGATTGAATCGCTTTTGTTTTATTCCTCGTTTGTAAGTCGCTTTGGATAAAAGTACATTCGCAAGGTGAATTTTCAAATCATCATGTTAAAGGAATATTGTGGGTCCAATACAAGTTAAGCTCAATCAGCAGCATTTGTGGCATAATGTGGAATATCAAAACAATTTATTTCGATGTGTCCCTCCTTTTCTTAAAAAAAGCAAAAATTTAGGTTACAGTGAGGCACTTACAATGGAAGTGAATGTGGCCAATTTTTGGAGGGTTTAAATGCAGAAATGTGAAGCTTATCATTTTATAAAAGCACTTACATTAATTCTTCTGTTAAAACTCATGTATTTTGAGCTTTAAAGTTAAATATTGACATTTTTACAGTCATTTTAAGGTTTTAGGGTTTGTCGACATAACATCGGCATAGCAACGAAGTTGTACAATTGGCAATAACTTTACACAGAAAAGGTTAATAAGCAATTTTATCACACTGAAATCATGTTTACATGCATATTGTGTATATACTTTTGAAAAAGTATGTGTTTTAATGTTTCCTTTTAGATAATTTTTTTTTTATTGATTCATACATATATTAACAAATAAAAGCAAAAATATTTACAAACAGAATTAATACTTAAATTACTACCCTGACATGTCAGAACCCAATTTTTTTATAAATGTTTCCCCCAAATGTATGACTGCCCCATCACCCAAAATACAAAGTCTGGGGCAAAGTAAAACTTGAGTGCCCAAAACATCACACAAATAAAGCTGAACCCTCAACAAAAAATCTTCAAAATAAATTAGTTGTGCCTCCAACTTCTGATTGGCATTGCCAGCAGGTGGGTGTGTCTTTAAGACCAAGCCTGTAGAGGGGGTCCAATAAAATCTATGTAAAATCTTAAATTGCATTAGGCAAACTCTTGCATCTCTAGATGCAGACTTGACATTTTTTTAGAATCTCAGTCCACAATCCTTCCTCTAATACCAAATTCAAATCTCAAAACAGTACAGAGCATGTGAAGCAGCTGTAAATACCTATAACACTGAGATCCCAAAATGATGACCCAAATTCTCAAAAGATCTCAACACTTCACTCTCATACAGGTCGCCGAGTGTAGTAACCCACCTCACAATCCACTCTGACCAACAGAAAGGGGACTTGTTGATACATAATTTGGGGTTCAGCCATATGCTTGAGGCAACATTTAAATAAATGTCCGAATTAAATACTCTGGCCTCTCTTGTCCAAATTAAATACTCCGGATAGTTTGATAGAAAGGCTTTGCAATGGCGAAATAGGGGCAAGGACTTCCTGTTCAATAGAAAACTAGGGAGGGGCTCTTTCAGGTGGAAGTGACCAATGAGCTAAATGCCTGAGATGGAAAGCATAATAATAAAACAAAATCTTGGGTAGGCCTAGCCCACATTTATCAATCGGCCTATGTAATTTGTTGATATGTAGACTGGGACGTCTACCAATCCAAATGAAGGACTTCGCTATGCTATCAAATTGTTTGAAATAAGAGAGGGGGACATCTATAGGGAGTGACTGTAGCAGGTAGTTGAATTTTGGAATACAGTTCATTTTAATAACATTAACCTTCTCAATCATCGATTATTTTAATGAAGCCACATACCAAGTCAAAACAAATTTTTGTGGAAATCAATGTCATGCCACATATGCTGTCGATTGAGCTTAACTTGTATTGAACCCGGAATATTCCTTTAATGTGTTTTGGAAGTTTGACTGATATGGGGTTTTCAGTGTTTGATTATTAAATTATAAAATTAAAAGTTGATTATTAAATTATATACTGTACAACTGCATGATATTTATGTCACACTGTGTGTTTTCCTCTTAATGGGAAGCCAGGAACAGATTAAAACCATCATTATGTCTGCATTCATGAGGCTTGTTAATGAAATCAGCTAATCCTAAAACTAAAAACGAGCAGTGAATAAATTAAGCGTCAACCCATCACTCTCCCGCTGTGTTTGGAGTGTGTGAGGCAATTAGTGAGCTTCTGTTTTCATTTATTATAAATTAAATATGAATGGATGAGAGTAACATGGGGGACATTTTAAAGATCACGTGACTCCTCACAGTATATAAACACAGGAGAGTGTTACATGTACCTCATTGAAATATCCTGTGTGAACGTATTCACCGATCTACAATATTTATTGTGTGACCTGGAAATGGTTATGAATGAATGCTATGCAAAACTAGTAATGATGTGCTCATTAAATTGAAAATGTATAAAAAAAAATGTTTATCAAAAAAGTGCTTACCAAGTCCAAGACATGACACTCGTAGTCCTGACTTCCCAAGATTCCTGTGGAAAGAGCAAAAAATGTGTTACCAAGGACAGGCTTTCACAATGACATAAAAAAAAATCTCTTACATTTTTGTTTATGAGAGGAGAGAGAGTACATCAATTATTGGTAAAAGAGGAAGGGACAGGTCTGGAAAACAACTGTAACAAATCCCTTAGTTCCAAGGAATGAGGAAGTGGGAGACAGCGTACTTTGTTCCAATAATACAGTCTTTATTTAACAAAAGTCGTGCTTTGTGCACACGCTTAACACATGTTTAATAAATTTATTTTGTATGTATATATACACCCCATCGATCACTTTTTTTTAAAAATTATTATTATTATTTTTATAAACAGCCGTCAGAATAAAACCCCAAAATATATTTTTGAATTCTATGTGGTTTATTCACAACCCACCGGCTACAGTAGATATTCATGAGGTTTGTTTAAGGCACTTAAAGCAAGTTAACCATTGTGATATTTCTGATCACAGAGTCTGTAATCGTTTTCTGCTATTTTTCTGCTGTGCAATTATTTATGGTTGTTTCTTCAGGCAATTCATTGTCCCAAGATTCCAACTTTTTTTTTATTAAGGTCACATTAAAACTGAATTGGAAACGTTTTACTGTGCCGTCATTATTTTGGTACTTTTCAAATCCCTTTTATATATAAATTTGACTGTTTTAGCCTTGTCCCAGACCCATACTTTCCATCCATCCATCCATCGTCAACCGCTTATCCTGTGTACAGGGTCACGGGGGGCTGGAGCCTATCCCAGCTAACATTGGGCGAAAGGCGGGGGACACCCTGGACAGGTCGCCAGTGACCCATACTTTCAATATAGGAAAACTATACTAAACTAAATATACTAAACATACATTGTGGCAGGGCGGAGGGCGGGGCCGGGTCGTGATCATACACACCTGGTCCCGTATTAGGCTAATCAAGCCTCTGGAGGTTTAAAGGTCGACTGCAGAGGATTGTGCAGGAGATGTCCGTCATGTGTGTTTATGTGGTCTTTTAAGTTTATCATTAAAACTATTATTTATATTGAAAAGCCGGTTCTCGCCTCCTCCTTTCCATTGATCCCTTTACATACATGTTTAAAACTATGATAATCTGAACAAAGTGAGAAATAAATTTAGACCTTTTTAATATTTATTTTGCAGAAATGATTTCTATCAATTTGTCAAAAATTACAACATTCACACCAAACAATTTTGCCTCAAAGTATTTTCAAAAGATAGTGTAGGCCTACTTGATACCAAGTTGACAAAAGAGTCAGTAAAGATTATACTTGAGTTGAAATATGAGACAACTAAGTGATGTTTGAAGAAAACAAACTAAGGTAAAAATCACTTGTGAGCACAATATTTTACTGGGCATTTACATTTATGCATTTGGCAGACACTTTTATCCAAAGCAACTTACAGTGCACTTATTACAGGGACAATCCCGCCAGAACAACCTGGAGTTAAGTGACTTGCTCAAGGACACAATGGTGGTGGCTGTGGGGATCAAACCAGCGACCTTCTGATTAACAGTTATGTGCTTTAGCCCATTACGCCACCACCACTTCCTTTTCCAAACAATCTATGATTCATAAAATGTTAGCTATGAAATTAGCCATAGCAAGTCAGCCATTTTATTTAAAATATAAATGTAATTTCCATGGAAATCAATTGATCACTCTTGTGAAGGGAATTTTCATGACTTTTAGAAAAAATGACAAAAACGACATAAATCCCCTATGATGCATGTACATACACTGTTGGACTTTGTTGGTTGCCAAATAAACTAAATTAGTGAGAATTTGAATTTTTTTTTTAACAAGACTTTACTTTCTTGAAGTGCCTAAACTTCGGTCGTTTTAATGTGCATGCTAGTCGTTTCTTGGCAAGAGTAAGCCGCGATGTGGACCAGACCTTATGTGCCATTGTGAGACTACTGTGATTACGATGATCCAGTGCGGAAGAAGCCTGGTGTGTTTAATCATACACAAGTAGGGCATTAAGATACAGTGCTTTGGTTCAGCAGTTTAATCTAAGCTCTTCGAAGATCCCTTAAATGGCTCTGTAAATTCAAGCCATTTACTGAAGTGTTAAGACTGCACTGTTGGGATGCTCTTGATCTTCCCTCAGTTTGTTTTTGTCAGTGGCATAGCCAGAAACAACATTTTGGTGTGCCAAGTGAAAACTGGGTGTGCAAGAACTAAATAACAATTATAGTAAGTTAAATATACAAAATGACCATTAGCAACCACTGCATCCATTTCTTTTTGACTATAATAGTTTTTTAAGCTTGGTATAAAAAAATGTATTAAATTGCCCTGTTAATATTTATAACAAAAATTAAGCTTAATAATTTTCCATTATTAATATTTTCATTATTTCCCAAATTTGCTAAAGACATGGTACAATTTGCACAATTCAGAATAAAAAAAAATGCACCAGGTTTTAGTTGTGGAACTAACAACATTTTTAATTTGTGGAAAATAAATATATCAGTTATGCATTGTGTTAAACAGAAGAATGCACAACTGTTTAGAAGATTCAAAATCTTTTTCTAATATCCTTTATATTTATACAGGGCGGTTTGGTTCATAATAAAAAAGAAAAATAATACTGTTGTTACATTAATTATTAAGCTAATACAAATGAAGGATAATTTACTCTTTGTATCATGTCTGACATGATACAAAGAGTAAAGCGTAAAAAAAACTGCAATTTAATTTAGGTGTGCAAGCTTACATTCAGGGGCAGTTGCACAGCCTGGCACACCTGTGGCTATGCCACTGGTTTGTGTGAACAGATACAGTATGTGTGCATGCATGTGTGTGGTTGGGATACAAATAACATTGGTGCTCTGAGGATTTCTTGTGCTAAGCTCTACCACATGTTCCAAACCCATATGACTATGTTTCTTGCGTGGAACACAAAAGGAGATGTTATGCAAAATGACAGCCTCAGTCATAATTCACTTTCATTGTATGGAAAAAAGAGGCAAGCAAAGTGAATGGTGACTTAGACTAACAAACGTTTGGTTACGTATGTAACCTCCGTTTCCCGAGGGAGGGAACAACATGTTGTGTCAGAGAAGCGACATGAGGGGTCTCTCTTGAGCGCCGATATCCACCTCTGATCTATGAAAAAAGGCCAATGAGAGTTGGCAGCCGGTATTTGCATGTCCTGCCTCCGGACATACGGGTATTTAAGCGGCGCAAATACGGGAGTTCATTCAGGATTTTTCTGAGGAGCCGGAAATGGTCCGGCCACAACAGTGGCTCGGTTCAGCGACATGGCGGAGGAAAGACACAACGTGTCGTTCCCTCCCTCGGGGAACGGAGGTTACATACGTAACCAAACATTCCCCTTCTGTCGCTCTCTCCACGTTGTGTCGGAGAAGCGACACTAGGGGACCCATTCCAATCTTGCCATGCGCTGAACCATGTACGTGAACCGCCGATACAGAGGCGGGCAGGCATTTCATCCAGTGTCACGCATCGTCTGTACCTGGCTGCACCTTCCCCAATGCCCCATAAGAACATCGGAATCCTTCTAGTTACCCTGGAAGGGGAACAAGGCGATGTTTGCCAACATGGGAACTTTTCTCTCTATGTTTCTCGCATAGAGCAATCACGGCCGGGGCCCTTACACGCATATAGGGAAGGGGGTCTTACCCAGACCCTGCGGAGACCACACCTGCCCTTTTTCTTGGGGAGGAAAAGTGGTAGACACGTCACACGGCCGTCTTAGGGCTCGTGTGGAAAGTATGGTGCGGTGGTAGATCCAGCCTCGAAAGGGGGGAGTTGCTACAGCACCGCAACCGGGGCAGCTGTAACTGCCTAAGGGAGACACGGGGGTCCGCTCGTAAGGGGACAGAACCGTGGAATTACACACAGGGGGAGTCCGAGCAGGAGGCCTTACCTGTGGAGCACCTATACCAGTACAGGGTAGCCCTCAGGGTACCCGCAGTGGCTTGGGCGGCGAGTTCCTCCGCTGAACCGCGGACCCAGAGGGCTGGGGAGGAATCGACCAGGGTCCCGACTTGGAGTGGGGCGCCCTGGGAAGAAGGCGCACTACTTTACCTTGACATCAGGAAAAGGGCGCTGGGCGCAAGTGATCCACCCGGCCGGTCGGTCTACGTGTTACCGAGTTCTACGGGCTCGGACCTGACAAAACACGAGACGCAACTGACTCGACGCGGAGGTTGTAAAACCTCGCGAAGGTGTTGGGTGTTGCCCAACCCGCGGCTCTACAGATGTCTGCTAGGGAGATGCCCTTGGCCAGTGCCCACGAGGACGCAACACCCCTTGTTGAGTGAGCTCGGACCCGCAAGTGTAGGGGCACGGCCTGGGTGTGATAAGCCAGTGTGATGGCGTCGACAACCCCGTGGGCGAGCCTCTGTTTGGAGACGGCATTTCCTTTCTGCCATCCCCCAAAGCAGACAAAGAGCTGCTCAGAGCATCTGCTCTGTGTGCGGTCCAGGTAAATGCGCAGGGCGCGCACTGGACATAGCAACGAAAGGGCTGGGTCTGCCTCCTCCCGGGGCAGCGCTTGCAGGTTCACTACCTGATCTCGGAAGGGTGTGGTAGGAACCTTGGGCACATAGCCCGGTCGCGGTCTTAGGATCACAGACGTATCCGCCGGACCGAACTCCAGGCAAGTGTCGCTGACAGAGAACGCTTGCAGGTCCCCGACCCTCTTGATAGAGGCAAGCGCGATCAGCAGGGCTGTCTTAAGAGAGAGGGCCCTAAGTCCAATTGATTCAAGCGGCTCGAAGGGAGGTCTCTGGAGTCCTGCCAAGACTACCGAGAGATCCCAGGAGGGAACTAGGCTTGGCCGGAAGGGATTCAACCACCGGGCACCTCTCAGGAACCTGAGGATCAAGTCGTGCTTACCCAAAGACTTGCCGTCTAGAGGATCGTGGTGGGCGGCAATGGCGGCCACATACACCTTGAGGGTGGACGGGGACAGCCTCCTGTCCAGCCTCTCCTGTAGGAACAGGAGCACTGACTTGATCACGCATCTCTGCGTGTCTTCAGTTCGGGAAGAACACCAATCTGCGAACAAGCGCCACTTTAGGGCGTAAAGGTGCCTGGTAGAGGGGGCTCTGGCTTGGTTGATTGTATTCACAACGGCCGCCGGTAAGCCGGCTAGCTCTTCCGCATCCCGTCCAGGGACCAGACGTGGAGGTTCCAGAGGTCTGGGCATGGGTGCCAGAGCGTGCCCCATCACTGAGAGAGGAGGTCCTTTCTCAGGGGAATTCGCCAGGGAGGAGCTGTCACGAGAAGTCTGAGTTCCGAGAACCAAGTCCGAGTGGGCCAGTAGGGGGCCACTAACGTGACTTGCTCCTCGTCCTCCCTGACCTTGCACAGCACCGGTGCAAGAAGGCTCACTGGGGGAAATGCGTACTTGCGCAGCACCGAGGGCCAGCTGTGTGCCAGCGCGTCTGTCCCGAGGGGAGCCTCTGTTAGGGCGTACCAGAGCGGGCAGTGGGAGGTTTCCTGGGAGGCAAACAGGTCTACCTGGGCCTTGCCCAACCGTTCCCAAATCAGCTGGACCGACTGGGGGTGAAGCCTCCACTCCCCGCCGGGCAGGCGTTGTCGTGATAGCGCGTCCGCTACGACGTTGAGCTTGCCGGGGATGTGAGTGGCACGCAGCGACTTGAGTCGCTGCTGGCTCCATAGGAGGAGACGGCGGGCGAGTTGTGACATGTGGCGGGAGCGTACGCTGCCTTGGCGATTTATGTACGCCACCACCGTGGTTCTGTCCGATCTCAAGAGGACATGTTTGTCCCAAACTAACGGGAGGAACTTCCTGAGAGCAAGAAGGATGGTCAGCAACTCCAGGCAATTGATGTGCCAACGCAGCGTGGCCCCTTTCCAACGGCCCACTGCTGCATGCCCGCTGCACACGGCACCCCACCCGGACCGGGAGGCGTCGGTTGTGACCAGAACGCGTCGGGACACCTGCTGTAAGGGGCACTCCTGCCCGTAAAAAGTAGAGGTCTGTCCAGGGTCGGAGTGTTTTGAGGCAGGCGGGGGTGATCCTTACCCGATGCGTGCCGTGGTGCCATGCTTGTCTCGGGACTCGAGTCTGGAGCCAGTGCTGGAGTGGTCTCATATGCATCAACCCCAGCGGCGCGACCGCCGCGGAGGACGCCATATGCCCCAGGAGCCTCTGGAAAAGTTTTAGAGGGACCACTGTGCCTGGCTTGAAGGAAGCGAGGCAGTCCAGCACCGACTGAGCACGCTCGCTCTTGAGACGTGCTGTCATTGAGACTGAGTCTTACTCCAACCCAAGAAAAGAGATGCTCTGAACCGGAGTGAGCTTGCTCTTTTCCCAGTTGACCTGAAGCCCCAAGCAGCTGAGGTGCCGGAGCACCTGGTCTCTGTGCGGATGCCGGCTACTCGTAGCGGGGCAAGGGCCGCCTCTGCGACCTTCGTGAAGACACGAGGGGACAGAGACAGGCCGAAGGGGAGGACTTTGTACTGAAATGCCTAGCCGTCGAACGCGAACCGTAAGAAGGGTCGGTGTCGTGGCAGAATTGAGACGTGGAAGTACGCGTCCTTCAGGTCTACCGCTGCGAACCAATCTAGATGCTGAACACCAGCCAGAATATTTCTCTGCGTGAGCATTTTGAACGGGAGTTTTAACAAGGCCCGATTGAAAACTCGCAGGTCCAGGATTGGTCGTAAGCCGCCGCCTTTCTTGGGTACAATGAAGTAAGGGCTGTAGAAACCCTTCCTCATTTCGGTTGGAGGGACGGGCTCTACCGCGCCCTTGGCTAAGAGGGTCGCGATTTCGTCGCGCAGGGAACTGGCATGCTCGCCGTGTACTGCGGAAGCGGACGCTCCTGAAGGGGGCGGAGCCGGGCAAACTGAATTGCGTAACCGAGTCGAATGGTCCGGTGCAGCCCGCGTGATGCGTTGGGAAGCGAAAGCCACGCTTCCCAGCTCTGCGCTAGGGGCACCAAAGGGACGCAGTATTTTGGACGTACCGGCGGGCCTCGCGAGCGGGCGGAACAGGTAGTGCAGCGTCGGGCGGCTTCGTTGCGGCCTGAGGCTGAGGTGCTGAGAATAGACTCAAAGCACTTACCTTGCTCCGCGCACCCGGCAGGGGGCGGGTTCGTGACTGAAGAGGAGGTCTGATGCTGGCGTCCTCTGGACTCGTCTGAACCGGCCGGCCGGGGGACAGTCGTGGGCAGGTGGAAGGTGGGATCGCCGCGTCTGGTGTACCGGGACTATCGTAATCTGAAAGCAGATTGCCGTGAGAACGGCATTTGCGCGCCAGATGACCCATAGGCAAAGGAAATAGCTCTTTTATTGAGAATGTGGGTACCGCAGCCCCCGTCAGGGGGTGTGGCAAATTAAAAAACAAAGTATTCTCCTCCCGGCCCTCAACCGGGGGACGGAGCGGTCTTACCACCTCCGGAGCTAACGTCTTCGGCTCTGGGTTGGCTGTCTCAGGAACGCTTGGGAGCCTTCCGGGTCCTAGAGGGGGTTCGTGAGACAGGGGGCGTGCGCCGCCTGCGGGGTGCTCGACGCTGGGGCTGAGAGCTGGGCCCGGGTTGAGGCGGAGCAGGAGCTGGTTTCTTCGCAGGGGGATGCCCTCGGCGGGCAGATGGGGCAGGGCCCGTAGCGGCAGGTCTGCGGCGGGGCATGAAGTGAGAGATGGCCTCCGTCTGCTTCTTCACCACGGAGAACTGTTGGGCGAAGTCCTCAACGGTGTTGCCGAAAAGGCCAATCTGAGACACAGGTGCGTCCAGGAAGCGGTTCTTGTCGGCCTCACCCATCTCAACCAGATTGAGCCAAAGATGGCATTCCTGGACCACTAGGGTGGCCATCGCCTGTCCGAGTGCCTGCGCTGTGGCCTTCATCGCTCTCAGGGCGAGGTTGGTCGCTGAGCGCAGTTCCTGCAGCACATCAGGATCAGGTCCACCCCCGTGCATTTTTCTGAGTGCTTTGGCCTGGTGGACTTGCAGGAGGGCCATCGCATGCAGGGCGGAGGCAGCGCGTCCAGCCGCACTGTAGGCCTTCGCGTTGAGTGAGGATGTTGTCCTACAGGGCTTGGATGGGAGTACGGGGCGGCCACGCCAGGAGGTAGGGCTACCGGGGCATAGATGGTACGCAACTGCCCTATCGACCTGGGGAATCGGCCCGTATCCGTGGCGCTCTCCGCCGTCGAGGGTGGTGAGAGTGGAGCGGGTGGCACCTAGACGGGCGGAGAGCGGGGCTCTCCACGTAGACGCCAGCTCGTCATGCACCTCCAGGAAAAGCGGGACCGGGGGATGCGAGGCCGCGAACGCGCGCTGCCCCCAGGAACCAGTCATCCAACCGTGAAGGCTGTGGGGAGGATGGAGGATCCAATCCAACCCCACGCTCACGGCGGCCCGGGAAAGCATGTCAGACATCTGAGCGTCGTCCTCAGCCTGGGCCTGCTGGCCCGAAGGCGGCAGTCCAGGGGAGTCCTCGGCATCAGACATCACACTCTCCGATGCAGCGGCGAGCTCATCTGCTTCGGGCAGGATAGACAGCCGGGCCGTGAGGCGAGCCGCTATCGCCGCGAGCATAGACAGGGACCAGCGAGCGTGTCGGGGAACGGGAGGTTCGCGGGGTGCTACCTGGCGAAACTGCACCCGCTGCCGCCCCCAAATCGCCCCCAGCGCCAACCGCATTGTCCTCAATCACGTGGGAAGAAGGAGCAATGCGGGGTGCAGCTGGGGTGGCTTGCTTTCTGTTGAAAGCAAGCCGTGACCGCAACGTGGTCATGGTCATGTTCTCGCAGTGAGAACATGAGCCATCCACAAACGCCGCCTCGGTGTGATCGCGGCCCAAACACACGAGACAGCGCCTGTGGCCGTCTGAAGTGGAGAGCACTCTACCGCATCCAGGAACAACACAGGGGCGGAAGGGCATCTTGAAAAAGACGCATCCTGATAAGGACGTTCAACGCCGCTGTGTTTTGCTCTTTTAGAGAAATTACTCTTTTAATAGGAATTTACTCTTTTAATACACAGTGTGTGTGTGTGTCTGCGCTGTCGAAGCGCTCAGGGGGAACAATGCACTCCGTGCAATGTGAAGGAGAAAACCGCTGTTGTGCGCCGTCAAGATCCAACAGCAAGCAGATCGTCAGAGGAAACAGGAATGTTTAAAGTGGTGTGTAACTCGCAGCAAACTGCAGAAAGACCATCGGCTCCGAAGAAATTTTCTGAATGAACTCCCGTATTTGCGCCGCTTAAATACCCGTATGTCCGGGGGCGGGACATGCAAATACCGGCTGCCAACTCTCATTGGCCTTTTTTCATAGATCAGAGGTGGATATCGGCGCTCAAGAGAGACCCCTAGTGTCACTTCTCCGACACAACAAGGAGAGAGCGACAGAAGGGGAACTGCCTAACTTCCTAAAAAAGTCATACATGTATGGAATAACATGAAGGTGAGTAAATGATGACAGCATTACATTTTTGGGTGAACTATCCCTTCAAAACTTGGATAAAATCCGGTACTTGTTTTCAAAGTAAAAGAAGCACCGTAGTTCTTCAGCCCTGTTTATTTCTGTGAGCCAGTTAAACTATGCTGCATTGACTTTTCAGGAAGTGAGTTAGGATGCATTTGATTTGGAGAGAAATTAAGAGAATTGATTTTGGCTTGCGGACACCCGTCACACCCTGATATTCAGAGCTTATGGTGAGAATACTAAATCAGCATGCACAGTATGCATTCCCTTTCAAACTGATCTCTTTCACTCCAACTTTCTGCATATAATCCCTTTAAACTGTCTGTTTGAAACCAGAGTACGAAACAAATTTAACAGAGTAAAAGCTGAGTAAAAAAAAAAAAGATGAAATGATCCACTTTATTTTGCAATCTCATCCCTGCAGGTCAGGTCAGGCTTCTCAGAATACTACCTTTAAGACAAATCTGTTGTCTCTCAAAATAGCAGCCTCATCCTTCACACAGATACAGCTGTTGTATGTCGCCAAAGATCATCACCCTCTTTATATTTTTTGTCTGCCTTTTTCTGAGCTGTTATTAGTTTTGTGTAACATTACAACCAGAACACATGCTCAGCTGCAGATATAAATAATTTAAAACTCCTAGGGCTCTGTGTGAAGAGGGTGTAGGGAAGCAGACACACGCGCTGTTGGGTGTCAACAGATCTTTCCTCTTCACACAGAGCTGAGTCAGAGGACTGAGACACTGCATGGCAGAAGAGCTAAGAAATCCCTCAGTAAGCTGGTGAAAACTGTATGCATCATTTCGCTCACATTATTCAGAGGAAGTTGTATAAAAAACAGATGTGTGATGACAGGATAGCAGGTTGTATTTGTTTGTATATGTGCTTATCTGCATATATAGGAACATAACAGATTTATTTCCTTGTTTGACTTGATGCTCAAATCACAAATAACACAGAAATATGGTATCAGACACTGTTTTATTTACAAAATGTACTATGGTACTTCCATGTTTTTTTTTTTTTGTTTGTTGTTGTTTTTTGACAATGGACCATGGTAATATACTAGATATAGTGTTTACCACTCTGTATAACATCACCATTTATTCTAATAATTTTAATTAAGTGTTTGGGCACTGAAGAGACAATTTGTTAAGTTTAGCAAACAGAATTTTCAGTGAATTTTCTTGATAAAAAATATGGTCGTGCATGTGCATGTAAAATGGCTAGAAATAGCATTTCAGCTTAGCGTAAAGTTGACAATTTACACAAGGTTTATTTCTATTTCTTCTGCTCCAAACAAACTTCAAACGTACTTCTCTGTCTGCTCGTATGAATGTAACACATCAGAAAGAGTTTCACCGCTGCTCAAACTCTTTGGATCACATCATTTATATGTGTAAATGTTTAAATTAGGGCTGTTGAGTTAACGCGTTAATAACGCGTGATTAATTATACAAAAAAAAATTAATTATTACAAAAAAAAATTAACACATTAATCGCATGCTTGTAGTAACATCTGTATACTCCAGAGGGCAGTAAGTGAAATTTCAGCTGTGTGAGCAACACACAGATTATACAGGGAAGAAAACAACACAGATATGCGTTACTAACACTGATCTATATATATTGATCAGTGGTTACTAAGGGTTCAAATCCGAACTAAGGAATCTCAATATGTGTTTAAAGATTGAGTATTAAACTATATTTAACTTGACACAGTGACCTAAACATTTTATTTTTATGACGCAACACACCCGAGACGTGACACAAGCATGTCTGACGCTATGGTAGGGTGAGCAGTCCCGAAATCGGAAGCTTTGTTGCCAGAGCGGGAAAACACTGAGGAAAAAAAACTGGGTCTATCCGGAGCTCCAGAGAAGAAAAAGTGTCTTTGTTCGTATAATAAAGAATTGGAGAAAATATATACATGGTTAAAACCAGTTACAGGTGACCCTAAAAAAGGAGAGTGCAGGGTATGCCACCGAAGTTTCACGGACAGCTCTGCTGAAGCATTTCAGTGCCCCAAACATGACAGCTCTGATATCTTTGAGCATTCCTGTCACCAACGCGTTCGTGGAGAGGGTGTTTTCACTGATGACCGCTGCGTGGACAGAGACAAGGAACTGAGCATCTGTGGTTTTGTTAAACCGTTCGAACAAGCCGACCATTGGTGTGTGGGTCACGCTTGTCCGAATCGATTTAATGCCCAATAATTCATACAGCTTGCATAGTGTATGTGACGTAGAAGTAGTGCCTTGATCAGTAAAGATTTCTTTCGGATTCCCCACTCAGGAGATAATTTTGAAGAGTACCTCTGCAACACTATGTGCTGAGATGTTGCGCAAAGGCACTGCTTCTGTATATCGTGTTGTGTAGTCCACCATAACCAACACAAATCAATGCCTGCGTCCCATCCACTCTAATGGCCTGAATAAGTCCATTCCAATTCTATTAAATTGGACCTCGATCAAAGGAAGCCAGTGCAAAGGCACTCTTGGGGTCCACCAGCTGGCATTCACGGCATGCCACACACAGTCGGTGAACATCTCGAATGCCCAGCCAATGAAAACGGGAGACACTTCAGTGTTATTTCCTGCCCTAAGTGACCCGCCAATAACATTTCCCAATGGTTCTTTGGTATCAATAACAGGGTCATATCTTCCTTTGTCTGAGCATCCTGCGTCACTCGATACAACTGGTCATTTATAATAGGAAAGTACAGATACACGAGTGCAATGTCTGGCTGAAGATGGTGAACATCAATAACGCTCATCTTGGCGAAGGCGTGCCTAAGAGTCACGTCTCGCATCTGCTCCAGAGGGAAATCCCCTGTGGGAAATCCTTTGAGAAGCTGACACTCCCCCCTCCCTTATGGTCCTGGCTCAGCCTACCCAGCCAGCACATAACAAATCCCACACCGAAAACTCTGTTACAGGACCCATTCACACAAATTTCCCTTAATAGTGGAAAATGCAGGCCAATTCCAACCCAAAATTTGTGAATGGGTGAGGCGCGATCTAACCACAGCCCGAACACTGCGCTTTTGTTCCTGAAATGTAATCGTCATGGTCACTACAGGATAATCGGACGGACATCCCCATGCACACATCTTACCTTCACTTTGTGACTAGCACCCAAAGCCTCACCTTGAACCAGGCATTGATGGATAGAGGTTTGCCTGCAACCCAAATCCACCAAGGCCTGATATGTACCCCCTTAATACTCTGTTTTCGGGGAGGAGGAAAAGGATGGAAAGCAGGGAGAGGAGGGGGAGAGAAGAGAACGAAAGAGAGAGAGAAAGAGAGAGAGAGAGAGAGAGAGCAGGATCTCGGGGCTCGCCAGCTAATGAATACGCCACCATGTGGTCCTCTGCCAGCTGGATGGCTGTTTGGAGCGACGTCGGGTAGTGGCACTGGACCCACTGCACCGTCCCTCTTAGAAGTCGAGTGATGAACTGCTCTAATACCACCAGATCAATGACAGCTCCAACACTGCGTTGCTCAGCCAGCAACCACCTCCGAGGAGTGCAATGAATCACTGCTCCTGATCAATGTGCAGCTCGAGGAGGGCTTGATGTTGTGTCTACTGGATGCTGGTGAGGGTCTTGACCACTTCTTCCAGAGATGAGGTTTCCATGGTGTGTTCTTCCTCCCTTAATCTTGGGTTGCGGCACCAGTATAACAATGTTCACAGTTAGGGAAACAGAGGAAGCGGGAAACGGTGAATACAACTGAAACAGTCTTTTTATTTTTACACTCAAAATTCACACTTTTCAGCAGACACTTCAAAACACGCTTTTCAGCGAACACAAATGAACACAGTCTCTTTCTCGTAACTCTCTTCATCTCACTGCATCTGGCTCACTCTTAAAGACCCTCTCCACTCTCACTGTAATGACAAACAGCTGTTAGAGACAATAATTTCCAGGTGATGATCCTTACCATTCTCATCTCCTGTTCTCGCTCTCCATTCACAAACCGGCGCTCAACCACACCTATCTTTACAATTAATTGATTACATGTGATTGCAAAGCAGTGTGAATCGTTTCACGATTCAATCTGAATGACTCTGAAAAGCCTTGTGCGCTGCTGAATCATTTGGTGCGCGCTCTCACTTTCCAACATGCTCACGGAATATTTAAAACACAGAAAACAGGGGGGCTGTGTATCTCAGCGTGTAAATATGCTGACTAACACACCTGGAGTCGTGAGTTTGAATCTAGGGTATGCTGAGTAACTCCAGCCAGGTCTCCTAAGCAACCAAATTGGCCCGGTTGCTAAGGAGGGTACAGCCACATGGGGTAACCTCCTCGTGGTCACTATAATATGGTTCTGGGTTTCGGTGGGGCACATTGTGAGTTGTGATTGGATGCTGCAGAGGATAGCGTGAGGCCTCCACATGCACTATGTATCCAAAGTAATGTCCACAACAAGCCACGTGATAAGATGCTTGGATTGACGGTCTCAGACGAAGAGGCAACTGAGATTCGTCCTCCACCACCCGGATTGAGGTGAGTCACTATGCCACCACAAGGACCTAGAGTGCATTGGGAATTGGGCATTCCAAATTGGGGAGAAAAGGGGAGAAAAACAACCAAAAAAACACGGAAAACTGAGATAATGCTGTTTGTAGTGGATCTACAATCAATGGAAACCAAACCTGCAAATGCGTCCTGTCATTTGCCAGTGATGAAGGTCTATATTAAGTTCAACACATGTGCACCTAGTGAATGATTACTGCAGGTAAAGATGTTTTATGACAAAAGAGTATCAAAACACTTTGTAGCCGACACAAGAACACATAAAAAATACCATAACCATCTTATGATACCAACAGATAACCAACAGATAAATTGTTATTGCCCAGATGTGCTCACACACACAAGGAATTTGGCCTCTGATCACAAGCTTCCAGTACCTACAGAAATACACAGCTAGACACAGAATTGCAGATGAACAGATGAATTTAACAGATGAATATTATATGTACACAGATTTTTATACAGGAATGTGCAAAGGATATTATGTACAAATGGGTATGGGTTTGTAGATGTAGTACAATAAATATGAAAAATATATTGTAAAAATTGAGAATTTCCTTTTAAAATGTAATTACACAGTGCATTCTCTGTGGTATGAAATGGAAACTGGTGTGTTGCACACACATACAACACGATATCTGGAAGCAGTGCCTCTGATCAACATTTCAGTGTGAATTGTTGCGGAGGCACTCTTCAGATTCTTCAGGGATTCCGGAAACAAATCCTCACTGATCAGGGCAGTACGTTTATGTCATGTACACTACGTGAACTGTACGAATTATTGGGGATTAAATAGATTTGGACCAGTGTTTAACACACCCAAATGGATGGCTTGGTCAAACAATTTAATCAGACCCTAAAGAATATGATTCGTAAGTACGTCCATGAAGACACTCAAAATTGGGACAAGTGGCTCGAGCCCCTTTTGCAGTTGGTGAGGTCCTGCAAGCCTCCACGAGGAACGTCGGCATGCTCGACTTTCTACGGTAAAATTGGGAGGAGGGACATTCAGATCGGAGGTGAACTTGAAAGTCACTGATCGAGTCATGCCGGTCACTTGAGGAGACCACCTGTCCCCATCCCAATTCACGCCAGTTGCCAGGTTGCAAGGAGAATTCTCTGACGTGTTCTCGCCTCTTCCCAGTTGTATGAATCTCATAGAGCACCATATAGAAATGATGCCAGGGGTAGTGGTACATAGTCATCCCTAACGATTACCCGAGTACAAAAAAGAAGTGGTTCGGAAAGAATTAAAGGCCATGCTGGATATGGGGGTAATAGAAGAATCCCACAGTGACTGGGCCAGCCTGGTGGTTTTTGTTCATAAGAACGACGGTTCGGTCCACTTCTTTGTGGATTTTAGAAAAGTCAATGCAGTGTCTAAATTTGATGCATACACGATGCATCGGATTGATGAGCTGCTCGATCGGTTAGGTGTGGTTCCCTTTTTTTCAACACTGGATTTAATGAAGGGATATTAGCAGATCCCCTGTCCCGTGAAATTACGGCATTTTCCACACCGTTTGGAATACACCAGTTTGCGATGCTTCCGTTCGGTTTGTTCGGTGCCCTGGCTACGTTTCGGTGGCTCATGGACAGAAACCTCAGACTGCACACTGCTTATGCCGCTGCTAATCTAGATGGCATCAAGATTTTCAGTAGTGATTGGCAGTGCACCTGCGGCATCTGAGGGCTGTCCTGAGGTCGTTGAGATGGGCGGGACTCACAACAAACCCAAAGAAGTGTGCGATTTGGTGGGTGGAAGTACAGTATCTGGGCAGAGTCATGGGCAGGTGCGGCCCCAAATTAATAAGACTGCAGTGAGACAGTTCCTGGGGCTGGCTATTATCGCAGGTTTGTGCTTAATTATTTGACCGTCACCAGCCCGCTGACTGATCTTACTGAAAAGAGGGCACTAGATCCAGTCTAGAGCCGTGTCAGAAGGCGTTCATTCGGGTGAAGGCTGCACTTTGCAGCAGGCCTTTATTGCACTATCTTGACTTAATTCTCCCCTTTATCTTGTAGACACATCGGACAGGGGAGTGGGAGCGGTACCGTCCAAGATGGTGGAGGGGGAGGAACATCCCATGCGGTACATTAGTCGTAAGCTCTCGCTGAGGGAGACTAAGTACTGCACAGTGGAGAAGAAGTGTTTGGCCATCAAGTGGGTGGTCCTCACCCTACGGTACTATTTGTTGGGGTGTGCTTTCACCCTCTGTTTAGACCACACCCTGCTCCAGTGGCTCCATCGAATGAAGAATACCAATGCACGGATCACCTATTGATATTTAGCTCTCCAGCCTTTTTAGTTTGATGTGATCCACAGGCCAGGGGTGCAGATGGGTGTTGTGGATTTCCTCTACAAAAATGGGGGGAGTAATTGACAGGCTGGATGGCGCCCCGGCCTGAGTCGGGCGATGGGGGTGTGTGGTGATGTGGGCTTGGCCGAGCGATGTCTTTGGAGAGTGAGGCCAGAAGAAGAAGATCAGTAAGCATTGACATCTGTGGGAAATCACCTCTAACAGCTGTTTTGTGTTGCAATGAAAATTGCATTCTTTCTTAGAGATCCATGGCCAGTAAATGTTCTTAATTTCACAGCTGAGGCAGAGAGTCAATTTTGCACCCTTGGCAGAAGTGAGAAATAGTAATAACTAGAGAACAGAAGGGAGACTGGGACACTGATTTACTTCCATATCACACATTTATTCATTTAAACTAGAGCTGTCAATTGATTAAAATTTGTAATAGAATTAATTACATGGTGTCCCGATTAATTAATTGCGATTAATCGCATACAAATATTTGCTGAGAAAGCCCCTCATATAACAATAACTCAATATATAATGATTAGACATATTTATATCAATATATAATTATACATAGTTCTTTGCTGTTGTGCTTTGAAGCAAAAATTACTTGAATTATTGAATACAGCAAAAAAAGAGGCATTTAAAAAAGTAAGTGCTACATTTCATTCATCACCTTTAGAAGGGGATCTCTTTTTGAAGCATTTAAGGTCAACATGAAATCAAAACCTTTTTATTTTTTTTATAGACGTGCCTGGTCTTATTGTGCATTGTTCAGAAAGCTGCTTTTTCAATAAATTTTCGTTTTAATAATATGTTAAGCATTATACAGTATAATGTAAAATGTTTGTCACTGTTAATGAAAGTTATTATAAAGGCATATCTTTATAATGAAGAAATATACGTAGGTTAAACTTGAACTATTGACAAAACCAGTTTAAACTTGATTCAGTAGGGCTGTATGATTTTGTAAAACATATAAAAGGTTGGTGAATACACATCCTCATTTGACACAATTCTAAAGTCTGAGAAATGTATCATATAAAATTTAAAACAACCATCAGACATGAAATATGCAGCTTTACTGCTTAAATTATAAAAAAAATTGTATTTGCATTATTCGTTATTCATACTTATAAACAGCCGTTTACGATAAGGGACTGCATTCAAAATAAATGCAAAATCCATCTTAAGCAGGTAGCTTTGTTTTGGAAAATAATAGCTGGTCCAAGCTGGTCCTTAGCTAGTCCAAGGTGGTCCAAGCTTATCATGAGCTGGTCCAAGTTTGTTATGAGCTAGTCCAAGCTGCTCCAAACTGATAGACCAGTTACCATGTTCCAAAAACCAGCCTGACCACCTTGAGCTGGTATGACAAGCTGGTAGTTGGTCTAAGCTTAGACCAGCTAACAACCATCTTGGACCAGCTAATGACCAGCTCATGACCAGCTTGGACCAACTAGAAATAAGCTACCATGTCCCAAAACACAGCTACCATCTTAAGATTCCAGCAGGGAAGACATAGTTTAGAAGTATTATATTATTTGTATTTGAGTCTCCTTTCACAAACAGTGTACACTGTGATGGTGGAGATGGGGCCCGGTATGTCCAGCTCTTTATATGCATTTGTCCTGTTACATATTACATGAGAACATCATTAGATCACATTTGACCTCATTTCTGTCACAGCAGTTGCACTTTGGGAATTAAAAAAGAGGCGAGTTTGTAGGATTACATTGTGAAAATTCAAATCTACCAACACTATCTAAAGGCCATTGTGTCTTAGAGCAGACGCAATAGCAATGACGGTGATCCCTAAAATATAATAATTTATGTCAAAACCTGAGTTTGTCCTGATTAACTAATCCTTATGGAAATCTACAGAAGCCCAAATAGAAATGGGGTGTTTAACCTTTCAAACAGCACTTTTGGAGAATTTTCAGATTCATTTGATCGAAGCACCCATTAAAAGCAGTTATTTTCTGGGGTGCCAAAAGAACTCGAGGGCCATTTCCAAGAGTTTGCTTGTAAACAATAAATTAATCTACAGAGACCACTTTTCACAATCCAATTACTTCTTGATGTAAAAAATCCCGACCTACTTTTTTCTTTGTTGAATATCCTGTTTCACTTGGAAATACATCAAGTAAAATGGGATGTGAACGTTTCATGTTGACTTTTCCCACTACCCCCCAAAACTCACAGACACTTTTCTTAATACCCAGAGCATAAGATACGGCATTTCACATATCTGTGGACATCAAAGTTTTTTCAACTATATTTTAAGCCTCTCTAATGTCAAAGAGATTGTTACTGTGATTATATTGCCAAAGCACTGAGCTTCCAATCCACGATAACAAACATAGAGAAAAAGAGTATAGAAAACAGAAAGTAGCGTGTTTGCTCTGTACTCAGATAAGATTGGTTTATGGCTCACAGTGTGTGCAATTTGTTCAATTTAAAAACAATTTCTCCTATTTCAGCTTAATATGGAGAGACAACTAAAAGTAGGCCAATTGAATGCCAATTTCCCTTGAAAAGTGTTAACACTGGTAACGCTTTGTGGCTCTACCAAAACATTCGCCTGTTTGAGCATCATGACCAGACTAACACCAAAAGTGGGAGCCAGGGAGAGTTTTTGGGAAACCAATTTGAAAATAGACAATATTTTTGCAATCCCTTTTGCTTGCAGAAAAAAGACCAACTGCACCTTAAAGTCTAGAAGTCAAATGTAACACTCAACAAGCACCAAATGTGGGGAAAATGTGACTTTGGTTAGTAAATAAAAGTAACTTTCTATTGGTCTGAAACTTTGTTAGGAATTGCAAAATTATGCATTGTTTAAATCACAATGTAAAAACAATAGTCTGACTGTCACGAACCCCGCTCCCTCCCTCCGAGCTTCCATGCTCGCTCGAGCTTCGCACTGCTCGCTGAGCTCGACGCTGCTCGCCTCGAGCTTGCACGCTCGTTTTGCTCCCTCGAGCTTCCACGCTTGTTTTGCTCCTACGAGCTCTCCTGCTCGTACACTATCTCCCCCCTCGGGCTCACATGCCCGCTCCCAATTGTCAGAACATTATGTATACCTGCACTCGCGTCATCTGCACTCCTGTTCATTGCATACACTTGCACTCGTCCCTATCACCTGTCATTGTTTACACCTGCACTCGTCTCTATAAATATCACAGCACATTCGTCTCCCGCTTGTTGGTTATTGTGTTTAGTTTCCCGTCTCTTTGCCCCCGCTAGTCTCGTATAGTTTAGTACTCCTCTGGTTTACCCCTTAGCTTGCCAGCTCCCCAGTCTCTTTGCTCCCACTAGTCCCGTCTCGCTGATTCTGATTACCCCGGCTTTGACCTTACGCTTTCCACGACCTCTCTCTTTGGATTTGCCCCTTTTATATTCTCCGATTCCCCGGCTTCGACCTCTCGCTCCCCTTGACTACTCTTCACTGGATTTGCCCCTTGATTGTACTTTTGCCTGCCTGCAATAAAACGCAGTTTTGACTTACATTGTGACTGTCTCTTCTTGTGCGGGTTACACTGACATTCACTGTTTTTATCTTGCGTAAGCGACGACGAAAAGATCTACTAACCATCTACAAAGAAATTCTAAATGACCTCCAAAGAAGGTGAGAAACTTTTTTTTAATCATTTTATCTCCAGAACAATACATTCCTTGTGAAATTGAAATGCGAACTTCAGAAACTAAATCAGACTGTATATTACATGCATTATTCCTTTGTTATTCTTTCTTAGAGATCCATGGCCAGTAAATGTTCTTAATTTCACAGCTGAGGCAGAGAGTCAATTTTGCACCCTTGGCAGAAGTGAGAAATAGTAATAACTAGAGAACAGAAGGGAGACTGGGACACTGATTTACTTCCATATCACACATTTATTCATTTAAACTAGAGCTGTCAATTGATTAAAATTTGTAATAGAATTAATTACATGGTGTCCCGATTAATTAATTGCGATTAATCGCATACAAATATTTGCTGAGAAAGCCCCTCATATAACAATAACTTAATATATAATGATTAGACATATTCATATCAATATATAATTATACAGTTATTTTTAAATATTTAAAAATTATATATATAAATATTCAGATAATTAAAATGCTTTACATTCCTGTAGCAGAAGAGTTAATCATTAATAAGACAATACAAAAAGCGGTTTCAGAATACAATGTATTGTTTACTACCATATTATTGATCATAAATCAATCAATTTCACAAGTATATTTGTCAATCAGTTTGAGATATATTATGAGGGCTTGTTTAAGGGCCCATCAATTTACACCTACGTCAGATGTCTCGGGTGTGTTGCGTCATAAACATAAAATGTTTAGGTCACTGTCTCAAGTTAAATATAGTTCAATACTCAATCTTTAAACACATCTTGAGATCCCTTAGATCGCAATTGCGCTCCTTCTAGTTTTTTGAACGCAAGAACGTAACGCATGTTTGTGTTGTTCTGCCTACTGAAGTGTTTTCTTCACTGTTTAAACTGTGTGTTGCTCATACTGCTGAAATTTCACTTACTGCCCTCTGGAGTAAACAGTTGGTACTACAAGCTTGCATTACTCTGGAATCTTCCTTATTATGGTCCGTCGGCATGCGATTAATTGCGTTAATTTTTTGTAAAATGAATCGCACTGAATTAACGCGTTAAATCGACAGCCCTAATTTAAACTAATTTTACTCACTTTGATCACTCAACATACACACTCTTAAACACACTCACACATACTGGTGCTTCAGAAAAATGCAAGAGGAATCTCTTAAAAAAATTTAATGTTTACAAAAAGACCTGAGGTTCTATGCTGTCAGAGCAATTACAATTTATAAAGATTAAATCACTGTGAGTGACAGATGATTAAACCACAGAGACAGATATTTGTTCTCCAGGACATTCGACATATCCAAATAAACAGAGGGCCATTACTCATGGTTAACATTGCCTTGTGAAAAGAACCTATATAAATCGGCAAGAGAAAGTCGTTCCCTGCAAGCAATTTGTTTGCTTGCAATGTGCCTCTCCATAAGTACTGCTTGGAATGTCGTGTTGACATGTGAATTGATTTTGACCTTAATAAGTTGAGGTAATTAATTCAATATGCTGTCTCCTCAGCTTTTTCCCCAAGACGCTTCTATAATTTTATCACAATTCGTTATTTTAAAGGGGTCATATGATTTAAATTTTTTTTTTTATAATTTTTTGTGCAGGAAGGGTTTGCTGTCGGATCTACAATAGGTTGTGCTGCTCCATTTTTAAATAACAGCCTCTTTGCAAAGCCTGCACTGCACTGACAAGTTCACACAAAAATTCTGTGCTGAGATGTGCTGCAGAAACCTTGTTAAACTAAACTTCATTCATTCCTTCAAAACAATGGGATACTTCGGAAGGTCATGCAGAGTTGCAGGTGCTACTCACAACCAGGAACAGCACAAGGTTTGGCAAAGTTTTAAACCACATTTCACATTCAGCTTAAGTTATTTTGCTGTTTAGGAATAATAGTATCTATGCCACCTTCTCATTATTAATTCACCTAGCTGATATCAGAAACTAGACCTTTGTTTGCAGCTTAGTGTAAATAAATTGACTTTTTGGACAGGAGAGGAAGTTCTGAGTTCTCAAAGTTGTTGTAACATACATGCTGGCGCTGGCAATGACAAAGAGGTGAAGATGGAGAACCCAAGTGCAGTTTATTTACATACGTGAAAACCCTAACTCCATACATGAACTAAACTGAACATGGCATGGCATGGCATGGCATGGCATGGCATGAACAACTATATACACATTCAATACTTGACAATGGCAAGCATGAGGCTTAAATACATGACATGGCAGAACAAGACAAACAAGTTAACCAATGAACAGACAGAACTATAAACAAGATAACAAGACTAATACATTTAAACCAATGACAAACTAGAACTGATAATGAGTAACAAGACAATAACCAATGAACACAAGACACATGAACATGGAGGGAAACAGGAATCACATGACTAGGGAACACATGACATGAATAGGAACTAAACTTTTGAAAATAAAAGACATGAACTACATGAACACACACATTAAATATTACAGTTGTAGTATGTTTTCATACTACATGAAACTACACTGAACAAATCATTTCTCATGATGTATTTCATGATTCTTAATAATGTGATTAAAACATTGAAAGGGTAGAATAGATTAATAAATGTCAAACACACATGGGTAAAGATGTACAAATATTGTCAAAAATGTTGGCTAACTGATTAAGTTATGACATCTCTTATACATATAGATCAGGTGGGGTTTATTCGGGGACATAGCTCTTCTGATAACATTAGGCGTTTCATCAATGTCGTGATCAGTAGCGAATGATTAGTGTCACGATTCACCGTTGTCTGCTCAGTGTTTCTCCCCTGTCACCTGTCCCGAACTACACTTCCCATAATCCCCTGCCCTCATCACTGCCAGTGTCATTGTTCTCACCTGTATGTAATTTAATCATCATCACCCTACTGTATTTAAACCCTGTTGGTTGTTCATTCATTGTCAGTCGTCAAATAATGTTATGGTTGTCCTCTATGTTTCTCCTGCCTGTGTTCGCCGTGGATGTTTCTCAAGATTATACTTTGTTTTCCCCTCGTGGATGTTTTGTTTGTTCACAGTATTGTTTAGTTATTTTTAGTTATCCTGTTCACTGTTTGTTCCTTTATTAAAAACTGCATTTAGATCCTCACTCCTCGTCTGCCCTCGTCTGAATCATAACAATTAGTCTCTGGTCGCTGCCATCTAACTTGATGCTGAAAATGTGTTTGATATGGTAGAATGGGATTATCTTTTTAAGATTTTGGAAATGTAAGGGTTTGGGAGTACAATTATTGGTTCGATTAAGTTACTTTATAGACACCCTGTAGCAGCGGTACAAACAAATGGATTCATTTCTGATTATTTTACTCTGAATAGGGGCACTCGTTAGGGTTTCCCTCTTTCCCCATTATTGTTCTGTCTTACCCTGGAACCATTAGCAGCCGCGATAAGAAAGGAGGATGATTTTTCAGGGGTGGTGGCGGGATATGGGGCGCATAAGCTTCTGCTTTACGCAGATGATATTATTCGTCTCTGACCCTACTAGATCTATGCCTTGCCTCCACAGAATTATTCATTCCTTTTCCAATACAAAGTCAATTGGTCTAAATACGAAGCATACTGTAACAGCTTTTCAGCCGGGCATCTTCCAGTGGCACAAACAGGGCATTAAGTATTTGGGTATTTTATTCCCAGCAAATTTGTCTGATTTAGTCTGAGTTAATTTTGACCCTTTAATAAAAAGGTTTTCGAGCAATGTAGACAGGTGGGCTTCATTACATTTATCGAAGATTGAGAAGGTTAATGTTATTAAAATGAATTGTATTCCAAAATTCAATTACCTGCTACAGTCACTCCCTATAGATGTCCCCCTCTCTTATTTCAAGTAGTTTTATAGCATAGAGAAGTTCTTCATTTGGAGTGGTAGAGGTCCCAGACTACATTTCATCAAATTAAATAGGCTGACTGACAAAGATGGGCTAGGCCTACCCAAGATTTTGTTTTATTATTATGCATTCCGTCTCAGGCATTTGGCTCATTGGTCACTTCCACCTGAAAGAGCCCCTCCCTGGTTTTTTATTGAAAAGAAAGTCCTTGCCCCGATTTCGCCTCTACAAAGCCTTTCTATCAAACGAACCGGAGAAGTTAAGTCACACCCCGTTATTTCACATTTGCACGTAATTTGGACAAGAGAGGCCAGAGTATTTAATTCAGACATTTATTTAAATGTTGCCTCAAGCATATGGCTGAATCCCAAATTATGAATCAACAAGTCCCCTTTCTGTTCGTCAGATTTGATTGTGAGAGGGGTTACTACATTCTACTACAGACTCTGTATTTTGGGTGATAGGGCAGTCATCAATTTTGGGGATAATCACATTCAATATTGGGTTCTGACCAATGTCATGATCGGCTGGCAAATAATTTTATGGGGTTGGAAGTCGAATGGAGTGCCCTCTTTTTCATGTGGTGTGTGGAAATGGGGAGCGTAGCTGCATTTGATGAAGTGGTAAGTAGATGTCTGGGATTTAGGGACTAAAAAAATGTGGTAGTTATTTAAGGGACTCGCTGGGAGGAGATGTGGAGAGTGAAGTTTAGTTTAATTATGTATGTTTGTTGTTATTATTATTATTTATATGTCTTTTTTTCTTCTTTTTTGGTGTGTGTGTGTGTGTGTTGTTCGTTGGGGGTCAGGGTGGGATTTTATTAGTGGGGTTTGAATGTAAAATGTTAATTCCTGGTATAGGCGTTTGGTTTTTCTTTGTCATGTACATATGAATCAATAAAAAAAATTCATTACAAAAAAAAAAAAAAGGTTCACCCTATTGCCCAGTTGTGACCTTTGTCCAACAGCTAATGTGTCAAATTAGAATAATGCTTGGAACACTGCCAGTTCTCAATCATTATGGAAACTAGCAGCTATGTGATAATAATTGTTGCATGCTTGTGGTATACTTGTGTCTCAATTGCAATGAATTATTTCCAGCACAAAAACCATTAGTTCACACCTCCCCCGCATATTCTCACACCACACACACACACACACACACTTGTTCTCAATTGCCAGCTACAGTCTTTTCACTAACTGACAATTTTACACAAATGATTTCTGTAACCGCTATTAGGTTTTAATGTGTTATAAAAATCTAAACCTCTGCTGTCACACAAAGCACAATCTACTTTCACTTTATCAAACACTCCACCAATTACATTAGCAATCACTCCATTAAGCAAACAATAACTTTATCAATTCCATCAATTACCTTAATGTAAGTCAGAGTTTACTAGAAAGGGTTATGCAACTATAACTTTAGCTTTATCTGTAACTATATTTTATAGAAGCCTTTTATAAGTGATAGACACAAAGGAATAAAATGGAATAGTATTTAATAGATTTAATAGAACAATATAAACAGAACTGTACAAATCTGAGGTCGTTATTAAAACCATGACTTAAGTTTGAGCCGTCAGTGTTGAAAAAGATGGAGTACTCAATTTAGTCACACAATTTATAAGAATAGAGGCAATATAACATGTAATAAGATGTTTGTGGATGCTTATTAAATAGAAAGAAATCTATTTACTAGAATCTCTCAATCGTGTCTCCTAGACAGCCATGAGATTAAATGGAGAGAAAGATTTTTGTTGCTTCTCTAATTTTCCTTCTGAGAAAACGTCCCAGCAATTTCACATGTCTCCCCTAGTTTCATAAGGGATCAAAAAATGCACAACATTTCTGCAATCAACATTTCAACATTTCTCATCCAATTCTTCCCAGAGCAAATTATCCAACCAATCCACATTTTCTGCTTTTAATCTGCCTTTTTTTTTTTTACAAGTATAAAAGCTTTAATTTAATAGATACTCTGTATGTCAACAATTACTTTAATTTGATTCTATATTAATTTCTAAGGAATAAGGATAAACATGAAAGAAACATAACACCATTAAGCCTACCAAGCTATGATGGAGCAATCATTGAGCAAAATTATTTCCTCTGACTAGTGTCCTGGTGATTTCCACAAGTTTCCGTACCTGTACTTCATGCCGGTAAGTTTCCCAGTGGACTCTTTAAGAGAAATATGGTGTCTGTGTGAGAAGGAACCCAGACTGCGAGCGATCAGCGCCACTGTTCGGAACCGAGCCCGTGCTGCGCTAGCCGTGCTTGGACTCGAAGTGTTCTGCTTATTTGGTTCGCTTGTCCGCGGGGCCTTAAGCCCGTGATCCGTACATGCAAAGGACACCTGCATGGCTGTTAACTGTAGAAGAACTGGCTCAGATTAGCAGGGGATATGACACTGCTCGTCCTGGAAGTTCTGAAGAACAAGGATGCAATTCTGAAGTGCAAAAATCAGATCCCAAAGGTGGAAGAGTTCAGAGTCACCTTCAAGTGAGATTCAAGAATGGAATTAATAAATCAAAGCTCACTCTTTCTTGCCTCATGCAGCTCTGACTCTCGTCTTTGCCGTTTAACAATAATGTGCTCTTCACCCTGTGCAAAACTGCTTTGTCTCTCACTCCTATCTTCCTTTTTGTCACTATTTCCCCTCCAATGGTCTTAGCTGAACTGCCACGGAGATCCTCCCCAGACAGAGATGGGTGATGATGGGTAGAGGGTGGGGGGTGGGGGTTTCTTTAGTTTTCTTCAGGCAACACACCACACCGAGACTATAAGAGCTGTCAGCATGCAGTGCAGGAAATGCACAGCAATGCAGCAGGCACCAAACTGGATGACTGATAGACCACTGAAACTCCAGGACAGAGCAAGACCCCTTCCAAATCTGGTCCACCCTGTGAGATACTGAGATGAAAGGTCAGAACATAGTAAAACCGCTCTGTGTTCCGCATCTACATGTCCTCTTAAAGGCGAATGCAGTTGGCTGGCACTGAAAACAGTCAGTTTGATGAGGAAATATGTAAACAAAAGCCGACAGGCAGAGGAGGCGACAGAGAGAGAGAGGAAGAAAGAGGATGCTGCATGATCACTGTGCCTGGAAGTGAAGCAAATAGAAAGAGTGTGTGTGAAAGAAGAGGCATGAAAGCAAAGCATGTGAGAATGATGTTCAATCAAAGACGATCAGGAAGGAGGAGGAGGAGAGAGAGAGAGAGAGAGAAAGAGAGAGAAGCAGAGGAAAAGAGAGAGAAAGAGGGGGAAGAGAGAGTGAGACTGCATGAGGACTGAAATAACTGCAGTCTCTCACCAGCGGCTCAGTGCACAGCGATAGTGAAGACAATCCATCTGGATGGGACTATGTGTGTGTGTGTGTGTGATATGCATGGACACCCTAATAATGCGGATGTCATTCACATTTTCAATTGTGCCACAGTACTAAAACTGAACAGTGTATGATGCAACAGTTAATCACTGACACAATGTCTTGATATTTTTTGCAGATAAAACGCTTGTAAGAACATGTAGCTGGGTCTTCTACAAGTCAAATAACACACAAATGTGCAGCCTCCATGTTAAGGCAAATCTCCTATTTTGGGATTTATTTTTCTATAGTTTCTTGATGTTATGACCAAAGTTCAGCTATGAAGCTCTATTTGGCTCAAGCTGATAGGTTCTTTGAACTTGTTATCTGTTAGCTAATTGGCTCGTTCACATGGCATTAATCAGCTGGCATGGTGTAAGCTGATTGATTCTTTCACATGTAATCAGGTAACCAATCAACTTGCGTCTCTTTTTAATTCATTTAAATTCCTCAGTTTTGCAGATAAGCCAGTTTCACTGCAGTACGCTGCAAGAGTTTTTCTCTGAAACCCACCTCCAACCAAGTTCCACTGTTTAGATCTGCCACAAGGGAATTATTTGTATGTCTATTTTTTCAGCAGCATGTTCAACATGCTCGAAAATTGTGATTTTCAATTTTCAATAGAGCAGCAGTGTAGAAGATCTTGTCTGCCAAGTCCAATATCCTATCAATATGTCATACCCACATTAACATGCCAAACTTTTCAGACAGTTGTTATCGCTGCACTGACTACATTTACATGGACATGAGAACGCGTCTTATTGTGAGAAAGCGGTTTATTGCGAGACGACAGCGTTCCTGTTTACATTCACTGTATAAGCAGCATACTCTTTACTCCAGTTACTATACATTTGGCTCGATCATTAAGCAGCTTTCTCCACAGCAACACAATTTCCCCACGCCACGACACTAACAAATAACAAATAAAAAACACGAGATCCGAGAAAGACTTTGCTATTTTATTATCTGTTGGTTTGCTTTATTTCCATATAATCCAGAGTTGTTGCTGTGTTTGTTTCCTTCATGTTCTATCACGACCTGCAGCTGCATTGCACTGCAATAGTGGGTTTGTTTCAGGAGTCCTATCCCACAATGCTGTCTTGAACTCTGCTTCTTAAGTCTCCCTCTTGCTGCAGTAAGTTTATGACAATGTAAACAACTGTGAACCAAACTGAACCCGAAATCTATAGACCCAGATGCATTGGCGATACTCCAAGACAATACACACATGCAAAACATGTATGGGTTCTCATCAATTCTAAACCTCCTGTGTCCGATGAAAACCCGAAGGTATGCTGAACCGAACCTGGCCCAAAACCCCACAGTTTGTTGGGTCTTGTTGGGCTTAGATTAGGTAGCAAAAGTCTATTCAGAACAGAATTCCCTGAGGACATTTTCTGGCAATTCTCTCCTAGAGCATTCCAGAATCAACATGACAAAACATCACTGGGGCAACCTTTTTTGTGGCCAAACCAAATTTCAACCTTGGTTCAGCTGTTAAATGTCACTCTGATGCCACATTCTAATAAATGTGGAGTATTCCATTACTTTACCCAAAATGAATTAGTTGATTCTGTCATCATTTCCTCATTTCTTTATCAATTAATTTTTATATTTATTGTCATGGGACACAGTTGATTTATGGCTCAGAAATTAGAAAAGGACAAATAAAATGTCCATGAGAGAAATCCTCTTTTGGAGTGCTATATCCCAGGTCTTTCGATGCCGTTTGATCGCTTTGAGGAACAATGTTCCCATCTGCCTTAACAGTCAGATCTTGAGCCCACTTAAACATTCTCAAGAACCTTATGGCAGCTATGACATCAGTGATGCCAAATGCTGTTGGCTTTCTAATGTGTCTTGTGACTGATTATGACATTCTAACAATTGTATGAATATTTTTATAGTTGTGGAGGATTATTATACACAGCGTGCACAGTTATTAGGCAATTGATTATTCTGATCTTATCATTATTTACATCCATATTTTCCAACTCCAAACCATATAAACTTGAATGCTTATTGGATTCAATAATTTTCAGGTGATATGTATTTGCGTAATGAGGGAGGGTATGCTGAAAGTGACTAACACTTTATATCAAGGTGTGCATAATTACTAGGCGGCTTCATTACCTCTAGCTAAAATGGGACAAAAAAGAGATTTAACTGACACTGAAAAGTAAAAAAATTGTAAAATGCCTTTCAGATGGATGCAACACTCTTGGAATAGCTAAACTGAGGCGTGCCCACCGGACAATCAAACGTTTTGTTGCGAATAGTCAACTGGGGCACAAAAAAATGCATGAAGAAGAAAAGGCGCAATTAACTGCAAAAGACTCAAGAAGAATTAAACATGAAGCTACCAGGAACCCATTATCCTCCAGTGCTACCATATTCCAGAACTGCAATCTACCTGGAGTGTCCAAAAGTACAAGGTGTCAAGTGCTCAGAGACATGGCCAAGGTCAAGAAGGCTGAAACACGACCAACACTGAATATGTTAACAAGTAGAAGCATCAAGATTGGGCAAAGAAATACATGAAGACAGATTTTCAAAGGTTTTATGGACAGATGAAATTAGTGTCTTTTGATGGACCAGATGGATGGGCCCGTAGCTGGATCACTAATGGACACAGGGCACTAGTTTGAGTCAGGCGCCAGCAATGTTGAGGTGGGGTACTGGTATTGGCTGCTATCATTAAGGATGAGGTGGCTGGACCTTTTCAAGTTGAAGATGGACTGAAACTCAACTCCCAAACCTACTGCCAGTTTCTGGAAAGTACTTTCTTCAAGAAGTGGTACAGAAAGAAGTCCTCAGTATTCAAGAAGGCCATGATCTTTATTCAGGACATTGCTCCATCACATGCATCCAAGTACTCCACTGCTTGGCTAGCCAGCAAGGGCTTCAAAGATGCCCAAATAAGGGCTTGACCCCTTCCTCACCTGACTTAAATCCTACTGAGAACTTGTGGGCCCTTCTCAAACATGAGATTTAAAGTGAGGGAAGACAATACGCCGGTTTGAACAGCATTTGGGAGGCTGTGGTTGCTGATTCAGCGAAAGTTGATCGTGAGTAGATCAAGAAACAGACAGACTCCATGGATGGAAGGCTCATGGCAGTTATTGAAAAGAAGGGTGGCTATATTGGTCACTGAATATTTTTGAAAGGCCAAAAATGTTATTTAATTGTCATTTTGTGTTACTTATTTGTTGCACTTACTCTAAAAATTGAGAACAAACAATTGAGTTGGGAGAAATACTTTTAGTAATTTAGTTGCCTAATAATTGTGCACACTTACTGTATATATTCCCCTGGGAAAGACAAATCATTTCCTTTGTTAAACTTTCAGGTTTGAGGTTCAATAACATTTTGGATTGACTGAGAGTATTGGGTTTGTTCAACAATACAATTAAACAATACAATTTGCCTAATAATTGTGCACACAGTGTATGAATTATTGTTGTGTGAGTGATATTTATATCTACATATGTATAATCTACATATGTAGTGCTATGTGTGTGCCTACTCAGGACTCCCTCCATCTGACAGTCTTAACTGAGTGTAAGTGTGTCATTAAAATAAGCTTAAGCTGATGCTGTCACACTTTGGCGTCCCGTATGGAAAACTATTCTGGCACCCTGAGACAAAGATCACTCTAAATGTCCCCCTGACAATGAGACTCAGTCAGAGATAACCCACTTTATTACGCTCCGTCCAAATAAAGAGCTCGTACAGGAAATTAGTTTAGTCAAACGTGGTTTCGAAAGAGCTCTCAGAGGACCCTTGCTGCCTCATTTTAAACTTCTTAGTTTATCTTATACATTAGTGTTAGCTAGGAAAGTTCCTCTCCAAGAACAGTCTAGAAAGTGACTGATTTAAAAACATAATTAAATGTGAGAATCTGGTGTGGGCACCACAATAAAGGTATGTTCATAATGACAAGGATTTTATTGCTGGTTGTGGTGGGCAGTCCTACAGCTGGTTGCCTTAAATGTATTCCTGCGCTGTATAACTGGTAGTGGCTTTTGAAAATATGATCACAAATGGGATGTGTTGCCAGTAAAAAATTGAAGAAATCCATTCTCTTGCTGCTAAAAAGAGGGAAATGTGTCTGTATATAAATTGCAGCAGTTCATAATGCATCATGTCACGAACAAAATGAACAATTATTTATGCATAAATCAAACTCACTTGGAATACTGACAATTTTTGACATGTTCCTGGAAGTGCGCAGGGATAAGTGCTTTACAGAGGGAAATTGCTCACAGTTACTATTAATTTCTCTATCTTGCCTGCATTGAAATGGTTACTTCACCCAAAAATGCAAATTCTCCCATAATTTACTCCCCTTCATTGTATCCAAAGTGTATGAATTTCTTTCTTCACCAGAACACATTTGAAGAAAAATAGAAGAATATCTTAGCTCAGTAGGTCCTTAAAATTCAAGTGGATGATGACTTTTGAAGCTCCAAAAATAACAGATACAGTAGTTAGCATGTCAACAAAAAATTAGTCTTGTAAGGCGACGCGATCGTCTTTGGTGTGAAATATATAAATATTGAAGTACTTTTTAACTGTAAACTTTTAACAACAGAGTAGGAGGAACGCTGTTCAGAAGCTTAGTTGGTTTTGTTTTAGATCTGTATTTGTATCTGTTTCTTTACTCACAATGGTGCATTTGTGTGCTTGTCCTGGAGGTCTCAACCAAGAGATGAATGTGAATGTGAGAATGTGAGACAACATGCAAATGCATATCCGTGACACAATAGACCGCGTGAGCTCCAACCTCTCTTGAAGACTACCGGAAGCAAAGGTTTATAGTTAATAAGTACATAAATAATCATCTTTTTCACACCAAAAGTGATTGTATCTCTTTAGAAGAAATTAATTTAACCGCTGTAGTCGTATCAATGACGTTTATGCTGACTGTCTATGATTTTCGGAGCTTCTAAGGCCTAATCACCATCCACTTGCATTTTAGGGACCTACTGAGCTGTGTTCTGGTGAAGAAAGTCATACACACATGGGGTATCATGAGGGTGAGTAAATGATTTTCATTTTTGGGTGAACTATTGCTTTAACCACAGTATCATTCTCACAGGGGTTGGATCACTTATACTCCAATGCCTTCACTCCCATTGGTAGTTCCCACATTACTTGAGTCATTTGCATAAGAGTAAACCTTTCTCATTGCTGGGCATGTCCACATTGCATCGCTAATGATCACTATCATTCATATCTGCTAAAACCTATGCAGATGGTTTGTTTTTGTTTTTGCTGTAAATGAGCTTAATGCCTCTGTAGGGTATTACATATATAATTTAAATATGTGGACGGAGTCAGTTAAAATGGGTATTTGCATGCATGATAAATTTAGGAGGGAATTTAGGGTCTTGAAATATGTGAGCAATGGACTAGATTAAACTGTCCTTATCGTACCTTATTAGGTAATGAAATGTATAATGGAATTTAGTCATGTTCGACAACCATTATAAATTAGATAAATGATAAATAACTAGATTATTTGTCTTTAATAGATTCTCCACCATTGAAATCGTAATACAACATCTAGTTGTATCAGCTCACAATTTCTACTGTAAGGAATTACCTTTAATAAGTGAATTATGATTAATTGTTGAAAATAATATCACATATATTTAGGTACAGCTTTGAAGCTAAATCTTTCAGAAACAGGGATGAGATTATTTCTCAAAATATACCACAGTCAAGTCATCTTTGAACACAGACAAACTTTATTACTATTCTAAACATAAATCTAATCTAACATATACAGTATATATACATGAGACAGGTTGGTGAAAAGTGACAGAATGTGAAATAACTGCTCAGTGCAGTGAAAATGAACTTTACGGAGTTTGTTGACAATACCTTAAGAACCATTTATCCTTCTTTGAGTCTACATCGATTTGTAATCGGATTACCCAAATGATTGAATTAATACACCAGCACTTTGAGCACAATATTGGAGATGTACTTGCTTGTCTTTGTGGTGTTTCCTTGCGTTCTTTGTGTGCCTTGGTTCTTGGTCGAAAGTTCATTCCGTCAATCAGAAGTGACTATTCAGAGTCACATTGTCAACTGGGCTGTCTTTTCCGACAGTTGAGTTATGGTCCTTTGTTTCAGACCCTCTCAAAAATAGTGCATATTTAATCATGAGATTTTATATCTTGAGAATGGTACAAGAGACATGATATTAATTTTCACCAGATTTTTCTTCATACACCAGCGAATGCTTACATACTAAACATATGTTTTTTTTATAGATCTTATACGTGTAGGTAACAAAACATGAATATCCTGGTTACAAAATCATATTGGTCATCATTTCATTTTATCAAGTTAAGCCTTATAGTTACCATTCTTAGTAGAATGAGATGAATCGTTCAAAATTAAAGATTATATTTATCAGTTATTGGTGATTGCACATCGCTACACACATTTTAAAGAGGTACATCAGGCTATAATCATTAATTTGTCAGTTATACAAGTTACCACAGTTCAAAGTGATTTTCACCATTATCTAGCAAGGCTAGATTAAGATGAAATGTCTTAAGAGTTTTGCAAATCTGATGGTCCTGGTAGCCTTACAAAAGAGAAGTCTGTTGTGGTGGTCCTTGTGAAGGCCAGTGATTAACGACGTTGAAACATTCCAAACTGAAAGGCTGTTTTTTTCTCATTTCAAATCATGTTGGTGGAATTCTTCTGCATATATAATCTTACACCTCTTAAAGACCATTAGATGGTATGTTGAATATACAAACAGTTTGAATCCGTAATCTCTCAATAACTGGCCATGGAAATGAGCTATGCAGGACCCCAAATAAAATTCTCAACCGTAAATGAGTGAAAGCACTTTGGATAAGGAACTAAAAAGTGTTCAATTAGCATATTATTGGGCCTTTTTATGTGAATAATAATACATTTAAAAGTTTGATTTTAAAGACATTTTTGTTAATTGAACAATTTTGCCACTGTGTTGGTTCTTCAATTGATGTCTAATGTTAAATCTGGCCCCGAAGCAAAACCAGGTGAGGACCACTCCATTGAAGACCTTAGTGGGCCCCCAGAAAACAACCCTGGCAGAATATTCATCAACATCTGTATCCTCTCCTCTGTATTTTATGGCTGCTGATCAGAGTTAATAACGTTATTTTACCCAGCAGTAGTCACTCCTCCTGGTTCTAGCAAAAGAATAGAATGATTCAACTGACTCATGTGTTTCAAAACATAATCAACATTTTATAATGTGATAGACAATATTTACCATTACCATACATTGCTTTCACGCACTGATCATACAGGCACTTGTGCTTTCATTCCACAAACCCAAAAGACATGATCTAAAAATGAAAAGTGTCTACATACAGTATGCAACAAACAAGCCTAATTGAAAAGTAGCAAACATATGTCAGATGCAGTTAAAACCTTCTTTTACAGCTTTAATCTTGGTTAAACACATTGACCTGGATTTTCCAGCTTTGTGAATTCTATTACTGTAAATACAAACATCTTAATTTAGTCAAACAGTCAGAAACTGAATACATATCTTGTTTAATTTGCTAATTTACTTGTGTAAGCCATTACTGGTCATCTAATTTATTCTGTATAATGAATACAAAGTACACAAGTGAATTCAAATGAAAAACTACAGCATGCTGTATTTACAGAATTAATAATTTTTAAAATTCAAATAAATTAGGATTAATAATTTTAATTATGTCAGTCTAAACTGGCTCCTGATTCTCATATGAAATCAAACCTGTATTGAATTAAATTATATTTATATGAAATGGATTGTAATTGTGCCAATAAAACAGAACAAAATAATAGGCTCAGTGCAAAGAACAAACTTAGTATACGTGATTGTGTTTCTAAAAATGAATAGTGCTTTACTTATTCATTTGTTCACTTCATATTTAGGCGTACATTTTCTCAAGACCCAGATAGGCCACAATAAGGTCAGCCTAAAGTTTAGTTATCTAAAATGCTACTAGACAAGTGGTAAACCAGTCATATATACCTGTAAATCGTTACTTCACTTATTCCAAACATGAACTGCTAAACACAGATAGCTTTCAAGGGCACTAGGTTATGATACAACCTTATGATTGACATGTAATTCAGATAACAACTGCTACTCTTGCTGGGGCTCTGGCACTGCCTGGAATCAGTGCAGGCTGCTAGCACATTTGTTGCAGTAAGCTGGGAAAAGCTTTGGCCATATTTCTGACATCTGATCAGGGCTGCGTTTTCCAAAAGCATCGTAAGCCTAAATTGATAGTAGAGACCATTGGTGCCAATGATTTCTACGATCTACTTTTGGGAAATGCAGCCCAGATCCGTGGAATGGTTTTAAGTGAATTGCAGCCAATACAAATATGAGATGGAGCACCATCAATAATCTGACTCTTTTAAAGAACCTCTACTGACTCAGAATCACAAAACGTTTAACAGACCAAAATTCAGATTCATGTCATAAAAGATGCACTCAAATTTAAACTCATTTGAAAAAACAAACTAAATTCAGACTCCATTTGTTATGAAATTCAGACTCAATTAAAGATACAGTATTTCATTAATTCTTGAGACTTTGGCGAAAACATGTCCCATTAAGAAAAATATTAATTATATAAAAAAATAAAAACATAAAATACATTTTCTTATTTAAAATAATCAGGGTTTATCATCTGATAAATGATACACTCTTTTGCACAAATGTAAATTTTACATACATATGTTTGTTTTTAATTTTTTAATTATATGATTAAATATAGCTCAGTACCCACAAAATCAGAGATTATCATTTCAATTTGACAAAATAAACTGTGAAAAAATCATTTAAAATGTATAATATACATGCCAGATGAAAGAATAGAGTGAAACCTATTTAAAACTAAAAGCTGTTGTCAAATTGACCCCCTTTCCACCCAACACATCTGCTAAATGCAACAAGCTCAAACAAGCTCCTGAATGTTTACGATTTTTCAATTTATTGATGTTGCTACTGTCACAAACATGACATGTCAACTCTGTCTCTTTTATACAGAAATAGTTATTTTAAATTATGACATAAATTCATGCATTTTAAGTAGAGGCTAGAGGCAGCTAGCGACAGAGGGAAAACAAGATGGCTTATACGTATCATGTAAAAAAGTGTTTTTGACACCACCATCAGCCATCAACACTGTCAGGTTTTCTGTCTGATGGTGGTGACAAATAGTTTGACGGTGTTGACAAAAACTTCCAAATCATCCTCAGTGGAGGCTTGAATATAATTTATTATCACAATAAACTGTAATATGCAGGTGAACGACGCCACGTGGTGCCATCCCACAGAGGCACGAAATCGCTGTCCCAGACCTACACCATGGCTGTTCCTCACTGGTGGAATGACCTGCCTAATTAGTGGGGTCTGTAGCCACCTAAAAAAAAACTAAAGACACATCTCTTTTGTGAACACTTAACCCAAAAAATAAAACCTTCCCATGGTACGTATACTATTCTAGGCTGCTTGAAACTTGAATTACAGCACTTATTACATTGTTGCCCTTTTGCTGGATGTATTGCCGCCATGTCGGCTTACCACAATGCAGTGGATGGCAAGTCCTTAAGGAAGCATGACCTGATCATCAGGTTCCTTAGAGGCACCCGGAGGCTGAACTCTCCAAGGCCATGCCTGTTCCCCTCGTGGGATCTCTCCATGGTCCTTTTGGGGCTTCAGAGACCCCCCCTTCGAGCCGCTAGAGTCAGCAGTCTGCAGTCAACATCTGCAGTGGCGGGCTGGGCAACACCCAACATCTTTACGAGATTCTACAATTTCAGGGTTGAGTCGGTCTCGTCCTGTATTTTCTTAGGTCTAAGCACGTAGAACTCGGTGATGTGGAACGGCTGACCGGGTGTTCCATTTGCACATAGCACCCTTCCCCTCCACTGAGGTGATCATGTGTGCTGTTTCTCCCAGGAGAGTCCACTAAACTCGCGCTCCCTGGATGTATTTCCTCCTTAGCCCTCTGGTTTGCGAATTCAGCGGAGGTATTCCCGACCAGACCTACTACGGGTACTAACTACTCTGTACTAGAATAGGTGCTCCACAGGGTTTGGCCATCACGGATTAATCACCCCTGCCTGCGGATCTGCGTTTCCGTTGAGCTGTCCCTTCTGCCCCCCCGGTCGCTGTGTTTGTAGTAACTCCTCCCTCGCTAGGTAAGATCTACCACGCTGTGCCACTTCCACATGTGGCCTGAAAACCCATGTGACGTATTCGCCACATTTAACCTCCCCCCTGCCTGGGCAGGATGTGGTCTCCTTGGGGTCTTTTCCCCCTGAAAGAATAGGAGTTGGAAAAGAACATTATAGCGTTAAATGGTCCCAGCCGCTTTAACTCTATGCGAGAAAACATAGAGAGAAAAGGCGTGGCTGGCGCGGCCTGCTCCCATGCTTGGCACGTCACTTGCACCCCCCCCCCCCCCTTTTTTTTGAGGATGCCGGGAACCTAAAATGATTATGAGGTTTTTATGGGGCATTGGGGAAGGGTATGTGCAGTCTGATGTAGCCTACTGCTTTGGCACACAATTGCCTGCCCGCACCTGCATCAGCAGTTCATGTACATGGTTCAGCGCATGGTGTGATTGATTAGGGACCCCAAGTTTCGCTTCATTTGAAGTCCCCCCTGCCACGAGGCCTTCAAGAAGGACCCCTACTGTCGCTTCATTTGACACATTTTCTCATTCTCTCCATCAGGGCATGGAGGTTACAACAGTAACCTTGTTGTTTCCCTCACAAGTCCAAAAACATGCAGGTTAAGTGAATTGGAGACTCTAGATTGCCCCATATGTGTGTGAGTGAGAGTCCCCCAGCCACTGGGGGTTGCATCAGGAAGGGCATCCGGTGTAAAACTTGTGCTAAACCAAATATATATATAAATATACAGACTATCATGAAGAGGACCCCGCACCTACATGGGACAAATGCTAGGAAAGAGTGAGACTCACTCAATCAGATTTGTTCTCAATTCAGACTCACTCAATCAGATTTGTTCTCAATTCAGACTCACTCAAACAGATTTGTTCTCAATTCAGACTCACTCAATCAGATTTGTTCTCAATTCAGACTCACTCAATCAGATTTGTTCTCAATTCAGACTCACTCAAACAGATTTGTTCTCAATTCAGACTCACTCAAACAGATTTGTTCTCAATTCAGACTCACTCAATCAGATTTGTTCTCAATTCAGACTCACTCAATCAGATTTGTTCTCAATTCAGACTCACTCAATCAGATTTGTTCTCAATTCAGACTCACTCAATCAGATTTGTTCTCAATTCAGACTCACTCAATCAGATTTGTTCTCAATTCAGACTCACTCAATCAGATTTGTTCTCAATTCAGACTCACTCAATCAGATTTGTTCTCAATTCAGACTCACTCAAACAGATTTGTTCTCAATTCAGACTCACTCAAACAGATTTGTTCTCAATTCAGAGTAGAGCTGCACGAATCTGGATAAATTGAGAATTGTATTTTTTTACTCTGAATAAAGATCATGATTCTCACATGATTCTGAAGAAAAATGCTTATTTCAATGATTTATAAAACTTGGACATAAGGTTATTAAACAACGTAACATAATTTACTAGGGGTTCTGACAAAAATGTATCTGCTTCAATCTATGCAAAAATGCAATAAAGTTGTTAATCAAATATATAAATTTAAAATGTTATAAATAAAATTATATTAATTTACAATATATCTTCCCATAATAAGGTGGACATGTTATGCATGACCACATTTTACTAACACCACAAAATAAAGAAAAACGTAAATAAAACAATAGAGTTATAAACTTAGTCAAATACATTTTGCAGAATGGCTGGTGTCCACATCCAGTGTGTGTGTGTGATGTCATTTCCTAGCATATATCTTCAATGAAAGGTCATGATATCATGACATAACAGGATGGGCAATAAATCAAGGGACACAAATAAAACCTCAACTGTCAGTGTTAAAATCACACATTTCCCACAAATGAATACATGTTAGTGAGAGAATGTAATACTAAACTCTTAACTGTATGTGGGGGGGAAAATAGAAATCCATTGATTTAGCATTTATTTTTGTCAAAGTTGTTTGACGTGCATATTTTGTGACAGGAGGAAGTGACAGTACAATAGAAAAGGATTTCAACTATTTAAAATTGAACTTTTAAGCTCAAAGAAATGTGTAACATTATAAAAAGTCTATATTCTTGTCAGCAAGCCTATGAAAATTGTAATCAGGTGAAATTAAACAATAATTAAACACACACAGACTTGTAATGGGGACTTAAATGAAAAAGATTTGTAGGAATGACCCCTTTTACAGGCGTTCCTGTGCGAGACGCTGCTTATCATTGAAAAACAGCATGGACGGACGCAAAAACGCATTCAGTGTGAACGTCCCCTACTAATCTTGAAACGAAAAACGCTATAATACAAAGACCAGGAAGAAGAGAGAAAGGGAGAGGAAAGGATTAACTTGAAAATTGTGTATTTCTCATTGGATTGGTATCATTGTTTTGGCAGTATATCATGTTTATAATAAGGGAAATGTAAAACAAATCATGATAAGTAAACCTGTACTACTGTACTTTTATTTTGAATTAATGAAGTAATGCAAATTTCTTACCCCTCTCTCTCTCTTCCAGAATGAGCTCTGACATTTGCAATAAAATGTAATAGCATGTCATGAATAAGTGCGTTTACTGGTGTTTTAAATCAATATGCACTTTAATGCTATATGATTTTGACAAAATGATATTGCTTCTGAAAGAAAACATGACAGTAGATGTGCACCGATTGTCTCTGATCTTTCCCCCAGCCGTTCCTGTCAAGTGTAGCATCTGTGTAAAGCAACATCCGATATCTCACACAACTCACGTGAAAGGTGTGTGTTTCAGGTCCATTTCTCCATTTTGTGGAACATACTCAGCAGTTTGGGTGTGTGATGCTAAAATACGGGACAAACTGCACACGTATGGATTCCAAACAGAACACAATTTTTTCCCCTTAATTACAGGGTGATTCCCATTTGGCATATTTTGTTAAATCATTTTAAATGATACTGCTTCAGCAAGAGGGTGAGTCTCTCTCCCACTCACTTCCATAAATGGAAGCGGTGACAGCGGTTGTCAGGTGTGGGAAATGGTAGAATTCAAGTGATAATGCACCAATTTCAACAAAGAATCTCCAGTTTCACAAAACAGCATCCAATAAAGTTAAAGGGAAACTAACGACAGTAGATTATGTACTTCTGAAGCTGCAAAACAAGTGGGCATACCAAGGGTATTTGCAAATATTGATCTTTAGAAGTCGTTATACGCAAACAGCCCTGGGAAAAAAGTATGTGTGTATGGCCCCAACTACACCACTGTTCTCAATTCAGACTCTCTTAAACAGATTTGTTCTCCTATTTAGAATCACTTCAACAGATTTGTGCTCATACTCAATAAATACAATTGTACACAAATTAAGACTTTGAAACCTGAGAACAGCAAACAGGCAGAGGAAGAGAGAAGAGAGGATTACTTTCAAGAAGTCTGCACTGAGTGTACAGAGATGAAAAGAGGAGGGCAAGATGAAAGACAGAGGAAAGACAAGAGAGACACTGAATATGTGAGAGTGTGGGAAAAAAAAACATAAAGAGATATATGTTGTAGAGAGAAAGAAGAAGAAGAAGAAGAACTTTTTGATCACCAGTGTATGTTATTATATGTCCTAAACATATATTCTTCTAGTAAATAGGTATTGCACAATTTAACTGCAGTAAGCAGTAGGCCTAATGTGTTTTAATGACAAACTGACATACTGTATTTCTATTAAGAAAAATTAAGAATAAATGTACATTGTTAAAGACCCTGAACTATTAAACCACTTTTCTTTGCTTGACATTCATGAGAGGCAATAATCTAACATATTCCTCACAACATCTGTACTTATTTCTAAACAGGGGCTTGACTGATTACAATGTTACGTTACACGTTCAGTAAATTATTCTAAATCAAACTGACCATGCCCTCTAGTGGTTAAATGTACATGTGCATACAAACAGGTGAAGAGAGACTTACAGTAATCTTGAGGCTCAAATGTTTAGCTGTTGTTGTTTTTTTGGATATAACAACATAACAGGCAAATCCATATTTATATACTTGTATATCCAACAGCTAGAAAACATGGTTAATTGGTTTGCTCATTCAAAAAGAAAATACAGAATATGTACAACTCAGACAAGAGAAGATACATTAATTACAGTTTATATACTACTATATATACTAGTACTATAATCTATTGCACTAATTTGCTTCCTGAGTTGGAAAAATATTAATGTTTATGAATGTGCATAAGCAGGCAATATGCTTCCAGGTTTCACAGTGGCTTTATATGTGTGGCTGAATGTTGTAGACTCAGAGTAATACGTGTCTGCCATCTGCTGTGCGATATTTGCTACTGCAAGATCCATTTTATTTGCGGGAAAAGCTATTACTTCATGTCGTTAATAGACATTGGCGGTTCTGGGGCGTGCCGCCCATGCTTAAATCCGCCACTGTCCGTAGCCATGAAGATATTTTAAGAAATGTTTCATGTTTATATGTGTTAAAATATGTACAAAATAAAAATACAGTGGCAGCAACAAGGCACAAAGACGCTCTTTTTGACATTTTAAAATGATTCAAATTGATCTTTAAAAGTTTTAAAATAAAAATATTTAGATAAAAGTCATTCAAATAAATCATATGATATTTAATGTATAAAATAGGCTTTTATTAGGATATATTTTAAATTCAATTAATAAATTGATCTTCAAATGTTTAAAAATAAAAGTGTTTACAAATAACATTAATATTGGTCGCAAATATATGTAATTTAATACATGAAATAGTCCTTTATTAAATAATATAAAATAAAATTATTAAATTGATCTATACAAGTTTTTTTTTTATCATTTAAAACATTCATATTAAAAATGGTTGTTTAAAATTCAAGTCATTTCAATAGGCATTTAAAAAAATATTATTTTAATTAATGCCATTTTCTTTAAAAAAAAAATAGAATGGTAACTTTACAATAAGATTCCATTTGTGAACATTAGTTAATGCATTAGGTATATGGACAAACAATTAACAATATATTATTACAGCATTTATTAATCATAGTTAGAGTTATTTAAAAAAAATACACTTGTTCATTGTTAGTTCATGTTCATAGTTCATTAACTAATGTCAACAAATACAAATTTTGATTTAAAAAAAAAAGTGTCAGTGTGTGGAAATTAACATTAACCAAGATGATTAAATGTTCTAAAAGTATTGTTCATTGTTAATAATGTTAACAAATGGAAACTTGTAAAATGTTAGGCTATATATATATATATATATATATATATATATATATATATATATATATATATATATATATATATATATATATATATATAAAACATACGCGACGCCTAGCAACGGTTGCTACCACATTCTGCGTGAAGTTTCCATGTCAACGGTAAACGAGCCCCCGGAAGAGCAGCGTGGCCACTGTTCACGTGAGCTAATCCAGTACAAAGTAAATACTTTATTTTAAAAGTTAAAATATTTTTCTTGTTGTTTAAATTAAAAGAAATAGCAGAGATGGAGGGTTTTGCGTCCGTGCAGGATCTGCAGGCGCTGTCCGTTCTGCTCTCCCCACAGGACGAGGATGAGGAGCAAGATCTCCAGGTTTACGCTCCCAAAACATGTTCGGCGATATCTATCATGCTTTTCAAACTGTCTACTCTAAATTTTCAATTAATGATGTAAGTACCTAAATATGTTGTTGTTGTTTTGTAGAAATTGAAGCCTATGGCGAGAATGGGCCCAGGACACATCGGTGCTCCTGCTGCACCTACGGGGGAAAACAACAAAGAGGGTATGATATTAATAAAACGAATAATTAACATAAATGTAAGTAATATAAATAATTCTGTAATTAAATGCGTAAAAATATTGTTTTACAAATAAATTATAACAAACTATAATTCATTTATGCATACAATATATTTACTGTATATATACTGGCCAAACGTTTGGAATAATGTACAGATTTTGTTTCTTTCGATGTCTGAAATCCTCAGGGGTAAAATGTTCACTGCACACACTCCAATATTTTAGAGAATGTAGGGGTGTACTGATATCCAGGTTCAGCACGATAAGCCAGAGCTTCAATCGCTCATGATCATGTATAGGCAGTCAATTAAAAGTTTATATTTTTTCCCGCCATGCATTTTCTTTGGGGTTGCTGAAGGTTGAAGCATCCAGGATACACACACCAAACGACCATTTTGAACAATACACTTATACAAATACAATTCTACAGCAAAGACATTTAAACGTTTCTTCTTCTTCTTCTTCTTCTTCTTCTTGTTAATGTTCACTCACTCCTTAGGAGTATTACCGCCACCTATTGTATAGCTTACATGGGTGATGCATCAGTATTTTTATATATATATATGTGAGGATGTAATGCCTCACCAACCCCAGAGGATCAGAGCTTCAGCTGGTGTGTTCAGCACCTCCAGCTTCCACACAGGGCTCCTCAACCTCCACGATGGGCAGAAGCACTGCGATCCCCATACATTTACATTTATGCATTTGGCAGACGCTTTTATCCAAAGTGACTTACAGTCTTATTACAGAGTCTTAATCCCCCCGGAGCAACCTGGAGTTAAGTGCCTTGCTCAAGGACACAATGGTGGTGGCCGTGGGGATCGAACCAGCAACCTTCTGATTAACAGTTATGTGCTTTAGCCCACTACGCCACCACCACTACATTATATCCTGTGCACTACTCCTGTATTCTTAAAACAGCCCTATATGTCAGAGAATCTCTCAAACCCTTTCCCAAGAGGTCCGTGACATTTACTGGTCTATCCTTTATATTATTAAAAAGACTACTACGTTGATCATCATATTTGTTACATTTTAAAAAAACACATGCTCTATTGTTTCTAAAACATCACATTCATCACACATACCATTTTCATGCTTCCCCATTATTGCAAGAGTTGAATTTAATCCTGTGTGTCCCAGTCTTAATCTAGAGATCATTAATTCTTCCTTTCTATACCTTCCATAAAATTGTTCTTTTCCTACTAACTTTGCAAAATTATAATACCATCTCCCAGTGCTGCTATTTTCCCACCTTTGTTGCCATAAATATACTAGTTTCTTTTTAATCACTGATTTTACCTCTCTTCTCCCCTGGGGTACTTTAATACCCACCAAGTTTTTCTTAAATGCTTTTTTTGCTAATTTATCAACTATTTCATTCCCTGCTATCCCAATGTGTGCTGTATCCAACAAAAGTACACTCTGCTTTCAATCTGTACAATAATGTATAGATTTCCATCAGTAGATCTTCTCTGAGATGACAACAAATCCAAACAAATTACAGACCTAATTGGCTTAGTCCGTTCAATCCATTGTAGCCCTACTATTTTAGCAATTAACTCTATGGAATATGCAGACAATTTATCAGTTATTCTTAGACTTATTTTTGTTTTAAAACTCAGAAAATATACTCCTATACCAACATTTTGATTATATGGATCTTTAGATCCATCTGTAAACATTTGCATAAAGAGTAAAATATTTCTCTCATAAAAACATTGATTTCATTACTACTACTATACACTTCTTCTGCTGTTTCAATAAAACGTTTCTACAGCACTCCTTCTCTTGTAAACAATGACGCGCTTCCTGCCTCCTCCTCCTCCTTGTGATGCGTGACCTTATCAACGAGCTTACCTCATCCCTCTCATGAGTGCGCATCACAGAGATGTAGCCTACGGAAGAAAATTTTGTAGTTAAAACGTATATATGTATTGTTTTGTTTCTAAAAATAATCAATTGTTTGGGTTCAGAAGAACATTATTTGTTGAATGGAGTCATGTGGATTATTTTGATGCACCCTAAATATGCATTTTGGACCATCAAAAAAATTGAGTACATTCACTTGCATTGTTTAAAGGAGGAGGCCTGAAATGAAATCCTAAAAATCTTAAATTCTGTTTTGATGAAGAAAGAAACTCAGATAGATCTTGAATGACCTGAAGAAATTTATTTTGGGTTAACTATTCCTTTAACATTGTCTTTGTGTTTGTTTTGAGTTGCCACAGTATGCAATACACTGACATGTCTTAAGGTCAATATTAGGTCAAAAATGGCAAAAAGGAAACTCTAGAAACCCATCAGGCAATCATTGTTTTGAGGAATGAAGGCTATTCAATGCTTGAAATTGCCCAAAAAATTAAGATTTCATACAAAGGTGTACACTACAGTCTTCAAAGATAAAGGACAACTGGCTCTAACAATGACAGAAAGAGATGTGGAAGGTCAGATGTACAACTAAACAAGAGGATAAGTACATCAGAGTCTCTAGTTTGCAGTCCTCAGCTGACAGCTTCATTGAATTCTACCCGCTCAACACCAGTTTCATGTACAACAGTGGTACAACAGACTCAGGGGTGCAGGTCTTATGGGAAGAATTGCAAAGAAAAAGACACTTTTGAAACAAAAAGAAAAGGTTAGAGTGGGAAAGAAACACAGACATTGGACAACAGATAATTGGAAAAGAGTGTTATGAATCTTAACCCCATTGAGCTTTTGTGGGATCAGCTAGACTGTAAGGTGCGTTAGAAGGGTCTGACAAGACAGCCAAATCTATAGCAAGTGCTACAGGATGTGTGGGGTGAAATGTCACCTGAGTATCTGGACAAACTAACAGCTTAAATGCCAAATTTCTGAACATTGTTTTCAAATTTTAATAATAATTTTTCATGTTATTAATGTCCTGACTATACATTTTGGTTAATAAAATGACCAATGTCTTTCCACAAGAGCAAAATCCATACATTATTCCAAACATTTGGCCGTCAGTGTATGTATGTGTGTGTGTGTGTGTGTGTGTGTGTGTATGTATGTATGTATATATATATATATATAACATGCACATAGTATAATTTATTATTAATAACTTTAAATTGATTTATAACAGTCAAGTTATGTTTATTATTTTTATTTGTCATTTAAAGTAAGCTGTGACATTGACATGGGACTAGATATGGCATGTTATGCTGTTATCATTCAGAAGTGTGTTATTGAGTGTATTTTTGATAATATAGGAAGATAGATTCTGTTAAGGATTCATCTCTCTGTTTCCGCTAGGTAGCACTGCCTATATGAAGAAGAACAGCAAAGATATCTGGGATGAGGGTGAAGTGACTGAGGGAGCGCACTTTAATGACATCACAGACCCAAGGCCCCAGCCAGAGTAGGAGGAAAATACAGTAAAAGCAGGTCACAATCCTTTAATATGCTGAGGACCAATAACAGTGTCTCGCTGTGTGTGTGTGTTTGTTTAGGTACGAGATTGTGTTGAAACAGTCTGTTAGGACTGAAGACTTGTTTCTTGGCTTGAGCAGAAAGGACCCCTCATCCATGTGCTGTGATAGCATGCTGGTATCCCTTCTCATTCTTCACACATAAAATCCGAAAACAACCTTAATACAACCTCCATATAAATTTAGCATGTCATTACTCATAAAATACAGTTCCGTTTAATATCACAAACACTACATGGCCAAAAGTTTGCAGACAACCCCTTTTAATGAACATGTTTGGCTATTCCATTAATACTAGTGTAGACAAATCTTAATGCTACAGCATACAATAGAATTCTATAGAATTGTGTGCTTTGAACTTTGCAATAAAAGTGAGGCCCTTAAAGAAATAGTTTACTGAGTCTGATGTTTGACCCCACTGATGCCCTTGTGTCTAAATGGGAGAAAATCCATGCAGCTATATTCCAACATCAAGTGGAAAGCCTTCCCATGTGAGTGTAAATGTTAGAGTTGCAAAAAATGGGATTAATCCCTATGGTTTTAAAATGAGACTGTCTGAATTGTTACTAGACAGATATATGCATTAGTGAATGCATAACGAACAGTTAACAAATTGTTATCTCTACTCAAGCCATCATGGCTTTAACACTGAAGTCAACAGAAGACAGTACTTTTATGAATGAGTTGCACATTTCTTCCTTTAACCACATTGGAATGCCTTGCCCCATAGATTTCCATTGAAAGTGTGATTTTGTTTTCTTTTTCTTCTAAATTAGTTTCTGCAGTAATCATCAGCATGCTACGTAAACTGTCAAAAGAGCTTAAAATTATTTATTTCAAAAGTTATAGCAACATCGTCTTATCTTTAATCTCACAATCTCTCTCTCTCTCTCTATTTCTCTTTTTCTTGCTCAGGTGAGAGTTAAACTACCAGGTACAAGAGCTTCCGATTTGGTGCTGGATGTGAGAGAGACATTTCTTGACCTCAGAACTCCAAACTAGTGAGTTTACATAATCCATAGCTAAAACATACCAGCTATGTTTGCATTGTATTCACTGGGAAGTGTACATACTGTATTTGTAAATGACTTTGCATGTTTCTTGTTTTTGTGTTGGCAGTAAGTTAGGTCTTCACCTGCCTCATCCAGTCCACAAACAGGAAGGAAATGCCAGATTCATCACAGAAAGGGAAGAACTGGAGATTACACTGCCCATGAACAGACCAATGGATTGCATCAACCTGGCCTGAGAGAGAGACCATGAGAGAGAATGAACCATGAGCTGCTTAGACCTGCAAAGGGGCTGAAAATGCATTTGCAATTTCTAGGACTGTAGCTGCAGTCTTACATTGTATAGACAGTTTTGCCTCTGATTAAAGTACCTCACTAATCATCAATTGTGTTAGCTCAGAACCAGGAAATATATTTGCACTGAAATATTTCCACAACTTCAACTAACAAAGGAGTGAGATGGGAAATAGGAACAGGTCCTATGTAAGAAGTCCCTATAAAAGTTGTCCTGTTTTTTACTATTACAAAGCCGTTTTATTTTTCCTGTAATGGCCCATAAAAAAATTGTTAATCCTTTCCATTCATGATGTTTGTTGTGATGTTTACAATAGCATATTTTAAAGCAAACTGTACAAATGACAAAGTGTCTCAGCATTGGTTTATCTGGTAGAGATTACAGATCAAATGAACACAACTTAATTATTTATTTTTGGAAATTTCTAAAACCGTAACTGTAGTGTTAAAGTCTTCCTTTAACTCTTTAATGCATGGGTATTTCACCAAACATCACAAGACATACACAGGTCTTTAGAGGCCCAGCATGTACAGTATATCTACCACAAATGGATCTACAAAATGCCCCAATAGTGTTACATTTTTAAAGCATTTTCAAGACAATTAGTAAACAATAGAATAGAATATATTCTGAGAATTTTTTTATGTTTTATTTTTCATATATCAAGCAGATGATGCATCAATTCTGGATCAGGATTCATTACTTTCACACTGAAATGTCATGAGACGCAACTGGCTTTGACACATATTGAGCTACACAAAGCACATAAGCTACACATTTGTATTTTCTCAAGCACTTTTTGAACCTAAGTAGAGGCATGGTTTACATGATTTCAGTAGTACACCCAAATGACAAGAACCGAATCATACTGTTCATGTGTTACACTTGCTATAGTTTACTTCTTCATCAAATAGCAAAATCTAAATCAAGTGAATTACTGAAAAAACAGTGCCACCTTGAGTAACAAATAGCTTGTATAATATATACTGTATGTGTACACGCATATGCGATACTGATCACCATTGTTGCACAGAAAATTGACATGATATAGTAGACATTAGTATGAATACAGTACTCTTTTGTCTTGTAATAAACAAAGAAATAAATATGCTTAATTATAATATTTTTTTTCCTTTCAATGTGGTGGAAACGGGCTTCCATGAGAATCTTTTATTGTTTTCTTTTAAATGGCAGTAAAATGACAGTTAGAACAGTAAGAGATTTACCTTTGTGCGCGATTGGTCGGAGGTCTCATGCAATACACCCCCAGTGCGCACGGATGCGCACACGCGTTGCCACAGCAGCGGACGTACCCGTGAGGCTCAGGCATCCATCTACAGCTCTACACTCTCCGGTAGCACAACAATACGCGTTCTCTGTTACTCCCTCGCCGCTTCCCCTCCCTACGCCTCGCTCTCGTTATGGCGGACGGCGAGCGGTCCCCGTTGCTTTCGGATCTCGGCGATGGAGCTCTCGACAGTGGTAACGGTGGTGTGTCTCTTGGAGCGGCTCCGCACGGTGTACCAAACAAACCGCAGAGTGAGTAGCGAGCGCGGCTTGTTTCTGCGCTGTCACAGGCCCGCGCTTACACACACAGACACGCACGACTGTGCATTTATTACAGCTTCACTCCAGGTCTGTGCAGTTATTTTTGCTTTTATTTTTAGATCATTCCAATTGAATGTTAACCATTGTATTTACTGTCATTCATCAGAAAAGCTGACACACTAGTGAATGAATGCAACTGCTTGCTTGCTTCAGTTCTGTTTACTGTTTTGTGTTCTTCTTAGCCTTTCATAAAACGAAATATGAGCCTAATGTTTTCTAAGACTTGTTATTTGCGTACAAAAGCTTTCACAGCATACAGTATCTACACATTTTCCGGCAAATCACCGTCTCCGCATCACATGTTTACAGTAAGCTGCTACAAACGCTAACCCCAGCTACACCCAGACAGACGTGATTGACACATCAGTGGACCATTCAGGAATCTCCAAAGGATTGGATGAGGAGACTACAACCAATCATTGTACAGTGTGGGTGGGGCTTATAGAAAGTTACTAAAGGGCGTATTGTTAACGATTTTTAAACAGATGTGATAACACATTTTAGATAGAGCTCAAATATCAGTGTATTATTATAGGGCGGCTTTTATCTCACATTGCGTATGTTGTTTTGTCAACACATGCATTAATTCACATATTCAAAAACAAACAACAACAAAAAAAAAACCTAGGAATCGCGTGCATTCCACCAGTCTCTTTATAAAGCTCCTTTGAGCTGATCTCGAAACCAAATCTGATTTTCTTGTTAATCCTGGTTCAGAATGGGCTGGGTAACAAAAAACTATTCCACCTTCCAAAACTGCAGGTTTCACTTTGTTACATAAATAAAAGCCTGTGTTTTCTCCTTTTAACAATCCAGTATATTCATATCTGTGCTGAACTGGAGTGACATTTACATTTTTGTCCATTTAATTGATGCTTTTATCCAAGCGATTTACAGGTATACATTTTATTAATATGTGTCATCCCTGGGAATCGAGCCCATGACCTTAGCATTTCTAGTGCCTTGTTCTACCAGTTCAGCTACAGAAACAACACTGATATGTTAGTGATACTGTTATCCAGCAGTGACATATATGTAAACGAAACTCCTCATATTAGATTAAATATGCAGACTAAACATTATTGATAATATAGATTGACAATCTTTCTCTCTTTTCAGGTTTTCCTCCATTTCCGAGTTCGTCTCAGCCCCCTGTATTGCTTGGCGAGAATCCTCCACCCTATTCCCCCCTAACATCTCCCGAAAGTGGCAGTGCCCCGGTCATCAGCTGCAGGGTTTGCCAGTCGCTCATCAGCGTCGAGGGCAAAATCCACCAACATGTGGTCAAGTGCGGAGTCTGCAACGAAGCTACAGTGAGTTGGGATGGAACTCATACACACAGCCTACATGCTTTAATCATGTAAAATCTTATTAACCCTTTAATGCATGGGTGTTTGTCAAACATATTACATACCTTGAGTCTTGTGACCAAGCACATATATACTGTATATAAAAAATGGATCTACAAAATGCCCAGGTAGTGTCAAATTTTCAAATAAGTTTCAAGGCAATATGAAAATAAAAGAACAGAATATATTCTGATATATGTTTTCATATATCAAAGAGATGATGCAACAAATATAGAACAGGATTAATTACTTCCACACTGAAATTTCACGAGACACAACTGGCTTTCAAATGTATATTGAGCTACACAGAATTTACACATATGTATTTTCTCAAGCACTTTTTAAATCTAAATGGATGCGCAACTTACATAAGTATAGAAGTACACCCAAATGATGATAGCCAAATCATACCAATTCATCTGCTACACTTGCTATAGTTTACTTCCACATAACCTTTTTTTTTTCAAATAGCAATGCTAAATGTAAAAGTCAATCACTGAAACATTAACACCACCTTGAGAAAGAAATAGCCTTTGTAATATGTAAGTGGACACACATATGGGATACTGACAATTCAGCATAGTCACACAGAAATTCAAAGTGATGTAGTAGTAAGTGTTATGAATACAGTACGTATTTGTCTTGTTTAAACAAAGAAATCTTTTTCCATTTATATAGTTATGAAATAATCAAATAAATATGATTTATGGAAGCACAGAAAAGCAAAACTGTTGCATATCCAGGGTCTTTAATAAGCCTATACACTTTTGGTAATTAACCAGTCATAAATGTGTGTTTGTGTGTATATATATATATATTGCAGTATTGTCGTTTGTTTTATTATTGTTATTTATTTATTAACACTATTCAGAAGAGAAAGGTTTAAGAATAGGGTAGAATGGGGCTAAAGGAACACCTTAAAGAAAATGTGTTTTTATTCTGGTTACAAAGTGTATCAAGATTCAAGAAATACACTTATTTTTATTGAAAATTGATTGTGTGCAACATCATTTGTGTGAAAATGTTGTTTTGAATATTTATTTTAAAGGTGGCGAGGGTGCTTTTTACCCCACACCAGGGTTAAAAGTCTCCCTCACTTAGGGTAAAAGCCCCCCAGGAGGTTATATTTATATAGTGTACCGGTAGATACAATTTCTCAACTTATGCAAATAGATAATGCTTATTCAAAATTATCACTTGAAAAGTGTGCACAATTTATTGTTCTTTTCAATCACATTACATCTCAAGTATTCAATAAAGAAATAAATCTCCATTGTGATTGGATCAGTCATTGTGAACCAACTTTGAACATTCTTCATAATAAATCTACAGTATTACCCCCACTTAAGAAAAACAACATGTTTTTTAGGGGCCTTTAGTTCCTGGAACGGGGGGCTCTTTATCCCAAATACTATCCTTTCACTTATTGTACAGTTATTGATATTATTTTGAAATAATCACCTTAAGCAAAATTGAAAATTACAAATAAGTGTTTGTCTCAAAATAAAGGTAATAATTTCCAGGATATTCATTAGCTACATAAATTTACAACCTTTTTTAAATGATAAAATTTTAGATCAAATTGTCTCAATACCAACCTTAGACATTACACGCAATGAACTCATGGATCAGGAAAGCTTTGCAGTGTATAGTATCAAACAGGATTTTAGGAAAGTCCTGTAGTAGTTTTTGTTGCTATTTAGTGTTTTGGAAGAAAATAAAATCAAAGGAGCCTTTTACCCTGGGGGCCCTTTAGCCCAATAGTACCCTATTAAAGAGGTGTGAGCAAAACTCTGGAAAATGGATGAGGTATCATGTGTGCAGTTTATACTGTATATTTATACTGTGTGTGTGTATATATATATATATATATATATATATATATATATATATATATATATATATTATTAGTATTAACAGTAACATGTTAAAAATGGAAAGGAGGAGGTGGGAACTATGTTATCAAAATAATGTTTAATGAAAACAAAAAGACACAAAACATACACGCACACACTGCAGCTGCGCGTGGCTCTCTCGCTCCCGAACTGCCCCGTCCAGCTGCACTCATCCCTCTCCTAGGCTGATTAGCCCGATTGAGGGTCGGGCGTGCATAGTCACGGCCCGACCCTGCCCTCCTCCTCGTCACAAAGCGGTACTGTACATATTTAATATATAAATATTAGGCTATATGGATATTTATTCATGCAATTATGTGCAAATATGTACATTTTAAACACTCAAGTTTTGTTTGATATGTTTGTATGCTGCAGTTATTGATTCTCGTTCTGTTTCTCTCTATTTCTCTGTATGGATTTCTTTTTTTTTTCTCCTTTTCTTTAACCTTCACTCTCTCCAGCCCATAAAGAATGCCCCATCTGGGAAGAAATATGTGCGGTGTCCCTGTAACTGTCTCCTCATCTGCAAGGTTACATCCCAGAGGATTGCCTGCCCACGGCCCTACTGGTAAGCAAGACAAAAATGTGAGGGAGGACATAGACAAAGATGGGATTAAAAACAATTATCAAAACAAATGTTTGACACTCATCAACCGCATTTTTTTTTTGAGTTCAGTGAATGTTTTGATTGAGGAGGTACGCTGCTAGGTTTGTTTATATGAAGAATTCATTTCCCATCTCCGTGCTTTCCTTTGAACCAGTAAAAGGATCATTAACTTGGGACCAGTCCACCCGGGCCCGGCCAGTCCAGAACCACAACCTGCTGGAGCTAGAGTTTCCTGCGGACACTGCAGCAACACCTTCCTGGTACACAAAAACTCACATATACCCACAATAGAGCTGTTCAGCTGCATCAAGTTGTATGTTGGCGAACCTGAAAGTCTAATTCGCTATGAATGAATGTCACACTGATATAGTGCTTTTCTGACACTACACTCAATGCTTTACATAGTGAACAGGGGACTACTCAACCACCACCAGTGTGCAGCATCCACCTGGATGGGTTCCTTTGGGAATTTCCTATTGGGTTTTTTAATTTCTGAGTTAAATAAGGTCTGTAGTAAACATAACTTGAAGATACTTAGACATTTTTTCTACAACATAAATTACACACAGTCATACCTCAAATGTGAATTTTGGAGCTGCTGTGTTTTAAAAAAGTTATGTGGCTAATGAGTTGCTAGATAAAGACTACACATACCACAAGCATGCGAGTGAACGTGCCTGACGAAACGGAAAACCATTGTAGTTCTTATCTAGCAACTTGTTAGCAGCATCCTTTTTTTTTTTTTTTTATGAAACACAGCAGCTTTAAAATTCACATTAGGTGTGTGACTGTGTTTAATTTATGTTGTAGAACAAATTATCCAAGTATCATTAAGCAATGTTTATCACAAACATTATTTTACTTATCAATCCAAAATATAAATCGGAAATTCCTGAGGGAACAGATGGCTCAAATGCTAATTGTTTTTGGACTACAACCTGAACAGCACTGTACAATCCTGATTAAAAAAACATAAAAACAAAATTTTATTGACATACAGAGTATCATTACACACTGCTGTTACATTATCACAGAACCGCTCAGCTCAGGTTCAGTGTAGACTTAAAGTATATCCGATTGCTATTTACTCATGTTTTATTTATGCCACTACCTTAAATTAGCTGCTCAAAGGTTTTTTTCATTTCAGTGGACGGAGTTTACTGACAAGACGCTGGCTCGATGCCCCCACTGCAGAAAAGTGTGAGTATTTCACAGCCAACATATCTAGACACATGAATCATGCTTCACTTTAATGGATAATTAATAATAAATCAACAAATAATCTCTTACTCAATCTTCACTCCATAAATAATCATTTCAGTGCAGTCAAACAGAGCATGGAAGGAGTGCTACTTGGGTGTAAAATAATTCCCACTTGTGCTCTTTGTATAAGGGATATTCTGTTCAGATGCTCTAGTAGTCCAAGGCACTCAGAGTAGGATTTAAAAAACAAAACGTCCTTAATTAAGTCATGGCTATTGGATTGAAACATACCACAAACCATAGTGTTGCAGCCTACAAAGCCTTCATCAAGGTCTGAATCATTTGAATGCATTTTTGAATGCCTATTGTTACTGTTAAGTAATATGCATATTTATTGTCCCTTAAAGGGATAGTTCCTCCAAACATTCTCATATCGTTTACTCGCCCTCATGCCATCCCAGATGTGTATGACTTTCTTTTTTCTGCAGATAACTAATGAAAATCTCAGCTCTGTTGTTTCTCACTCAGAAGGTCCAAAATGGATATAAAGGCAGCATAAAAGTAATGCATATGACTCCAGTGGTTTAATTAATGTCTTCTGAAGTGAAATAATAGATTTGGGTGGGAAGCAGATCAATATTTGGGGGGGGTGGGGGGGTTATACTATAAATGCCCACTTTCACTTCTGCATTCTTCTATTGTTTTTTGGTGATTCACATTCTTTGTGCATATCAACACTTACTGGGATGTGAGGAGAATTTATAGTAACAATGGACTTAAATATTGATCTGTTTCTTGCCCATATCTATCATATCACATCTGAAGATATTAATTTAACAACTGGAGTCTTGTAGATGAATTTTATGCTGCCTTTATATGCTTTTTTGAGCTTCTAATTTCTGGACACCATTCAATTGCATTTGAAGAGTTTAAATAGTCTTATAAAAACCCTCATTTGTGTTCAGCAGAAAAAAAGTAATACACATCTGGGAATGCATGAGGGTGAGTAAATGATGAGAGAACGTTAATTTTTGCGTGAACTATTCCTTTAAGTAGTGTTGCATATTCAACAGCATTTATCCTCCTCTAAGTGGTTTTCTTCCCCTTATTTTTGCCTTCACTAGATCTTCGATTGGTCAGATGTATCCAAGGAGGCGGAGTCTGTGGTGTTACCTGCTTTGCTTGCTGTTCAGCATAGCAGCAGCTGGACTGATTGTAAGTGTGCACTACAAAATGTGTTCAGTTGATCCTCTTGAAGCCTGTCAAGAACAAAATTCTGAGAAACTGTCTATTGCATTAATAAAACGAAACCTATATTAAGAATGTTTGCATTGCCGCCCTGTCGATTCTGATTATCGTAATGTGGATTTTTTTTTTACTTTGGAGTTTGTGTGTATACTAATTTTATCTTTTTTAGTTGAAGATGTTTAATTTCATTTCAGAATTTGAAACAAAGATAATTATTTATTATGTAAATGGTAAAATATTGTAATTTCAGTAATAAACAATTACCATGTCACTTACTGTGAGCAAATTTCTAGTTTGTTTTTAAAGATGTATGTGCATAATCAATTTATGTCCAAGGATAAAACGAGCCAAAATTTTATAGATTGGCATAGATTGTGTTATATAAGTAAATAATTTTGTTTGTCCTTTCTATTCACTAAGTATTATATTATACAATCCCCATTACACGAACACAATAGTAACACCTGTCAGAATAATATTGCAATAACACAACTTGTAATTTACAATAATGGTATTTTGTCTTACTTTGTCTCTCTCTTTCGCTCTGTGTCTTTAGGCAGGGACGTGGTCACAGGCGCATGTGTATGGGGGTATTTATGCTTCCTGGGCAGCAGCGTTGTTGCTGGTGGTGTTGACGCTGGCCAGGGCGCTTTACTGGAGCTGCATGAGGGTCAGCCAACCTCTCCACAACCTCACATAGAGAGCAAAAGGGGTGTGATTTAAAGAGAGAGTTGGGTTGGTGGAAAAAATATAGGCCACAGTGATAGAGAGAAGGAGAGAATCATGGTTAACTCTTAAAAGTTGATTATGAACGCAGTAATAAAGTTAAATCCAGGGTTGAGAAATGAGCGAAAATGCTACTATGGCAAAGAAGATAAGCATTTTAAAATTATTTTTATTCTGAAATTTTTTCTGGATGTGTTCTCATCCTTGAATATGAACTGACCTGTTACTCATAGTTACATGCAAACATGCAGTTACATTATGCAGCTAATTCAAAAGCTCCCCTCGTTTTACCTGATCGCACCCACACGTATACAAAATACACAAACTCAATATTATATGTCTTAAATTAGTTACACTACAATGCAAACGTACTCACCAAAAAGTCTTTCACACATTTAAATCTTGAAATCTTAGGGGTCTGTGTCTCTCTAGTGCCCTAATAAGCTCAGAAGCCTTACAAAGACAGACAAGAAGGAAGAAAGACAAGTTGAGCTCCACTAGAGGGTGTCATTTTTTGAAGTACTGTCATAATCTACGCACAGATGCCTGTATCTCTGAACAGACACACATTTACTCCAAAACAAGTGGACCTATAAAAAATAAAACGTGAATTGCAGACATTTCTCATCAGCACATAAAAGTGTAAGTGAGCTTAAGACTTTCCCTGTTTATCTTTAGTTGTGAATTTGAAAATAGTATTTTTTTTTTTTAAATAAGTGAATTTTCTTTGTAAATATATGTTGTTTATTTCATGAATTACTGAGCAGTTGCACTGTAGCTCTAACATGCTGTGATTCCTCTGTCTTTTTGTGTTTTTATTTAATTGGACAAAATCACTACTGATAATTGAATGACCAGGAAAATGTCAAGATAAACAAATGAACACCAACGCACCTTCAGAGAGCAAAAAAGGTCAGATATCTGCTCTGTGTAATGTCAGGGACATTTTATGGGTTATTAACCCTCCCGCTCATGTTCATGTGAAGTTAATTGTCAATTTTCATGATCTGTGAGTGATTATGTTTGAACTGTGATTAAATGAGATTAATCAGTTGATAGATTTGGATTCTAGACTTCAAGACCCCTTTTCTCTCTGGTGGAATTCCGTGATATGCCTTTATGTCCATACAGACTGGGACGATGTTCTGAATGTGGACTAATAATCATACAGTTGCTTATCGCTTGTTTTGAATGTGCATTGTTTTGCAGAAATATTCCAAATAAGTGTGTACAAATTCCCAACTTTATAATAGCACTTCTGAATCTTTATTTTCTCCTTGAAAGAAATGGGTCTGGATGTCTGGAAGACCAAACAAGGGGTCAGGATGTTATTTATAAAGAGCAGATGGTCAATGATGGAGGTCTTCTCTGAATTTGTTTACACATGAGATTATGATTACACATGATTAAAATGTTGATTATAATGATGAAGCTATAAAACTGAAAAAGTGAAGACAGAACTGCTTTCCTGTGTTGAATTCTTTTGACTGTGTTAATGTCGCTCTCTTTCGGCACTCTTGTTCTCAAAGTTCCTGGCAATTTGTCTCTTGTTTCGGGCAGATATATTATTTTCCCCGACAAAGACAGATAGAGGCATGGGAAACGTACAGAAACCTTTTAGAAACCACAACTCCCCTGAGTCGGTCAGAGAGAGAGATTTGTCAGCATTAATGGAAGAGAAGTGATGTAGAGACACTTACAGAGAGAGAGGTTTCAGTCTTCTAGAGGTGACACAGATTGTGACCACAAAAAGTCAGAGACACTAAAGGCCACAGAATGAGACCTCTGTGGGAGAGTCAACCTGATTGTTATTCATTATATACACCTATTATGAATTACACTTGTGAACAAATTCACACAAAGCAAAGTTTCGATTTGTCCTCTTCTCAATTCCTATTTAATTACATTTCATTTTAATGGTAATTTTATTTCCATGACAAAATATACATATTTGTATTGCCAAAGCATTTACAGCTTAACTGTGTACTAGAGGTAGACAGATATATTGGTGCCGATAGTTGCTTTCTGGAACATCGTTATTGGTAAATATCTATGCAGATAGTTCTATTTAGTTCTTACTGACCACCAGAGGCAGTGCTTCACGCTGGATATTATCTCGCTTTGCTCATGCTCAGGTCACCTGTGACCCAGGATGACACAGGGTCCTCCCCTATTTAACCCTGTGACTTCCAGCAAACTGTCCCAAGGCTTGTTCGAGATGTCAAATGCCCCACTTTGAAAGTAAGGACAGTTCTCACTTCTTGTAGTGGATCAGACATCTACGAGTTCAAAGCAGATATCACGTGATTCACGTTCATATGCTGTTGCTAAAAGGATATAATTTAAATTCTGTTGCTTTATATTGAAATTAAATATGACGAAAACGACAGTGAATGTAAAGATATTTCATTTCTACCATAGCTGTGTATTTTCATCCATTTTTTATTTAATAAAGACATGTATTTAAGATATTTCAGAAATATGATACCAATCACATATCCCTTACACAGCTCTCACTGTCAGAGTGTTGGGAATATTCACACATAATTTATACACAAAAACATGATATGACAGTTAAAAAGATCAAACATTTAAAAAAGAACAAAGAATCATTGTTGTTTGAGCCAATCAGCATCAGCAAATCGTTTCCCATCATGCCTTGACTGAGGGCGGTCGGGGAAGAGCAACTGTGCTGCCTGGCTTGGCCACCTCACTACCGCGAGAGTTTTTTGGCACATGTCAACATGGCATGAGAGCAAGTGGGACCACACTCTGACACATTTCTAACCGGCATGCACCTCACGGTGATCGGTGCTGCGCAGATTTTGCTCAACGAGCCTCCTATAATCTTGCATACATACAAGGATTGTAGGTTGATAAAAGTTTTTTTTGAATTTCATTAAAAAACTTTGGATTCCGTCCTTCAAAGTCCCATAACAAACGTTTTGTTGGAGTCACGCAGTAAACACATCCTTCGGAGGCTGCAGCATATTGCAAACTGAATTCATTGGAAACAACTTGACTATGGTTGGTGAATTGATTCAGCTGGGAAACCAAGTGAGTAACCATGCTACATTCATCTGTGTGTATTCCAGAGATGGTATACCAGAAACAACGTATTGGCTGGTGAGTGTGGCTTATATACAGTATATTTCGGAGTTCGTTCTCATTCTTCCTGAATAGTATTGTAGTGGCTAGTGAGTGTTTTTGCTCAATGGATCAGCAATACAGCATTTGCTAGCATACATTTATGCATTTGGCAGACGCTTTTATCCAAAGCGACTTACAGTGCAATTATTACAGGGACAATCCCCCTGGAGCAACCTGGAGTTAAGTGCCTTGCTCAAGGACACAATGGTGGTGGCTGTGGGGTTAGAACCTGTGACCTTCTGATTAACAGCCCTGCGCTTTAGCCACTACGCCACCACCACTCCATATACCATACCAGATCATTCAGCTGTACAATACTGATGTAGAGTGTTTGCGCTCTATGTAGCGGTCTATGTTTGTTGAGCTTGTGTGACTTAATGAACAGTTGGGTAAGTAGCATATTAGTTAGCATTGCAACAAAAAAACTTTAATTTCATTCATTCATACTGTTACTACATTAGCTATTTAAATTATATATATTTATATAGAACAGCCAGGTTTCGGGCTTGTTCAAGGAGTCACAGTGATAGCCAGAGTGTTTACGCTCAGCCTCCAGGAAGTGTTGTACTTGTCAGGATGAAACAATTAATCCACGACTGCACTGTGTGCAAGGGACTCTCCAGAAGGATGATGGACATGACTACTCTCCCTCCTGCTTAGGCTTAGAGCACCTGAAACAGGGCATCACAAAAGAGGCATGCATGAACTGTAGCACCATGTCGTAGGACCATAGGGCTTCTAGGTTAGCTTCAGTAGAAGGACTCTTGATGGAAGCATTACCCCTGCTACTGACATAAGGAGGACCCCTTAACCAAGAAAGTTGAAGCATTGACTTCGGAGTTTGCTCAGATTAAATCCTGATATTAAATCTGCAACCTGGCAATGCACTAGCATCTGCAGTGGAAAACCCCACCATAAAACCATCAATCTTGGTGGATAATGTCCTATTGATGGTGGCCTCCCAGTTTCATGAGGAGGAAAGGGAGAAGGTCTTGACTGAACTTCACTCTCACCTATCCCATGATGGTTCCCAGGACACCATGTACAGGTCTTCTGAAGGATTAGAGTCAGATCAGGATGTAGTAAAGCATATTGCAATGCATATTGCATTGACACGTTTAAGCCTAGACACATCCCCTTCAGTGGCACCCCCTACCAGTGCCTTTTTCAGAAGAGCCTCGCAACCTTTTGTTCTTAGTTTCCCCCATCCAAGGACTACATCAATGAGCTACAGAAGTGCTGGGCGAATCCCATATCTCTTACACACCATACCAGCCAAACATGGCCTTGAAGCTGATTCTTATGGCTTGGTACAGATGCCTAAAGTTTATTTAATTTTTTGCCTCTTTTGTTTTCTCGCCAGAGGAGGCCTTGAGGCCTAATGCTCGCTGACTGTGACCTCAGTGCCGAATTACAGATGATCTTCTCATCCAGGCATACAACACAGCAGCACGTATGGGTCATATTGAGAATTCGCTCTCCCGTAATATGTTAGCACTATCTCACTCTCTCCAGTCCCTGAGGGGTGATCCTTCAGTCCAAAACCTAAGTGATGCTTCACTGCAGACATTCGCATTCATGTCAAGAGAGCTAGACTTATTTTAGCTCTTACGCAGACACTCCGTCAAGTCTGGCTCGCACAATCACCACGGTCTCAAACTTGTAGGAGGACACTTTGCGACCTCCCGGTAGTTTGCACTAGTAGTTTAGACTTTGGATTAGTCCTAGAGGGCAGGAATGTCCTTATCAGGATGGACAAAAGATCGGTGGTCTATCACATCAACCATCAGGGCTGCACCAGGTCAAGCCAATACCTGAATGTGGCACAGGTCCTCCTGACTTGGGCCTTCCATCGGTTCAAGAGTGGCAGGGCATTGCACCTCCCAGGTGTGTCAAACATGGTGGCAGATTTGATGTCTCACTACATACCTGCCCAGAGAGAATGGAGACTCAGCACAGAGGTAGTAGAAATTATCTGGCAACAATTTGGCTGAGCGGAGGTGGACATCTTCGCCTAAGCATCCTCGACACACTATCCCCTCCGGTCTCTCTGACAGAGGAGTCCAGCCCTCTGGGTCAGTATCCACTAGCGCATGCCTAGCCAGACCTGTTACTTTATTACTTTACTCAGACCCCCTTAATCCTGTTAACTCTTCACAAGATCCATCAAGGGCACCACAGGCTCCTCCTAATGGCACCAAATTGACCCAGGAGGCCATGGTTTCCTGTATTGTTCTATCTCCTTGAGGGGGAACTCTGGAGCATTCGCAGGAGGCAGGATCTCCTCCACCAGTTAGAAGGGCAGATTTGGTACCTAGACTGTCTGCAGCTCTGTGTTTGGCCTCTGAAGAGCCAGAATCACTATTGAGGGCTTGTGGCCAAGAGGTGTAAAATACAATCTTGAGAGCATCCTCCACCAGTGTCTGCGCTTGTCAGTGGAAGCTGTTCTCTGATTGGTGTAGGGAACGAACAATGGTCCCAGAACGTTGCCCGTACCCTTTGTATTACGTTTTCTGCAGTCCCTACTAGAAAGCAACAGAATGGAATCTTCCCTAATAGTATATGTGGCTGTAATTTTGGCACAACACATAAAGGTAGACGGTCAACCATTGGGGTCTCACATTTTAATTAAGCGTTTTCATAGAGGTGCTCAGTGATTGTGCCCCACTCAGTCCATTCGGTGCCCTCATGGGATATGAGTCTAGTTTTAAGGTTGCTTACACAATGCCCTTTTGAGCCCATGGAGCAGAGTAACCTGAAGTGGCTTTCATTAAAGACTGCATTTCTCCTGGCTATTACTTCAGCTAAAACTTAAGTTAGCTCCACGCATTATCTGTTAATGCATCTTGCATGCACTGGAATGCGGATTGCTCCCTAGTGACATTGTGGCCCAACCCGACATTCCTCCCCATAGGCTCCTGACCTTATTGAGCAACCAGGCAATCGAGCTGGCAGTGTTTTATCATCCTATGTCAAAAACACAGAAGAGCAGTCAAATCAAACTATTATACTCAGTGCGAGCCCTTCGTGGCTACCTAAGGGCCACAGAAAGCTTGGGGCAATCAGACCAACTCTTTCTCTGCTACAGTGGGTAAAAAAGGGCCTCTTTCGAAGCAGAGGTTGTAACATTTGGTGGTGGAGGTAATCACCCAGGCTTATTAGATCATCAACAACCATCCAATACCAACTGGTGTAAGATGCCACACAGTTACAGTAGAGGTATCTCCACGTCTGAGGGCCGTCCCCCAAAGTGACATTTGTGTGGCAGTTAATTGGCCATCTACAGATACTTTTTCCAGATATTATAGCGTTAATCATCCAGGTGGATGCTGCACACTAGTGGTGGTTGAGGAGATTGCCCCTATAATATGTAAAGCGCTTTGAGTGCCTAGAAAAGCGCTATATAAATGCAAGGAATTATTATTATTATTAATGTGGCTGCATCGGGTGCTATTGACCGGTGGTGCCCCGGCCTGTATCGGGTGGGGGAGGAGTGTGATGATGGCTGGGCCGGGCCATGATGAAGCACAACCGGAGCTGAATCAGTTGATCAGCGGGAGAATGAGATAAAGGAAAGCCAGAGATGCCGGTTCAAGAGAGAGAGACAGACGTGGCCGTGATGTGTGTGTGTGTTCTTATGTTTTATCTTGGTAAGTTTATGTTAACCATTAAACTTTATGTTGACTGTTCAGCTAGTTTCCGCCTCCTCCTTGCCTAACCTTTACTCTGTTACACATACGTAACTCTCTTTCTTCTTTTTTTTTATTGCTCTGTGTTCCTTCTTCGAAGGATTTTACAGTTAGAATGGTTTGGCTCTACAGCATAACAGCCACCTCTAAAGACAAAAGAAGAACAATCACTGACACCTTACATCTTAGAAAAAAACTAATTCAATCAATTAAAAAGATTTGGTAAAGATTTTAAATAAAGTTGTATTGGTTAACACTAATCAATTGTATTAGTTAACATGAACCAACAATAAACAAAACATTTTAACAAGTAATAGTTAACATGTTAACATTACATTAATGCATTATGAACTAACAAAAAACAATTGGATTTTCATAAATTAACATTAACTGATATTTATAAATGCTGTTAAACAATACTGTTCATTAAACAACTAATATTAATAAATACATTAAAATTATAAAATAGTCTAGAATATTAAGAAAATCGAATAATTTATGTATTAAAAGGAATATGTTGTGGACGTAAATGTATATGTTGTGTAATTAAGCTGAATAAAGATAAAAACAACACAAAACATGCAAGTAACAATAATGAACAGTTTTGTGATAGAGAAACAGAGGCAAATCTCTCTCTCTCTGTCTTTCTCTCTCTCTCTCTCTCTCTGTCATGGTGTCTCAGGGGAGAGAGTGAGATCCCATTGGAATCATTGTGGTCTAGATTACTGAGCTTGCACAAACACACAAGAGCCTTTTATCCTCCTAACATATAACAGGATTCATCCTTAAAGATGAGCCTTGTGACCTTACACACACACATACGCACACACACAGCCTTCTCTATGTCATGCTTGTTAAACACACTCACACTCTCAAATCTGAAAAGTCTGCTCCTCAGTGCTCTCAGCATGAACAGGAATAAGCAGATGTAAGACGGATAGAGGGAGACAGATCTGGGAAGAAAGGATGAGGAGCAAGGGGTGATGAGAACGAAAGGATAAGATAAATTGATGAGGAAGGGGTGTAAGGAGCTTTTGCACAGTCCATTTTAAAACAAACAATTTTTTAAGACCACCAAATCCTCATATATATATATATATATATAAAGGCTACACACACACACACACACAATTATGTAAATATTTGGTATATTAATGTGGAAATAGAATATAATTCTATGTTTTTATGTAAAGGCAATTATAATTAGCCCACTAGACTAACCCTACCCCTAAAAGAAAACGTTTTGCATTTTTAGAATAAAAAACTAAACAAAACAAAAAAACATTTATTTTTGGCTTTATTTATCAACTGATTTTCAGGAGAAATTTAAATCACTTTGTCCCCAAACTATATTCAACACACACAGTACAAACACACACAAACAGACGCTATATAATTAAACCGCTGGAGTGGTGGTAGTGTAGTGGGCTAAATCTTAGAACTGTTAAGCAGAAGGTTGCTGGTTCGATCCCCACAGTCACCACCATTGTGTCCTTGAGAAAGGCACTTAACTCCAGGTTGATTTGGGGGGGGATTGTCCCTGTAATAAGTGCACTGTAAGGCACTTTGGATAAAAGCATCTGCCAAATGTAAAGTGTGATACAAATTCAGCTGTGAATTTTTTGATAAAAATATAACATATTTGATGAAGTGATATGGCAGAACTGTGTGTTTCTAACTGTATATGTGACTCTAAATGAGGATAATGTCAGAGTTCTCACTTTCACACACAGAGTTCTCACAGAGAAAAAGAGAAGAGTGACAGTCCCACGACTAAAAGCATAATATTCAACTCAATTAACAGCATGAATTATTGATGTCTGTCTGGAGCAGAATTTGTGTGAACATTGGAATGCAGTGTGTGTGTGTGTGTGTGTGTGTGTGTGTGTGTGTGTGTGTGTGTGTGTATGTGTGTGTGTGGTGTATTTATCACTTTGTGGGTACCAAATGTCCCCATAAGGATAGTAAAACCCGAAAGTTTTTGACCTTGTGGGGACATTTTGTCGGTCCCCATGAGGAAAACAGCTTATAAATCATACTAAATTATGTTTTTTTGTAAACGTAAAAATGCAGAAAGTTTTCTGTGAGGGTTAGGTTTAGGGGTAGGGTTAGGTTTAGGGGATAGAATATAAAGTTTGTACAGTATAAAAACCATTATGTCTATGGAAAGTCCCCATAAAACATGGAAACACAACATGTGTGTGTGTGTGTGTGTGTTAAAACTGACAAATCCACATCCAATACAATCATACTGAAAAAAAGGACAGCTTGGATATCAATATAGCAGTTTGGATCTGGAGAGAGAGAGAGAGAGAGAGAGAGAGAGAGAGAGAGAGAGAGAGAGAGAGAGAGAGAGAGAGAGAGAGAGAGAGAGAGAGAGAGAGAGAGAGAGTGAGAGAGTGAGAGTGAGAGTGTCCGGGATTAAAGAAATTGCTGTAAATTAAAGAGAGGGATAAAGGTAAAGATAAATAGTGAGGGAGGGGTTACAGTCTTCTTCTGAACGTTCTTCCAGAAAAGAGCATCTCCACTGAACAGGTACTGTACAGGACTAATTTAGAAAATATTATTGTGTTTTTATGAATTCACAAAAGGAAAAACAACAACAAACAAATAAAAACCTACAATTAATTTTATTTGACAGATAAATCGTGTAGGCAATAATTTCCATATTTTATATATATATAGGCTATATTTAAATACATTTCGCCTAAAGCGTTGTGTTCTTAATCTTTAATTAAATCACAGAAGCGAAACTGTTGAAACAAACACCAGATTTATCGGAACATAAATTATCTGTTAAAATGATATAAACACAACACTAACTAAACGTACACAGATAAATTAATGATCATATTCCTTCTTAAAATAAAAATGACAACAGCTAATTTATATCGAAATGATGACGTTGGTTGCTGTTTTTATCAAATCAATAGAAATATGAAATATTAGTGTTATTCACTTTGTGAAAGGAATTTGTAACAAGCAGCTGCTTTAAAATTCTAAACTCATCAGAAACGTACAAAATATGTGGAAGAACATTATGGAATGTCATTGAAAAAAAATCTACAAATTTCAATAATTCCTTGTAATATTCCGCCGCGAATATTTACGCGACAATAGTGCTGTGACTGCGAACTCTATAATGGATCCACTCGAACTACTCCGCAAAATAAATCCAACCGTCTAAATGCATCAAATTTTTGCACACTGATTTATTTTCTTTGAGAGAATAAAAATATGTCTATAATGTTCGTTTTAATATTTTATAGATGGAGTGTAATTGCAATTCCTCTCTTGGTCCTTTTTCCTCGACATACTGGAGCAGATGTAAGTTTCTCTCTATCTCTCTCTCTGTGTGGGGTTTGGGGGAGTCCCCACCATGATAGAAAAATTGTGCTTTGGGGAGCAGTTCACTTCATACATCATTTATCCCATTGAAATCCCTTTGAAATTCTAAATTCACTAAATTCAGTTTGAAATAACTTCAGTTCTTGTGATCAGCATCAGCTGACAGTAGTTAAAAGTTTGACCTAGGTGCCATCCAGAAAAATGTTGCTTTGGGGAAAATGACATGATTTATTTAAGAAGTAATTTAACCTATTTTTATCTAAGATTTATTTTAGAAGAATTGTATATTAGATCACCTTTTGATTAGATTTACCCCATCCTTGAAATTATCTTAAAAGAAATATGGAAATTAAAATGGTTTTTTTTTCAATATTTCTTTTTTTATTGAACTAGATCATTATTTCATCCAAACAAAAGGTGACCAATACAACCCTGTAATATGAATAATAATAATAATAATAATAATAATAAATTAATGGCAAATTCCAGAAAACATGTATGCGGAGATCCAATGAATGTTATTGGTGAACCATGTTATGGGATTTGATTCTAAACTGTTTTTGCCATTGTTTGGTTGTTTAAGAAAAGATTACTCTCTTTTCTAGATTATCACTCAAGCAAACTTCCTGTACTTTAGAATTTGTGAAAAAGTCTGCACATGTCCAGACCAAAAATGTTGACATTAGTGTGATGCAAGCCTCCTTGTGTTGAGTTATTCTGACTGCTTCCATCCCAAACCTTACACTCAATACGTATTGATATGTTTTAAAACATGTCCTATCATATTGATTATTTGTTATTTAGCAGATGTTTTTAGAGGACATTCACCCTAGATCACACTTTAAGGAAATTGAACCTTTGTTTTTTTTTAACTATTGTGCTATACAACCACTCATCTTACTCTTGTTTTCAGTATTATTTTTTATTTCTACTTTATTTTGATTCAATTAACCATTTTTGGGAACCTGGGTAGCTCAGCAAGTATTTACGCTGACTACCACCCCTGGAGTCCAATCCAGGGTGTGCTGAGTGACTCCAGCCAGGTCTCCTAAGCAACCAAATTGGCCCGGTTGCTAGAGAGGGTATAGAGTCACATGGGATAGCCTTCTCGTGGTCGTGATTAGGGGTTTTCACTCTCAATGGGGTGCATGGTAAGTTTAACATGGATTGCGGATAGTAGCATGAGCCCCCGCGGTGTCATGCACAACGAGCCACGTGATAAGATGCGTGGATTGATGGTCTCAGAAGCGGAGGCAACTGAGACTTGTCCTCCGCCACCCGGATTGAGGTGAGTAACCATGCCACCACGAGGAATCGGGCATTTCAAATTGGGGAGAAAAGGGGATTCGAAAAATAAATAAGAAAATTGGCAGTTTCAGTTTGTGTCTGTAAGCAGTGCTGTGCTTTGTGAAAGGCTAAAAACTTTCAGTGTTTTGTCTTCCCTCAGCAGTGCTGTTCCCTGATTGGGCATATAAGCCAGCTTGGTCTCCAGGCTCAAGGCAGGTGCAATTATGGCATTTCCTATTAGAGCTGCTGGGGCGTGGCAATGGCGGAGCTATCACATGGGGAAGCGAATGGGGAGAGTTTGTGATCAGAGACCCAGAGAGACTGGCTAAACTGTGGGGAGAGAGGAAGGGCAAACCGCGTATGAATTATGACAAACTCAGCAGAGCATTAAGGTACATGAACACACACACATCAATCCATACTGTATACACACAATTTAAAGACACACACAGGCATACATACACACAAAATATAACACAGAAACACCCACACAAATGCCAATTCATGGACTAATTTTTCTCAGATTGTGTGAAGAGGCTGTTCCCTATTTTGATGAGGTTTTCTTTTCTCAGGTATTACTATAATAAGCGAATCTTGCATAAGACCAAAGGGAAACGTTTCACCTACAAGTTCAACTTCAGCAAACTAATCTCAGTGAACTACCCAAGTCTACCAACCTGCCCACAGGTGAGAGTGTTTTATGTTGTGTTCATAGATCATTGAATTAAACAGCAAATTGGAGTTTTTCATATCATAATCTCTCTCTTTAACCTGCAGCCTTTCTCCCCTTCTCCCTCTTTTCTTCACAGCTGTCATTCTACAACCCTTCTATTGACAGGGGTAAGTGTCTGCTGAACATGTCAAAAGAAGGATTGTCACTGTTTTAAATAAATAACACTGAAATGTAACATTTCCCCAGCTTTTAACACTAGTATTTTGTTTTGTTTTTGTGCATTGTCTTTTGGCAACTGTGCAGTCAATTTCTCATCCCTTTCTGCAACCCCACTGCTTCCCCAAACCCCTCCCTTTTCCTCAGGCATATCCAATCCAAAAGCAGTTCCCCTTCTTTTCTTGCCCTCCTCCCTCAGCTAATAACCTATCAGAGCTCTCGGCCTAATGCCAGTCAACTCCACCCTCCAATTCACCCACAATTGTAACAATTGGCCAATCAAAAGTGGCAGAGAGTCAACATATTACAAGAGTCGGTTGGAAGTGAAGGAGAAAAGGGCAAAAACCATGACAAAAAAGAAAACAAAAAAATGATGTCCTGAGCCCACCATTCAGAAGACAACTATATTTTATATTTTATTATTAATATAATGGGTATTACTTTTTTGTCTTCATTGGCCAGTTAAGAGTAGAGTATTTTACAGTATACTGTACATTTGACACTGTTTAACATAAAGACAATCTGTGTATATAGACATGTGAGAAATAATTTATCTGTAAAACATTTAATTTAATCTAAAACAAAAAACGATATAGTATCTGTCTGATAAGATATTGTTAAATAAAGGTGAGTTTCATTAAGTACTTCACATCTTGAAAACAATGTTGTTCATTACGACATCTATCACATATGTTGTGGGTTTAAATAACTGTATGTGTCTCTCCAGATTTCTAGTGTCATCACAAAAAATGTGAGGATCACACTGAGGTGACTTGGTTTGAGGTTTGAGTTTTGAGATTTCTAGATTACTAACAAAAACATATAAATGATAAATTAGTAATAGCAGTATTCAGTGTTTCAGGTTTGACTGTGGATCAAGTTAATACATTTCCATCCTCTAGATAACAGTTTAAGTTAATGCAAAAACTAAAGTAACAAATCTTGCTGCATAAGTTTGATGTTTCTGTTGTACAGATACAAAAGTAATTATTTCTATATGGCTACATGTCCTGTAATGTCCTGTTCCTTTTATTCCCACTCTGACAAAGAACAGGGTCTCCTGAACTCTTGTCCAAACTCATGGATCCATTTGGTAGCCACTGAAAAACACCAAGAAAACAAAAATGTAATTTTACATTTAACATTCAACTTTAAATCTTCAGTGCAGCTAAACAATTTGTATTTCATAAAAAATGTGGACTGATGAAATGCCACAAAGAGTTTTAGCCAGTTAAACTAATAAATGTCTGTACTATTTTTCTTTTAAAATTATCTGTGGGATATTTTTTATTAGAGAGGTCATTGAAGGGAGACAGGAAATTATTGGGAAAAAGAAGAGGAAACATTATTTTGTTGTTGTTGTTGTTGCAAATACCACTACTAAAGAATAGCAAAGTTGTTTTCCATAAACCACTTAAAGGAATAGAAAGAAAATGATTTCATCATTTACTCTCGTGCCATCCCAGCTGTGTATGACTTTCTTTCTTCAGCTGAATACAAATGAAGATTTTTAAACAAATATTTCAGCTCAGTAGGTCCATGCAATGCAAGTGATTGGGTACCAATATTTTGAAGCTCAAAAAAGCACATAAAAGCATCATTAAAATAATCCATAAGACTCCAGTGGTTCAATCTTTATCTTCAGAAGTAATATGATAGGTGTTGGGATTTAAGTCCTTGTCTTGTCCATTTTAATTTAAAAACCGCTGTGCCAGGTTACCAGGCTCTACGTCTGACTCACATGTTTAAATGATCAAAATATAAGGCTAAACGAACAACAAAAAAGACTGTCAAACTAAACATGAGGTCAAAGACTGTGTCGGTCCTCTCTAACCGTAGGTTAAGACCCAAAGGACTTCTTCAGACACACTTCTTCCTCCTTCCACAGCTGTCCGAAATCAGAAAGTTAATCAGAACAGCTAAATACATAAACAATTAATAAATCCAAATGACTATTCTCAAAATAAATAGATCATCTAAATTGTAAAATAATTAAATACAAATGATTGGCTCCAACAGTCCTTTTTTACAATAAATTCTCCTTCCTGCCCAGTAGATGGCGATATGCACAAAGAATGCAATTCGCCAAAAACAAAAGAAGAAGAATCTGAAAGTGAAGATTGATAGTAAAATAGGACTTAAATATTGATCTGTTTTTCACCCACAACTAAATATATACCACTGGAGTAATATAGATTACTTTTATGCCACATTATATGCTTTGTGGACCTTCTGTGTTCTGGCCACCATAGTGATGGCCTTCAGAGCTGAGACATTCTTCTCAAAATCTTCATTTGTGTTCAGAAGAGGAAAGAAAGTCAGAAACATTTGGGATGTCAAGAGGGTGAGTAAATAATAAGGTGAACTATTACTTTAAATGAAAATATTTAAACTTTTGATAAAGGTAGCTACATGGGTACTTGACATTAAATATTTACAGTTTGAAATGTTGACATGTCCTGCAGTGTGACATGCTATACTTCATCTAAATTTTCTTTAATGAGCATAATAATGAGCATAATTGAGAGAATACATGGAGTATTTGTATTTTGATAAATGTCTTTTTCACCAACATACCATTCAAAGTAAACTAGTAAAGGCAAAGTGTTTTAAATGGTGAAGTACTTGATAATGATACAGCCAGGGTTTGGAGGGTTACTTTAAAAATGTATTCCACTACAGAATACATGCTGTAAAATGTAATATGTATAGTATTCCGTTAGATTACTCAAATCCAGTAACGTAATCTAAATACTTTGGATTACTTCTTCAGCACTGGTAGAAATCTGCCAGTACAGTAAGATAAAATACACATGTTAAAAACACATTCTTTGAAAAAAAGCCTAAATATTGAATGCAGTGTTACTTCTAAACAAGATAAAGCAAATGTATATTGTTTTAAGGATTTTTTGATATTTTTTTTTATAGAAAAATACAAACATTCTCATCAAGAATAAGATTTTTTTGCCCTAATATTAAATATCTTACTAAAGAGAGAGAGAGAGAGTGAGAGAGAAAATATTATCTAACATGGATTTTCTTGATAAAAAAAAAATAATATTGTTCCTGGTAACGTGTGCATGTAAATGGCTAAAATTAGCATTTTTAGCTTAGCATAAATCTGACAATTTACACAAGGTTTATTTCTATTTCTTCTGCTCCACATTTACTTCAAACTTACTTCTCTGTCTGCTCATATGAATGTAACACATCATAAGAAAGTGTTTCACTACTATTCAAATGCACTTTGGATCGCATCATTTATATGTATAAATGTTTTCCATTTGAAAAGACTAAATATTAAATGAAACAAATGACAATAAAATGCAAAGTAATCTCTTCAGTAATCAAAATACATTTTGAATGTAACTGTATTCTGATTACCAATGATTTAAAATGTAACTGTAATGGAATATAGTTACTAATATTTTGTATTTTAAATATGTAATCCCGTTACATGTATTCCAATACTCCCCAACCCTGGATACAGCCCATGAACATATTATACATCAACTACCCTTATAGAGCTCAATTTCTTGACTAAAATGGGAATTTATACATCTCAACATTTATGTTTCACTGTATGCAATAAAACAGGAAAGTAAATAAATCAGTGAAGGCAGATTTTAATTGTTAATAAACTCAACCCATCAAATTTTGGATTGATCAATTAAATTTGATTTATTCAATTACCTACCCCATTTATTGCCCATTAAGACAGGGCATCCTGCATGCAGTGTTTTTAAATCCAGGCTGCCATTCTGTAGGAGGTTGTACCAAAGCACAGCTGAACCCTGCAAAAGAAAGGACATGGACATTTGACTGTGATCATTTTTATTTGTTTGACCACAGGTGTGTGTCTAAACACACAACTCTTCCGAGGAACACCTTTTTACTCCCGATTAAACTAAAAATAAGACTAAGCTAATCTGTTTTTCACTGTTGCGTTGTCACATCTGTATCTGTTCTAGCTCATACATCTCTAGCCAACACTTCTTATTCCTCCTCCATCTGTAAAACACTATGGATGAAATAAATAATTGTCAAAGTGAAACTGAATAAATGTAAAAGTCAAGTAAAGGTTTACCTTTACAGGCTCCACTTTAACTCCAATCTCAGGGAACACAGTAGCACCCCGATCTCCACATCACTCATCTACAGCAATAGCATTATATCTCTTATTAGGGTCCATCAGGATTGTGAACCACAAGTAATATGAATAGGTATTTGAAGTTTACATTATGATATTTGTGCTAATTCATGTCAAATGTGGGCAACAAAATGTTATTTGCGGCATTTGAGTCGACTTACATAAATTAAGAATGTGGCAATCCTTTCATCCTCATCATCTTCATCATCCTCATAATCCTGTGTGATTAAATATTCTTCAGAAGTTAGTTTGCAATGAATTAATTTGGCAATATGTGCCTAAGATTTCATTGGAACAAAATTGCAGCATAGTCATCTTACCGATGAGTCATAATGTGGTCCAAATCTGCCCCCAATTCCATAATTCTGAACCTGGAAAATTATTTAATTACTCATAACTCACAGATACAATTTATTTAAATTTGCAATGTTAACACCCAACAGTTCATTGGGAAAATAAATGTTTAACTGATTAAAGGGATCAAGTTTGATAAATAAGGTAAATATAAACATAATAATATTTATAATTTAAAAATAGGGTGCGTTAAAGGGATAGTTCACTCAAAAATGATAATTCACTCATCATTTACTCACATGCCATCCCAAATGTGTATGACTTTCTTTCTTCAGCAGAACAAAAATATATAATACAATGATTTTGGGGAACGTGCATTGCATAACCTTCGCATATGCTGTAGGCCTATGTGTAGACACAGTTTATAAGTAGGGTGAATAAAAGAGGACACCTTTTTTTTCGTGGAGGGTTAGGGTGGAATAATAGGGTTCAAAACAGTGTTCCTATGAATGAAAATTACATATACATAATAATACAGTGAAAAAGACATTCTATTAGCATAACAGAAATATATATAAATAAATACAAATTCCAACATTATTTTGAATGTCGATGTACTAAAATACAATATATGATGCCACGAGTGTACTTTCATTGACTATTATTTTTATTTTGAATTGCCATGGTAAATGAGTCAATGTGATAACAATTTTACCTGGTCGCAAAAAGTAGTCTGTTAATTTACCTGATGAACTTTCACCTTTATGCTTCACAGAGCTAATGTGTGCTTCTAAATCACTTGCACCTTTATTAATCACTCGCACCTTTGCATGACATATTACTTGCTATGTTTCTCATTTGTATGTAGCTTTGGATAAAAGCGTCTGTTAAATGATTAAATGTAATATAAATGTCCATAAGGGGAATCAGTTTAGGCTGCCACTCGCATGACGTAAGCATGTTGGCATGCATGTGAACTGACACAACCGGAAATGCAGCTCGATTTGTTTACAAGAGAATGCTGTTCACAGGCTTCATTGGTTTTGCTTTCATATGAACATTTCATCATGCTAGAGGCTGAGTGAAATATTGATCTGTTTCTCACCCAAATCAATCGTATCGCTTCTGAAAATATGGGAATCAAATGGATTACTTTTACTATGACTGTCTGTGCTTTTTGGAGCTTTAAAGGTCTGATCACCATTCACTTGCATTGTATGGACCTACAGAACTGAGATATTCTTCAAAAAATATTTTTTGTGTTCTGCTGAAGAAAGTCAGTCATACACATCTGAAGTGGCATGAGGCTGAGTACATGATGAGTGAATTAACATTTTTGGATGAAATACCTTTAATGGAATATTCCGGGTTCAATACAAGTTAAGCGACAGCATTTGTGCCATAATTTTGATAACCACAAATTTGAATTTCTACTCGTTTCTTAATAAAAATAAAAATCAAGGTTACAATAAGGCTTTTACAATGGGCCAATTTTTGGAAGGTTTAAAGGCAGAAATTTTAAGTTTATAATTTTATAAAAGCACTTTCAATTCTTTGTTAAAACTTGTCATTTTTGCAGTTAATTTAGGGTTTTAAGGGTTTGTTGACAGTATATCGTCATGACAACAGGTTGTAAAATTGCCTGTCCACAGTTTTCCTGATGAATCGATTCTAATTGCCTGTTTACTGTTTCTGGTCTGGAGACACAATGTAAAACTACCGAAACAAGCAATCCGGAGAACAACAACCAACAAAGTGTTATATGGAGTAAAAATTTATTTTATACAAACTTATGCTTTTGTTGGCAGTCATAACTCAAAGTAGTTAATAAAATCATAAGTAACCTCGGACCATCGCTTCATGTCATGTACACACTCAGGCAGGGCTGTAGCAAGGAATTCTGGCCCCCCTGACTATATATTACTCTGTGTCCCTTTTCTATTAAGATAATACAGTTTCGAAGTTGTTGTGGGCCACCCTGGACCTGTGGGCCCCTAGATTCGTTACCACCTTTCACCCCACTAGCTACGGCCCTGCACTCTGGTGAGGCACTGTCAATAATATCAGTCATCTCGACTCTGTGAAGTACGGGCTCTATACAGCCACATGTGTTTTGACAACTTTTACAAATGTAAAACCTTAAACATCACATTACCCGCTCATGTGAGTGAAAACACTGGAGACCAGAAATTGAAAATAGGTGAATAGTGGAACTCTTCTACATTCAGGAAAAATGTGGACAACATTACACAGAAAAGGTTAGAGAGCGAGTTTTATCACACTAAAATCATATTAACACACAGGTTGACAGATATGATTTGTGACTATACTGTTGTTTTTAGCTTTTTTTTTTAAGAAAAGGAGGGGCCAATCAAAAACATTTTGTGGTAATCAATATTATGCTACAACTGCTGTCGATTGAGCTTCACTTGTATTGAAACCAGAATATTCCTTTAATATTAGATTTGCTTTTCCTGAAGGAAATGTCAGTGTTGCAAGTCAGCAAAAGAACAGTGATAAAGTTACAGGGTAAGCTTATGTTTTAGGCTTCTGTGTAAGTGAAATGCTGCATGAGAGCCACTTTGGCATACGAAAGAAAACCAATTACAATCCAGTATGCAAATATTTAGATGATGTCATCACTGTCTGTTACATTTTGAATGCTTAATTGGCTGAATTGTAGATGTCTAATTATAAGAGTAATAAGTAATAATAATCCTAACCAGGATGTTTGAGGAATATAAACATAGTGCTATCTTGCAAGCAAGCACTGTTTAGATACTGCATTACTTTCAAATCGTCTCTACTATGACTAGACATACTGTATCTCTTTACTGTGAGCATACCTCTAGTAGTTCGGCTGTTTCGAAGCTGAGTCCTGTAATGTCAGAAATCCTCTGATTTACACGAGCAACCACAGGGTCTTCTTCCATTAAACCAACACTGAAAACATGATTTTTATTCCACAATAAGAGTCTGCATTCAAATCTATCAGCTTTAGAATAAGGAAAAGTCCTTGCATTAATAATGACAATATTACCTTTGAGACACCCGGACTTTTGAATCTGTGCCCTCTCCAACTTGAGACCTAGAAAGCTAGAGGACAAATGAGTAAAGACCATCAAATATGAAATATGTATATCTCAAAAGTAAATGGCAAAATAAAATGTAAACAATTATACTGACAATATGAACAATAAAGAAATTGTGTATGCCTAGTGTTAAACTTTTACTTTAGATCTGGAGATGTTCTTCAGGATCTCTGTCTCTTTGTCTGATAATACATCATGAATTCTGATGATTCGAGGCTCGGCCCACACCTCCTCCTCTTTCACTGGAGCATAAATCAGCCTGGGGTTCCCTCCACCTGTGCTGTACCTACAGGACAGTGCCCGCTGCTTCTTGGAGGTCTGATTTTTAAAAGTCAAAACATTTCAACTTCCAATCAATACTTTTTTTCGTAAAAGAAATTCATTTTTTCTGTCATTTCATGTGAAATATTTATTTAAATTTGAGACATTGGACTTGCCCTCTCATCAACTTCTCCTCTGCACAGTGCCTCATAAGAGTTACTTGACTCTTGGTTCAGTGTGAATATATCAGGGTTTGAAGTTCTTTTGAGGCGAAGCTCTCTGTAAAAGGCCAGCTCAAGTCTGGCATCCTCATTAGTTGGATCTAAAGTTTATGAGGTGAATTAGTCTCATGACTATCTAGCAACCTTAAATGTGAAGTGTGTAATTTCTGCGCCATTACCAAATGGAATTGCAAAAGTAATAACTGTTTCAAATAAGTTTCCCAAACACTCCCTCCATCTACTATTGGTCTACTAAACAGAATGTCCCACCTCAAGCTCACACCATTGGTTAAGCCAATGTTGCTACGTCAGTAATCTTCAACAAACAGAACAATGTTGAAAGTTTCACCTTTTGGGGAAATTAACATATGAATGGCTTACTTATTGTTTATATATGATTAATAGTATAGCACATGAAGCTAAGGAGAAAGCTTAATACAGTATGTTAGTAGGTATAGGAGAAAGTATAATAACATCAAAATCCCATGGTTTGTAACTATAAATATATCTGTATTAAACTTTAGGACATCAGCTAATGCTCACCCAGATTTAGAAGCTGCTGGGTGAAGTAGATTGCCACAGGTAGACTGCCAAAATGATAGGCTGAAGAGCCAAGGAAACGTAGTAACTCTTCCATAGTAACAGATGTGAATTCTGTCTCACTTAATTTGTTCAGACTGTACACAAACCAGAGAAATGCATGCTGGAATTTGTCCTCCTCATAAGCGACCATCCCCACATGGAAAGCTTCATCCACGCTTAAAGACATTCCTGTAAAATCAAAGCAGCATTCACACAGCAGCTGATATTTAGAAGATATGAAATCATACAAACAATAATAACTAGACAGGTGTGAAAAATGTGAGTGGTTAGTTGTGTAAAATGCTGCTTTTTCAAAAGAGTCAAAAGAGTCCATCCCTGGGGCACGTAATGTTGCTATAGTGTATAGCTATTTACTGAATCCCACCCTCTATGATATTTTGATTCAAAGATTTGATCCCTCTCCTCAAAAAGTAGCATAATTTCAGGCATCATTCTTGTCCATAGCACAAACACTGTGGAAGGAGTTACAGTTTGTGGTATGCGCTGACGTTTTCTCCAAAAGAATAACATTAGGTTGAGGAATTTTAAATAATCCCTTACCCTAAATCAGAGAAGTAGTATTTGCCAAAGCAAGTGCCACTAAAATAATTAGAATATAATGATAACAAAATCTCTTTCTCCAAGGTGCAAAATTGCAAAGAGTTCACCTTTTGTGATGTTGTGTGGGTAGAGTTTGTAGATCTCTTGCAGTGTGATCAACCCTGAAGCTGCTTCATCCAAATCGTTCTTATGAGGGATTTGTAGAAACATTAATTCCAAAAGTTCCTCAAACTTTTCTGTTTTCAAATAAAACAGAATCTGGTTTACTGGTGTTAGATCTAAGATCAAATTATCTAGCAGTGGCTGACTTTATTAAAGATCCTTGAGATCTTTAAATATTAGGACAACAGTACAGAACAGAATGGTGATGTTTGATTTTCTAGCACATGAATTTAACCCCCCTAGCTTTATTAGATATAAAATATCATGATAAACATCACTTTTTAACCGTAAAAATCGAACCCAAAAAATATGAATCACTGAATCGTTCGAAAAGAACTTGTCACTTAAATATCACCAAAGTGACCAAAGTGAGAGCAGAATAATGTTAAAAATTCTATAAATTAAAAGTTATGGTAATTCAAGAAAATACTTTTTGCTACCAAATTACCTTTCTGTATTTTTTTTTATTTGATGCTATTTTTTTTTTACATTTCATTAAGAAGAAAAGATCTCACCCTGATAAAGGCCCCTTTGAGTGTATTTCAAAATAGTCCTCCATTCATTTCTCAGTCTTATAAGGAGTTTGTAAGCAGCCACAGGGTCATACACGGATTTCTCAGGGTCTCCAGAATCAAAGACAGAGACCATCTGAAGAATCAGAAGAACCCTGGATTAAAGATAGAGGTTCACATGAAGTTGCTGTTTTTAATAAATGTAATAAAATACATATATCCTTTATCTGAAACAACATATAGAATGTCAAACCTCTACAATTGTTTCCTTACTTTTTATTAACATGGAAAGCAAGATTCTTTAATCAACGAAATGCTGCATGCTGCGTTATCAATTAATTTAATCTGTAAAGAAGAAAGGTTATATAGGTGTTTTCACCTTTTTAGTGTCCTTAAATTCTCTTCTTCAGCATCAATGTACAGACTAAAGGCCTCCAGAAGGTCCTTCTCCTTCTCCACAAGCTGTACAATTTGATCTTTAAAAAATGACATCAGGACTTAACAGTCAAGACATTTTTTTCCCCAAAATGCATTAGAAACTATAAGACTGTATGATGTATATCATTTCAAGTACTGTAAAATGAAAAATGTTTATACAATAGGTAAGAAAATAAAAAGAAAAATCAGTAACTGTTTATTCATATGTGTGTGGGCATAAATGCAGATTTAAAAGAATTGTTCACCCAAAAATTTTAATTCTCTCACCATTTACTCACCCTCATGCCATCCCAGATATCTATGACTTTCTTTTGCAGAACAAAAACAAAGATTATAGAATCATTTCTAAGCTCTGATGATCCATTCAATGCAAGTGAATGGTGGCCAGAACATTGAAGTTCCAAAAAGCATATAAAGGCAGCATAAAAGTAAACTATATGAATCCAGTGGTTAAATCCATGTCTTCAGAAGCGAAATGATAAGTGTGGGTAAGAAACAGGTCAATTTTAAAGTCCTTTTTTATTATAAATCTCCACTTTCAATTTGACATTCTTTTACTTTTGTTTTTGGCAATATGCAGTATTTTTGCATGTCGCCACCTGCTGGGCAGGGAGGAGAATTTATAGTAAAAAAGGACTTAAATATGAATCTGTTTCTCACCTATAACTACCATATCATTTCAGAATACACTCAAAAAAATGAAAATTGGTAGTTGTTGGTCCAAAGAATGTAATTATGTTTAATTTAAATAATGCTCTTACGTTTGTGCATTAAAATTAAAACAGTTGTGTTGACAAAATTACAAAAAGTGATATTTCCCATTTACACAGCTCACTTGTGCACAACTGCAATGAAATGCAGTTGTGTTGCTTCTGCAGTACCGCACTTTGGTCAGCAGGTGGAGCTATATCTGCACATGCGCAGATGGAAAGCACATCCAACGATCAACTTTGATCCTTCAGCTCACTCAAAGTCCCTCATCGCCATTTTGTGCAGTCAAACGCAACGTTTCACAATCAACGTTTAGTCCTTGTGGACACAGAGGTGAGGTATTTTACTTTTTATGTATTTATATAGGCTAGAGTCTGTCAGTAGATGGTGTATCGCGGATATCGTGTGTTGTATGGTATTTTAATGAAGTTGCCACATTCCTCGTGTGGTTTTCGCATTTTTGTTAGTTAGGACTATAACGTTACATTCGTGTGTTTCGATCTTATGTAATATATATACTTGTTGAACTTTGATGTGAATTTCCCCACACAAAGACACAAATTATTTATTAAATTTCTAGTTAATAAGAGTTTCTCCATTTATGTGTTAACAGATTGTAATGTTACTGTATAAAGCAAAGCACTTTTTCACATTTTAGTAATATTATCAGTTTTAATAACGGTCTCAAATAATGGTGTTGAGCATTTTTATTTAATGTCAAATGTTAACACTCAAACTTTGGAAGACCCAAATAACAGCTATAAACACATTTGACACATGAATAAGATGGCATTGATGTTAGCTAAGTAATGCAAGCTTGGTGGTTAGGCCTAATCTAAAGTGTAAACTATTTATCATGGATATATACAGATTTTTACTGTATAGCATACCACTTATTAATAATTTATGAACCTATTAACTAATAATTTATAAATGACTTATATCTGAATTAACAAAACAATAAAACATTTTAGCATATCACTTATTAGTCATTTATGAATGTATAGTCAATTTAGTAAATGATTAGTTCTTCATTAACTAATAACCTTATAAGTGACTTATAACTAATTTAACAAAACATTCATAAAATGTTAGCACATCACTTATTAATCATTTATGAATATAGACATGTTTTGTAAATTATTAGTTTATCATTAACTAATAACTTATAAGTCACTTATAACTGAACGTTATTATAAAGTGTTACAGTGTTGTTTATATTATTATTATTCTTTGGTGACTTACATCTTTTTTTTTCTCACAGAGTTTTGGAGTTCTAGAGTCCTACATGTGGCTGTGCAGAGATTGTGGCTCATCTCACATATCAAGATCAAAGCTTTTAAAACACTTCAGGTTGGTACATGGACACTATGGCCGCAGACAAGCATATACATGCACATATTCTTACTATACATGCACTTTTAAAACCTGGAATGCACTGCGTTCCCACTTATGCAGATCACATGGTAGTTAGCAGCAACCTCAGAAGCAAAATTCTAGCGAAGGTACAAAGATAAATTGTCATGTTTGTGATGTTACTGACATTCCTTCAGTAAATGATTACTTTCTCCACAAAAATAAGCATTTGCGCAGTCATGAGACAGTAAGTTGTATGTTTAAGGACTGCTCATTTAAATCAAATGTGTATAGCACATTCAATTCACATAAGAGGCGAAAACATTGTCAGTTTATCAGCAGCCAACATGATTTGTCCTTTCAAAATTGTATTAGGTATCTGCAGAATTCAGTAGGATTGCAGCTATCCCTTTGGTGTCCAAATTTATGGGTCAGCTGGATCATTTCTCAACCCAGCTCAGAATCTTCAGAAAGAAAGGAGGAACAGCAACACAGAAGATGACAAACATCCTCTCAGTTATGGATCAGGTATGTTCTCTAAATTTATCATAATTTTAAATCTGACAATAATTAATAATAGATTAAAAGAATATTTAACCCAAAGATGGAAATTCAGTCATTATGTATAGCCTCAAGTTATCGAGGGGGTTAATTTTTGGGTTAAGTATCCCTTTAAAGTATGTATATACAGTATATACAGTACTGTGCAAACGTCTTAGGCATGTTAATATTTTCACCCCAAAAAAATGGTTTTAAGCCAGTTATTTAAATCTTTTACTGCAGTGTGTCAGTACGAAATATCGGTTTACATTTCCAAACATTCCTTTTGCCATTAATTGTAATAATCCAGTGACATTTTTATATGCACAAGGTGTCTGACAATAGCCAGTATGATCCACACAGAGATTGGATCTCATCATCATCATGTCTGTCTGTGATTACATGAAGAAACAGAAAAACTGAGAAAGATTAAATCCAGAAGAACTGCGTCAACATCTCCAAGACACCTGAAGAAACGTTCCTGCGAAGCTACAGTACTTTTTGTACTGCTTTAAAACACAATGCCATAAATAGATTTTATTTACTTAACTTCTATTAACTACATAAAATCAATACTCTGTGTGACCAGCCTTTGCGTTAAAAAAAGCTTTTGTCCAGGTACACTTGCTCATAGTTTTTCAGGTAGCTTTGCAGGAAGGTTTCTTCAGGTGTCTTGGAGATGTTGATGCAGTTCTTCTGGATTTAATCTTTCTCAGTTTTTCTGTTTATTCATGTAATCACAAGAATGACAAACTTGACTTGAATGAAAACAACACAGTGGGATAATCTGTATAATGCTACTTAAAATGTTAGAGGTACAGTAACAAGTCTAAAAAGCAAAGTGCTAACTAATGCTCATTTCAATTTTTTTTCAGAATGACACAACGAAAAAAAACGTGAATGCATCTCGAAAGCCCTTACTGTTTACATGAACGAAGACCCCTCAAACCTTGTGAAGGAGTACTTGGTAAGTTATTTACTTTTTTTTTTAAACCTATTGTATGTTTCTTTAAAACCAACTCCCACTTTCACCCCTGATCGGTTATTAATTGTTTCTATTTGTATTTAACTTTTTTAGGACGTTGAATAGGGCTGGGACGACGCGTCGACGTAATCGATGACGTCGACGCAAAAAATAAGTCGACGCAAAATATGCGCGTCGATTCGTCAGACCAAAACAAAGATGGCGGCGCCGGAGAGTAGAAGCAAAACGAGTGGCTCCTCAGACTACCAGAAGTGCAAGGCGGCACGCACTCGTTCATCTAAAGTGTGGGAATTCTTTAATTTAAAAGGAAAAAATTATGTGATATGTCGTCTTTGCAAAATGGAGATGGCTTTCCATTCTAGCACCACGGCAATGCACCAGCACTAGGGCTGGGATGACGTCGACGCAAAAAATACGTCGACGCAAAATATGTGCGTCGAATTGTCAGACCCAAAACAAAGATGGCGACGCCGGCGCCAACACGAGTGGCTCCTCAGACTATCAGAAGTGCAAGGCGGCATGCACTCGTTCCTCTATAGTGTGGGAATTATTTAATTTTAAAGGAAAAAATTCCGTGATATGTCATCTTTGCAAAATGGAGATGGCCTTCCATTCTAGCGCCACCCGGGAGCAGCCGCAGATGACAGAGCGCCGTAAGTTTTTTTTTCAACTCCCCACTTTGCACTCGATGTTGGAGTAGGCTATAATACGTTGTCGACACATAACGTTTTCGCTTATAGCTATTAATAATGCGCTTATAGCTATGAATGTCGTGAAAAATACATTGAGGACACTGACAACGCGCTGACAGACAGGACCAAGCAGGTAACATTTAATAAAGTCTCAACTTTCAAATTTGGTCATTCAAAGAAAATTAAACCATAAATAGGCCTACTATTTTGTGGCTCTTTAATGTGTCGTGACAGATTGCCTCAGTTAAAGCTGCTCGTGAACCGATCATCTTTTCCTTGTTAATTTATAGCGTCAAATATGCTAAACATGAATGTAGCCTACATCAGAAGGACTGTTGTTTTAACCGCAGAAAGACATCAGTACAGTAGCCTACAATCCATTATTCAAATTCAAATCCACCGACGTTAATCTTCTCTCTCCTGACTACTTTGTCGGACAAAAATGGCGTATTATGATTGATTGATCAGATCGCCAGTCAATCAAACTCCCGGCAAATGTTTTTTTTTTTTTTTTACATTTTATACACCCCCACCCCCGATGAAACAGGTATTACCGGTGTTGTCACAAGTCGATTAATCGAATCGAAATGGAATCGGACTGAAAAAATGAATCGTTAGATTAATCGATGCATCAAAAAAATAATCGCTAGATTAATCGTTTAAAAAATAATCGTTTATCCCAGCCCTAACGTTGAACATGATGAAGGTCAAACTTCAGTGCGAAACACCACCCATTTATGTCTTCGTACATGAAGGGGCAGATGCTACAGACCATTACCAAGATGTTGGCATTATCATTTAAGCCGTCCAAATACTTGAAGACCTGAACAATGTGGCAAATGCTTGTTCTATGATGCTTGGTCTAATTTACACTTTAAACTTGGCTTACCCACAAGACCTGAGGTACACTTTTGAAGTATTTCAAAAGATTTTTATGGAGCTAGATGCAAACAAGCTGTCAAACAAGGTCCAGGTCCTGAAAAATAAACTCCTTTCAGAAACGCTGTAACTTGAGGTCAGGACCAAGAGCCAGGACTTATGTTTTCTCCATAATGTTGCACTGTTGTTTGGCTGTTGCAGTACATATATTGATGTACATAATACTGTTTTTTTTATTTTTTTTTATTTTTGTTGTTGTGCAATTAAAAGGAGGCACAAGAAGCAAAAGAAGACTGCTATTATTTTTCAAGTATAACACTTGTATGTGTATATTTTATAAATCCTTTAATTTAAAGACAGCATGCTTTTATTTTTATTTTCTTATAATAAGCAGATTCTTTTCATTTTGAAAAGAAAAGTTAGTCTTTTGAGATTACAGATTTTGTACAAGTTATTCTTTTTGGAAAAATGTGTAAAGTAGATACCTTTGATTTTGAAAAGTTATTCTTGTTGGAATTTTTTTTGGAAATTTTTCAGAATTGTTATTGAATGGATTCAATAAAAAACTGGAACAGAATGAAAATTTATTATTTATTTTAGATGAATTTAAAAAATATTAATTTTAGGATAATTGTAGTTAATTAACTTTATTGTTTAAAACAAAACCAAGACTGTTAAGTTGATTCAACTAAACAAAATTGCATTTACCTTAAGTAATTCACTTATGTTTACCGAAATAAATATTGTTACTTAAATGCAACATAACCCACTTGTGTGCATCCTGTTGACATAAAAAAGTTAACTTAGTCCAACATATAATTTTTTTATGTTGGACTAACCATAAGTGTATATGGTTTTACCAGTGTAGTTGTGAGGATTACTTTATGCTGCCTTTATGTCCTTTTTGGAGCTTCAAAGATCTGGCTACCATTCAATTGCATTGAATGAATCAACAGAGATCAAATATTCTTTTAAAAATCTTTGATTGTGTTCAGCAGAAGAAAGAAAGTCATACACATCTGGAATGGCATGAGAGTGAGTAAATGATGGGAGAATTTATATTTTTGGGTGAACTGTCCATTTAAGTATTATGTATAAGTTCAATGTTGGAGTGGAACTATGGCAAAGCATATTGTGTCTACTGTTTATATTCACTGTGACTTACTTTGGTCTAAAAAGTATCTCAAATGAACAAATAAAAAATAACATAACTGTCATGACAATAGTGTAAATTAATTAGTCAGAAATGTGGCGCAGCTGTTAGCTGGGAACGCAGGATCGAATCCAGCCCAGCCCAGGTCATGTAACATATAATATTATAACATTTAAATAAGCATAAAATGTCCCATTTGAAAAAATAAATACAGTATTTAAAAAAATTGGTGCAAGAAACATTACCTGTTGATGAGAAGAATTCATGCCCTAAAATACAGACGTTCCAAAAGCACACCACAAATAATAGAAGTTCTTTCATACCCATGACCAGATATTCAAAATGTAAAAAATCAGAAAACGTTGTGTATATTTTCAACTCAATGTAATCAAGTGGCGCACACACAATTTATGCATGTTTTAGAGACACGTGAAATCACATGACTCCACCCATTTGTCGGGGATTTCCATTCTGCACAAAAAACAAAAGTAAAACCTGACATGAACATTCATGACAAGCTCTATAAAAAAATAAAATTTGATGTAATTGGTTACTAAGTTTTTGTTTATCAAAAGTTACGTTCAGTACATCCGTGTGAAATATATTTTCATCGAGCACAAGTGGAGTCAGGTGCATTAATCGTTATATAGCCGTTGTATATCTTTGAGTTCATGTGTCATCCCAACATGAATCAAATGACATCTAATATAGGTCTTTGACTATTAAAGGAATATTCCAGGTTGAATACAAATTAAGCTCAATCGACAGCATTTGTGGAATAATATTGATAACCATTCAAAATTATTTCGAGGTTACAGTGAGGCACTTACAACGGAATTTAATGGTGACAATATTTGGAGGGTTAATTCGAAATGTGAAGCTTATAATTTTATAAAAGTAATTACATTAATTATTATGTTAAAACTTGTGTATTATTTGAGCTGACTTTACACAGACACGGTTTGGTTAGTAAGCACTTTTATCACACTTAAAAGTGCCGATGAACCCATTAAGCGCCTATGGTGCAGCAGCGCTTCGGGAGCGCCGATCTACCGAGCCAATAGTGTTCAATCTGTGAAATCACAATAAGCCCCTCCCCCTACCATGATATAGGCCTATATAGGCCTAATAAAAAATACCAAGGTTTTAACATACTGTACCATGATTCTGCTATAGGCTTTTAACGTTGATAAGCCAGCTTGTGCTGTATAATGTTAAATTAATGCAACACATACTGTATATAGGCTACTATATATATATACGAAATATATTGCTCCTAAAATCACGAGAAATTAATGCTTTGGTGCTGTTTTTTGCTAAACTAATAAATTAAATAAATAATTCTACTACAAGTCTACATCATCCATAGTAAAATAGATTGTACTTGATGAGCCCCAGAATCCCTAGTAATGATAAAAGCCTATAAATGTGCCTGCTGTGAAATATACATTACGTATATTGGATAGAGACGTATTATTATTACGTATATAGTTCGAGAACCTCGGTGCGTAGAACACGTGACACATCTTTCCTAACACAAGCACACGCACGCTATCTCCGTAATGTGTATAGATCTTTAGGGCAGTGTGCCATTTTTGTTTTTACATCTTAGACCACGTGACTTGATTTACATGCAATTTACATTATAGTTAATCCTATATATATAGTGATACCATGTATGATGCCTAAAAAGCTGTAACATGCACTTGCATACTTCTTCGCAACATTGTTATAATTAATGATTTGCTAGTTTGGGTTTACACACATTAGGATGTATTATGTGTTCATTTGTACTTCTGTTGTGTAAAAAGTAATACATATTCTAATAATTTTAGTGGGGGGAGGGGGGTTACTGGAGGGTCTCACCTATGGTACCAAACGGGGTAGGACCAGCACTGAATCATGTTAACACGTATGTTGTTTTATTCTTTTGAAACAGTGAGTATTTTAATGTTTACAGATTGGCCCCATTTATTTCCACAGTAAGTAAGTGCCTCACTCTAACTAGGTTTTCTTTTTTTTCCAAATTATTTTTTGTGGTAATCAACATTATGCCACCAATGCTGTCTAGTTGTCACGGATCCATCGGACTCCCTCCCTCACTCTCCCTTGAGTGGATCACACGCACATGCACATCATCAGTGATTAATCAAGAACTGCAAAAAAAAAAACCTGTTCTCACTCACAGTCATTGTCTGTTCTCATTGTCAGTGTTTCCCTGGAGACTACGGACTCCCTAGTTTGTCTAGTCTTACCTGTAATTATATAGCTACTTACCTGTTATTGTTCCCCTCATCAGAGTTTAGTTCATTCTCTGTTTGTTCCCCAGTGTTTGAATTCTCCTGTTTAGTTTACATTTCCTGTAGAGACCAAAATACTTTGTGAGTGTTCCCTTCATCTGCATATTGTTATATTTCCCTGTTTGGAGTTTACTCACCTGCTGATTGTGTCATTCCTGTGCAGGTGCGGTCTGGGACTAAAAAGTAGCCCTGGACTTCCTGGCCTAGAGCGGCCCATGCCTGCAACACACCACACATAACACACCGGCTCATTGATTTCATTTTGTGGGTCAATTTAAAATTTTTGTGATTGCGAAAAAAAAAAAAAGAAAATGACTAGCAGTCAATAGAAATGTCATGACAACAGGTCCCACCAGTGCAAAAATGGTCATAACTTTAAAACCACTGTAAATGTCATGAGTTTATAAAACATTTTTATATAGAGAAAGCATTCAAAATAAGCACTTTATAGCTCCGCATGTCCAAAACCCTTTTTCCCAACATATAGATGTTAGGTTAATATGTACATGAAAGTACAAGTGAAAGTGTGTATTTTAGGTGCTGTGACAAGTCAGCATTTCTTCAAAGTTTTTAAAGATCTTAAACCCCTTTCAACCTTTTTCTAGAAGTGCAAATAGGCTGTTGTCTTTGTTAATATGAGGTTGTGGAAACAACAAGTGTAATAATATTTTATATATATATATACACTCACCTAAAGGATTATTAGGAACACCATACTAATACTGTGTTTGACCCCCTTTCGCCTTCAGAACTGCCTTAATTCTACGTGGCACTGATTCAACAAGGTGCTGAAAGCATTCTTTAGAAATGTTGGCCCATATTGATAGGATAGCATCTTGCAGTTGATGGAGATTTGTGGGATGAACATCCAGGGCACGAAGCTCCCGTTCCACCACATCCCAAAGATGCTCTATTGGGTTGAGATCTGGTGACTGTGGGGGCCATTTTAGTACAGTGAACTCATTGTCATGTTCAAGAAACCAATTTGAAATGATTCGAGCTTTGGGACATGGTGCATTATCCTGCTGGAAGTAGCCATCAGAGGATGGGTACATGGTGGCCATAAAGGGATGGACATGGTCAGAAAAAATGCTCAGGTAGGCCGTGGCATTTAAACGATCCCCAATTGGCACTAAGGGGCGTAAAGTGTGCCAAGAAAACATCCCCCACACCATTACACCACCAGCCTGCACAGTGGTAACAAGGCATGATGGATCCATGTTCTCATTCTGTTTACGCCAAATTCTGACTCTACCATCTGAATGTCTCAACAGAAATCGAGACTCATCAGACCAGGCAACATTTTTCCAGTCTTCAACTGTCCAATTTTGGTGAGCTCTTGCAAATTGTAGCCTCTTTTTCCTATTTGTAGTGGAGATGAGTGGTACCCGGTGGGGTCTTCTGCTGTTGTAGCCCATCCGCCTCAAGGTTGTGCGTGTTGTGGCTTCACAAATGCTTTGCTGCATACCTCGGTTGTAACGAGTGGTTATTTCAGGCAAAGTTGCTCTTCTATCAACTTGAATCAGTCGGCCCATTCTCCTCTGACCTCTAGCATCAACAAGGCATTTTCGCCCACAGGACTGCCGCATACTGGATGTTTTTCCCTTTTCACACCATTCTTTGTAAACCCTAGAAATAGTTGTGCGTGAAAATCCCAGTAACTGAGCAGATTGTGATATACTCAGACCGGCCCGTCTGGCACCAACAACCATGCCACGCTCAAAATTGCTTAAATCACCTTTCTTTCCCATTCTGACATTCAGTTTGGAGTTCAGGAGATTGTCTTGACCAGGACCACACCCCTAAATGCATTGAAGCAACTGCCATGTGATTGGTTGATTAGATAATTGCATTAATGAGAAATTGAACAGGTGTTCCTAATAATCCTTTAGGTGAGTGTATATATATATATATATATATATGTGGCAGCGGGGGCGTGGTCAAGCGCCCGTCCGGGAGAGAAAAGCGGTAAGGGCGCTCACACCTGAGCCAAATTATGTCTAACACCTGTCTCTAATTGCAGTAGAGCGAGGAGAGCGGATAAAAGGCCAGCAGCCACAGAGCATGGGGAGAGAGAGACCGACAGCAAACCCAGCGTTTGAGTCCTTATTGTATTGTGTGTGTGTATGTTACTACTGCTGTCACCAAAAGGGAATTAAAAGGCTTACCGTGTGCTGAAGACCTGTTTCCTGTCCTCCATCCTTTAACTGTTCTACACTGGTGCCGAAACCCGGAAGCTATTAGGAACACCTGTTCTTGTTCCAAATTATGGAACAGAATCGCCCCATAGAGTCCTCCCAGCTGGCGGAAGTCCTCCAGTCCCTCGCTACTCTTCATCAGGGCCACCAACAGGCTCTGGTGGAGCTCCGACAGGACCAGGATCGCCGGTTCTTTGAGATAATGCGGGCTCAAGCAGAGGACCGGCTTGCCATCCGAGCCTCCTCAGCCAGGAGGCTGCCCCAGACGCAGCCGCGACCCCGGACCCCTGCGTCACCCTGCCCCGCCCTCGCTACAGAAGATGGGCCCGGCAGATGATCCAGAGGCGTTCCTGGACCTCTTCGAACGCACGGCGGAAATTTGGGGTTGGCCCCGCGACCAGTGGGCAGCCCGCCTCGTCCCTCTCTTGTCCGGGAAGCACAGCTCGCGGCACAACAGCTGCCGGCAGCAAGCCTCCTGGCTTACACCGATCTGAGGAGAGCCATCCTGCAACGGGTTGGTCGGAGTCCGGAAGAAAGTCGCCAGCTCTTCCGGGCCTTGAAGCTGGATAAATCCGACCGCCCGCTTATGCGTTCGCCCAGCGGCTCCGTGATGCCTGTCGGAGGTGGCTGCTCGCGCGGGACCGCTGACGCCGAGGAGCTAGTCGATCAGGTGGTACTGGAGCAGTTTGTCCAGCGTTTGCCCCGAAAACGGCGGAGTGGGTCCAGTGCCACCGCCCGGCGTCGCTGGAGGAAGCCGTGCGACTCGCGGAGGACCACATGGCGGCGATTCCCAGGGCGGATGAGCCCTCTCTCCCTCCCTCCCCTTCCCCTGTGCCTTCCCCTGTTTTTCTTCCCTCCCCTCTTCCCTCTCGCTCTGCTCTCTCCCCAGGGCCCGTTCCTGCCCCCCGCAGGCACGGAGGACTCATGAGACCAGCTTCCCGGCCGTGGGAACACCCGCCTAGCCCTTCCCCGTCCTTCAGCCGCTCTCCTCCTCAGGTGGGGGCACCCGCCAGCACGGGTGCGGCCGCAGCGCCTGGGCCGGTCTGCTGGAGGTGCGGAGACCCGGACCACTTCCAGGATCAGTGTCCGCTGATGGAAATAGGGACAGTGGTGCGGGTCTCCGATGTCCCGCAGGCTGCCCCGATCGGGCTGGAGCGTACGGATTCGGTAAGGATCCAGGGGGTACATACCAAGCTTTGTTGGATACCGGCTGTAACCAGACCACCATCCACCAACGCTTGGTTCAACCCGGGCTCTGGGCTCAGCTAAACTGGTGAGGGTGAGGTGTGTGCATGGGGATATTCACAAGTATCCCGTGGTGACTCTGGCGATCAAATTCGGGGAGAAAGACATAGTGTGGAGGCAGCGGTTAGTTCCGCCTCACCCATCCGCTAATTTTGGGTACTGATTGGCCGAATTTTAGAAAGTTATTGGAGGGAGTTTGTGCGGATGGGTCCTGCATGAAAGTGAAGGGATGTGTGATGTGCGATGCTTTGGCGGGGGAGGCGGAGCCGGGGCCGTCCTCTGCTGCTCGAATGACGTGGGAAGGGGCGAGGTGGTCGCCCTCCTCTCCGGAATTCCGGAGGGCGACTTCCCCTTGGAGCAGTCGCGGGATGAAACCCTTAAGCACGCTTTTGACCAAGTGAGAGTAATCGATGGTCAACAACTCCGGCCGGGTGTCGCCGTTTCATATCCGTATTTTTCGCTTATTAAAGATCGGTTATACAGAGTGACGCAGGACGCTCAAACAAAGGAGGAAGTAACGCAATTATTGATTCCACGGAGCCGCCGGGAAATGGTTTTCCAGGCGGCTCACTATAATCCCATGGCCGGTCACCTAGGGGAACGGAAAACACTTCTCCGTCTAATAGCCCGTTTCTATTGGCCGGGCATTGGCGGTGACGTCCGCAGGTGGTGTATAGGCGTGCCGTGAATGTCAGCTGGTAAACCCACCGGCCACCCCAAAAGCGCCATTGCGCCCTCTACCATTAATCGAGGTCCCCTTCGAAAGAATTGGGATGGACCTCGTCGGGCCATTAGAACGGTCAGCACGCGGACATCGCTTCGTGTTAGTCCTAGTGGATTACGCGACGCGATATCCGGAAGCAGTGCCTCTGAGCAACATCTCCGCGACGTAGTGTTGCAGGGGCACTCTTCAAGATAATCTCCGGTGGGGATTCCGAAAGAAATCCTCACCGATCAAGGCACGACTTTTATGTCACGAACACTTCGCGAACTTTACGAGCTCTTGGGCATCAAATCGATTCAGCACTAGCGTTTACCATCCTCAGACAGATGGCCTAGTGGAACGATTTAATAAAACGCTCAAGAACATGATTCAGTAAATTGCATACACGATGACGCTAGAAATTGGGATAAGTGGCTAGACCCCTGTTGTTTGCAGTACGAGAGGTCCCGCAAGCCTCCACCGGGTTCTCCCGTTTGAGCTGCTGTACGGGCGACGCCCCGCGGTGTCCTTGACGTCATCCGCGGCGTGGGAGGAGGGACCTTCTAATAGTAAAAATGAAATTCAGTTCGTTCTCGATCTTAGAGCAAAACTCCACACACTGGGGCAACTAACACAGGAGAATTTGCTCCAAGCTCAAGAACGCCAACGCCGGCTGTATAACAGGGGTGCTCGGCTACGGGAATTTGCACCGGGAGACAAGGTACTCAGTATTACTCCCAACATCGAAGCTCTAAATTACTCGCCAAGTGGCAAGGACCCTTTGAGGTCACACGACGCAGTGGGGATCTCGATTATGAGGTTAAACGTACCGATAGAGGGAGCTGCGTCAAATTTATCACCTCAACCTCCTGAAATTATGGAGGGAGGAGGCGGCCTCTGTGACGTTGGCCACGGTAGTTCCGAGAGGGTGGAGCTCGGACCGGAGATAAACAAAAACTACAATCTCAACACTCCGGTTACTTGTGGAGACCAACTCTCACCGCGGCAGCTCACAGAGGTTTCTGAATTACAAAAGGAATTTGCGGATGTGTTTTCCCTCTACCGGGCCGTACAAACGCCATACAGCACCACATCGAGACCGAGCCGGGCGCTGTGGTGCGTTGCCGCCTCTATCGCTATCCGAACATAAAAAGAAAATAGTACGGGAAGAATTAGATGCGATGCTTGATATGGGCGTAATAGAGGAATCCCACAGTGATTGGTCCAGCCCGGTTGTTCTTGTTCCCAAGAGTGATGGGTCTGTTCGATTCTGTGTGGATTACAGAAAAGTCAACGCGGTGTCTAAATTTGACGCGTACCCAATGCCCCGTGTTGATGAACTGCTCGATCGGTTAGGTACTGCTTCGATTTTATTCGACCTTGGATTTAACGAAGGGTTATTGGCAGATCCCCTTGACACCAATGTCCCGTGAGAAAACAGCCTTCACTACGCCGTTTGGATTACACCAATTTGTGACGCTTCCTTTCGGTTTGTTTGGGGCACCAGCCACGTTTCAGCGACTCATGGCTCGGATCCTCAGACCGCGACACCGCGTACGCCGCTGCCTATTTAGATGATATTATCATTTATAGCAATGATTGGCAGTGGCACATGCAACATCTGAGGGCCGTCCTGAGATCGCTGCGGCGGGCGGGCTCACAGCAAACCCCAAGAAGTGCGTGGTTGGGCGTGTGGAGGTACGGTATCTGGGGTTCCACTTGGGTCATGGCCAGGTGCGTCCCCAAATTGATAAGACCGCGGCGATTGCGACTTGCCCTAGACCTAAGACCAAAAAGGGGTGAGGCAGTTCCTGGGGCTGGCTGGCTATTACAGAAGATTTGTGCCTAATTATTCGGACGTCACCAGCCCGCTGACTGACCTCACTAAAAAGGGGCTCCAGATCCGGTCCAATGGTCAGAGCAGCGCCAACAGGCGTTCACGCAGATTAAAGCTGCACTTTGTGGGGGCCGCTTTTGCATGCACCTGACTTCTCTCTCCTTTTGTATTGCAGACGGACGCTTCAGACAGAGGACTGGGGGCCGTACTCTCGCAGGTGGTGGAGGGAGAGGCGCCGGTGCTGTACATTAGCCGGAAGCTCTCCTTAAGGGAGACTAAGTACAGCACCATAGAGAAGGAGTGTCTGGCCATCAAGTGGGCGGTCCTCACCCTCCGATACTACCTGTTGGGGCGGGCCTTCACCCTCTGCTCGGATCATGCCCCACTGCAGTGGCTCCACCGCATGAAAGATACTAACGCCCGGATCACCCGTTGGTATCTGGCCCTCCAGCCTTTTAAGTTCAAGGTGGTCCACAGACCGGGGTGCAGATGGCTGCCGCTGACTTCCTCTCCAGAAATGGGGGAGTGGTAGGCAGGTCGGATGACGCCTCGGCCTGAGTCGGGCGGTGGGGGTATGTGGCAGCGGGGCGTGGTCAAGCGCCGTCCGGGAGAGAAAAGCGGTAAGGGCTCACACCTGAGCCAAATTATGTCTAACACCTGTCTCTAATTGCAGTAGAGCGAGGAGAGCGGATAAAAGGCCAGCAGCCACAGAGCATGGGGAGAGAGAGACCGACAGCAAACCCAGCGTTTGAGTCCTTATTGTATTGTGTGTGTGTATGTTACTACTGCTGTCACCAAAAGGGAATTAAAAGGCTTACCGTGTGCTGAAGACCTGTTTTCTGTCCTCCATCCTTTAACTGTTCTACAATATATATATATATATATATATATATATATATATATATATATATATATATATATATATATATGCAAGATCATAAAATGTTGTTTAAAATAGTTAGATGAAGAAAGTGTCACAGCAGGACACTGATGACAATACATAAAATGTAATATCAATTGCCAACTTAACTATATGTAAATGTATATTAAAAAAATCTATGAAAGCAAATTTGGGCAGAATATGTACAAATATGATATGTAAAAAAAAAAAAATTTTCTTTTTCTTAAAAGTTTTTTAAAAGTCTCTTAAAGTTTTCAGATAAATTGCTCATATTCTCATTCTATGAGAATTGTCGCATCTTTACATCTGCAGTTTTAATTCCTTCCCCAGATTATTCTTGAGAAAAAGTGAAAAGCCCAATGCTTTGACAAGTGCTGTTTCTGCTATCCTTTAAACAAAGTAAGCCTCAAAGACTCAAATAGCCACAAAGTAATATTGTTCATGACTTATTTTCTGCATTTTTATCAGATGTGTGCATTATTCAGCAAGCCGCACTTCTGCTCCCAGAAATGCTTTGCGATCTGAATAAAATATGCAAATGACAATGTACTACTAATAGCTTTGTTGTTTGTCAATTTTACATATGCTGCTGTTATTGTATTTTTTGTAACTTGCAGTTATTTGTCCTTTTGTGATTATTCAGAGCTCAACTTAGACTTAATATGTTGTTTTTGTTGTCACTATTATTGTGATTTTTATGTAAAATAATCAGTTCCAACCATACGAATTAAACACGCTCATATGGATGTGTGCTCCGAAGTGTACGAATTTACAAAATAAAAGCTATTGCACTGGCTTTATCTTGCGAAGTTTATAAAATGTCCATTTTTTATGGGGTTTGTGCAGACATGTTGGAGCCCTGGGCTGCCGCCTATATCACCTGTGGGATCGGCTGGTGATTGCGCAGCAGCAGGCCGTCCCAAAGTACCCAGCGAACCATGGGCATATAACAGATTTTTTCTTCAATTAGTTATTTTTATTGAGTGTGTGTACTGAATGTAACAGAAACTTTGTTGCCCAAGGCAAATTTGTCTACAGAGATCAATAAAGAAATTAAATGTTTAATTATTTTGTGTAATCATTTTATATATAGCTCATATAGCTGTTATTTGAAATAGGTCAGCATATCTTTCCTGTGAGAACTAGTCCATTCATTTATTTTTGAGCAGGAATTTATTTCACACCCAAAAACAATGTGATGTCTTACCATGGTCTCTGAGGTTGACATCTCAACAGAGTAATTATTTCCACAAAGTAAATTATTTTCATGTCTCACATGGTATGTGTTTGAACATTTCAGATACCGCCCAACATTCCTAATGCCCTCATAGGGTGAATATCTACAGTAAACGAAAGCAAAAGTCACCTTCAGTGGCAATGTCATTAAAAAGAAAGTTCACCCAAAAACAAAAATTCTCTCACCATTTACTTACACTCATGCCATCACATATGTGTATGACTTTCTTCATTCTGCCGAACACAAAGATTATTAGAAGAATATCTCAGCTCTGTAGGGCCATTCAATGCAAGTGAACACAGAAGGTTCAAAAAGGACATGAAGGCAGTATAAAAGTAATCCGTATGACTCCACTGGTTAAATCCATTTATTTTGAAGCAATATGATAGGTTTGAGTGAGAAACTGATTTTTTACTTTACATCTACACTTCTATTCCCATTCAGTCACCTACTCATAGGGTCTGGTCAAAGGTGGTGATTTATAATAAAAAAAGGACATAAATATTGATCTTTTTCTCACCCACACCTATTCTGTCGCTTCAGAAGTGTATTTATGTATGTATTTAACCACTGGAGTCTTATGGATTACTTTAATGCCGCAATTACAGTCAGGTCCATAAATATTGGGACATCGACACAATTCTAATCTTTTTGGTTCTATACACCACCACAATGGATTTGCAACCAAGTATTAAAAAGTGAAAGTTTGATTAATGATTGTTAATCTGTCCCATTACTTTTGGTCCCTTAAAAAGTGGGAGGCACATATACAAACTGTTGTAATTCCTACACCGTTCACCTGATTTGGATGTAAATACCCTCAAATTAAAGCTGAAAGTCTGCAGTTAAAGCACATCTTGTTTGTTTCATTTCAAGCCAAAAAGATTAGAATTGTGTCGATGTCCCAATATTTATGGACCTGACTGTACATTATTTTTGGACCTTCTGAGTTCTGGTAAACATTCACTTGCATCGTGAGGGCCAATAGAGCTGAAATATTCTTTTAAAAATCTTCACAGAATTGTGGCCAACATCCATTCTGCCTGAAATGAAGGCATGATCTCTGTAGGGCACCATGTGAGTCAAGACCGTTTGTTATTCAAACACACGGCCAGAATGCTGAAGTACACCATAAGTGATAAGATAAACCTGAGCTCTGCTTGTTACTGAGTTCAAGGTTTCAAATGTGTCCTGATTACAGAACTAACTTACAAAAATATGGTAACCATGATTTTCACCAACATCCCATAGTTAGTCCAGTACAACCATCCAGGCACATCCCTAGTAAAGATATTTTAGAAGCTTTCTGTCATGTTGTTTAAAGTCTTTTGATTACAGCTTAAATATAATGACAGTAATTGTGGAAATTAGTTTATATTGGCAGATGTTATGGGCACCATGGAACTATGGGGATAATGACACATCATTTCTGACGGTTGTTGGAAAGAGGAGTGATTGTAAGACTACTGAAATTTGTCAAAATTAGTCAATAGGTCATTACTGGGATGATGGTCCTTTTTTAGTACACACAGACAAATTGTTGGTACTTTCAAAGATAAACCACACCAAATATTGTTAGGGCGCGTGTGTGTGTTTCAAATTGCATCTGCAATGTGAAAATGCTTATGTAGACAGACTTCAGACGTCACACTGGATGTTTGGGAGTGAGACCTCACACAACATACAGTACATGTCTGTTATTCCCATTTTACAAACCCTGTGTAAATCTTTCTGATTACAGCACTTACTGATGATCTGATCTGTAAATTTAGTACTATCAATATATTAAATCATATAAATATTTGTTTATTCCGTATTCATTTACAAATAATTAACAGAAAAAGAGACTGTCATTCTACTGAACATCTCCTGTTTTTGTGTTACACCAAGGAAATAATGTTGTACAGGTTTGAAACGACAATCCCTTTACTTGAGATCATGTACAGGTTTGAAACGACAATCCCTTTACTTGAGATCATGTACAGGTTTGAAACGACAATCCCTTTACTTGAGATCATGTACAGGTTTGAAACGACAATCCCTTTACTTGAGATCATGTACAGGTAGGCTTAACAGCGTTATATTTTTCAGAGCAGTATAGGGAAGAGGGGTTCATTTACTTTCTTTTTTTTTTTTTTTAAGTGAATTTTGGAGTTAATAAAAGGTATTTTTGTTGTATCGGTTTTTCTAACCATATAAGTTTTAAATTTTATTTTAATTAAAGGGATAGATCATTTTTAAAATCCAAAAAGCACAGAAAGGCAGTAATCCATAAGACTCCAGTGGTTAAATCCATATGTTTATATGATACGTGTGGTGAGAAACAGATCAATATTCAAGCCCTTCTTTAATATCAATCTCCATTTTCATTCTTTTGTTTTTGGCGATTTGCATTCCTCGTGCATATCATCACCTACTGAACAGGGAGGAGAATTTATAGTAAATAGGACTTAAATATTGATCTGTTTCTCACCCACACCTATTATATCACTTCTGAAGATATAGATTTAACCACTCCTTGATGTGCTTTTTGGAGCTTCAATTTCAAATGATTTGTTTGTGTTCAGCAGAAGAAAGAAGTCTTACACATCTGAGATGGCATGAGCATGAGTACATTTTTGGCTGAACTATCACTTTAACAAAAATACTTTTAGTTTTAGTTTCCATTAACAATAACAACACAAGCAGCTGATCTGGCCCTGGCCCAGCAACAGGTACTGGGAACTTCGCAGAATAACATGAGACCAAACTTCCTGTTAGCAAAGACATTTAAAGGAAAGCCACAGCCTTAGACGTGACGTCACTCATTTGTTATGGTATCTTCACTCTGGAAAAATGCCAAGTAGCTTAAAGAACAGTATCTTCCAGCAGGCAGTCCGAATTTACAACAACCTGTCTGAATGCTCACATACCCAAATCGTTATCAACACACAGACTCTTCGTACACTACTCATGGGCAACCCCATGCATATAAATGTCCTGAGGTGCAGAAAGATCGATTGAAAAGAAACCGGGCACCACAATGTGACTGTGAAATGACCTCTGGTCATTCATTCCCACTCTCCTATTAGCTGAGAGAAGGATGGTAGGATTTTCATATTTCAATCTAATCTTTTACAAACAGTTACTTATGTAGTGGGAACATTTGAATCGGGGGGGTCACACCATCCCAATTCAATAGAAATTCTGTGGGCAGAACTGAAAAAGCGTGTGCGAGCAAGGAGGCCTACAAACCTGACTCAGTTACACCAGTTCTGTCTGTAGGAATGGGCCAAAATGCCAGCAACTTATTGTGAGAAGCTTGTGGAAGGCTACCCAAAATGTTTTACCCAAGTTAAACAATTTAAAGGCAATGACACCAAATACTAACAAAGTGTATGTAAACTTCTGACTCACTGGGAATGTGAAGAAATAAATAAAAGCTGAAATAATTCATTCCCTCTACTATTTTTCTGACATTTCACATTCTTAAAATAAAGTAGTGATCCTAACTGACCTAAGACAGATGCTATGATAAAAAAATGACAGGAGTTGTGAAAAACTGAGTTTAAATGTATTTGGCTAAGGAGCCTAAGGTGTATGTTAAATTCTGACTGTATTGGCATCTTTGCCTGCTTAACTAGTTCGTCTTCTTCCACTCCAATAGGGGTGCTAAAAGGCTTGTTTCTATTATAATCACAAATATTTTCTTATTTGAATATAAGAATTAAATGACAAGCGTTCACATTGTCTGCATTAGGCTGCCTTGTCTAATACAACAAATTAAATACTTCAACACTGGTGAATCTTAACAAGAAACGCATCTGTCAGTTTTGAAGGAGCAAGTGCCTCGCAATAATTTTTCAACCTAAATGCTGGATGTTTGAATGGACTCTAAAGATAGCAGCATGTTTGTTTAAATTAACTACCATGGTCACCACATTAAGGCCATGTCCACACTAATTCGTTTTTGTTTAAAAGTGCATCCTTTTCTCTACATTTGGCCTTTCATCCACACTGAGACAATGTTTTTGACATCGAAAACTTTGCTTTTCTGAAACGCTGTCCTGAGAGGATACATTTGAAAACGTCATCTTAGTGTGGACAGGCAAAACAGGAATATAGGAAAACGACTACATATTTGTTGTCATGTGACGCAGTCAAGTAATCCATTGAACTCAAATCAATCAAGATGGTGGTTCATGTTGTAGCTCCATTTTTGCACCTGCTATTTACTTCAATAGTGTTGTTAAAGATAAATATTTCTTTGTACAACCTTCACATTGCATTCCTTCAAAGGCGATGGGAAGTTTACTCAGAATTGCTTTCCGGCGACTGAACACGAGGGCAATGCGTTTCAGTCTGTACATGGAACAGTGATTTTTCGCATAAAGGGATTTAAGCATTTTCACATGTTTCAGTGTGGGCAAGCATCTTTTGGAAACTGCGGTGTGGATTGAGAGCGTTTCGAAAACGCTATTTTCAGATGTATCCAGATTAATGTGGACAAAGCCTAAGAAGCTTCAAAACAACATTTATTGTGAAAATTGTGTTTTGGTGTAAAATCACAATTGTACATTATCAGCCCATTGCAACTTGAAACTACCCAGTAAATTCATTAAACATCTAACCTAGCATGATTTGTACAGTTTCATTGTGATTATTTATATATATATATATATATAAATAATCCAATGAAACTACAAATCATAGTTAATATAATATATATATATATATATTGTGATTTGAAGTGCTGAATATGATAAACCAAAAAAGCAAGTAGCAAAATGTATAATGTTTTGGTCAATTCTCTACTGCCGATAAAAAAAAATGTAGGCTACTATTTAAGGGTCCTCACACTTGAGTCATATTAAAATGAACCAAACTCTTGGTTGTAAGGAAATTGTATGGTTTCAATCCACACATCACAGATATTTAAAAATATATTTACCATGAACTTCAATCATCAATCTAGTAGTGAGAGAATATAATTTAATTTCTGGATGTGTTTTTCTTATGAAAAATGCCTTAATTTGTTTTATGGTTACTGCTAATCATGGTTTTACTTTTGGTTATTATGATCTTATTGCAAATGCCACAGTTAAATCTTTGGATACAGTGGAACTTTCCTTCTGTGTAAAATTATTTCTAATGCCCTCTGATTGTAGAAAAAGGCTTAGTTTATCTTCAGATGACTATTTTAATCATCAAGATCCTGATAAAAAGAAAAACCATGAAAGAAAAGTAATTTTCTTTCAGTTGGACGGGTGCAACCATTTGTAGAATTTAACACTGGTGCTACCACTCTTAACTGTTAGTCTGGTGCCATGTAAATAAATAGTTAAATAAAAAAAATATTTGCTGTGGCATTGCAAGAATTAATTTGCAAGAACAAATCTAAAAATAAGAAAAGATGCATTTTTTTGTTTTATTCATTACCCAGTTAGCACTCTTGCCACCTGTGATCTCATTATACACCGTACCTACGTGACTTGCGTTTTTTGCATAGCTGAATTGAAAGTGTGCCGTGGCAGAAAAAAGGTTGGGAAACACAGCATTAAGTATCTCAAAGAACTTCTGAGCCTGCCCCCCCAGTCCCCACATGAACTGCAAGATCATGTAGATTTACACTCTACAATATCAGGAAGATCAGACCCTTCCTCTCTGTACATGCCACACAACTGCTCGTTCAGTCACTTGTCATAACTAGACTGGACTACTGTAATGCTCTCATTGCAGGCCTTCCTGCATGTGCTATTAGACCCCTGCAAATGATCCAGAATGCAGCAGCACGTCTGGTCTTTAATGAACCTAAGAGAGTACATGTTACACCACTCTTTGTCTCTCTCCACTGGCTGCCAGTTCATGCACGTATTAAATTCAAGGCCCTGATGCTGGCATATAAAACAGTCACTGGGTCTGCTCCAGCATACCTAAAAACATTTATGCAGAGCTACGTTCCCACCTGAAGCCTGCGGTCGGCTAAGGAACGTCGCGTTGTCGTACCAAAACAAAGAGGCACTAAAACACTTTCCCGGACTTTCAGTTTCATCATACCACGGTGGTGGAATGACCTTCCCAACTCAATCCGGGAAGCTAACTCACTCTCTATCTTCAAAAACGGCTAAAAACACATCTTTTCCAAAAGCACTTAACCGGTCACTAAAAAAAATAAAAAATAAATATTTACATTTCTTGTTGCACTTAAATCTGTTTTGTATACTACTCTGATGATAGTGAAACTTTGTAATATGGCACTTTTTGTACCAATGTCTCCCTAAGATGATTCGCTGATGTTCTTCCTCTTTTGTAAGTCGCTTTGGATAAAAGCGTCTGCCAAATGAATAAATGTAAATGTAAATGTAAATGTAAATGACTGCTCACTTGTATCTTGCATCAACTGCTCAGGATCTGATAAAATTGTATCACTTGTTCTGTTCAAAATGATGTCCAGAGTGAGGAGAGGATCATTCACTTGTGTCTGGTGCCACCTGCTCAGGATCTGATGGAATGGCATCACTTGTTCTGTTCAGAGTTATGTCCAGGGTCTGATTTTCCATGTGAGGAGAGGACTGTTCACTTGTGTCTTGTGCCACCTGCTGAGGACATGATGGTATAGCATCACTTCTGATGTCCAGGGGCTGACTTTCCATTTGAAGATAAGGATCATTCACTTGTGTCTAGTGCCACCTGCTTGGGATCTGATGGAATGACATCACTTGTTCTGTTCAAAGTGATATCAGTGGTCTGATTTTTTTTTTTTTTTCATGTCAGGAGAGGATTGTTCGCTTGTGTCTGGTGCCACCTGCTCAGGATCTGATGGAATGGCATCACTTGTTCTGTTCAAAGTTATGTCCAGAGTCTTACGTTCCATGTGAGGAGAGGATCATTCACTTGTGTCTGGTGCCACCTGCTCAGGATCTGATTGAATGGCATCACTTGTTCTGTTCAAAGTTATGTCCATGGTCTGATTTTCCATGTGAGGAGAGGACTGTATACTCCCTGTTCAACTTGAACATTATATTTATTATTATTACTATTGTCCTATAAAATCCTAACACGCCCAGGGCATTGCTATGCAGTGGCCAATTGCATGAAGTGGGTTTCATTGGCTACCCAGGTGAGTTTGAGTTTAGTTTAAGCTGTTTTTTCAGCCTCAAGAAGGCAGGTTAGTTTTTACCTGTGTTTTTATTGGGTATCAGATGGCAAACAGATACTGAACCAATCAGCTTTGAGTAAATTGGCTTGTCTGACTCAATCACTCCCCCTGTATCTCTTGCTCCAAAGTACAGTACACTTCACAGGAAAATGTACAGTATATATTTAATTAACTTAGATTTATATATTAAAATTGTATATATTAGACATATATACACATACACACAGTATATAAGACATTATAAGATGGTTTATTTGAGAGATCAGGGAACCTTGTATCTTTTGAGCAGCACATTAAAATATTGAGTTTTTTGCATTTCTTTACACACTGTACCTGCATGCAGTGGTGATGCTGAGAACTTCTGGAAAAAAAAAAAAAAAACTTTTTGCAGATGTGTTCATAAGGAGATTCTCACTTGAAAGATGCATTTATTGTGTGACGTATAATTCCACCTCAACAAATATACTGGGTAAAGATATTTAGTAGACTATCAAAAAAAGCGATGTGGCTTGCACTTAAATTATATTAGGCTTCTAATTTAAATGAATAAAAAAGCCTTTACATTTGATATATCAATTGATTTTTATGCTTTTATAATAATAAGCCTGTTTGTGCTATTTGTGAACATATATATATTCAATTACTCCATATTAAGTAATTTTTTTTCCAGCAGTCACCTCAAACTTCCGTAGCAGCAGTGATGTTTCTTTATGCTGTGTAAATGTTCAAATTCTTCATACTTTAATAATGATCACGTGGGAGTGGTGGTGGCATAGTGGGCTAAAGCACATAACTGTTAATAAGAAGGTCGCTGGTTCAATCCCCACAGCCACCACCATTGTGTCCCTGAGCAAGGCACTTAACTCCAGGTTGCTCTGGGGAATTGTCCCTGTAATAAGTGCACTGTAAGTTGCTTTGGATAAAAGCGTCTGCCAAATGCATAAATGTAAATGTGATCTCATGATCTTCAGCGACGTAAATTATGCTGAATTTCTGACGAGAAGTAAATCACGCCAACTCTCTCGCTACTTCACGCATTGGCTGTTCGTAGCAAACGTCACTCATGTGCATGCGCTTCAGAGTTAAGCGTGAACTCAATATCAAACTCTGAGTTGAAAGAGAACATTTGTAGCAAGCATCTTGAGATTTGGTTTGGCTCTATCTGGTTGTCAACATGAAACATACCATGAAACGCTGAGTTTGTGTGTAGCTGAAGTCACAACGGCTGTGCAATATTCTCCCCCTCATTTTTTATCTCCGTCCACAGATACCTGATAGCACAGGGTATAGTATTTTAATTTGTAAATTAATTTGTAGTGCCAAACATATTTGGAATTACACAAAAGTGAAATTTAAGTGAATCTGGAGTGCTTGCAGTATAAAATGTTCAGTGCACCAATTGACAATCCTCAATTATTTGTCTGCCAATCATTTGGACCCAGTTTTTTGTATATTTGCCATCTACTTTAATAACCGACCCATCACCCAATATACATAGTCTGGGGCAGAATTAAATTTGAGTATCCAAAACCTCACAGATAAAATTCTGGACACCTAACCAGAATTATTGAATCTTAGCCCAGAACCACAGAGCATCTCCATCCTCCAACTGACATCCCTAGTAGGAAGGTGTGTCTTTAAAACCAAACTTAAACAATCTAGAGGGAGTCCAATAGAAACAGTGCAAAATCTTAAACTTTGCAAGTTGTTTAGGACATCTACATTGTGCATGACGCGAGTAATTTTCCGACAATTGTTTACAGACAGACTGTTTTCCTTTTAATTGACTATATCACAATTCCAGTGTGTCAGACGTTTACATACAACAAGTTAACTGTGCCTTTAAGCAGCTTGGAAAATTCCAGAAAACCTGTGGATGTATTTTAAGGCCTACCTTCAAACTCAGTGCCTCTTTGCTTGACATCGTGGGAAAATAAAAAATAAATCAGCCATGATGGCAGAAAAAATTGTGGACCTCCACAACTCTGGTTCATCCTTTGGAGCAATTTCCAATTGCCTGAAGGTACCACATTCATCCGTACAATCAATAGTATGCAAGTTAAACACCATGGGACCACGCAGCCATCATACCGCTAAGGAGACACATTCTGTCTGCATGGGGTGCTCTGCTGCAAGAGGGACTGATGCACTTCACAAAATAGATGGCATCACAAGGAAAGAAAATTATTTGGATATATTGAAGCAACCTATCAAGACATCAGCCAGTAAGTTAAAGCTTGGTCACAAATGGAAAATAACCCCAAGCATACCTCCAAAGTTGTCACTAAATGGCTTAAGAACAACAAAGTCAAGGTACTGGAGTGGCCAAAGCCCTGACCTCAATCCGAATTTTTGGGCTGAACTGAATAGGCGTGTGTGAGCAAGGAGGCCTACAAACCTGACTCCGTTACACCAGTTCTGTCTGGAGGAATGGGCCAAAATTCCAGCAACTTATTGTGAGAAGCTTGTGGAAGGCTACCCAAAATGTTTGACCCAAGTTAAATAATTTAAAGGAAATGCTACCAAATAACAAAGTGTATGTAAACTTCTGGCCCACTGGGATTGTGATGAAAGCAATAAAAGCTGAAATATATCACTTTCTCTACTATTATTTGGAGTTTATATGTATTTGGCTAAGGTTTATGTAAACTTCTGACTTCAACTGTATATGATTTTCTTTTCTCTATTATGCAGCAACATATCTAAACACATCAAAGCATGATCTGAAACTGAAACGTTCCCAATTGAGTAATCAGTGGCAAATGGAATAAATGACTTAGATAGAAAAAATATATTCTAGAGTAAATCTTATGAACTGATGAAAGAAATGTTTAGTCCCTCCCAGATGGATTCAGAAGTCTCAAAATGTCTGAAAGACCATGATTTTTACACATCCTCTGTAGTCTCAACATTGCTTCAAAAGGTCTACACACTTCATCACTATGATCAAAGACCGGATCCATGAATAGATTGAACTCTCCACCCAAAACCATATCGTGGAGTATCCCAGCTGCTTGTTAACTTCCTCTCAAGATCTATAAAAAAGTTTTGATCATCAGTGTTGGGTGCATAAATGGCCAAAATAAGATTTTGCCCCTGTATTTCAGCCAAAACAATTACTCGTCCTAAGTAATATTTGATCAGTTTGAGACATTTAAATTGTAAATGCTTACTTATCAATGTGTTGACTCCCCTGCTCTTACTCGAACCAGCACTGCAACACATGCCCACCCCAAGACTTTCAGCTTCCTAAGCAGAAAATCCTTAACCCACAGAACAGGAAAAAAATGCATGTCAACCTTGCGCATAATAGTCCCAACTTGTGTCCATCCCCTGGAAATTCGACAGTTCATGCATGCACACGAGACCCTCCGTGACACCATTGCTAAAAGATTACTTCAGTCTGATGTTTTTATTTACATTTTTTACATACACTGTACAATTGAACTGCACATAAAAGTTTTCAATGAAATAGGCCCCAGTAAAATACAACATTGAACCCACAAAATGAATAAATAAACTCAAGCCAATAAAGGAGAATAAAAAAGAAGAGAGAGACAACCAACCAAATAACAAACTCTCAGACTGCATCAGCAAAATGTAGGATGTGTAGTCCATACCGCTGATTCAGCACAGACAAAGCCACCCACTTACTCCCTTTGAATCTCTCCTGTTTCGCTTGTGTAACTCTGGCAACGTCCGGAAAAATCATAATGTTGTAATCCTCCTAGCACAACTTGCCTTTATTCCTTGCTGCACGTAAAACAAAGTCTCTGTCTGCCGACTGCAGAAATCTTGCCAGAATGGATCGGTGTCTATCACCCGCTCTGGGAAGTCGACCAAGAGCTCTGTGCGCATGCTTTATTTACAGGTGACCGCATGCTGTGTCGAACAAATTCGGAATAAGCCCATCCAGGAACTTGACCATATCTTGACCTTCCTTTCCCTCTCAGTTTTGGAGTCTGGCGGGTTTTTCTGCAGCTATCTTTGGGGTAATTTTGAATGAAAGGATAATTTTAGCAAAGTGTAGTGGAGAACGCCACTAGGCTGCTCTCACCCACATACCATCATGTGACTCCAGTTTTAATAAAAATGGATCTTAAACTTTTTTTTTTACATTTTTAAGAATTTTTTTAAATGTTGTATATTTTGCCATTAAAATAGCCATAGAAATAGGCATGGTGTTTAAAAATAAAAACTGAGGCCTACAAGTCTTCAGGTATGTGTTTGTGTGACTAGTTATTACATTTTAGTCTTGGTCCTTTTTTTTTCCCCCAGACTGAAAAACATCGAAACACTTTCTGCGCTCTGTTATTCTACTCTCTCAGGTGAAGAACGACACAAACTGTGTGTTTGTGTCGTTCTTCTTTAATCACACTAATTATACAGGGGTCGTATTCAGAAAATTCCTGTCTGACAATGCACTTAGGAAATGTTATTCTGTAACAGCTTTTGTCCTAAATGAGATCCTAACTGAAATTGCCATGGTAACCAAGTAGATAAGGTAGGATTCTTAAGTTGGGATATGTTTTAATAAATAAATACCTTCTTATAAAGATAAAATAATTTGTGACCTGTGCTGCTTCTAAAAATGTGTTCCTCAGTACAAATGTTATAAATTTTATATACATTTGTTATAAACAAATGTATATTGCTGACTTTTCTGTCATTTGATCATCGCACGTTTATGTAGTTTTTTTTATAAAAATAAAGTAAAGTACAGTTTCATGGCTGATTAGAAATTAGTAATTTTTTTTTTAATTCAGCTACCATCGACAGGCAAAGCGAAGTTGATTTTGGACCCTGATTGTGTGTTGAGGTTTACCTGTATGCTTTCTGTGTGTATTTATTTGAAGAGGGGGAGAGCATGAATGTTTTCCAGATCAGTATTTAGTCTGTTGTCCGTTTGTTTAGATGACCTGTTGTGCTGTGTATACCTGTGTCTGAACCAGCTTGGCCCTGCGCCCAGCTTGGCGTTGGGGAGACCATCCTAATGAAAGCCGTTGCTCAAGCAACAGGTGTGAGGAACACAGAGATGTACACAAATTTTAGTGTGTTTTTTAAAGTGATTCGGTATTCTTGCACACTCTCTCTGCCTGACCCCTGGGGTTTTACATCTGTTGCCAGGGCGACAGCTAGACAAACTCAAGGCAGAGGCTCAGGAGAAAGGTGACCTTGGATTGGTTGCAGAAAGTTCACGCAGCAACCAAAGAATGATGTTTGCACCGGCCATTCTGAGTGCAGGGGGCGTGTTCAGCAGACTGAAGGAGATTGCCAGCATGAGTGGAAACTCTGTGAGTATAGAAGAAAATAACACCTCATTTACCCATATGCGGACTTAAACCTGTATGACTTTCTTTCTTCTGCAAAACACAAAGATATTTTAAAGAAATATTTCACCCAAAAAATGAAAATTCTCTCATCATTTACTCACCCTCAGGCCATTCTAGAGGTGCATGGCTTACTTTTTTTCTGCAGAACACTATTTTTAGAAGATATTTTGTTGAATATTTCAGCTCCGTAGGTCCATACAAAGCAACTGAATGTTGGCCAGAACTTTGAAGCTCCAAAAAGCACAAAGGCAGCATAAAAGTAATCCAGTGGTTAAATCCATGTCTCCACTTTCACTTTGATATTCTTTTATTTTTGTGGCGATTCACAATCGCCAACATCATACAACTTCTGAAGACATGGACTGATCCACAAGAGTCATATGGGTTACTTTTATGCTGCCTTTTAAGTGCTTTTTGAGCTTCAAAGTTCTGGCCACCATTCACTTGCATTATATGAAAAGAGCTGTGATATTCTTAAAATCTTAGTGTTCAGCAGAAGAAAGAAAGTCTTAAACCTCTGGGATGGAAATTAGTAAATGAGAGAATTTTCATTTTTGTGTGAACTATTCCTTTAATGGAGATGATGTGAATATATCCATACAATGCAAGTGAATGGGGTCCAACACTTTCAAGCTCCACCTGCTCTGCCCTCGTGCTGCTTTATCCATGATTGAGCCATGTTGATAATTGATCAGTGTAGTGTTGTTTCATTCCGCTTTTGAAGCAAGCAAAATGCACTCCAACTGCGACTGTTTAATTGCCTTTGGTCCAGCAAGCTTAATATACAGGGCAGTGCATTGCATTTTTTATTTAATGTTTGAATTAAGATTTTAGTATCATTATCATCAGGTGTAAATAAGGTGAAGACTGCTGATGAAGCGGCACATAGACGGCACTGTCACGAGGCTTTTCGCAGTGCAGTTCAGTATGGGCCTATCACAAACTATTATTATTAGTTGAGGATTAAAAAAACATATTTTATAGATACTGCTGTGGCATACAGTGAGGAAAATAAGTATTTGAACACCCTGCTATTTTGCAAGTTCTCCCACTTAGAAATCATGGAGGGGTCTGAAATTGTCATCGTAGGTGCATGTCCACTGTGAGAGACATAATCTAAAAAAAAAAATCCAGAAATCACAATGTATGATTTTTTAACTATTTATTTGTATGATACAGCTGCAAATAAGTATTTGAACACCTGAGAAAATCAATGTTAATATTTGGTACAGTAGCCTTTGTTTGCAATTAAACGTTTCCTGTAGTTTTTCACCAGGTTTGCACACACTGCAGGAGGGATTTTGGCCCACTCCTCCACACAGATCTTCTCTAGATCAGTCAGGTTTCTGGGCTGTCGCTGAGAAACACGGAGTTTGAGCTCCCTCCAAAGATTCTCTATTGGGTTTAGGTCTGGAGACTGGCTAGGCCACGCCAGAACCTTGATATGCTTCTTACAGAGCCACTCCTTGGTTATCCTGGCTGTGTGCTTCGGGTCATTGTCATGTTGGAAGACCCAGCCTTGACCCATCTTCAATGCTCTAACTGAGGGAAGGAGGTTGTTCCCCAAAATCTCGCAATACATGGCCCCGGTCATCCTCTCCTTAATACAGTGCAGTCGCCCTGTCCCATGTGCAGAAAAACACCCCCAAAGCATGATGCTACCACCCCCATGCTTCACAGTAGGGATGGTGTTCTTGGGATGGTACTCATCATTCTTCTTCCTCCAAACACGGTCAGTGGAATTATGACCAAAAAGTTCTATTTTGGTCTCATCTGACCACATGACTTTCTCCCATGACTCCTCTGGATCATCCAAATGGTCATTGGCAAACTTAAGACGGGCCTTGACATGTGCTGGTTTAAGCAGGGGAACCTTCCGTGCCATGCATGATTTAAAACCATGACGTCTTAGTGTATTACCAACAGTAACCTTGGAAACGGTGGTCCCAGCTCTTTTCAGGTCATTGACCAGCTCCTCCCCTGTAGTTCTGGGCTGATTTCTCACCTTTCTTAGGATCATTGAGACCCCACGAGGTGAGATCTTGCATGGAGCCCCAGTCCGAGGGAGATTGACAGTCATGTTTAGCTTCTTCCATTTTCTAATGATTGCTCCAACAGTGGACCTTTTTTCACCAAGCTGCTTGGCAATTTCCCCGTAGCCCTTTCCAGCCTTGTGGAGGTGTACAATTTTGTCTCTAGTGTCTTTGGACAGCTCTTTGGTCTTGGCCATGTTAGTAGTTGGATTCTTACTGATTGTATGGGGTGGACCGGTGTCTTTATGCAGCTAACGGCCTCAAACAGGTGCATCTAATTTAGGATAATAAATGGAGTGGAGGTGGACATTTTAAAGGCAGACTAACAGGTCTTTGAGGGTCAGAATTCTAGCTGATAGACAGGTGTTCAAATACTTATTTGCAGCTGTATCATACAAATAAATAGTTAAAAAATCATACATTGTGATTTCTGGATTTTTTTTTAGATTATGTCTCTCACAGTGGACATGCACCTACGATGAAAATTTCAGACCCCTCCATGATTTCTAAGTGGGAGAACTTGCAAAATAGCAGGGTGTTCAAATACTTATTTTCCTCACTGTATTTCCATTCACAAGTACAAATCTTTTCAACAATCTCCAGAGTAAAAATTTCTAAAATTAGATAAATAAAATGTTCTAAGGTTTGAATGCAGCTTATTGGAGGATTCGGTTTTCTCCTTCAAGCATCCCCCTGGGGAAAGAACTATTTGTGTCTCACAGAAACCTGGTAGTAGCTGACAACATTTGCAATTTTGGCCTGTAAATTCCTCACATAAAGCTGTTGTATGACTTTAGATAACTTGGAACTTAGCTCAAGAGTCATATGAACTACTTTTTAAGGTTCCAATTATTTACTTTTGTTGGAAAGCACAATGCATTATAAGGCTGCACACTTATTTTGTAAATAAAATAAATATATGTATTTTTTTAATTAAATAGAACAAATTAATAATTTGTTTGAATGTAATCTCTTGCATAGTCCTTAAAAACAAATAAAAATGCACTTTAAAAGTCCTAGAAAGTCCTTGAATTTAATTTGGAAGCATCTGTACGAACACTGCTAACATCTTATGCTTTAGAATGTTTTATCAGGTTTTAAATATATTAAATAGTTCTACTATGTATATTTAAATTGGTGCATATACATTAACACGAATAAACATTCTTCCTTTTCATTTAGGCAGTGGAAGACATTCAAAGCAATACATAAATATGTACATTAGAGAAATACTGAATATTTTGTATACTGTATATATATATATATATATATATATATATATATATATATATATATATATATATATAAACCTTCATATATATATATATATATATATATATATATATATATATATATTATACATTGCCCAGTTCTATTAGCTAAATCCATCCATCCATCCACAAACAAAATTACAATTGTAGCTACAAGTGTTGTCTATATATTAAAATTTCCATAATTTGTACCTTACATCTACAGGAATTACAGAATATTGTTACCAAATTAGACAAGTGGTACAGTTTCTATAGATATCACTTCAGTACACTAATAATGTTCATATCGGATACATTCCTATTTTTCAGTGAGATGCCAAATTATGATGCCATTATCCGTGTCATGCTGAAAGGGGGCATAGACGAGCTGCCCAAACACTGCAAGCTCACTCCAGGTACTGACCAATCACAGCTAACTTTGTTCTTACACAGCTAATAGGCTGAAAGTTTCCATTTAGAATCACACTAAATGGTGTTTTGTGTTCCAGGTGTGCCCCTTCGGCCAATGTTGGCTCACCCCACTAAAGGGTTCGGTGAGGTAATGGAATGATTTCCTGAGGCGTCTTTCACCTGCGAGTACAAGTATGATTGAGAGAGGGCCCAGGTGTGATATTTTAATCTTTTTCCACAAGATGGAGCCACATTCATAAGTTTCAAGACTATTGTTTCTGTTTCTATAGTGATGCCATTGAACATTGAACATTCTCTGAATTACAGACTTTTCTTTTGTGTTTGACAGATCCATATTCTTGAGAATGGAAACCAAGAGGATAACACAACCAAATACCCTGATATCATCTCACGAATCCCACAGGTGACACATTAACACACACATACTTAAACGCTATTAGTACGGCAGCAGTGGATTTCAGAAAAATTTTGAAACCAAGCAACCAAAAATGTCTTGTTGCAGTCGGTGTTGATTGGGACAAAGACTCAAATAAACATGGAAATGATTTCTCGCTTGACGTTTTATCGTTTTGTGACACCTGATTAGGACACTATTACACTCCTATCTTTCTCTATCACTCACTTTTACTTTTTCAGACTCTTTATTTTATCTTTGTGCATCTGTCTCTTGCTCTCTATTTCTCAAAGGCGATATTTGTTCTCCGTCACCCTGCTCCGTACCCTTCAAAAGAAAAGCAATAATGGATTCTAGCCCTAAAGCAATGAAAGAATTTGATGAATGACACAAGCCCACACATACACACAGATAAATCAGTGAAAGCTCTCACAAATGTCTGTTGTTTTGCTTATCAGTGTGTCCATATTCTCAATATCTCACTCTGCTCTCCCCTTTTCTAAGCTGTCTGATATAAAATGCAAAACTGTGTGTTATATGAGAATCAAAGCCGTCTTGAGTCATCAGCATGACGTCATGTAGGGAATTAAATTACAAGCATGTTCACAAAAAACCTCATATGCTCAGCTGCAACTGCCATACACTCTATGAATACACTTTATCACAGGAATAGCAATAGAAGTATAAATGTCACGTGATTGTGCTTTGCGAATTGGTACTTCTTAAAGCCACAGTGACCTTTATTGTGAGTGATTTTTTTCATTTTATTTTTTTGAAGCATTGTATGCTTGATGAAAAGTGCTATATAAATAAAATTATTATTAATATAAACAAGTGATTTAAAAGGTCTGAGGGGTGTGTCTGGGGGGGCTTTGCTCAGCATTGATGTTGTGTCTTGTTCAGTTGCTGATTGTTGATTGAATAGATGTTTTCACATCTATCTCTCTTTCTCTCAGGTGAAGAAAGCCAGTGTAAGGTCCTGTGTTCTGAAAAAAACAGATCCAGCCATTTCAAGTCCTCACCACACACAAGAGGAAGGTGAGAAGAATGAGTAGAGGAAGAGATATTATACAAAAAAAAGCTAAATATGGAAGTAGGCCTGTTGCGATTATTAAATAACCATCTGATTACGGTTATTTGATCTAACGATTTATTGTGAACTTCAAATTCCAATTACATTTTAATGCCCAAATAAGGGAATTTTAAGTGAATATATAAATGCCATCAGTGGTGTGTTTGTCTCATTCAGTTGAACTCCAAGCGACACTGAGCAAATACACGTGTCAGGAACTCCCGCAAAAATAAAAACTAACAAATGTAAACTTTGATAGTGAACGCAAAGTCCTCCGGCTTCACTTTAAACTATCGTTTAATGGCAAATATTCCTGGTCATATCAGGTGCATACATGCTGTGTTAATTACATGCAATGACACAGAGGAGAAGACACATGCTTACTCTATTTCTGTGGGGTGATAAAATTATGAAACGAAATATAAAAATATTGCCTCATGAGAAATAAGGGCTCATGTTTTTAATCAAAGAGCGTGTAAAAGTGATGAAATTAGGACAGAAATGTTTTACTATTGCTCAATAAAATGTAATTATGTGTGTGTGTGTGTGTGTGTGTGTGTGTGTGTGTGTGTGTGTGTATGTACGCGTGTGTTATAAAAACAACTGTGTAAATATAAAATTAACCAAAACTAAAGTTGACCAAATGAGACATATTTTAAGTATTTAGAAATAATTTGATCTTAAAAACATAATTTTTCATGTCATTCATTATGTTTTGAAGCCTTAAAAGGAAATCATATACCCCCATTTCATTATGTAATTTACATATTTTAAGTTAAATATATAAAAAAGTAACTTCTTAAGGAGTGAAGTACACATGCACACCATTTTCTGACAGTTAATCGTGAAAACCCTAAAACAGATCAACATAATTGCAATAATTTGTTTGACAATTAATTGCTAGGCAAAATTCATAATCGTGATGGAAGTGAGAAGTTTGAAAAGACTTAAATGTGTTATCAAAAGAATGAAACTATTGTTGGGAGAGGGGGGGGTACTCCTGTTGCTCAACTGGTAGCGCATGTTACTAGCAATGCCAAGAAAATGTGTTTGATACCCAATAGAACACATGTACCGTATACACATATACAGTAGCTTGAATGGATATAAGCATCTGGTAAATGTATTGTAAACTTGAGCAGAGGAATGTATGTGTTTCAGGATGTGGACGCCTCTGAGATCAAGGTTCAGGTGTGTGCATACGCCTTTGACCTGCTCTACTTGAACAGATAGGTAATATGATGATGATGATGATGATGATGACAGCTAATAGCCAATCACATTTGAGAAACTGTACATGTCTCGTAAAACTTTTTATATGCTTTATATTATAAATTGTGTCTGCCTCTGTTTCTTTTCTTGAATTATCTCTTTTTCAGTCTCTGGTGTGAGAGCCTCTGTGCAAACGCAGGGCTCTGTTACGAGAGAGTTAACTCTGATAACACTGAAACCATCGTTGAGTTCATGGAGCAGTCTGTACGAGGTGTGTCCATTTGTGAAATGTAGACAACTGATGGAGAGTCTTTAGAGAACTGAATTGTTTAGGTTGTGCATCTCACTGTGAGCTGCCGTCATTATCTATCAATACAAATTTGTAATAATCATTAGTAAACCAATTATATTATATTATTACTTAGTTATGTTCAAGGAGTTTAAACATGCAATTTTGTCTTTTTGACAGATTCTTGTGAGGGCTTAATGGTGAAAACTCTGGAAAAACATGCAACATACGAGATTGCCAAACGCTCCCACAACTGGCTCAAGGTTATTTTTTTCCTTTTCAGTTTTAAGGAGTAGAAACCTTGTGGTAGTTATTTGTTACATTTCAGCAAGTCTATTTTATAAAGTCAGACTGCAAGAACTGAAGCTGCTCCTGCCTCTGACACTTTCCGGCTAAATGTGAATCCTTTTTTTTTTTTTTCAGTCATTACATTTATTTCCATAAAAATAATATTTCAATCCAACATTTTTATTCTCTCATCATTTACTCACCCTCAATACAGGCCAGATGTGTATGACTTTCTTTCTTCTGCTGAACACACAGATGTTTAGAAGAAAATATCAGCTGTGTAAGTCCACACAATGCAAATTAATGGGTACCAACATTTTGAAACTCTAAAAAGCACATAAAGGCAGCATAAAAGTTATCCATACGGCTCCAGTGGTTTAATCCATGTCTTCAGAAGCAATTCAGTCGATTTTGGTTGAGAACAGACCAAAATATTACTCCTTTTTCCACTATAAATCTTGACATCAGCTATCTCCATGGCGACCATGATTTCAAGCTCAATTTTTTTTCCTATAGCACCATCTAGCACTCTGCGTATGCGTCAAGTGCTAGGAAATGTAATCGAGATTGAAATCATGATCGTGCCTAGAGACTGCAATGGCAAGATGAACGGTGAAAAAGGAGTCATATTTTGGTCTATTTCTCACCCAAATCCAATTGGATTTCTACTGAAGACACTGATTAATTCAATGGACTCTTATGGATTACATTTATGCTGCCTTTATGTGTTTTTTAGAACTTCAACGCTTTGTTCACCATTCACATGCATTGTGTGGACCAACAGAGCTTAGATATTTTTCTAAAGATCTTCATTTTTGTTCATCAGAAGAAAGAAAGACACTTCTGTGATGGCATGAGGGTGAGTAAATGATGAAAGAATTTTCATTTTTGGGTAAACTATTCCTTTAAGCTGTTCTACAACTCTGTTTCCACAGCCTTTGTCTCTAACACCTCAATAACTCACAGGATGTCATTACATGTCACTTGGCCTTGGGTTAAAGAAGAAGGAAAAAAAAGCTTAAGATAAGCTTAAAACTCTAAATTAAATTTTTTTTTTTCATTAGATATTTTTTAGCCATGCTTAGAATTGCATGTTAAATTGTATTTTTTTTTATTTAGCAGAATTTTAAATCCAATTAACTAAGTAAAACAATTATTTAGTAAGGTTTATTTCTAAAACAAGTGGAAAAACAAATCTGCCAGTGGAACATGACAAATTACTCTGATTCAAGATGTGCTTCCCAGGTAAATTTATCCTGTTTTAAGGATTTATAGATATTTTTACTCTAAATAACAAGCCAAAGATACAGAAAGTAATATGATTTTTTTGCAGTGTCATATGGCAATTGTTTTTATATGTATGCTACTGTCAAGACTATTATATCCTGGTCTGGTATATTGTTTCTAATGGTCTGTTTTTCTGTCTGCAGCTGAAGAAGGACTATCTTGAAGGTGTCGGGGACACAGTGGATCTGTGTGTGATTGGTGCTTATCTGGGGAAGGGAAAGAGAGCAGGCAGCTACGGAGGATTTTTACTGGCCTGTTACGATGAGGAGAACGAAGAGTTCCAGTCTGTCTGCAAGGTGTGTGTGTGTGTGTGTGTGTGTGTCTGAAAAAGAACTGTGAAATTTATACACTTTCCATACACATTTTAAAATGCATAAAGTGCTCTGGTTCAAAGGATTTGGGTGTGTGTGTGTACATCACACAAAAAAAGTGTTTTGTTTTTGGTCAGATTGGAACAGGCTTCAAGGATGAAGATCTGGAACAACATTACAATTTCTTGAAGGTACTGCAGTGTTTGCACTATTTGTTTTGTGTGTGTTTGGAAGTATATGGGTGTGTATTTATCTTTTCATTTGTAATGCACTTCAGGAGCACATTTTAACTAAGCCACGCCCATATTATCGTGTGGACCAATCAGCAGAGCCAGACGTCTGGCTGGAGGCAGTACAAGTATGGGAGGTGAAATGTGATGACCTTTCACTGTCACCGGTCTACAAAGCAGCGATGGGATTGGTCAGTACCCCACAAACATCTGCAACATGAAGCTGAATCTGTAACTTTGTTGACTGCTGATTTCACTGTTTATATCCAGATGTGTCAGGATGTTATTGGAAAATGTCTTGGTTATGTGTCACGTTGTCTGAAGCCCTTATACAATCACTTTATACAAGCAATTCATTGACTGATAGTGCTTAAGTGATGCCCCCTAGGGAGCTATGTCACGGGTTCCATAAAGGCGCTCGCTTTCGTGTCATCGAGTCAGATTTTCTCCAAAAGGCATGAGCTTTTGTAGCTGCTAGAGAGTATGGCCAGCTACATAGGTTATATACTTAATTGAACGTAACTGAAACGTTGCAAATTTCCGAAGGCGAAGGTAAACCGCACACTTTAAGCATTTGAAATTGCATCAATAAGCCAATGAGGCAGTCTTTGCTTTGATGCCGAAACACCTCTGTTGCAGAGATTTGATCAGTGGAAAGCATAAAGATGTGCTCTCGACCACTGATGCGCCAGCACATCAATGTCCACTGGTGCCGGGGGCGAGAGAGAAAACCAGAGGGAACAGTGCAACGTCTCGATCGAAGCAAACAGGTCCACTTCCTCTCTGCTGTACCTCCTCCAGATTTGTTCTACAGGGGTCAGACCCTGTCTGGACAGGAGATCCACCCCCAAGATCAACCGGCCTGGAAAATGTACTACTCATAGAGATAATACATTGTCCCGTGCCCACAGAAGAATGCAACGTGCCAGCCTTAGCATGGCACGAGAGCGCACCCCTCTCTGGTAATTGATGTAGGACACCACCGTCCTGTTGTCCAACTGGATGAGGACATGACTGTCCTGAATCTCCGGAAGGAAAAAACTAAATCCCAATAGCACTGTGAGCATCTCCAGCCAGTTTATGTGCCAATATTGGCACTGGCCCTTCCAGAAACCATTGGCTGAATGACCTTCGTGTACAGCACCCCAAGGTGTCCGATCGCACTCCTATCTTCTCAGACGCAAATCCGGAATCCCAAATGGCTCCAGCACACAGAGCTCCAAATCTGGAGGCCGTAGAAATGGAACAAGTGGGGATAACGCCTCACGGTGAGAAATTGTAAGCCTCTACGAAGCGCTGTTGTCCTCGTCGATCCCTTGTAATGTTTGGAAGAAACCAAATTGATATTGCTTTGAAATTTACGTTGTGTCAACAATGTCCTTGTGTGTTTGCCACTCAAAAGGGAGAAAAGTAATCCTCGCTTCGAGTTGCTAGAAACAAACATGGGCTTAGACAGTTTTGTGCACTGAAGAACAGAAAATATGACTAATTTGCGCACAAGCAAGTGCCTTTTACGTAGCTCCCTAGGGTGCGCCACTTAAGCGCCATCAGCCAATAAATTGCCGTGATTGTATGAGGGCTTCAGACCACGTGACACTCGGGCAGTGTCCTATAGTGGTCATACGCAGCTTGAGTTTCACAAAAGGGAACTAGCTTGTTACTACGCTATTTAAAAAAAAAAAAAAACGGCCCAGGGCTGTTAATCAGATATTCATTGGATCGAACCCCACGGCCACCACCATTGTGCCCTTGAGCAAAGCACTTAACTCCAGGTTGTTCCGGGGGGATTGTCCCTGTCAGTGGCGGCTGCTGGTCTTTCAAAGAGGGGAAGCTCATTTTCGGCCTACATTATAAACTTATTTACCCTATTTTTTGCACTAAATCAATCTTAGGTGTTGATCTGCCCTGCTGTTTAATTCTAATCGTCTGCCATCGTGCGCAGTTTCACCCGTACAACGCTAGCCTAGCCTACTGTATGAATGAATGAATGAACGAACAAACGAACGAACGAACGCTCTAAAACAAAATATATTAAACTTGGTAAAACTGAAACAAGGAATGTGGTGTATAATTGTGTGAAATGTATTATGCAAATTGACTAGCAATTTCGCCAAACAAATATAAAGAAATAGGTTGCAGCAGTTTGTCTTTCGACTACACTTGAGAAATCCGCGATGGGACTGAGCCTGAAATAGCTTCAGTGACTTCTTATAGTACAGATTCGCTGTCAATCAAAAGGAGATGCAGTCTTTCGACAGATCCTCCAATCATCACGCTGAAGCCCGGAGTCCGGGCCAGCCCACTCCTCATTCACCCCCAGAGACGCTGAGCGTCCGTGGGCGGACATAATCGCAGCATTTATCCAATGACCGCCTATTTTCGAGCACTGAAAAAACTGTTCAGAGCAGCCCCATTGAAGTCAATGGACGCTCGGCTTCAACAGGGAAATGCACTGACGCTACGGGAATGTATGAGAAGTAAATCGAGTCAGCCGACCTGTTATATGTAATGTAGCTGATTCTGAACGAACTCGTCTTCGAGATGAACGTGTTCTAACGCATTTTTAGTCAATAAATTGTTTACACAATAGTACATATTTGACCATTATTTTTTTGACATTATAGGGGAAGCTGAGCTTCCCTTGCAGTCTTAAAGAAATCCCCACTGGTCCCTGTAATAAGTGCACTGTAAGTCGCTTTGGATAAAAGCATCTGCCAAATGCATAAATGTAAATGTGAATGAGTGCCAAACATTTTAAGCTAAAAAAACAAAAGGCACAAAGTCAGCATAAACGTAATCCATAAAACTCTAGCAGTTTAATCCATGACTTCTGAAGTGATTATGATAGCTGTGGGTGAAAAATAGATCAATAGTTAAGTTGGTTTTTAACTTAAATTCTCCTACCTGCCCAGTAGGTGGCGATATACACAAAGAATGCGAATCACCAAAAACAAAAGAGGAATGTGAAAGTGGAGAGCGATTGTAAAAAAAAAAAAAAAAAGGATTTGAATATTGATCGGTTTCTCACCCACACCTTTCATATTGCTTCAGAAGACATAGAGTTAACCACTGGAGTCTTATAGATTACTTTTAGGCTATTTATGTCAAGTCAAGTCATTTTTATTTGTATTTATCTTTCACAACACACATCGTTTCAAAGCAGCTTTACAGAAAATCATGCAATAACAGAAAATGAAACCGTAATACCTATAAAGTCTTAGTGATCATTGTGTAATTTGATAAAATACGATTATGAAGTGTGAACCACACCTGGAGTCACAAGTTCAAATCCAGTCAGGGTTCCTAAGCAACCAATTGGCCCTGTTGCTAGGGTGGGTAGAGTCACGCTGGGTTAACCTCCTCATGGTTGCTATAATGTGGTTCTCGCTCTCTATGGGGCACGTGGTGAGTTGTGCATGGATGCCGTGGAGAATAGCGTGACTCCCCACACGCGCTAGGTCTCCGCGGCAACATGCTCCACAATCCACGTGATAAAATGCAAAAGAGGCAACTGCGATTCGTCCTCCACCACCCGGATTGAGGCAAGTCACTATGCCACCACGAGGACCTAGAGTGCATTGGGAATTGGGCATGCCAAATTGGGGAGAAAAGAGGAGGGGAAAAAATATGTACTTTAGAGGCTTATGGTGCAATTCTCTCCCTGGCCATCAGGTGGACCCAGAGAAAGGGATTTCACTCTGTTTCCCACGATTCCTAAGGATCAGAGATGACAAAAAAAACAGAGGATGCCACGACAGTGTCACAGGTAACACAAAACAGAAAGACGTAAAATAGGTCTCACAACTGGAAAAATGCTGCAGAGGAAATTACTTGGAAGCACAGCTAGGACAGGCTCATGGGAATGAACTCGCCAGTGCAGGAGACTGCAGTAATTACCCCAGACGGGACAACATTTATTTTGAAAATGTCATAAATACACAATGTATGGACAATACAGAAATTACACTATTTGAGTCTTTGTGAGTTTATGTGCCCTGAAGTTTCATGGCACATGTGAATGAAAGTGAGATTTTAGTTTTTCCTCTTGAAAGTCAAATGTAATGACATTGGTGTACTTTGGAGTCGTGACATTGTGATTTAGTGCAGCAAGTGGAGTGGATCCGATAAAGGAAATCCATCTCTTTACGTGCCACACTGTCTTTGCCACACTCCTTTAGCCCCCTCATTTTCACAGTTCATTTATTTTGGGTTTTCATTAATTCGTGTCTCCCAGTATTCAGAAGAACACACACATTCACAAAGACAATAGCATCGTACTGCAAAGATTTAAGAGTAACAACCACATTTACGTATAGGAGTGAATCCTCTTTAATTATCCTTGCTTGTATTTACAGAACACAGAAGTTGCTCCAGAAATTGCAACGATGCCATAGGAATGTTTTGGCTTCTCCTGGCTTTAAAAAAGAAATACTGATGCCAACAGTTGAACTTGTCTGGCTATTTTTGGCCAAAAATATATATTAGATATTGTAAACCTGGTGTAATCTGAAAAATAATAGAAAATCGACTCTTTTGATTATGCTTGTGATCTACTGCTTTAAAACAGTACGCTCTCTTTCAATCATAATGTATGAATAGCTTATTGCTTTTTTTAAATGGTAGCAACAGCAGTGTAATTAATGACACCAATGTTTAATAAGCTGTTCAATTTATTATTAATAAAAATATGAATAAACTATTTTTCCACCTGATCCAAATAATAGTTTTCTAGTTATAAATTATAATTTGTCTAGCTGTGGGCTGTTTGCAGTTGGTAGGTAACAGGGTTAGGTACAAAACATATTTTGGTACCTGCTTTAATCTCTTTCTTTTTCGCTCGAGATTGCTGATCTCTACAAGAAACAGCAGCAGATTCAAAATCAGGGTGACAAACATGATCTGGAGGACTACTATTGATTCCTGTGGATTAAGGCTGATTAGCTCCTGTTGCCAGCTTGATTTATTCTCATTGAGCGAGGAAGTTTGCATGAATTTTGTTTTTCAATATTTTAGTGCATATTTACATGCTGAATTTTAATGCTGCGACACTGCAAGACTTGATAAAAAATGGAAATTAAAATGTAAATAGTCTGCCGATGATTTGATGGAGCTGAAATAAACACTTGCTTTTCACAAACTGTCTGCCTGCTGGTGTGCAAGTGTTTATGAATGATTTGTCTCTTGTTTGTCTTTTCATGTGATCATGTCTCTTGTGTTCATGGTCTGGGATCATTGTATCAACATTTATCAGCTCACAGAAACATTGATCAGGGTTCCCACAGTCCAGGAATTTTAAAATGGTAATTCCAGGCCTGGGAAAGTAATAGAAATTAATAATATCTTTAAATATCTTGGAACTTACCCAAGCGATTTTTTTTTTTTTAAAGTTATGCTCAGCTCTAATATATATATATATATATACACACATACAGTATCTCACAAAAGTGAGTACACCCCTCACATTTTTGTAAATATTTGATTATATATTTTCATGTGACAACACAGAAGAAATGACACTTTGCTGTAATGTGTATATATATATATATATATATATATATATATATATATATATATATATATATATATATATATGTATGATGCATTTATGTTTAAGTTTGTCTTAAAATCTGGTTTGATCAAATTGTTGTATTGTTCTTGCACTTATTGAATAATTCATTCAAACATTCACAGTGCAGGTTGGAAACAGCACCAGAACCCCTAGGCTAATGATATCAAAAAGCTCATGTATTTATTTCTATAAGTTTTTTTTATTTTGCCAGTAGTTGGCAAACTTGGCATCCAGCATTCAAACATTTTGAGTTTGCTATTCACAAGAAGAATCCGCTGATGTGGACCATGCCCCCCAAAAAAGAGATCTCCCAAGACCTACGATCAATAATATTTGCTTTGCAAAAGCTGGAAACTGTTACAAAGTTATCTCGAAGAGCTTAGATTTTCAACTGTCCACATTTAGACACATTTTCAGTAAATGGAGATGATTTAGCACTATGGCTATACTCTCCCTAGAAGTGGCTATGAGTCAAGATGAGTCAAAGGGCATACTGCAGAATGCACAATGAGGTAAAAAATAATCCTAGAGTAACATCTGTTTATGAGTCTATGGAAAACATTAAAGAAGCATGGTGTCCATGGCAGGACACCACAAAGGAAGCCGCTGGTTTCCAACAAAAACTGCTGACCTCCTGAATTTTGCCAAAGAGCACCTTGACACTCCTCAGTGCTACTGGGAAAATGTTTTGTGGACTGAGGAAACTATGGTTGAATTGTTTGGAAGAACATGCAGCATTACGAATGGCGGAAAGGGCACTGCATTCCAACATTAAAACATCATCCCAACAGTGAAGTACGACGGAGGGAGCATTATGATTTGGGGCTGCTTCAGGACACGGACCTCTTACCATCATTGAGGGGGAAATTAATTCCCAAGTTATCCGACAGGATAATGTTAGGATGGCTGTGAGCCAGCTGAAGCTCAGAAGTTGGGTGATGCTGCAGGACAGTGACCCTAAACATCAAAGTAAATCCACTACAGAATGGCTTCAAAAAAGAAAATTCACCTTTTGGCATGGCCCGGTTAGAGACCAGACCTTAACCTAATAGAGATGCTGTGGAATGACCTCAAGAGAGCCGTTCATACAGACATCCTAAGAATATGGCTAAGCTGAAGCAGTTCTGTGAAGAAGAATGGTCCAAAATTCCCTCTGAACATTGTGCAGCTCTAATCTGCATTACTGGAAATGCTTGGTTGAGATTATTGCTGTCAAAGCATGATCGATCAAAATCCAAGGGTTTGCTTACTGTTTCCACTGCACTGTGAAAGTTTAATGGGATGTGTTCAATAAAGACATTAAATAATATAATTGTTTGTGTGTTTTAAGCTTAAGCACATTTGTGGTTGTCTTTTGATGGAGATGAGATCACATTCCATGACCATTAATGCAGAAAGCCAGCAAATTCCATAGGTTCACATACTTTATCCAGTGAATTCAAATGGCTGGAAAATACTCTGTACCTGGATTCGGAAGGAATGACCGCCGACCGCGATGGGAGGAGGTGCTACCAACCAACTGCCTGGAGCGGTTACTGCTGCCAGGGGCGGGGAGATCCCGATCATCCACCAAAAACATGGCGGGGTGTTCTGTTCACCAGGGGCCGGAGGACTACCTCCAATCTGCCTGGGGAGGATTTGCTGTCTTCCAATAGAGTGTGGAGGAGTGGCCGAGGACCAGCGAGTAATTATTATTATTTTTTTCTCTTTCTCCTCTCTCCCACTGCCGCTCCGTGTTGGCCTTTCCCTCTCTTTTAAGTTTTGTTAATTTGGCACGATCGTCGTGTAGGTGCCAAATTTTGTTTTTGTTTCCCTCAACTTGTCCCCTCTCTCATCCAGGTAGACGGGGATGACCTGTAGGTAGACAGGGCGGAAGGCACGCCCCTCCCCAGGGAAAGAGGAGGGGGGATGCACGTCATGCCGGGGGCTCTCCGGCCTGAGAGAACGAGGGAGGAATGTGGCAGGACGGAGGGCGGGGCCGGGTCATGATTCCGCACACCCGGCCCCTAATTAGGCTAATCAAGCCTCTGAGATGGATAAGTACAGTGCAACAGAGAGGGACATTTACGGACAGCTGTCCAACACCTGTGTTTGTGTTTGTCTTTTTGGTTAAATTTATAATTAACCTATTATTTATATTGTCAAGCCCGTTCTCACCTCCTCCTTTCCCTTTTAACCTCCCTACAGTGTGTTTATGGTGGTCGGTTTGCAATGAATTGGGGAACGGTTCTATTGTCAGTGACTGCAGATGGATAAATTAAATTATCCAGCTCTTTCTCTCCATCACTCTTTTTGTCCTCTCTGTCGCTTCCTTCAAAGAATTCCCTTTCTTTTCCTCACTGTTGGGTCTCGCTCTCTGAAATGAGCCTGGCAGATTTTGATACGGCGCTTCTGTCGGAGTTAAAACTGTAAAGAGAATTTTATAGTGTTGGTGTGACAGTCTTGTAAAAGTGAGTATTTGTAACAGTGGGAGGCTTCACCCATCTGTGAAAGTCTTTGAGAATGGAATTAAACTGAATTAATACAAATTCAATTAATGTGAAATGAATACAGGATGAATTATTCAACAGTTATTGCTCATTAAAAGAGCCCATGAGCTGAATTTAGTTGGTTAGTTTGGATTGCAGATGTATGTTGATTTTAAGGGCCTTGAAGCGTGCAGTTAAATGACCTCTTTTGCCATTCATTAAACAGGGCCCCTGTTATAACCACACAAATTTGTATAATCTGAGAACTGAATTTATCTGGTCCGCCTGATACACATAGGCTTTCTATAGAATTAAGTACTACTTGTACCTTTTCTGCAGGATGCAATTCATCTCTATACATGGAATACCTGTACAGTATGACCTACTAAATTTGCCAAAATATGCTGTATCGCACATTGTGCAACTTGACTTTCCATTTGATCTTTCATTTCCCTTCTTGCAGGGTTTAAACCATACACAGGTTGACCATCATATGTTTTGCCATTGTTCTGGGGGGCATCAGAATTGTCTTGGGGGTACGAAGAAACCTGGTGGGTCCAATGCCTCCTCTATGCCCACTAGCCCTCTTTTAGATTCGCCCATGTATTCATTTGGCCTACAAGTAAGTGTCAAAATATGTGTGAGAGCATTCAAAGGTCTCTCTGCCATAATCTGTTTCTTCTGAGTCAATAATCCACGGCACACCCAGAAGACCACAGTGTATGTTATACTAACTTATCAGCAAACAGCCTGAAACACTCCCTCAGAGTGTTCAGGTCACAGAATCGGTGCAATGAGTCAAACGAATCCCATTCTCTGTCCTCCCCTGTTGACTAAAGGAAGAGAGAAATTAAAATGCTCTCAATTTCTCTCTCCTTCACTCCTACACCAGCACATGGATCTGCAACACAATAACTCACCTTCTGAGACCAAACAATGCCTTTCTTCTGCATTTTGTGCCCCTCCTCTGCCTCCCTTGTTTTGGTGCTCCCTGTGACATCCCTGCCATGTGAGAACAAGTGCCGAGGGTAGAATGGAGGGAGGAAGAAAAGACAGATTGCTCCTTTGTCCTGACATGACTCTGTTGAATGTCATCTCTGTTGCCATTAGGCGAATGCTGCAGTAGCAGTCCATGGCTTGACTATGGTGATGTCAGACAATTTGAAGAGGTCCTTTGCTGTGTTGTTTGAGTGAATTATAGGCTTAATGTCATTAGATATAATGTCTATGCGTGTAATACTTTTCTACTTTTATGGCTGTGTACACAATTGTTTATGATCTATATCTGTTCTGGTCTTGCTGGAGCATGCTCTGATTGGTCAGTGATGGTTGCTTAACCCTCATGCAATGTTCTGTCATTTATTACCAAAATCAATTTGGTTTCTTCAATAAAACTGGTTTCCTTTATCTGACGTTATGAGACTTGGTAACTTTTCATCCATTTGATATCTGAACACACAAAAAAATTGCAGTTGATTTGATCAGCCTTTTCCCAGTCAAAAGTGACAGCAATAGGAAGTGAATGTTAAACACTAAAAATCACAACCACAATACAGAGAAAACACACACAGATATGAAGGGGTGAGACTACCAAACATCAACAGTGCAAAACACACACACACACAAAACATATTTGTAAACAACAACAACAACAAAAAAAAACAATAATGCAGAACACACACACCAAAATGTATTGGTGAGACCATAACACATCTACAATGCTGAACACACACACATCTTGTTACAATAAGGGATAAATTAGGTTATTACTTGTTATTATACTCATTTCAGGTATGCAAAAACTGACAAAAAATTACCTCAATCAAACAAAATGCTAAACTTCGACAAAAGTAGTCTTTGATAATGTTTAAATATATATCTAAATGCAGAACTTGTGACAAAATCTAGAAATCATCTTCTCTTCAACCAGGGATGAATAAGTAGCTCTCTGTAGCCATCTAGTGGTTATACTTGTAACTTCATCTGGTTTAAAAAAAAATTAAAAATTATGGATATTGTGGTATATAGTTTGAGGATTGGTTCAGTATTTGAGAAAATTCATAAGAATAATATTAATATTCATAAGAAAAGTCAAAAATAAATGTTCAAGCTCAAGGTTATATAGGTAAATAATTTAGTAGATGAAAAAAAAACAATTTTTTTAATTTTTGTACTTATATTAAACCAGAACATCCGATTATGAAACAGTGATAATGTTTAAGCAAGGTGGACAGAAAATGAAGACCCTCTTCTCAAAGCTTTCTGGACATTTTTGCATCTTTTACTGTTATTTGCAAAGGTACTTTCAGCAAAGTAGATATTAAATTGTTTAAATTCCACTTCACCGGCTTATTCTTATGTATACACTGCTGCTTTTTTACGTCTATGCATTCCACACATACACAGTCGTCTGTTATCTATTCTCAATTTTCTCATTTTACAGGGTTTTCTCTGCCCTGTCTTTCTCTCCCTTCATTCATTCAAAAGCTGTCAGTCAAGGATGTGTGTTTCAGTAGCTCTCATTTGGGATTCAGGTGATGGTGCCTTTTGATTGGTCCTGCTGTCAATGTCAAAGCCAATGTCAACAATAGGGTTATGCTCTATAATTACCTTCCTTATGTCATGCAACAAACATCCAAAATGTGTTGCTGTCAGTGTGTATGTAACTTTGTTTGTATTGCCTTGTCTCATGTATGCTCATCTTTCCTGTTTTTAGTTGTACCTGCCTAGGGGCTAAAAATTGGCTGAAATGGCTAAACTGGTATATTTACAGAAATATGTAATAAGGTTCCCTGTAGATCTAAACTGAACAAATGAGAGTAGGAACCCGTAACCTTGGAAACCAGTGGGCATGCCATTTTAGAGCTGCTGTTTTTTGTTAGCTGGCTTTTCTTGGCATTAGGTATATCTAACTGGCCTTAAGTAATAGTTCACCCAAAAATGAAAATTCTCTCATCCTTTAGTCACCCTCATGCCATCGCCGATGTGTATGAAGATTTTTAGAAGAATATATCAGCTCTGTAGATCCTTACAATGCAAGTGAATGGTGGTCAGAGCTTTGAAGTGCTAAAAAACACACAAAGGCAGCTTAAAAGTAATCCAGATTGTAAAGAGTGTATCAACTCGTCCTTTCACGTCCTTTCACTTTCATCTGCTTTTAATTTCAGCAAACTTAACGTGTAGATGTGCTCAATGGGAATGAGATCTGGGCTCTTCGTTGGCCATGGCAGAACACTGACATTCCTGTCTTGCAGCAAATCACGCACATAACGAGCCGTATGGCTGGTGGCATTGTCATGCTGGAGGGTCATGTCAGGATGAGCCTACAGGAAGGTTACCACATGAGGGAGGAGGATGTCTTCCCTGTAATGCACAGCATTGAGATTGCCTGCAATGACAACAAGCTCATTCCGATGAAGCTGTGACGCACCGCCCCAGACCATGACGGACCATCCACCTCCAAATCGATCTCGCTCCAGAGTACAGGCCTCAGTGTAACACTAGTTCCTTTGACGATAAACATGTGTCCGACCATCACCCCTGGTGAGACAAAACCACAACTCATCAGTTAAGAGCACTTTTTGCCAGTCCTGTCTGATCCAGCGAAGGTGGGTTTGTGCCCATAGGCGACATTGTTGCCGGTGATGTCTGGTAAGGACCTGCATTACAACAGGCCTACAAGCCCTCAGTCCAGCCTCTCTCAGCCAATTGCGGACAGTCTGAGCACTGATGGAGGGATTGTCATTCCTGGTGTAACTCAGGCAGTTGTTATTGCCATCCTGTACCTGTCCTGCAAGTGTGATATTCGGATGTACTGATCCTGTGCAGGTGTTGTTACACGTGGTCTGGCACTGCAAGGATGATCATCTGTTCTTCCTGTCTCCCTGTAGTGCTCTCTTACGCATCTAAAAGTACGGACATTGCAAATGTATTGTCCTGACCACATCTGCAGTTCCCATGCCTCCATGCAGCATGCCTAAGGCACGTTCACACAGATGAGCAGGGACCCTGGGAGTCAGTAGAAAGGTCTCTTTAGTGTCCTAAGTTTTTATAACTGAGACCTTAATTGTCTACCGTCTGTAAGCTGTTAGTGTCTTAATGACTGTTCCACAGGTGCATGTTCATTAATTGTTTAAATGAACATGGTTCATTGAACAAGCCTGAAAAACATTGTTTAAAAACATGATCACACCATGATGCTATTTATATTTATAACACAAGACATAGGGCCGCATTGTTGCAAAGGGTTTTTCACTTGCATTAACCTAAGATACAATGAGCACTGAATCAAGTTAAAGCACCAGATCTGGACCTCAGAGGAGAGCAATATAATTCTCATCTGTTAGTATAATTCATGTTCAATAGCAAATCAATGCTTATAAAGCCAGTGAATCAGCAGAATCTTGCTACAGTAGTTTAGCTGGTCACTTATGTGGTCTTGCTGTCTAGTAGCATAGTGGTTACCAACACACCAGCATCCCTTATCCAAAGCACATTTTAGTAGAATGATCTGAAATTTGCACAATCAGCTGATGCCATATTCTCCTTTAAACGTGTCTATTTATCACTTTTATCATATCTAAAGATTATCTTGTCTACTTCCATTCGTTCTTCCTTAAGTCAATGCCAGTGTCCTCATATCAACTCATGTATTTATATCACCCTCTCTAAGCTTTGTCCATTTTACCCTGGAATAAGAGGGGTGGGTGTGAGTCTGGAGGAAGAAAAGAATGCAAACCTTTGTCTAGAGACAAAACAATGGAGGAAGAGAAAGAAAGCAGCACTAAATTAGACATGCCAGCTTACCCCATTTCTCTCTCTCTCTCTCTCTCTCTATTCTTGTGGCTGGAAGACGTCAGAGGAGAGAAATCTGGAGAGATGGAGAAAGAGAGGGATGGAGAAATAAATGTATTTGTCTCATCTCTTAAGCATGTCCTGTTAAAAGGGCAGCGAGCGAAGAAATAGTGTCAGGGGGTCTTAAAGTCTCACTGTTTTTCTCTCTTATCCATCTTTCCTTTTCATGTGACATTGTCCACATCGTGCAGTAATTTGCACCTTTTCCTTAATGTTATAGATCAGCCAAAATGTACATTCTGTTATCAATTACTCACTTTCACAATTACGCATATTTTATGGCTTAGGCAGAATGTTACTCTCGGTCACCATTTGCTTTCATTGTATGGAAAAAAGATGCAATGAAAGAGTCCCTCCCCTCTTATTCCACCTGCTACCAACTAACAATTAGCAAATCATGGTTCATTGCTGTGACATAACGAAAGACTATTGGTCATTAAAAAAGGGGGACCTTTGATCTGGTCAAATCTCCTGTTTCAAGATCAACATAGGAAAGAAAACTGCTTGTTAAGTGATTTCAAGGGTTATTGGTTAAGTGTGACATTTTACGATGATAAAATACTTTGATAGTGCACCCAAAAATAAAAAATCTCAATTAATTTACTGACACTCATGCCATTGCACCATCATGCCATAGATGTGTGACTTTCTTTCAGATGCAGAATTTAAATGAAGATTTTTAGAAGAATATTTCAGCTCTGTAGGCCCTCATAATGCAAGCGAATGGGTATGATATTTTTGAAGCTCCAAAAAGCACATAAAGGCAGCATAAAAGTAATCCATAAACTCCAGTGGATAAATCTATATCTTCAGAAGTTATATGATAGGTGTGGGTAAGAAACAGATCAATATTTTAGTCCTTTTTTCTCCCTCATGCCCTTTGGTTGGCAATATGCACAAGGAATGTGAATCGCAAAAACAAAAGAAGAAGAATGTGAGAGTGAAAGTGGAGATTGATAGTAAAACATGACATAAATATTAATCTGTTTCTCACCCACACTTATCATATTGCTTCTAAAGATCTGGATTAACCACTGGAGTTTTAAGGATTACTTTTATGCTGACTTGTGTTATTTTTGGAGCTTCAAAATGTTGCCTCCATTCACTTGCATTGTATGGACAAATCTTCATTTGAGTTCAGCAAATTAATGAAAGTCATACACATCTAGGATGGCATGAGGGTGAGAAATTCTGATAGAATTTGCATTTTTGGGTGAACTTTCCCGTTAAGGTCCTCTGATGCTGTGTTTTTGGCTGTCCATGGGTGCTAGGTCTTTTAGTTTGGCTGCTCCCAGACTAAGAAACTCTCTCCCTTCAAATCTCAGGAGAGCTGCTTCCCTGTCTGATTTCAAATAACTGCTCAAAACATATATTTACTGTATGTGTTACTTTCAAGCGTAAATTCAATTGTTGTATTGTTTGCTTTTCTTTATTACAACTTGTTTGGTTTGCATGTTTCTTCCTCTGTTTTGTACGTGCTTGTTTGTTTGCTGATGCTATAAAGCAACCTTGCGTTTAGAGAGGTGCTCTATAAAACAAACTTATTATGATGATGATTATTATTATTAATGATAATAATAAAAAATATTTGGCCTAAATATTTTTACTGAATAGTCTAGTCTAGTTCTTTAATTTTTTATTTGTGTTTCTTTTTCTTTTTTCAGCGTACATTCTTGGTCATTTAATTATTTACTGCAGACAGTGTTTATCTTTTTACTTAAAAGTCGAGCTTCCCTTGTCCAACAGACATCAGAGAGCTGGTTCATTCTCAGGTTATTGTATCACTTGTCTTTTTAGAAGGAGATGATGAGGAAGAGTGTGAGAGATAATGGCATCAGAGCAGTTTAGTGACTTTATGGCTTTAAGCAAAAGCTCCATGCTCTGCTCGAAGTCGCTAGTAGGCGTTCCTACTGCTGTCGCTTTAACGCTATTGGTGGACTTCACGTCTGACCATAGATTTGAAAATCTGACAGAAGATCCTTTGAAGAGGGTGTCAGTGGAGCTCATGTCACCCGTATCCTTTGAGTAATGTCGAGTCGAGTGCAGGCACGACAGACACGTTTCTCTGAGCGATGTCACTGATTTATATGATTTGTCATTTGTCTGTAACCACATACATGGATAGAATTAAGTTTAATTCAACTTAGTAATTATGTGCATTGAGCACTGCTACCGGTTATATAAAAACATTCTCCCCTCCTTGTCAAATTCAAATGATCTCTTAGTTTTACATGTAAAATAGCTCATCTGTTGTGTTAAGAGAAATGGTCATACGTGCAGTCCACCAATAACGTTAAAGCAATAGATGGAGGAACGCCCACGGGCGACTTTAGTGATATCCAGCGATAGAGTCGCTGGCGGGTAAGATATAAAGAGGTGATGGGGGTGGGATTTAAGTTTGGGGTGTGGTGGGGTATAAAGTCATGGACTGAATACTATCATCTTGATGCTCTATGGTCTCATCCCCGTCGTCCCTCCATCTCTTCTCCCTTTTCTGTCCCTCGCTCTCTCGAAGCCCCTCATATACTGACCAGCAGGGAGATCAGAGAGATCATGCTGTCTGTACTGGCACTGACGACTGTGGTGCTCTTGGGCATAGGTAAATATACATTTCAAAACTCTCCTTTGAACTTTTCCTCCATTTTTTATTTTTTATTATAATTGTTTTTACAACATAGACATTAAACTAAAAATGGCACTTCAGAAAAAGAAAAAAAAACGTTTTATTATTATTATTATTATTATTTTAAGTTTTTTAACTGAGATACAGCCAAGAGACCTGCACTTTTACTTGGATATATTTTCACAGAATTATTGCACTTTTAGAGGCACCTGTCATGTGTGCACCTGATGCTCACCTGTTAAAGACTGGGCAGGTTTGAGGTGTTAGGTTTATTAGTAAAGCGTTTCAACTAACTGAACTCAGTTAAATAGACTCTGAAGCAGTGAGGAAATATTATTATTATTTCCTCATTAAATATATATACTGTTTATTATTATTTTATATACTATTGCTTCATTTCCAATGTGATTTGTTTAGGCCTATATATATTTCTTCCCCTCAAATGTTAACTAGAATAAACTTTAGTAGGCTACTGAAAAGCACATGTTCAGCACTAAGAAATAACAATTCAAGCATCGAGGTTCTTTTTTTAATCTGTGTCAAGGTTCATTTTTATAACAGTGGATTCGCTGCATTTTAACTCAGTTTCTAATATGTACTTGAAATACTCCAGTTGCTACATGTCATGTGGAAATCACCTTTCACTGTTGATTTGATTAAATCTTTATTAGACACTTGTTAATTAGTGCAAATACTATACACCTATAAATTGATTAATAACTATAAACATATTTTGTGCTGTACTGCAGACATTTTTATGTTATTTTTTCACATTCCAATTGTATTTAACATTCAGCAGTTTCTATTAGTACAGTTTAATTCCTTTTTTAGATTTGAAGTGTATATGTGTCAGTAATACTCCTCACCCTGTGTGTTGTGTGTTGCAGTCTCTCAGACTGCAGCTATAGTTGTGTACACAAGCTGGGAGAAACATTCACTTGTGGGCTCAGATGTCAGACTTTCCTGCTCTTTCTTCTCCTGGCACTGGACTTCTCCAGAAGTGACCTTCTCGTGGAGCTACCGTGCAGATGGGGCAAGAGACAGCATCGCAGTGCGTAGCAACACACACACACACACACACACACACACACACACACACACACACACACACACACACACACACACACACACACACACACACACACACACAATGCTTACTTAGCTGTCTAAATGAAGATATCTCACAGAAGTAAATGTAACAGCACCCCAATTCTAATCCTAAGAAGATAACTGTTTTTATTTATGAATGGATTTAAAAAAATATATATTTTTTACAAATAAGAATGTCCTAAACGTCTAAACAAACAGGAATGTATAAACAAACTTTTAATGGTTTTGTGTTCTTTTAGTTTTTCTGATACTCGCTTGGTTTTTAAAATATATTTTGCTGCTGTACAAAGTTGACTGATTCTGATTCAAACCAGTTTGCTTGTTTGAATGATTCTTTGAAAAGAACCGACTTAAAAAAAGTAATTTATTCACAAATCAGCAGCAAAAAATACAGACACGCAACTTGATTGCAAACAAAGCAATAGTGTTTATTATAAGTTACAATAGATGTTTAATTGTAAATAGAAATTCTGTGCTTAACAGTTTTTGTTTTTTTCATGAATGACGCATTAAAGTGCATACATAATGTGCACATTTTGATCATCAAATTAAAATACAATTATATGATTGGATGTACAATCCAAAAAATATAAAAATAATCCAATGCTTGTTTGAGAAAAAAATATGATTTTCATACTTACATTAATTGCCAATTACAGCATGCAGCCTCTCAGTATTTATACTAGAACTGCCAACAACAACTACAACAACAACAAAAAATAAATAAATAAACAGTTGTAATTGCATTTCACCAAACCTGTAAAAGGGTATGTACAACTCTAATATCTGTTCCAAAACATGTCTACCCCTTGGGAATAAGATCAATGTGACAATATGACTCGTGGCGATAATTAACATCCTCGCAAATTAACAATCCAAGGCAATGTGAATTAGAAATAAACATTAGTGCCTTACTTGTGGGTGTACTTCTGCTTACCAAAATGGAAAGCCAGCAGCAATGTGTCATACAAGTTTGTAATTTGGCTGAGCCTTTGAGACTGTTGGTTTGTGGATGCTTGATTATACTGGGAATTCTGGAAAAAACAATAAGACTGAAAAATACAGAGTTCAAATTTTGTGTTTATATATATTTTTAACACACAATGATTACAATGTAACAGTGTGGCTTTTAACCTCTTATACTCTGTAAAACTTTTGTGCTGCCGCCTGAAATGTTTCACGCTCACAATTAAAGCACCCTGTTCACATATACAGTGGACTGATTTAATAAAAATGGTCTCATTTTACAGATAACCCCCTATATTTTAAGAAATTATTGCAATAATTAATAAACAACATTGTATATATTTACAATTTTATGATTAAACAAAATTGTGTCTAAAGTTTAAAAGCATGCCATTTCAATTATTTTCCTCTATGTTCAAGCAAAAATTCTTATTTTATTCCATTGGATGGCAGCAAGTACTAAAATAAAGATTTATTTTTTTTATCACTACTGGTTACATTATACTGATCTGAAATGTAGGTGGTGCTCTAACACATTTTAGCCCTCACCAATAGACAACATCTTTTTTTGAAGAGCTAAGAGCTTCCATGCTGTTTTGTTGATTATCTTGACTTTTGAGTTGTCAAGAAGCCCAATCTAGGTGTCACTGGAAAGAAAGGGATCCCAGCTTTACAATGATGTGCAACATTTCATCTTCTATAAATGGGAACCTTTTGATGATTTGTTTCTCATGCTTTAAAACAACATTAGATTATTCACCCAAGCAAGCTAACAAACAAGTAAACTAATCATTTATTTAACTAATTTTAAAGCTAACAACCCAAGGTAAGGTTTGATATAAAGTTTGAGGCTAGTTGGGGCTTACAGATAAGTGGTCAGCACAGAAAAGAAAAGTTAGCATTTTATACCTTACCTTGGTGGTGGTGTAGTGGTCTAAAGCACATAACTGGTAATCTGGTAATCAGAAGGTCGCTGGTTCGATCCCCACAGCCACCACCATTGTGGCCTTGAGCAAGGCACTTAACTCCAAGTTGTTCCGGGGGGATTGTCACTGTAATAAGTGCACTGTAAGTCGCTTTGGATAAAAGCATCTGCCAAATGCATAAATGTAAATGTAAAATGTAAATGTACAGTCACCTTCCTGAGAATGAGACTTTTCATTCGATATATGACTGGTCAATTTAAGTGCAAGGACTTTTATATTAATATAAAAATTCCTGCAATATAACCTCTACATGGGGCCAATTTGTAACACAAATGTTTTCAGGTCTTATTTTATGTAACTAAATGCAAATTGATGGGGTTTCTAAGTGCAGATTCTACGCTTTCAAATTATACCACATACGCCTAATTTATGCATCCAGTGACTTCAGTGTTTTAATTGATAAAATGGCTTGCCATATTGTGCCTCCCCACAAATGACCAGATCTTCAGAGTTTAAGAGGTTAAAATGCATAACTGAATACTGTGTTGGGGAAACAGCTGGGTCCACAATATGAATATTGAGGAATAAAAACTCGGTCAGGTTTGCAATCAGTAGAGAGAGAGTTTACTGATTGTTCACTGCAGTTCCAGTAAGCATCACTAAGTAAACAGGATCCAGTAGATCAGAAAGACAGAAAGAGAAGAAGCAAAAAGAGAAAGAAACATTTACCCATTCAAAAACATTCAGAATCAATTATAGTCATTATAGAACTAGAGGTGTCACAGTACAAAACTTTCTAAGATTCTGATAGGTCACTTCAAACATTTTAGCACTTTACAAATATGGTCTAATTAGTTAGCCATAGCATTAATCAAGTTCCCATCATTGGCAATACAGAAATTATTATGTCAGATATCATGGGTTAGCTATCAGTTATGACTACACATCTGTCTCTACATCAAGAAGGTACCAAGGAGAGCAATCCTTTGAGGTTTTTGGCTATGGCAAAGTCACATGTTAGAGGGCACCATAAACAATCCAAACACTGAATGAGTTAGACATTGCAATGGGTAGGCATTATCTCCTCTAGGACTGGAGGCCTTCTCCCTAAGCTTGGTGGAATGCAGGGCCTCACCATCTGTGGAAAATTAGAACAGAGCATGGAGAAAGACAAAGAGCACACATAGTCACCCAATATGATAAATCATAAAGAAATTAGATGTTTCAGTTCAATGATTACATGAAGTCGATATGTTGTACGCATTGGTTGCTTTTACGAACTATATAAAAACATGGATGATAATAATAAGGTCATAACTAAAATCTCTCTCATTCAGTTAATTATGATTGAATTAAAATAGAATCAAATGGTTATAGAATAGTTGATTAATTATGTAATAATTACAACAGATATATACTTTCTAAATAAATGCAGTACAATATAAATGCATATTCTCCGGGAGCCGCACTAAATGAAAAATCACTGTTATTGCATTCCTAGCATCAGAGTCAGACCCTCAGTCACCCCTCAAATGACATACATGTTACTTTCAACTTATTGTAAAAGGACAATAGCACATTGATTAATATGATAAGAATAAACGAGGATGATAAAAGATGAGATATAACTTGTAAAAGGGAATTGAACATTCACCCCTTCAACAGTTTACCAATTCATTGGATTTTAAAAGTAGTTTTGCTTGTGGAGACTAATTTGTCTGCCTCCTTTATTATAATCAGTTCATTTTAAGTAACTATTATTAAGTATGTGATAATTACATAATCATATGCATTCTGTGGTTGTTTAGATTTTCCACTACACAGGCGGAGCTCCTTATGTGGATAACAAAGGCCCCTTCCAGGACCGCCTGGAGTTTGTTGGCAACCCTGCTCGCCGAGACGGTTCCATTCTGATCCGGAACCTAGACTACAGTGACAACGGAACCTTCACCTGTGATGCCAAGAACCCACCCGACATAGTGGGTCACCCCTCCAGTGTTCGTCTGCTGGTTTTTGAGAAGGGTAATAGATTACGACGAGCATTTTGTCTTTAAGAAAAAAATACTTAAAGTGATAGAAAGAGCAATAGAAAGAGAAACCAGCCAAATTCCTTTTTTGCTTTCTCCTCGCTTACAGTTGGCTGCATAGCAATCAAGACCTACTTTGTGCCTTTAGGCTCATCTTATTCCATTTTGGCATACAAAATCCAGGAGATCATACACTGGGAGATGAAAGTTTGCCACTAATGGAAGTGTAAAATAACTACAAAGCAGGAACCTGAGTGGTTTCCTTGTGTGGTCATTACAGTTTTTTTTCTGAGAACACAACTTTGGAGAAAAATTGCCTCACAAGGTGCATTATTCATCAAGTAAATGCTTTTTTGTACTGGTGGTTTTGAAGTACATTTAAATGAATATTTCTTTTTTGTTAAAACAGTAGCTTCTCAATCTGGTATTTGTGGGTTATTCTGGCTTGTTCTGAAGACAAAAGGAGAAAATGTCTAGGTTGGCATTGATTGATGTGGTTTGGAACCTTTTTTCTGTAATGTTATTGCATAAGCAATGTCCGTTGCCCCCACCCCACCCCATTCACATGGAGTAAAAAAGGTTTGACTGTATTTTTGGGTAACTAAAACTATACTATTAACTATAATTACTAAAAACTGTACTACTGTAGAAATCTATAAACTTTAACTTGCAAAACCATCAATGAAACTAACTAAATCTAAACTGAAATTTATAGCAAATGTGTAATTAGAAAATGCAAAATTATAATAACCTTGGTCATATGGACTTTTTTAAAATTTTTTTAGCTTTACTGACATGGCCACAACAAAATGTTGTTGTATAGCAAGAGGTGCACAAAGTTTCTTCAATAATTTGCCTTTTTGTGTGCAGTTTGCATGCAGTTTAAGGAAATATATATATATATATTTTTCATTTGAATGAACTGTTCCTTTAAGCTGCTGTGATCTTAACACTTCCACCTTTCCATTCTTTCTTTCTCTCTCAGTTCCTGTTCAAGCTGGTGTGATAACAGGGGTGATTATTGGCGTTGTTTTGGGACTGCTGATCCTCATTGTGGCAATTTACTATCTGATGCGATTCCTGGTGGCCAGACGAGTGTTCAGCTTGAGCATGAGGTCAGTCTGGGAGTACCTGCTCCCTGAAGCCCGACCCGACCCTCTGCCTGGCCTTGACACACACACTACTATACACGCACACACTCTTACCAAGACACAGCCCATATCTCCACCAGTCCTTGAAAAGCATGCACACAAAAACACACACATCACAAGCAAGGTATGGACAGAACCCCCAACTAACTTGGAGAGTACTAAGCCAACAGGTCTTGTCTAGCCAGACCTTTGACTAAAAGTTCTAGTCTAGTTGCTATTTAGCCCCCCAAACAAAACTCCAATTTGATGCAAAAAATCAATCAATTTGATTAGCTTAATCAAAAATCAATTTGATTAGCTTAAAAGCGTTCATTGTATCAACCTGGTACAATATAAAACAACTTTGCTAGCTGACAGACTGATCAAAAACCTGTGTGCCTTTACTCCTGGAAGTTATGTAAACCCTACTAATCAAATTATAACTGGCGATTTCTGCCAGCTCTTGCCATTTTTGTGTGCGATATGCTTCAGATTGTTAGTGAACGTACAGTGGGCTGAAACTATGAGCTGATAGATGACAAGCTCGCTTACGGTTGAGTCCTCCAGCCACCAGAGGGCCACATTGATCATGCATTTTTGTATTTATTTTTTGTTCCCTTAGCAAACATGGCAAGAAGGGCAAAGGAAAAGAAGGCTCACAGCAAAAACAGGCAAGTGCTCACCTACTGTCACCCAAACACAGACGGATGCACACACACAAGCACACTACATGCTTGCAAGTCTCTCTCACTTGGCTGTGTTTAAAATCTTCTGTCTTCCATTGCTCTCCTCCCTCCTTTTTCTGTGATTAGATAAATCTGCTGTAAGCTTTTTGAATACCCAGCAAAAAATCCTCTCTACCTGATTGATATAATTGACATAGGCATCCTGAGAAATCACATTTGACCCTGTGATAGCCCTAGGCTCTGTAAACAGCAAAATGTATTTTGGAAAACTTGGAGGTGCCTCTCTACAGTACCTGTCAGTTATTTTTTGATTTGTGGTAATGGATGGTGGGGGGTAGGGGAGTCCTGAAGTCAGACTACTAACGTTAAAATGCGGAAATCTAGAACTGTCTACATTTCACCGATATGCAGGTGTATGATGTCATGCAAACATGAAGGCACCAAAGGAGATGTACTGAGGTGTAATGATAATCATTCACTTTTATGCAAATAAAATGTTCAGAGACAGGTGTGAAATGGTGCATTCAAGTCATGTCAGAATGATCATATTTACGAGTTGAGAGTACATGAACTCCACCACAAAGAAGTAATCTTTTAGCCCTGATTTTATAAGTTGGGGGGTGTCGATTTAGGAATCATTGCAGAAGCAAATTGTTATTGATATTAATTCAGTTTTTTAAGAAAAACAGGAAAGCTTGCCAGAAAATAAGACTCATTTTATCTGGTTTATGAAGCGACAGCTGTGCAGTAAGAACTACATTACCCATCATTATTTGTAGCGGCATAATAATGATAAAATAGATACATAAAGCGGTTATTACACACCTAATGGACGGCTTTCCCTTCATTTTCTTTCAATTGTGCTAAAAAAGCTTCACGATAGTAAGAAAAAGAGAGAAAGAAATATGACATTGCAAAACGGGTCCGTTCTTTTCTACATAAATCACTTGAACAAACATAAGTACGATCTCTGACCTCGTGACTTGAATGCACCTTTAAACACGATAGATGATCCTCTCTTTGATAATCATACACCTTGCTAGCACGGCATAGCATCGTTTATCCTCTGCAATTTGTTGACAGACGATCACCCACAAAGCAAACGGTTACAATTGTTTTCTTTATATTTTTTATCTTTTGAGCGTCAGGCAATGGAACACCTTTACAGTGCCATAACATTTTTGAAAACATTTCTGGCAGGTTTTAGAGAAAACTGCTCTTTTTAGGGTTACCAAAGATTTATTGATGTCGGCGTATGCCGGAGAGTGCTCCATTTTAGTGTTGCTTGATTTAACTGCACTGTTTGATACAGTTACAATGATACATTGAAGAGGTTAGTGGGAATATCTGGGGTGGCTTTAGACTTGTTTGTTCCCTATTTGTTGAATAGAAAATGTGTAGTATCTGGTGGAGATGAGATGTAGTAACCTATATATCTCTCTATATAGGTTACCTCTTGGTGCTGTGATTCGAAAATACAACATACATTTTCATTACCATGCAGATGACCTACAGTTATATTTGTCAATGAATCACAATGATCTGTTTAAATGTTCTTTAAGTGTGTATAGCAGATATAAACAATTGGATGGCATATCATTTTCTGCAGTTAAATTCTGAATATTCAGCAAATGGTGAGAAATTTGGGTGGCTATTTTGACACAAATTTAAATTTTGAATATGACATCAGGAAGTTAGTTTAGTCTTGTTTTTATCAGTTAAGGAACATTTCTAAGGTGAGACAGGTTTTGAGTTTTAGGGATACAGAGATGCTCATTCATGCTTTTATTTAGTCTCGTTTTCAACTTTAAAGGTGCTATATGTAAGATTCAGAAACCCTTGTTATAAATGACACCTGTGGCCATTAAGTGAACTGCAGCCAGCTACCTGTTGCTCGTGCTCGCACTCGTGCACACACTCCATAGGGATGCAAGCGACCGAGCTTCATCCAAAACAATGATGTAACATACAAAGAGACTGAACTTGATTAACTGACATCATGCTGACAGATGAGGTATCATAATTAAAATTATACAGTTATGATCGGTTTACTACAAACTTTGAGACTGTATATTATATTTGAATCGCCGGTGCTGGAACAAGGATAAAACAAAGTGTGGATATAGGTCTGACTATGCAAGACTCTAGTTTGAAGTAATCACTTTTCTTTGCATGATGCATTTATAGGATAGCTTATGCCAGCGTTAGCTGGCTAGCCAACTTTATCAATAGCTGTTAGCTAAATTTGTTGGATGATGACAGTAGCTGTTTATAAAATAGACTGTACATTATAAATATGTTGACACAATTCAGAATTGATGTGATTCCATCATAACTGTAATTTTGATATATCGATAACTATTGTTTTAGAATAATTGAATGTATATAATTTCTGTATAACCGAGTTACGTTACACTAATGAATGGAACATTTTGCATTATTTTGAACATTGTCTAGCATTCATTTGATGTGTTATTGTAGTTTACTTTGCTGAATAATTACATATTAACATTGTTGATGACGATGTTACTGTGCAAACAAGTTAAAGTTAGCCAAAATTACTCAATCAATATAATAATGAATCCTCATGGCACTATATTTCACATGCTTTGCAGTTATGTAAGCTTACCTGTCCATTAAGAAGAACGCCAATTCCGGGTCAGTTTTGATCCCAAAAACCGAACGAAGGTTCCTCCAGAAATCAAATAGCCGATGTTCACACTAGTTTCGCTTGACCACGATTACATTCCCGCTTAGCCAGACGGGATTCAGTAGATAAATAGCTGACTGTCTGTTGACTCAGAAGAGAAGCTACTATTGGGAGCACGCATAAATGTCACAAACTTTGGATTTTCCGGCAAAAGCGACTCGCTCCATTCGCATGAATATCAGTCTACAGGCTTTAATAGGCAAGGCAAGGCAAGGCAAGTTTATTTATATAGCACATTTCATACATAATGGTAATTCAAAGTGCTTTACATAGAAGAGATTAAAATAAGAATAAAAAAATAAGAATAATTGAAACAGTTTAGAATATAAAATAAAATAAAATAAAATACAGTACAAACAGTCGGACACACAGTGGCACAGTGCTCATTCAGTAAATGCACAGCTAAACAGATGTGTTTTGAGTCTGGATTTGAATGTGACTACTGTAGGAGCACATCTGATCTCTTCTGGAAGCTGGTTCCAGCTGCAGGAAGTCCGGGAAGGGCTCATTTTTTAAGTTGTGTTACAAGCTGTTCAGACATTGGCAAAATGTTACATATTGCACCTTTTAAATCAAACGTTTTTGGGGGGTTTTCCACTGTGGACAGTACCTGGTACTTTTTTTCTACCCCCTTGGTCGAGGTTCCAAGCGAGCCAAGCCGATAACAAATGTAAAATCAAAACCCTTGTTCAGAGAGAATCTATAAGCTAGATGGCAGGTTATCTTACCCTCGTGCGTCATCGAGCTAACACAGTGATGCATGATTTCTCAAACTCTCCGGGTTTTTTAGAGGTATTTTGTCTTGCTGCCACCAGTCTCTTTTGCTGTGAAAAATAGCCACATGCCGAGAATCAAGAATACCAATTCTTCGATATCCTCCATTGCTCCTTTGTTGTGTGTTTGTGTCACGTTTAAGATTATGTCACGGCAGTAAACTACGAAGATCAGCCTATAATCAAACCTACATTGAGGCTGCACTAAACTGCAGTGGAAAAGCAAGCTCTGAAAAGTAAAGCGAGAGCAGAGTGGAGTCGAGTCGAACCGTAATGTGCAGTGGAAAATGACATTGGAGTTCATACTTTTGTGCCACTTTGTAATGTCGCTATGTTTTCTCAAAAGGGCTGCATAGGAGTGCTCTTGTGGTCTTCATGGACAAACACAAGCGAAAGCTATAAGACAGCGAGTCCACACTAATGGTGCCATTTGGGACAGGGCCATTGATGTACTCAGTTGTACCAGTGTAGCCACCTAGTGCTTTCAAAAACATGAACTGGCACTCAAATGGAGTTCATATGTCACTTTCTGTGCCACGCATTCATATACTAATTTACATAATCTCTCTCTCTCTCTCTCTCTCTCTCTCTGATTTTATTCTTCTGTGCATACTTGTCCATGCCATTATCCCACTTCCGTACAATCATTTCTTTTTTTCCTCTAGCTGTCTTTTCCAATCCTTTAGCTGCTATCCTCTCTTCTTACTGCAGGTGAACAGTAAACTGCTGTCACATTTAATCATGGATCAGCTTTAATCAATGTATTAGTTCATGAAACAGTGTCACATACAATTAAACCACTTTCTTCCTCACACATCTCATCTCTTATAGGATCAAACTACCAGATTCTGTCTTTATGGAGTTTGTTCATTCTTTCATTCTGTAATCGGTTTATATTTACATACCTCTATTTGTTCTCCTTTCTGTGTATCTCCTGTCAGCTTCAGTATCTCTCTTTCATTTCTTTATTTCTTGGTTCTGTCAGTGTAAACCCAGTCCACCTTTCAGTCCAGTGAACTGAATGCAGGTTGATAAATGGTTTATGTGCTGCAGGCTAGCAGGTTTTGTTTCTTAGCAAAGACCGCAGAACTCAAAGCAAATGGTATAAAATCCAATACCAACAAACACAGCTAAAACAACATTTCTATGACAAAGGCAGCAAAAAAGTTACTATGACTTTTTGGGATGTAATTACATATTTGACTATAGACATCACAATAGAACTTAAAGGTAAAGTGTGTAGTTTCTACGCTACTATAGGCACACACATTGACTGTACTAAATGTAGCTGTAATGTGCACGTATCGACTGTATTCCATATTGGCTCACATTCAAAAGAGTTTACTTGGAAATAGGGCTGGATATTGATATAAATTTCCCAATTAAATCAAAATCCAACTCAGAAGCTCTCCATTTGATTTGATTCATCTGATTTTGATTAGATTCCAATTCCTTTGGATGTATTTGAGTTATTACGTCCATTTTGCTCACATATAAAATAAATGATCTCTCCGTTAATGCTCGTAATGGTACAGGGGACCTTCTAACTAGGTACATTATGAGAACACTCATTTTACAAAATGTATTTTATCATAAGTTTAGTCACGTTTTAGCTTTTCGACAATGGACACATTTCATGTATTCCATCAATTTTGATGTCTTGAAAGTGCATATAATAAAATATAAATAATTTTTTAATCACTCCACAGATTTAATATTAGCAAACTATAGTTTTGGCAAGTCGTTTAGGACATCTGCTTTGCATGTAATTTTTACAATTCACTTTTAATTGACTATATCACAATTCCAGTGGGTCAGAAGTTTACATACATATAGAAGGTAACTGTGCCTTTAAGCAGCTTGGAAAATTCCAGAAAATTATGTCAAGCCTTTAGACAATTAGCCAATTAGCTTCTGATAGGAGGTGTACTGAACCTTTGGACTCATAACTTATTTTCTCCTATACCAGTTTGACGTAAAGTGAAAACTATAATTCATACAAAACATAACACACTCCACCTGTTATTCAGTTGCATGTACTGTAAAACACCTTTCAGGCGGCTGACCGAACAAGTGAAGCTGATCCTCACAAAGGAAAGCTAGTTTCAGCGACCCACATTTAATGTTCAGCTGTATTACAAGTCTTTTATTCAGGTGCTGTGATGTCACGCTGTCACTCCCTAACTGGCCATTTCCTTTTTGTGCTCCCTTCCAGAAACGGAGAGTTCCCCTGGTGTTCCTCTCCTTCTAACCACTCGTTGACCCACTTCACTCTTTTTCATCCTTTTCTTCATCTCTATAATGAATCTACCTCCCTTATTTTGATCCTCCAAATCCGTTTGACCATCCACATCTCACAAATCCTCCTTTTTCTTTCTTTTCTTGTTTCTGTCTCTCTCTCAATATCTTATTTCTCTCTCTCTCTCTCTCTCTCTCTCTCTCTCTCTCTCTCTCTCTCTCTCTCTCTCCTCCCGTAGTAACTCACTCCTCCCCTCTCCACACTCCCTCTCTTTCCAGGCTTCGGTTCTGATGGATCCGGCCAAGCAGAAGGTGGCGGCATCAGAGAAGAAGAAGCAAGAGTCTCGCAGAGAGAGGAAATAGGGGTTGAGAAGCAGAGAGCTAGAACTCCAGGTTGAGGCTGCCTCCACCCAGACCCAAGTCCCGGAGGAGGCAGCAGGGATAAGCAGGCAGGGCAGGGTGCTTATGACCATTGAGCTAGAACTCACTAAACAAGAGAGGGTGGAAACACAAACTAAAACGAGCCCAGCCACGTTTTTCTCTCAACTAGCATGTGAAATCAATCTCAAATGAGAGAGAGAGGTGTGAACAAAGGGGTGGTGGAGAGTTTTGGAGGAGAGAAGTGACATATCACTCATAACATCAGAAAGTCAAGACAAGAGGGGTGCAATGTTTCTCATTTTAATCTCAGCTTGAGTCCACTCACATTTACATTTACTCATTTGGCCAAAGACTTTCAATGCATTCAAGGTATACATATTATGAGTAAAAGTGTTCCATGGGAATTGAACCCAAGACCTTAGTGTTTCTAACGCATGTTCTACAAGTTGAGCTACGCGGTCTCATGACAAGTCATAATAATTAATACTAATAATTAGAGGTGACAAAAAGCATACAAGTTGGTTCTCAATGTCTCAATGGGAATCAAATTTGTACCATTTCGTATGAGCCAAGACAAACAATATGTCACAAGTTCGTCATGTCGTATGAATTATTGCAAGATGTCATGAGACTATGTTGGTAAATTCTCATTGATACATTGTATATAATATTTATGTTCTGACTGGCTGTAAAGTTTTCAGTGAGGACATTACATGCATCTTTAAAGGAATAGTTCACCCATCAATGAAAATTATCCAATAATTTACTCACCCTCATGCCATCCCAGATGTGTATGACTTTCTTTTTTCTGCTCAACACAAAGATTTTTCGAAGAATATCTCTACTCTGTAAGTCCATACAATGCAAGTGAATGGTGATCAGACCTTTGTAACTCCAAAAATCACATAAAGGAAACATAAAAGTAATGCAAATGACTCCATATCCATATCTTCAAAAGCAATATAATAGGGCTGGGAGGGAAACAGATCAATATTTATGTCCTTTTTACTCTAAATCTCCACTTTCACTTTTACATCTGAAAGTCAAACGTGGTTCCTGTTTAGCTTCACTTTCTCATCTGAAAGTGAATGTGAAAGTGGAGATTTATAGTAAAAAGGACGTAAATGTTCTGTTTCTCACCCACACCTATTATATCACATCTGGATTTAACCACTGGAGTCATATGGATTACTTTTATATTTGCTTTATGTGTTTTTTGGCGCTACAAAAATCTGATCACCATTCACTTGCATTGTAAAGTGATGAAATATTCTTCTAAAAATCTTCGTTTGTGTTATTTTTGGGGTGAACTACCCCTTTAAACTTGTAGCATCACACCTCGTTAGAAAATAACACTTGAACAGCATCACATATTCACAACAAATTTTGAAGCCCTTCTGTTGCACACTCACACTCTTACACTCGCGTTCGTGAGCTGTAATGTGTCAGAATAGTGAACCATTCTCTTTTAAAAGTGACAGACTCTCTTTCTCTCTCTCTCTCTCTCTCTCCCTCTCTCTCTCTCTCTCTCTCTCTGTCTGTCTCTTTCTCACAGCTCTGACAGCACACACATGCCATCTAATACAAGAACACAATCTTTTTTACACTCTGTACTATTTTTTACAAAGTTACTTTGGAAACTTGATATTAACTGTCGTTTTTTCTCGTTCTCTTCCCTCCTTCTGTCTCCCTATCTCTTGTGTTTTTTCTGTTTCTCTGTTTTACTGCATGTCTTTGGTCTTTCAATCCTCTAATCTCTCTTATTTATAGTTTTTCTGACACTATATTATTATTATTTTCTATGTGACTGTTTCATCTATAATTCACTTCTTTCATCATCTGATACAATGGTGCTATTACATCACTTCCTCTGCCACTGTAGTCTGGCCCCCTAAAGTAGCCCCCCCCCCCCCAACACCCTCATTTATATTATGCTAAATATATGATTTGTATTTTTAAAATATTGTGTCTGCATGTCCATTTTCTGTCAAAGCTCCATCAATTATCACACACACACTAACAGTCCCATTATGTAGTCAGAAATGCCATTTTAAGAGTCTTCTGAAAAATCTGGAGCTGACACAGTTTTAAGCAGATCCACGATGACTTAAGAATCTTAGTCTTGGTGTGTGTGAGTTGGTATGTGTGTGTTTACTTTGACTGCAGTGACTGAAATCCACAGAATGACGTTGATACTGCTGGAAGAGACACACACAAACACACTGCGTGAGAAAAACTGTCAAAAAAGCCAAATTCTCACGTCTGTCTGCATAAGCTGTTGTCTGACAAAAAGCTGATTATTTTAACACTCACTTGTAACTGGAGAACACACACTATCTTACTCCCTTTCCCTTTCTATCTCTTTAAAGGGATTGTTCACCCATAGATGAAAATGAAAAGTCTTAATTTGCTCACTCTGATGTTGTTCCAAACGTGTATGACTTAACTTTCTTCCGTGGAACACAACAGTATACATTAAGCCGAATGTTATGGAATGATAGCCTCAGTCACCCTTCATTTTCATTGTGAATGAGGCTGTCAGTCCCTTACATTCTTCCTTATAATTCGGTTTGTAAATACAGACATAATTGTAATTTGTTTGGGTGAACTAACCCTTTAAAAGTCTGTCTTGTATAGTAGCTCTTTCTCTTGATGCTTTCCACACATATTGTGTATAGTAAGGCTCATCACTCCATCTCGAGTCATTATTTCACTCTCTCATCCTCCTCTACTCTAACTATCACAAAGATTCATCCACCACCACCTCGGCTATGATTGGATTAGCATACTACCATACTACTTGTACTATTTCTGCAGTATATAGCATGTATAATGTGCCTACTATGCGAATGCATGGAATACCTGGATGACCTTATTCGGCAAAGTGTGCAGTATACAACAAAGCATCTTTTTCTTGACTCTTCATCTGATTGGGCTGTCAAAGGTTTTTTGTATTAGGTGCAGTATTCTTACACAAACTTAAATAGAAATGGCCAAATAATCGTATTTTTACTGGATGCCTGTTGCTAAATTAAACATGCGATATGATGAGGTCATGTGACAACTATGTAGCATGGTATTATTTGACACATATATTGCTATTTTTAAAATATAGTAGGCAGTATACAGTATACTGCACAGTAAGCAGCAGGATAGTACAACATTCCGAACATAGCCTAACCCCTGTTTCTGCTGGTAAGAAAATGCAAGTGCTCTCTCTGCCCGCTTCCGCCCAATGGAGAAAATTCGCATTTGACCATTATGTTGCAATTGCGACAAAAAAACAAGCAAATGCTAATCTAGCTAGCTCTCTGCTGACTATGAAAGATGCATGTTTTTCACATGTTTGCATATGTATGTTTTAGGTCCGACGACATTACATACACAAAACGGCATAAAGACAACATTATAGCAATACTGGTTATGCCATTGTTAGTACATTTAGTAATGCTGTTAAGTAGCACCCTGGTACTGTTTATGTGTTGAAAGGAGAAATGTAATAGGATTTAATGATGTTTAATAATATTTCTGCTCTTTCTTTTGACTGACATGGCAAAATTCATGTGGTGGTTCTGTTTGCATGCTAAGGATGTTATGCAATATGGAAAAAAAAAAAACAGCTGAACTTTTTTTTGTAAACGAAAGTTGAAATGCTGGGAGGAAGACTTTGACTGAATTCATATTTGGGCGAAAAGCCAAGCCAAAGTCCAATAATGTTCTCAATTTCACAGGATATGCCTTTTTTCAAAGTCTTCATGTCTGTGGCTGTGCATGTCAGCCCTGAGCTAGAGACGGCTCTCATCTGGAATGCTAAGAAAATTGTAGAACTGCAAGGGCTTGAGGGAAATGATATGTTTGTTAGCCTACAGACAGATGCTTTTTATGCATCTCAGAGTAAATGTTGAACAGCCACATGGTACTTGCCATTAAACTGTGTTTAAATATCAGGGAATTCCCATGTTTTGTGCAGGTCGGGGTAACCATTCTCTCTTCAAATTCCATTTACAACTTGAATTTATTTTTTTTTTTTTACTTTTATGTTGACTCTAACCAATCTGACTGTGGATTTCTGTTAAATGTGTTGTAAAAAGAAAGTAAATCTCAAGTTCAAATAATTCAGAAAAGCGTCAATAAAAATCCGATCCCTTGCTTGTGTGTGTTTGAATTGGATTAAATTGGAATACACAGTAGTAGAAAGCAGTGAAGCAAATCTGGTTTAAAGTATTGCTTTAGAGAAAAGACATAGACTACATAGCTTCACTATACGAAAAGTTATCTCAAATAAAAAATGTGTTGATTCATACTTACATTTTTACTGTTCTTACAAGTTTTAATCAAGCTATCGTAACACTAAACCCTAAAGTTGTCATTAATAAAATCACCCAAGTGGTCCTTATACTAAACAAGGGGACATGCAGGCAAATATATTAATTGTTAGTTAGAATTAATAGTTTTAGCTCTTTTGGCTATATGTTATGCTTGAGTAACGAAGCAGACGAGGAGATGCGGATCCAAACGCAGTTGAACTTTATTGAATGAACAACACAGGAAAACGCAAAGTAACAACCCACGATGGGGAAATGAAACATAAACTGAGCAAGCTGACCAAGGTAAACACGAACAGGGAACTCGGGAGGGAAAGATACACCGGGTCAACATCAAACAACGATCGACGAAGACTGAACAAAGACACGGGGTATAAATACACAAACATGGGAAAAGGGGCCAATGAAAGAACAGAACTCAAACAAGATAACAAGGTGATTAACAGAAACCAAAGGCAAATTAACAAGGGCAGGTGCAAACAATGAACAGTGAACACAAGACTATGGAGGTACAAGCGTGACAAAAGTGAAAACTAAGGAATACCAAAAGTGACAAAATCACAAACAAAGGGCAACAGAGGGACAAGACAGGGTAACTGTTACACTATAGTTGTTTTGTTGTAGCTGGTTGGTAGTCTTGATTTGTGTGAGTTACCATTATGCTTATTAGTGTTACCGATATTCGTTGGTGATTAGCTTGAGCCTGTTAAATTCAAGCCATCCCTTTCCGAACGTAAACATTTTTATATGCATGAAGAAGTACTGAGGAGAATCCATAATTTCTTATACTGTGTAACTCATACTGTATAATGCATTGCATACTGTTTAAATATTTAAATAAAAACAATGATACTTTAATCGCAGATATGAGATAACTAGAAATACTTGTAACTAGATATTTGTACTTAAGTAGTTGTTCACTTTACTTCACTGTAAAAATTCCAACTTAAATTTTGTCAGATAAGCTTCATTTTAAAAGTTGATTGAAATATCTAACGTCAAAAAATGTGAATTTACTTAAAACAACCAATAAAGTCAATGTTTATGCCATTTATGTCAGAGCAACTTACATTTTTAAACATTGAGCACATACAATGTCAAGTTTGGTGGTGAAGTTAGAACATGCAGGCTTTTGAGCATGCTCAGTTTGATCACTGACCCTCCAACCCTCCAAGATTTATGTATTTCAATTTCATAACAAAACTGTATTTATAAATTAACAAAAATTAATTCATAAAACTTTAAATATTTTGTTATTTGTTTCAAATGAACTTGAAAAAAATGTGTAATGAAATTGAAATGTACATATCTTAATATAATATTTTGAGTGTGGCACTCATTCAAAATATTTCAGCATTGAATGTTTGCTTGTTTAATCAAATTATTATTTTCAATGGGGAAATGTAACATCATAATTAGTTTGAAGAGAAATTGATGGACAAAGACAAGTTATGCATTTGCTCAGAAAATGCATAAAGCGTTAAAAAACCTAAAGCTACACAGTGAAAGCATGATGTTTAATTTCAAAACAAAATGAACAGAAGAAAATAAAAGCAAAATCTATATAACCCATAAACATGTAATGTTGATGAATGAGGACATGCACATTAGCTGACATTCAAATGATATTAATAAATGTTTTAATTTTAAAATTTGCTTTGCATTGCATGCTAAAGTTGAATATCAAATCATGTGACTAATTTCAGAAGGATCCTTAATACTAATAAATACAGGATAAGCAGTATGACACTTAACAGCATAAACAGAGTACCCTGATTGCTTGCTAAGATTAAGCACAAAAAAGTGAAGTACGTAGAAACTCTACAGTATTTGGAAATAGTGTATCACGTAAAGTTCATACGATGTATCTATGATTTTTATGTGGAGTATCGCTCCTGGGCACAGCAGGAACCAAGATACCAGCTGCCTCCTCTAAGGTCCAGTTCTTAATTCATCTGGCTGAGACATTTAGAAGTCAACTGACTGACTGATTTAGAAGTCAAAGAAACCCTCAAGCCAGATCAACATGAACAAATCATGATGATAGAGAATTCAGCCTCTCTCCTGCTCTTAAAATGGGCAGTAAAAATAACTGATAATCATAAGTGATGTGTGTGTGTGTGTGAGAAAGAGAGAGAGGGGGCAAGATTTCCTTCTCCATGGCATGAGGTGTGTGTGTGTAAGGGCAGGGGGTGGGAAGTGAGCTTCTGGTTATCCTGAGACACAAATGGGGGGAGAATACAGGCTGTGTGTGTGTTACCAGGTGGAGAAGGGTATGTTACCTCCACAAAACGCCACCAGTGTATTCTACACATGTGAGGAAAGATTGGGAGAAATTTGTGCGTCACTTATTCATTATCAACGAACATGGGTAAAGGGGTGAGTGTGTCTTCCTGTGTGCTTCATCGGTTATTCTTTCTGTCTGTCTCTCTCTCTTCAACTCTCTTTGTCACACATTGTTATTAGTGTCATGCACACTTAAATAATGTATTGGGTTAGTATCACATGGGCATTTCCCATGAATACAGTCTGATTATATAGGAGTGTGTGTATGTGTCAAAAAAGAGAGAGAGAGAGAGATTCATCTTAGAAAAAGTGTTGGAGGGTGAATCTCACAAAGACATTTCTGCATCATATTTACATAATATATTTTTAATATTAATTATAACAATACTAAATATTTATACAGAGATTTTTGCACAGTTTTCAGTAGCTTAAAGCACATTTTACCTTCAAATTTTCATTGCTGAAGTGTGAAAAATCAATAAACAAATGAATCCTGGCCAAACAAATATATATATATATATATATATATATATATATATATATATATATATATATATATATATATATATATATTTTTTTTTTTTTATTAAAATCAGCATAAATAAATGTTACCATAATGTGTACTTTCCAGTTTATATAATATATACATTCCTTGCATTACAGTAATGAGAATTTCGGCAGAAAATGTGCTGAAAATAATGTTATAATGCAAATTTGTTTAATGTTCCTAAATAAGCTTTATTTCTTTACGTCACATTTAATTTCAGATTTTAAAAAGTATATAATTTGTGGGTGAAATATGACCCAGAAATTTCATTTTTATGAGATTCACCCTGAGAGGAGCTTCTGATTTTATAATATTTCGTAATGTTGTGAAATGAGCTTGGGATTAAGTGTGTGTTGTCAAACATGTACATGATTATATGAATGTTATTTCACTGAAATCCTGATAATGTACCTGTGCGGTGTCTGTGCTACTTCTTAGGTAGTTATAATTGTGATAGATTAGGCTGGCTGATGTTTAATTTGTAATTATAGAAAGTCATTTAGGAAACGAAACCTGATTAAATAGGATATTAAATAATCTTCTCTTTGGTCCACATGCTGTTCTGTCTGTACACGTGTCTCTCACACACACATACAGTCACAGCTGAGCGACAGTGATGGGGCTAGGTAATGTCCATGACACCCTGTTCCTGCAAAAACGAGCACAAAATACACTACGTTAGATGAACCAACCACTGTTTTATACCACTGTCAAATATCCTAGTTTCATGTTGCTTGTCATATGTAGTTTTAATGACATAACTATGACAGTGCAGTGTTCAGTAAATTATTTTACAGTGTACAAACTCTATTTCATGACAGTTATAGACATTCAGCTGACAGGCATATCTTTTATTAATTCTCATATGTAGGGGTAAGGATTTGAGCAAATTCATAACTCTAAATATTAAACTTCGGCACATAGAACATGGAGTTACTCTGACACATTGGCACTTCATTGGAGTGACTTTTGCACAGGGACCACTTCCAGATCCTATTATTTCTCTCTCTCCATCTCTGTCTCAGTCTGGACATTATAGTAGCCCTGAGGCTGTTCACACAGGAGGAAAGAGAAAGATGAAAGAAAAAGATTTAGATGATCTGAAAAAAGTGGTGTCACTGGTAAGAAGTACATGACTGTAAGCAACATGGCTAATGTATAGAGAGAGTGTATGATCTAGCAGGTAAAAGAGTGTGAGAGATGATAACTACAAATCATCTCCTAAAGTAAATAAATCTATCTTGTCTATTTAGATACTTATACTAATTTAAAAAAACATGCATTATTGCCTTACACCAATCAGCCACAACATTTAAACCACCTGCCTGATATCGTGTAGCTCCCCCTCACCCATTGAGGCATGAATTCCATGAGATCTCTGAAAATGTCCTGTGGTATCTTGCAAGGACCCAAGTTTTCCCAGCAGAACATTGCCCAGAGCACCACACTGCTTCTGCCGGCCTGCCTTCTTCCCATAGTGCATCCTGCGGCCATCTCTTGCACAGGTGAACGAAGCACACACACCTGGTCGTCCACATAATCTAAAAGAAAATGTGATTCATCAGACCAGGCCACCTTCTTCCATTGCTCCATGGTCCAGTTCTGACGCTCACAGGCCCATTGTAAGCGCTTTCGGTGGTGGGCAGGTGTCAGCATGGACTACACAGCTAACATTCGCATCAAGCTGCGATGCACTGTGTGTTCTGACACCTTTCTATCATGGCCAGCATTAAGTTTTTCAGCAATTTGTGCTACAGTAGCTCTTCTGTGGGATTGGACCAGACGGCCTAGCCTTTGCTCCCCACGCGCATCAATGAGCCTTGGGCGCCCATGACCCTGTCGCGGGTTGTCCTTCCTTGGACCACTTTTGGTAGGTTCTAACCACTGCATATGAGGAACACCCTACAAGACCTGCAGTTTTGGAGATGCTCTGACCCAGACGTCTAGCCATCGCAATTTGGCCCTTGTCAAAGTTGCTCAGATCCTTAAGCTTGCCCATTTCTACTTCTAACACATGAAATTCAAGAACTGACTGTCCACTTGCTGCCCAATATATCCCACCCCTTTACAGGTGACATTGTAACAATATAATCAATGTCATTCTCATCACCTGTCAGTAGTTTTAATGTCATGGCTTCGTTTGATTTGTGTACGTGCGTGTTTCTACAGGATGATCATAAGCTGTCTCTGGACGAGGTCAGCGCCCATTATGGAGCCTCGACATTTGCAATAATGAATTAGATTTGCAATAATGAATTAGATTTTTATTAATGTGATGACATTTTACCCATCAGTGCATTCAAGCTCACAGCCTTTTGTTTAAAACAGCCACAAATCAGTGTGCTCGTGTGCATTTTAGAACAGGCAAAAACATCTCTTAAGCTGCATGATTATCCTTAGAACATTAAGTACATAAATTACATTTTCTAAAGACTTCAGAGATCATAAAAAAGTGTAAGAAGAGTATAAGCAAGAAGACATGACTTTGCAATATATCAATTTGTGTTGCTTAGGAGACCTGGCTGGAGTCACATCATCCTCTTCTTTAATTAATGCAGTATATTTATCCATCAATCCATCATCCTCGTCATTTATTCATGTATTTATTAATTCAGCATGTTTATCTATCAATCCTCTTCATTTATCTATCGATCCTTTTCAATCATTCAGTGTTTTTCCATCCATCATCCTCTTCATTCATTCATTCATTCATTCAGTATTTATCCATCCATCCATCATCCTCTTCATTCAGTCAGCATATTTAGGCATCCATCATTCAATCACTCACTCATCTTTATCTATCCATCCATCCTTTCATCCATCCATCATCCTCTTCATTCAGTCAGCATATTGAGGCATCCATCATTCAATCACTCACTCATCTTTATCTATCCATCCATTCTTCTCTTCACTTTTTGTTTTCAGTTGCTTGTAAAGTTGTATAAATTCACTCCCAGTCATCTGTGACTGAATTTCATTTTCACAGGTTATCATGGTAACCGATGACCATCCATAACTGCCAAGGCCATTGCTAAAGGTGTCGGAATCATCTCAGAAGTCAATGAGACAGTGGAGGATATCGCTGAAAGACTTAATATTCCACTAAACCAAGTCAACCCACGGTCTGTGTGTGTGTCTTCGTTGTGTGTTTGCTTAAGAGTAATGGTGTATGTGCGTGTGTAAACTAAATCTAGTAGAATGGGTTTTTGTCTGCTTTTATTTCTTCCTCACAGATAACGGAACTGGGCACTGTTCAGTGTATGTGTGTTTTAGAGACATTAAGACCTGTGCAATTCATTTTTCAGACCTGAAGGATATGAGCTCTGAGTATCTGGATGATATTCTGGGGAACCATACAGAGATTGTGTTTGCTCGCACTTCACCTCAACAAAAACTCATTATTGTGGAGGGCTGTCAAAGACTGGTGTGTGGGGAAGAGTTAAAACATCAAATTTTAAAAGTGTTATTTCACTAGATTCAAACATCAGGTCTTTTGAATAAATTTTCACACTTATAATGTTTTTTTTGCAGTTTCTTCACCAAACAACACAAGAATCCCACAACAAATACATGGAGCTGAAATGGAGCTGCTGTATCAGTGGAAGAACTTGCAACCAAAATTATTTGTTCTTTACTTTCATTTTGTTTAACACACACACACACAATTTTCTGATTTAACATTTTAACTAAACATATGAAACATTCCCAAACTGCATGTGACAGGCTACAACTGAGCTGATGAAAGAGAGGATAAAACATCAGCGCACATTTAGCACATTTTTATTCTAACTAAAAAGGAAGTGTCTTTGATTCTGTTTGGGTAAAAACATTTCCCTCCAATTCTGACTGGCTCATTCTGATGTGGTCATTCTGACATATCTAACATACAAATGCCTTGCCGATGTTCACTCTAGTTTTCGCTCGACCGCGATCACGTTTCCGCTAAGCCAGATGGGATTCAGTAGATAAATGTATTTATTTTTTTGGCTTACTTGGAGTTTGTGTAGGAGTCGGTGTTGTACTGGGATCATTACCAGTGTACCGCTGCCCCTGGGCACTGTCACCATCCTTTGCATCGACCTCAGCACTGACATGGTACACTTACTCACACGTGTGTGCATTCGGTCATAATGCCAGTTCCTGTGTGAGACCACCCTCAGGCACTGGACATAAAATATCTCACACACATCCACTTTGAGGTTCAATGTGGTGAATATAGGGTACAAAATAATATCTCTCAGGCTGTGAAATGTTAGACATATCTAACATACAGTATGTCCCAAAACTGACAAACAGTTGAGAGAACCTGAGCGGTTCATCATCATGGCTTATGGACAGATCTGTCAGTCTTTTATGCACTTGCACACAAATATAAATGAATCCACACATGTGCCCTTTAAAGCTGTAAACACTTGTAAACTTTGTAGTGTGTGAAGAATTGCAGATGTCGTTTTTGATTGAAGCCTCTGTGCAAATAAACTGAATATATAACTTTATGAAATAACACTGCTCTTTCATGCTATTGGAGTGTAAAATTAATTAGTAGCACGGTTTTAATGTATAAATGTTTACCTGTGAATCTTACAAGTTCAAGTGAAGGGGTTTACTTGTATGTGTAAGGATGATTCAGGCACTGGGATGTTTCTTCACATATTTTGTGATCATTGCTGAGAACGGTTTCCTGCAACAAACACTGCTGGGGATTCAACTGGACTGGGACGATTGCACAATTAATGATCTAGAAGATGCCTATGGACAGCAATTGGTACACACATACACATTCAAAGACACATCTTGGTACCTTAAACAACATTTGTCCACAGAGGGATCAGAATTGTCTAGAGTTAAGATAACATTTTTGAGATTACAGTTAAAAAATGTGTTGTTGAAAAGTACTACAATAATAAAAAATAGTTTTTGTCAGTGATTGTCTTTCAACAGATACAATGCAATGTGAATATATTGTTATATGTGGGCCACAGGAAGGCCTCCAGGGTCTTACTTTAAATTCAAAATTCAGAGAGACCTACTATTAACAAGCCAAACATTTGCATTCTCTATGCATTGCTGTCAGTGTGTGTGTCTGTCTGTCTGTGTGTAAACAATAAGGTTAAATTGTTCTTGTTATTAATTACACCTGTGGCCGTTAAGTGAACTGCAGTTGCTCATGCGCACACTCCATAGGGATGCGAGCATCGACCAAAACAATGGCGTAACGTACAAAGAGACTGAAAGTGATTCACCGACATCATGCTGACAGATGAGGTAACTGTAAAGGGATTAATGGAAAGGAGGAGGCAAGAACCGGCTTGACAATATAAATTATATTTAAGAAACCAAACAAAAAGACACAAACACACACATATGACGGACAGCTGCCCGAAAACACTCTCTCTCTGTCACATCATCGTCTGTAGTTGGCCTTTATCCCTCTCGGAGGCTTGATTAACCTGATAAGGGACCGGGTGTGTAGAATCACAACCTGGCCCCGCCCTCCGCCCTGTCACAATACCATAATTAAAATTATACAGTTACGATTGTTTTACTACAAACGTTGAGACTGTATATTATATTTGATTCTCCAGTGCTTGAACAAGGCTAAAACAAAGTGTGGATATAGGTCTGACTATGTGAGACTGTAGTTTGAAGTAATCACTTTTCTTTTCATGATACATTGACTGCATTTATAGGATAGCCTATGTTGGCGTTAGCTGGCTAGCCAACTTTATCAATAGCTGTTGCTAAATTTGGTGGTTGCTGACAGTAGATGTTTATAAAATAGACTGTACATTATAAATATGTTGACACAATTCAGTGTTGATGTGATCCCATCACAACTGTCATTTTGATATATCGATACGCTCTCATTTTATAATAATAGAATGTATATATTTCTGTATAACCAAGATACATTACACTAATGCATAGCATGCATTTCAAGTATTATTGTAGTTATTGTAGTAGATAAATTTACACAGATCAATCCTCATGGCACTAAATTTCACAAGATTTGCAGTTATGTAAGCTTACCTGTCCATTAAGAAGAACGCCAATTCAGGGTCAGTTTTGATCCCCAAAACCGAACGAAGGTTCCTCCAGAAATCAAATGCCTTGCCGATGTTCACTCTAGTTTTCGCTCGACCGCGATCACGTTTCCGCTTAGCCAGATGGGATTCAGTAGAAAAATGTATTTATTTTTTTGGCTTACTTGGAGTTTGTGTAGGAGTCGGTGTTGTACTGGGAGTTTGCTGGATTCAATCTCTAAGATAACTCTACCTAGTGTTGCAGTTTTTTGTCACTGTTGAATAGCGGAAGGGAAGAGATTGCTGTCTGAGGCAAAACTCTCGGGAGCACGCATAAACGTCACATGCTTTTGATTTTCCCAGCAAAAGCGACCCGCTCACTTCACATGAATATCAGTCTACAGGCTTTAATAGGCAACCTACACACAAAAAAATTTTGGTTCTTCAGCGGTTCTTTGGGGTGGTTGAGGTGCTATATAGCACCACTGCCATATAAAGAACCAGTTCAGCCCAGTATGGTTCTTTAGTGGTTCTTCAGTGGTTCTTTGTATAGTTGAGGTGCTATTTAGCACCTCGACTATAAAAAGAACCTGTTAAGGCCCTGTATGGTTCTTTAAAGTTTTTATAAACTATGTCTTCTCTTATTTTAGAAAACAATTTAGAAATAATTGAATACAATAAAACAATGTATTTCCTGAGGATAACATATTAAAGCAGTGGTTTTCAACCTTTTTGCCCCTAAGCTTCCCCAACATGTATAATGATATATTCCAGGGCCCCCACAGGAGACTTTTGACCTCAGAAAAGCATGCAAGTGATTTGAAACAGCTTTTGCCATTGTTGAAAATTAATCCCTGTTAAACATGTAAGAGTGGAGTAACATATTTAAAATATATGGAGAATGGGGTGGCCAGAAGAATGCAATAAGACAGGATACTGAAAGCTGTCAGTTGCAGTTTAAATTATGCAGGAGGAGGAATAGAGTTGGGGGATGAGAGAAATATAAGACACTGATTGGCTGTGTAATGAACGTAAAATGGGGTTCAAAGGTATGGAGGTAGGAAGTCAGCTGAATACAGAAATTATGTCAATAAGGCTATATGCATATACTAAACGCTATGTGTCATTTCAAATAATTTGGCCATATCTTGATGTTTTGTGACTGTAGCGTTCTGTAAGTAGAGTTTTCAATAATTTACTATCATATCATAAAAAAACCCTGTGAACCTATACCTTTCTGTTGAGGACTGCATTCAAGAATTAAGTAGGCTACTAATTTCCAATGTGGCATAAAAATATTAATTTACCATCAAAGGCATTCTTAATATCCTGAAAAGTCTCATCACTAACCATAATACAATATTTAAGGTAATAAAAATCCAAAATTCAGATTAAAACACAGCAGGCATGTAGGCCTATCAGTGTATGCATTTCACTCATATAGAGCTGGTCTACACCAGAGCCTTCTCTTTGTAATATTAAGAGATCCAGCAATTCCACAATGAGCACTTGTCATTAAAATGTGTTTTTGACACGGAACTACATTTGACCAGAGCACGCAGAGCACGTAGGTCAGGTGCGCCCTGGCAGTGCACGAGCGCGAGAGCGGCCGGAAAATCTGGAAACAACTGCGACGTTGGACTCGAAAACTAGGAGGATCCGGCTTCAGAGTGTCAATACGCAGATATTTTTTGAGTGTCTTAGCGACAGCTGCCAGAGAAACAGGCTATTAACGTTAAGTTACTTGCTTGTCAGGTATATTTATGTTATGCTCCCTTTAAATCTCATTTATATCGCTGATAGTGGTGACAGGGAGTAGATGGCGGTGGGCTAACGGCTGACAGGAAAATGGCGGTGGGCTAACGGCTGAACCGCTTGTTAACCAGTAGAATCCAAGTAGGGATGTCTTATCCCGCGTTGACAGGATGTATAGCTGCATGTGTAGCAAAGTACTAAATATGAACAACTTAAGAATATGAAAGTAACACATATGTACACCTTACAACTAAAAAAAATGACTGACAAAATGAAATATTAATGTTATATTACAAGAATTAACTAATAGATATAGTAACCATTTAAAGCTCAAATGATGTATTAATGTAACGTTACCATGCAAGAGGCATATGTTACATTAGCCAGTGTAACCTAATGTAAAACAGTTCTTTGCAAGTGTACTAGAATGGAAACAAACAATAATGCTGTTAAGTTAAATGTTGGCTGAATTTAGGCTATTTATCATTATTTATTGATGTAAAAATCTTGTCGTGAATGTTAATTTCATCCAGTTAACAATTTAACATTACTGTTACTGTAGCTACTGTTCTTTTTATCTAGTATTTCTGTTTGTTATAAGTTAAGTTAGCAGATATGAGTCATTAATGTTTCCATGAGGCCTAATGTTTGTCATCACTATGTTGCAGATAGAGCTAAAGGCTAACATTCATCCTAGTTTTGTAATTTGATTTTTTTCTCTCTATCTTCAGGTTATGACGGACTTCACATGTTGGACTTATGTCCAAGTTTGTCAATGGTTGAGAGATATTGACTTGGGGGAATTCTGTGAAACATTTGTGGGTGAGCTTCAAGTATTTTGTGATCGATGTACCAGTGCCCTAACTGCCATGTAAGAACAGTCTCTTACAACAGATACCTCAAACACCTGCAGTATTTCCACGAGAATGAGCCAAATTTCGTTGTTGTATGTGGACACAATGGCTGCCAAAAAAAGTACAAAAGAGTGAGTTCTTTACGTGTCCATGTTTTTCGGACTCACAAAATCTTGAGAAACGCAGAGGACTCTGAGAAAAATCAGGAGGCTCCTGGCACCTTAACTACCTTGATCGATTTGGAGAAGACTTTTGATTCTGAAGAACCAAGTATCTCTTTTGCTGAAAAAATATATGGTTTCAGATCGCTAATTGAGAGACATTTTGCATTGTTTTGTTTAAAACTTCAAGAAAAACACATCCTCCCCAAAATTGTATACTGTTACTCGTGAGGTGAAAATACTGCTTGAACTTTTTAATGAACAGTCTAGAGACCTTCTACGGTTCTGTCTTGAAGAAGCAAATATCAAGATTGACAATCATTCAAACTTGAAGTCCTTGGTTGAAGACAACTTCTTTGGGAAGTGTTTTGATGTTATTGTGTCAGACTATCAGTTTGAGAGGTACTGTATTAGAGAGTTTGGGTTAATTGAACCAGTCGAGTATTTACTCGGATACGACTCAATAGGAAGAAAAGAGACTTTCCAGTACATTCCCATTTTGGAAGTTTTGAAAAATATTCTGAGAAGAGAGGATGTTTTTCATTATGTTGTGGAGGACACGTTGTTTGATGAGGAAACACTAAAAGACTTAACAGATGGATTCATTTTTCAACAACATGCCTTTTTGATGGCTCTGAGACACAGCTGAGGCTCCAGTTATACACTGATGAATTTGAAATTGTAAATTGTTTAGGATCCAAAAAGCAGATTCACAAAATTTCAAGTGTCTACTTTGTTCTTGGAAATATTCCTCTGAAGTATCGTTCCAGTCTTCAAAATATACATGTGGCTGTGCTTGTCAGACACCGATTGCTTCAGAAGTATGGTTATGAGCCAATTTTGAAACCTCTTCTTCGTGACCTTTGTGAACTTCAGTGCCGCGGGGTATCAGTTGAAATTGAAGACCAGTCCTGTGTTCTCAAAGGCTCTGTGATTTCCATTTGTGCTGATAATTTATCAGCCCATTCCTTGGCCGGCTTCAGTACTTGCTTTAGTCAAGGACGGATCTGTCGTTTCTGTCTGTGCCACCACCGTGACATTGGTAACAAAACTGAGGAAAGTGAATGTATTCTCCGGACTCCTGACACACACCGTAGACATTTACAAGTGTCAGATGGTAAATCCTTGTATGGTGTTACTGGACGCTGCCCTTTTGATAAACTGCCTCATTTTGAGGTTACTGAATCCTTTCCACCTGACTTGATGCATGATATTCTTGAAGGAGTCATCCCACAGGTTCTGAAGTTAGTCTTGCTAAAGCTTAGCGGTGAAAGACTGGTAACGCTGCAACAGTTTAATGACCAGCTACAACAGTTCCCGTTTGGACAAAATGATGTCACTCACAAGCCTGTATTGCTGAAGCCATCTGCTCTGCAGCAAGGTGTCATCCCAGGAAAAGCAGTTGAAAAACTGACCCTTTTCCGACTCTTACCTTTTTGATCGGAAACTTAGTCCCTCAGGAAAACACTTACTGGGGTCTCTATTTGCTATTGAGATCTATATGTGACATAGTACTGGCACCTGCGATCAAAACAAGTTGGCTGAGTCCACTGTCTGCTCTCATCACAGAATTTCTGAAGAGCTTTCAGAAGCTTTTCCCTGACAACTTCACTCCAAAGATTCACTTTCTGCTTCACTATCCTCGATTAATCCAACAGCACGGTCCGCTGAGAGCACATTGGTGTCTCAGGTATGAGGCCAAACACCTGTACTTTAAACGCCTTTCATCGATTGTAAACAATTACCAGAATATTGCAAAGACTCTGGCAAAGCGCTATCAAATGCGCCAATGTTGGGAAGCACAATCAACTAGAAACCATGAATTGGAAGATGTCCCGTACTCTTTAATAGAGATACCTCTGCACGCACTACCCTCGCAGCTTAGGGAGATTATTGCAAAGGACACATCTGAACTGAGTGAGACACTTTGGAAAACCAAACAAGTGCTATACGACAGAGTCAAATACACCACTGGAGACTTCTTGATCCTTGAACTTGTGCATGCTGAGGAAATTCCAGTTTTTTTAAAAGTTATACATATTGTTAAGTACCACAGTCAGTGGAAATTGTGCGGAAGACTCTACACAACTTGGTGCTTCTCTGAGCATCTGCATGCCTACGGGGTCCAATCAACAACTCAGTGGGTGGCCATTACACCTGGGGAGGAAACTGACTTCCATGCACTTGACACATATGCAGATCAAGAGGACAACCTGTACATCTCACTGCTTCATAGGCCTGTGAGATATACTAAGTTATTTGCAACTTCAAATTGATTAAAATGTTATGATTGTTTGATTGCAGTAGTGAACAGAATCAGATTGAACAAATGCTTCATTCACAAAGTATAACAAGTCCACCAGGAATTTGCCTTAATGTCAATGGCACAAAACATAGATTCACAGTTACCTATTAGCGCATGGTTCAAGACCTCACTAGAGTCTATAGCATACATGTAACAGCATGCTAACATAGATTTTGTTCCTGGAATGTAGCTCAGCCAATCTCAATGCAATGTATAATTGATAGATTCATAACAATGCTTGCCATTTACGAGTTATTGAACCTCTCGTTCTTTGTTAAATGCTTTCTCCTTCCCAGAACATGAAATAGATGGGGCCACTCTTGCTGTGATTTCAGAGAGGATGTCTGAGAGGCTCATTCCAGTCATTCGCAAGCAGAGTCTGTTTCTGGCCCAGTTGGAGAAACTTAAAACCAACTGAACGAGCAGGTAACACACTGTTTCTACATTGTTGTTCACCAGTTATTTGCTATTTGCTAATTTTATTTTTATTCCATTCTTTGATGGCCATCTCTCTATTCAGTGTCTCTTTTTTTTCTCCTCCTATTTTTCCTCTGTAGAGAGCAACCTCAGAGAAGCAGTGATGACTCCAGCCAAGCACAGTCCAGTCCTAATACCTCTTTAGTATTTCCAACAGTGCTGAGGATGGCCATAGACAGAAGAGATTCTAATCTGAAGAGTGCAAGTAAAACAAAACTACGGACTCTTTTGATCCAGACTCTTTTTGACCACCTGAGTAAGAAGTCAATGTAAGTTGCTACTACTTGTGCCTTTCTAACTTGAAAAAAAGTCAAAGTACATGACATATGTAACAAATAGTGAGTGGAGAGATATTTTCTTCACTAAGAAAGCAATGATTACATCGTACCTGAACAATTTTAATCACTGCGTGGGTCCATTCATTTATTTCTCCTCCTTAACAATGGTCGCAACTACTGTATGTCCATTCCAAATGTACATAGACTTTTATAGTTTTTTACCACAAATTCCCTATTTGTCCTCTGAAAGCGCAATATTCCGACCCGGCCCCGCCCCCCTCCGCTCCACATGCAGTTTGCAGTTCAAATCTTGGCTGGTGATCAACAGTTACTTTAGGAATTAGATGAGCATTTAGGATCAAATGTAACATGTTGATTACCACACAGTAAAATGAGCTGGAAGCCACATCTTTACATATTGACAGACCAGAGCTATAACCCAAACTACTGTACAGGCCCTCAAACACAGCATGCTAGCTCGGCTAATAGTGAATTGTTACAAACAAGCTCAAATAAAAGCTGTCTGTAGTCTTAACTGTTCAGCTTAGTTTGCCACGTACCTTTTAAAATTTAGCATATTCCTGTAAACATCGCTGGCTGAGACAAACCAGACCCTCCTCTTTTCATTGTTTCTAAACATCACTTTCCTGCCGAGTTGCAACCACATGTACGATCTGATGGCCACACAGACACAGTGGAGAGGCCTGCCTGAATGGAGTATGCAGGTTTTACAGAATGGATATCTCCATTCAGGCGTCATGAATTTTGAAACAGTTTTATGGTCGTGTGTATGTAGCTTTCAGTACTCCCTCCAAAAAAAAACATAACAAATGCTCGACCAATAGGTGAAGGCAGCTTTGCAGCAAGGAGCTATGCGCGTGCAGCTACTCTTAGAATGCACTGTGGGTGGCACTTCATGAACACCAAGCTTTTCTCCTTCTGATTTTCCTGTTAGGTACCCAACTCATCTTCAGTATATTCAACTTCTGTCGATCGTGATAATGGACCATCCATTCCTCAGGGAAAGTATTGGGTCAGGATATGTAAGTTTTCATTTCATGTTGTAAAATTGTATTAAGCATATCACTGTTAAAGGGTAACTGAAACACTAGAAATAAAAGTGATCATTCAAAATGAATTCATATTTGCAAGTTATGGATTTACTTTCTAACCAAGTAGGTAGTTTATTCCATGGCAGTAAAACGTTTTAAGAGCAAGATGGCTCTGTATTTAGATATGATGCATTAAGTGTTTTTTTTGTTGTTTATAAATCAAACTTTTTAATAACATACTGCAAGTATGCATGTACCCAAAATGTAGATGGTCAAGAAGTATATACAACCCAAACTTGCTCCAACAGTTCTGCAGTGTGGCTCACTGTGTTAGCATAAAGTTAAGTGTTTCACCAAATCTACAATCCCCCCCCTTCTGTTTACAGGACTGCCTGCTTGAATCGCTAAGGAATAAGTTCAAGAAGGAAAGGCAGCCACTTGTGGCCAACAGTGAAATTCAGCTAATGAAAGCGAGATGGGCAGGAAGGAAGCGGCCTCACCAGACAGCTAACCCTAATCCAAGCACCACGGTAAAAATAATGTAATGTAATTTTGCAAGGCTCATAGTATAATCAGATGTGTCTTCATATGTTCTACTGAGGAAATATGAAACTCATACCTTTTGATACTGATTATACTGTTAGCTTCATATTTTAGAAAAGGACATGTATCATGATTTTTGTCCCATTGGATTTGAGTCTGGTGAGGCAATGTATCGCAATACTAAAGCGATCAGTACTTGTCAACGTCATGCCAAACAATGGTTAAATAGGACCGGAGTTAAAAAAAGCAAACTTGACCTTAAAGGTTTCAAAGAGTTGTCTCTATAAATATGGTGGGATATTAACTAGGACTTTACATTTTACTGACAGCCCCCAATATGTAACAATTTAACTACCTCAATAGGTTGATGCAGGAGAAGATGAACGAAGCATCAGGGAACATCTGAGAGTAATTAAAGCGGAAACAGAGAAGCTTCGACCAAACATAGAGCTCCTCAAAGAAAGGATGGCACTGATAAAAGGCTACCGAAGAAATTTTGTGTCCAACCACAGCACAGAGGAAACTCTCTCTGAGTTTCCGTGTTTCAGACTGGCCAAAATGGTAAGTACAGTAGTGTGCTAACTACCTCGTTATTTAATTGTATGAGTTGTAACTATATTTTAACACATGTCTTTTCTACTTTGCTTCATCTTAACATAAGCTCCTTTGGGACCTGTGAGACCACACAAACATTGATGCAGACCAACAGATTGTCACACAACTTTCTGCAATGGCACCTCGAGTCCTTCAGGTTTCACGGAGTCCCCTTAAGGAGAAGTTCAGGCGCATGATTGATGACTGTGAAGATGGCAGACTGAAAAAAGGTAACTAAATCTGCACTGCTTAGATTTTCAGTGTACCGCTTAGTTGATGGACTGACACCCCTACATATTTTCCATATACCTGTGTGACCCATATCATACCAGTCTTCTTTTCTGCAAGGAGCCGTCTCACACACAGTAATAAATGTTTTTTTTAAAAAGGCATTAGGTACAAGCGTTCAACATGTTATGTTAACTTAATGTTATTTTGTATTAAGGCCTACAGTTGGAAGCAGCCATTCTGCTCTTGCCTGCACTGTTCAAGGAGGACCCAGGGTTGCTGTTTGAAGTTGAGGTGAGCCATGAACAGTTGACTACAGTGCAGAGTTGTAGGCTCGAGTCACATGACAAATATGACTTTAGACTCGACAAATTTAAAAAGACTTGACTCAAAAGTCGTCATTGACTTTAACACTAATGACTCGTGATTTCACTTGGATTTGAGCCTTTTGACCCAAGCCCAAATACAAATTATACATAACATAGGGCTGTGCAATTAATCAAATTTTAATCTCAGTTATGATTTCGTTGTGTTTGCCATGAGAAACCAGCGGTGCAGACTAGGTGTATGTGAGTGTGGGGAGAAGAGAGAAGAAGCAGATTCAATTAGTAATAAATAAACACTAAAATAAGGTCGAAAATGACCTAGAATAAGCTACTGTCAAAACAAATACGATAGGCTTACACCGCTACCATCCCCCACAGTTACACTGTCTTAATGAGAGCTCAACACTCCGACAAGCGGATGTGTCGCAGTTCTGTCTCTTGGATCCGCAACACGGGACCGTCGTGATTTCGGTCTCTGTTTCAGAACCATTACAGACCTAATTTCAATGCAGACATTAGGTTTTTGTTTGTTGCTCTCCACAAACTATGCTGTCAAAGAAAATTACATTTATTTTCAGTTAATGGCCAAAAGTATTTGAGCAGTTGTATGACGGTAGTTAAATTAATTTGTTTACTCATAAGGTTTGCCTTCAAATAAATGTGAGAGAAGATGGTTAATGCTAGTGTCCTCTCTTCCCCAGGGCCATGCTCAGACCAGCACTCCTGGCATCTCAACACCTAAGATGGTGCTTAAAGGCAGCAGGGAAGGTCATCCTATGCAGTATGACCACATTGTGCTCACTATGGATGGCCAGGTAGTCACAGAAGAGAGTGAGGACATCTCGATGGCATTGGGCCTCCTCCTGTGTGTTTATTTTGTGTTTGGAATCCAGTATCCTAAAGGACTCAAGAAGACACTGACCTTTTTGGAGTGTGTTATATTGAAACTGAAAGATGCAGCCGGACTTCCTGTCACAATAAAAAGAGTCTACAACTCAATCTCTGAGTAGACTGTAGGACTGAATAATCTCTTTCTGGATGGCCAGTTCAAGAGAACAAGGACTTTTACACTGGGCTAGTTCTAGTTCCACTTTCTTTTGTTTTTGAAATCCTTATAAACATCTTATTGTGCTGTTGACTGAACAATACTTGAGGACGTCAACTGTATTAGCCAGTTTCACTTCTTTCATTAACTCGCTAATTTAATATTAAAGAAATGTAGATTTTACAAATAATATATATATATATATATATATTACTTGCACCTATATAGCACCTGTAAAGATGGGTGCTATATAGCACCAAAACTGGTTCCCCTATGATTACGAGCCAATGAACCACTTTTAGTGCTGTTTAGCACCATTTTTGTTTAGAGTGTAGGAAGTCCGGGAAGGGCTCATTTTTTAAGTTGCATTACAAGCCGTTCATCCAGAAATGAAAAGATGTATATATGAAACAATTACATTAAAATCAGTTTATGTGTAGGGTCTAAATTTCCCTTAATGCCAACGGAGAGAGTTACTGTTGTGCATTAAACATGTTCAAAACAATGCAAGGAGTGCAAAAACACAAAATTACAAAAATCCACTAAAAAAAAAGCAGGGTCACTTGGTGCGTGGTCAAAAGCAGGGTCATCGGGCTTTAAAGGAATATTTCACACAAAAATTTAAATTATCATTATTTAGTCACCCTAATGCCATCCCGGATGTGTATGACTTTATTTCTTCAGTAGAAAATAAATAATTTTTTTAGAAGACTATCTCAGCTCTTTTGGTTCATACAATGAAAGTTTTTTCTAAATTTTGAAGCTCCAAAAATCACATAAATCAGCGTAAAAGTAGCCTTATCCATATGACTCCAGTGGTTAAAGCCATGTCTTCAGAAGTGTTATGATATTGGTGGTTGAAGATCAATACAGATCAATATTTCTATAGTACAATCTTCTTCTTTTGTTTTGCTAACAAAATTTACTAAAATGATATGAAGCAATGTGATATCTTATAGACAATTCACATTTATAGATTACTTTTATGCTGCATTTATGTGCTTTTTGGAGCGACAACATTTTGGCATCCATTCACTTGTATTTTATGGGCCTACAGAGCAAATATGAAAAGATTGAAATATTCTTCTAAAAATCTTAATTTGTGTTCTGGTGAAGAAAGAAAATCATACACATCTGGGATGGCATGAGGGTGAGTGATGAGAGAATTTTCATTTTTGAGTGAACTATTTCTTTAAGTAGCCCATGGGGGGCCACATTGTTCTCCTTTTGAGATACAATGTTCCACAATGATTTAGTTCTTGTATCTTTTAAGACCAGTAATAGATGTGTTCTCATTCTAATGCATGATGCCCACTTTTCTGAAGTTTGTGAATGGTGGAATGTTCTTCCTGAAGTATTGCTCTACAATGGTTGATACTTTTCTATCTTTATAAAGGCTAAGCATAATTATAAATTATTTTATCATCTCTACTTTCCTGGTAATTTATTATAAAAATTAACACACAATATTATATATATAAAAAAATTAAAACAAATCACTGTTTTATTCTATTACATTAATTCCTTTAAAGCTACTCAAGTTATTCAGCCAAAAGCAGAGAGTGTTTTTCTCGTTTCCTTGTTGTTTGATTAATAGCCTTTATATGACATAGCCTACTAGACACTGCTCAATTCGGTTACACTTCAAGTCTAACATTTTGATGCAAATATGCTTTTTGTCCCACTGTTTACACTCACTTTTGAACAGCTCACAGCCCTATTGATAACATCGCCTTAATCTCTCACATCAATCCAATAATCTCAGTGACAGATAGATAATTTACAGGCTACATTATAGACACACAGAATCTAGTAAGCAGAAATATCAAATTTTCCTTGATATGTTTCTTCACATTAGAGGCAGTATTAATGCTGATATCTGGCTTGAGCAAGTTCAACACACATGACAAAATCAAGCAACTTTTTCCCTGTGAAAAGCCCTTTTAGGTGTTGAACTTGAGGCATCCTCCACAGTTGGTGCCTGATCTACAGCTGCTGTTCAAGTGTGTGATTTGATTTGATGGGAGTCACACTCTGCCTAGCCAATCACATTGATGGATAAAAACAAAATCAGGACAGGGAAGTAGTGAACACAGATGGTGGGAAAATAGGGCAGTAAAAGTACAGCTACAGCACTTAAAATATACTCAAGTAAAAGTACACAATTTATAAACTACTTAAAAGTACAATTACGGGGCAAAACTACTTAATTACAGTAACGTGAGTATTTGTAATTCGTTACTTTACACCCCTGCATTTGTTAACTACGTTTTTAAAGTTCATCCTCCTCAATAAGTTTAAATAAATATTTCACATTATCCTGAATTCAGATTATGCACATTATTTAAAAATTACACTGTTCAGTTTGATGTTCATTTGTCAGACAATTAAAATAAATACATAATCTTAACAATGGACTGATTTTCTTAAGTGTATACATATAATTACATATAGTTACTATAATTGCTAGTGACCGTTCTAAATATATAATTCTATTTAAATATTTGCCAGAAACATCAAGTAATTGAACGCAGAAGTTGCATTAATATCTCTAGATGTTTAACGTTCAAGGTTGAACGTGACACGTTTTCAAATTGAATCCACTTTGCAAATGAAACTGTGAACATGTAAATTAAATTAAAATAAAATAGAAATGAATTGTAAAGGTTTTCTAGTACGTTTTATACGTTATTAAAACAACTATTCATATAAACTGTACGTTTTAAAAACTATTTATCTAAATTACTTCTCAAACAGCTTACCTTATCAAAATGGCGGCAGCTGATGTACCTCATAGGTTTCAGTTGGTATATCCGGTTGCGTCACGTCCGATTACTCAAGCTCCAAAACATGGCGTTGCTTCTAAGGTCAGTACGAACATTTAAATGTGACAGTTTTGCGATGTAATTTGTTTAAGATGGAAGTTATCGTTGTGACAGTACGATCAGATGAAACAGAGATAAGTATTTTGCAGTCGCGATATTTGAAGATTTTCTGACGTCGTTAATTTGTTTGATATGTAACTCCGTTTACTGCACTTTGATCGGTTCTGTTAAAATGCACGTCATATACAATATCTTTGTGTGTTTATACTTATTCTAGGTGCATTGTATTTTGCTTTCAACATCTATACGTGCTGTAATTTACATTTATATGAATAATAATTATACAAATAATTTATTGATAATGTATGCAAGTTGACAGGAATTTTCTCAACTTGTCCCTTTTTGTGTTTTCTGTCTCTGCTGGATTCTCATTACCGTACTTTTGATAAACAGACAGTGTGAATTTATTTCCACTTGTGGAGAATTACATCAGATTAGATGTTAACCTGTCATACGTTTTATATAACTAAGCACTGATTATTCATCAACTAGGACCTGTAATGTTGCTTATGATTAAAGGTGCCCTCATAATTTCTTTCCTCATAAATAAAGTTGTACTCTTAGAGAAATTAATTGTTATTTTGAAACAAGTGTGAGCATGAGAAGATGACTCCACTCTTATCAGTAACCTTATAAAAGCTGTTTAAATCTTCATGGGTCCTTCATGGAGGGGGCTGCCATGTTAGGATCACATGACCAGCCAAATACAACTCTCTTAATCTTGAGGAACCACCTTGCTATTGGAAATGTTAACTGCTTTAATTAGTTTTCCTTCACTTATTTCCTGACTAATTTTTTTCTGTGTTTTCTCAAAGGACGGTGGCCCGGCAGGGTCTATACACATCACGGTCACAGTTTGGCGGCGTACTCTACAGACAGTGAGTATTATTTTTGCGTGTTTTTCACCATTCAAATATTTTCCCTACAAATCTTTCATGCTAAGAATGTCTTCCTCAGGAGTGTTTTTGAATGTAAATTTTGTACTTATAAAGCTCTTCTCCTCCCTGTTTGCTAGTGCCGTTCCTATGGGAACCACAGCTAAAGAGGAAATGAACAAGTATTGGACAAAAAACACACGACTCAACCGACCTGTCTCACCACATATAACCATCTACGGGTGAGTGTTACCCATCCTGAATCTTGCTGTGTATGGATCTTACCATCAGCAGGATTGTGAATTCTGCTTGTGTAACTACTTGCAATGTTGAGTACCTGTCTCCTGTTTGAATTTCTATTAAAAAAAAAAAGCTATAAAGCTTTATTTTCTAAAGCTATAAATAACTGTTTGTAGATTTGACAAATGTCCTTGTTAAACATGACAGCTCTGAGACTGATATATTGGTATCTGAATGTCAGACATTTAAACTGCACACTTGAAGGTCAGATGGTCTGTGTGAGCATTGTGAAAGTTCTTGTACTAATACAGAGATTTTCTTCCATAATTTTTTCCTTTAAAGTCCTTTATTCTTAAACATGCTTAAAGGGATAGTTTATCCAAAAATGTGAATTCTCTAGTTATTTATTCACCATCATGAGATCACAGGTGTGTATGACTTTCTATCATAACCAGAACACATTTGAAGAACTATATCTCAGCTCAGTAGGCCCTTAAATGCAAGTGGATGGTGATCAGATTTTGAAGCTCCAAAAAGAACAGATAGTTAGCATAAATGTCATTGATACTACAGCAGTTAGATTCATGTCTTCTAAAATGATACAATCACTTTTGGTGTGAAAAATATCAATAAGATATCATGAGGGTGAGTAAATGATGAGAGGATTTTCATTTTTGGGTGAACTATCCCTTTATGAACAATATTTAGTCACTGTAAACAGAAGGTATTTGTTTTGAAGTGTATGATGAATTATGATTAATTTTGTGGAGTTTTAAATAGAATAAAACAAAGCCAACAGAACTTTTAAGAAATTGATAAGTTTGTGGATCCCTCTTTTGGGGACATAATCATTATGTTTTCAGAGTTTGTTTTGCTTTGCTGCAAATAATAATAAAGAAATTGCAGCCAACCAAGAAAATGAAAATATTTGTTCAAGCGGTACTCTTACTAAGGTTAGCATTTGCTTTCCAACGTCTGCCTTTCAGCTAATCATCCTAATCTCTATTGGGAAAATGTACCATAATTCAATTAATATTTTGATTTTAACAAATCAAATTTTACTTTTTAGATTTTATTTTGATGAAGTGAGCAGCCCTGAAGTATCGTGAAATTTGCCTAATGACGCACTCTTTAGGAAATGTAGTTGCCAAATAAAAAGCACACTACAATCATTGCAATATTCACTATATTGCCTAATTTTATATCCCCAGAAAAATCATTGCGATAATATTGAGAATATTCTATATATCACCCAGCCCAATACTACACCCTTCCTATTAGTGATTTATTACTTTTGATGTCATGACATGAGTCAACCAATCCAAAACAAAAAATGTTTTTTTTTTTTTTTTAAATAATGGTGTTTTGCAGGTGGTCTATGCCCATGATGATGTCAATCTCACACAGAGGAACAGGAGTGGGGCTTAGTGGAGGTAACTACTAATTGCCTTAGTAGACTGCTTCAATTTACAATTAAAGAACCTCTTTGTATTCAGTGCTTGTTTGTTGATATTAAATAATGATGTTGTCTCTGTCTCAGGTATCTCTGCGTTTGCACTCGCCGCTTTGGTGTTACCAGAGAATTTTCCATATTACCTTGATCTGATTCACTCCATGTCCTTTGGGCCCCAATTCCTTGCTTTCAGCAAATTTGCTCTGGCTTTCCCAGTGGCTTTCCACACCTTCAATGGCATCCGTCATCTGGTACACACACACGCATTCATTAAATGACTCGACTCAAAAAAGCATAACCATTCACATGTGACCAAATACAAAAATTTGAGCATTTCTCTGTTTAGATATAATTTTGGTTAATCTCTCCGTCTCTTTCTTTCTGCCTCTCAGATTTGGGATGTTGGGAAGGGTTTTAAGATACCTGAAGTCTATCGTTCTGGCTATGTTGTCATCGCTCTGACTGTTCTCACATCAGTCGCACTTGCTGCTATGTAAACCCATGGATGTGAGAGACTGTGTGAGATGTACACATGAAGAAGAGAAAGCTTTGTTCTTTTGTTTGTCTGCCTTGATAGGTCCTTATGGACCAAATTAATTAATATAATAAATTATGTCAACACAAAAAAACTCTCATGTTAAAAGCTTTATGTTTTGTAGTAAACTGAAAAAGTGGAACAGAACATTTAACATATAATTTGCAATGAACCTTACAGTAATAATGTAAACATAACTGTAATTTAGTTTACATTATTTCCTTTACATGTCCTAAAGCAGTTGGCCCATTTTACTGTCACTGCAGTGTTCTTAACTATGTTGAGTTGTGCTTGATTTCAATTCAATGTGTTGACGAAAAACATCACTTTGGGTGGCAAAAGCCATAAGTAATAAAAACTCTGGACAACATCAACTATGCTGTAAAAAATAATTGTTGAGCAAACTTAAATAATAAAGGCATCGTGATGCAGTAATTGTCCTCAGTGACGTTGCTTTGTTAAGTCAGTTTGAATTAGTTTATTAATTAAATGCAAAACTTCTTGTTGAGAGAACTACTCATTTTTTGTTCAGCCAACTATCAATTCACTATAGGAGAGTTTTCATTTGGTCACCATTACTTTTACATGAAGTTAATTGCCATATTTGCATCTGAAGATACACTCACCTAAAGGATTATTAGGAACACCTGTTCAATTTCACATTAATGCAATTATCTAATCAACCAATCACATGGCAGTTGCTTCAATGCATTTAGGGGTGTGGTCCTGGTCAAGACAATCTCCTGAACTCCAAACTGAATGTCAGAATGGGAAAGAAAGGTGATTTAAGCCATTTTGAGCGTGGCATGGTTGTTGGTGCCAGACGGGCCGGTCTGAGTATTTCACAATCTGCTCAGTTACTGGGATTTTCACGCACAACCATTTCTAGGGTTTACAAAGAATGGTGTGAAAAGGAAAAACATCCAGTATGCGGCAGTCCTGTGGGCTGAAAATGCCTTGTTGATGCTAGAGGTCAGAGGAGAATGGGCTGACTGATTCAAGCTGATAGAAGAGCAACTTTGCCTGAAATAACCACTCGTTACAACCGAGGTATGCAGCAAATCATTTGTGAAGCCACAACACGCACAACCTTGAGGCGGATGGGCTACAACAGCAGAAGACCCCACCGGGTACCACTCATCTCCACTACAAATAGGAAAAAGAGGCTACAATTTGCAAGAGCTCACCAAAATTGGACAGTTGAAGACTGGAAAAATTATATATATATAATACAATACTGTATAAAATACAATATATAATACAAGAATATTTTATAGTAAACACTCCAACACCATTCTGAAAACGGGGGAACAACAATCAATAAATAACATGTTATTGTTATTATAGCATGGCATTCTGGCATTGCCTTTTCAAAGTTACTAACAATCATTATCAGCTTTTGAAAACCCACTGCATAAATGACAATCGAACATGAGTGAACGCTCTTTCCAAAATCAGTCTGAACATGCTGTTTGGCAGAAAATTATCTGAATAATCTGAATAATGTACTGACTGTTTTGCACATGGGCATTCAAGCTTGCTGATTGGTTCAGTCTTTCAACAAATAATTCTTCAAAGTCAGTAGGCATGGTTTCAGTGGTTTATTATCATCCAGCCACATCAGTATTTTCTGGATAAAGGTGAACATGTGGATGAGTTTCTTTGGATACTCCAAATTGAATGCATGGCCAAACAACAATATGAATGCATCGGGTAATCTGGGAAGATCACTCACAACAATATCCCTCTCAACTACAACAAAAATGATGAAGCAAGATGAGGCTGAAGATGTCTGCACCAGTAGTCAGGAGAGCAACAGGAGTGTCAGTGATATCTGGCTCCTCTTCCTGCTGTAAAATACAAACAATCCAATTATGAGGAGAGCTCCAGTAGTTAGATAGACTTGAAAAAATACAAAACTATAAAGTAATAATTTTCATTATGTAAAATGCTGGAAGATGCATTCAAGTTTGTTTACTTTATGATATTAACACATAACAGTGCTTACATTGCAGTTATCCTCGTGCAGGTAGACAGGAAGTGCACAAAGGGACAAATTGCATCTCACATTGACATCATGTACTTCCTTGATAAACATATCAAAGTAATTATTTTACAAATACTTTAAGCACAAATTGGTGCTACCTATGCCTATTACCTATTGAGTAAGATCCTTAATGCAAAGTTGTATGAATTAGATAAATGTAAGTTGCTTTGGATAAGGGAGTCTGCCAATTTTATTTTTAATTTTTCATAATTAACTAATTAATAAGTATTGGTCATATTTTAGCAGATCACAATGTCACATGAGCACTGTACTGTATGTATATCCTGTAACAAAAGTATTCAACTTTGTTTCTGGTTAGTGACTGGATTCTTTACTCTTGTAGAGGTCAAAACAAGCGAGACAGTCCAACGACAAGACCATAACTGCAATTCCAGTCACTGTCCTGTCACTTGTTCACTGCAGGCCAGGTCCTCCCAACAATGATCCAATGATGTGTATAAAACATCAAATTAAAAAGAGATAGTTCAACCAAAAATGTAAATCCGGTCATCAATCATTCCAAAGCCACAAGACTTTTGTTAATCTTCGGAACACAAATTAAGACATTTTTAATGAAACCTGGGAGATTTTTGTCCCTCCATTTACATAATTCTGTCCCTGGTCCCATATTTCTGGTTCAAGTAACCAAAACTTTTAAGCTTTAAAAAGTTCATAAAGGCACCGTAAAAGTAATCCATGTGACTCCAGTGGTTTAATCCCAAATTTTGGAAGTGATATGAATGCTTGGTGTGCGCAACAAAACGAAAATTAAGTCTTTATTCACAAAATATCTGCGATACCACATTGATCTCCGAAACGTGTTTGCAAGAGAACCACAACACGAGTGCCATTTAAAAAACGCAATGCTTCCGGGTGCCGACATATCACAATAACATCATATACAAGAGCGGGCATTCTCACGATACAACGGGACCTGGAAGCTTTGCACTGTTTACAGCAAAGGAAGAGGGACGCTGTACACAAACTTAGAAAAACATAGAAACATAGAAAAAATCTACAAATCACACAAACATAGAAAAATCTCTGTAACAAAGATGTGTGCAGATTTCGACAGAGGAGGACTTGCTTTTTTTTTTTTGTCCACTCTCGAATCAACACAAGACCCATGCATTATGGTTCTCTTGTGAATGTGTGTCAGAGATCTATGTGGAAGTGAAGATATTTTGTTAAAAAGACTTAATATTCGTTTTTTTGCACACACCAAGCATTCGTACTGCTTTATAAAATTGGTATTAAACCACTGGAGTCATGTGGATTACTTTTACAGTACCTTTATGAACTTTTTGGAGCTTGAAAGTTTTGGTTACTTGGACTGTAAATGGAGGGACAGAAATATCCCAGGTTTAATTACAAATGTCTTAATTTTGGTTCCGAAAGATGAACAAAAGTCTTATGGGTTCGGAATGACATGAGGGTGAGTAATTGATGACAGAATTTTCATTTTTGGGTGAACCATCCCTTCACCATCTGTGATATGTTTGAGTAAAATATTAAAATCTGAGTCAAGATTCTGTTGTGTATTCAATATGACCTGAGGGATTCCTTTATCAAAGGAATTACATTCGGGTTTGATCATGTTCTGAGACATGTAATGGTAAAGAAATGAATTAAAGAACCATGCAAATAAGATGTGATCGCTATATGTAGATATCTGTAAACAATTCTAGTAATAACAGGATGGATAAAATAAACACGGTTATAATTATAGTAGAGATATTTCAGTGCCTGGGCCAGTCTTAATACATTTTAATAATTTGTATCAGCTAATGCCAAAATGTATTAAACTCTGCTCCTTTTTTGTATTTACTCTATTTTTGAGTCAGCTTGCTTCTTTGTTTATGTGCTGTAATACTCTGAAATGTCTGCACAAAATGTGATCAATGTTGTGTTGATGGCAAAATTAATCCTAAACATACCTTGAGATCATAAGTTATAAAGATCTCCCGCAGCGCCTCTGCATGCTGTCTTTCCTGTCCGTGACGCCTTCTGCCTGTACAAGGCAATCAGTCGTGGTGTGTGTTAGAGTGCGGATCGGGCTGCATTTTTCTGTCCGAGCCTGACACGCGTCCGACAGGGCAGTAACCGAACCCGACCGAACCCGAACGTCATTAAGATATTTATGTCCGAGCCCGACACAGTTAAAAAATCTCGTTTTTTTTTTTCTCATACTAATGACACGTACGTTTGTTTGTGTAGAAAGCCCGCTTTTATTTAGCAACTGGAAGGCATTCGGTAATGTTTACAGATGTGCGCAACGCATCAGCGTGCGCCGCACACGGCCAACAAAGCGCATGTTAACACAGGTGCGCACAAGAGGCCCAAACAAATAGCCAATTGAAATTAAATGAACAAAACTAGGTCTACCAAAAATTGCCCAAGCTAACAGAACAAAACTTTAACGTAACACAAATGCAGCTTATTGAAATGAAAATCACTCTTCTCGAAAACTGTGTGGCTAATAAAACTGTAGCCTAACATGGGATCTATTCACATAATCCATCAACTTCTTTTTAACGTCTTCCATCGTTGCGCTGCCAGCCACATGTAGCCAAATATGCAATATTATGCACGCACGTGTTGCGCGTTTGTCACAGCAACATAAACAAATTTCCGCACACATGAAGATGGATGTTAGGGTAATATTTTAAATTTATTTGAATCACAAAAATAAACATTTGCATCCAGTTAAACATTATAATAAGCTGTTTTAAATTTCAAATGTTCAATGCCTTATCGCGCCGACGTGACCGAGCCCGACCCGAACCCGAACGTCATTTCAAAATATGTGTCCGAACCCGGCCCGTCGGGTCCCGACGTCGGGCTGTTCGGGTATCCATCCTCTAGTGTGTGTCGGTCGAGCTCTCTGTAAAACTGGTTGCGTAGAACTCAGCAAACACCTGCAGACACACGAATACATGTCTACAGAATAAATGACACCTTGTTTCAATCATCTTGATGGCTTGCTAATTGACACGCGCGCGCGCGCACACACACACACACACACGGTGCGTTAAACTATGGCGGGACAAAATAAACTATGGCAGGCCGCCAGATTAGTTAATTAATGGGAAACACTGCCTTGTACATTTGGCAGACGCTTTTATCTAAAGCGACTTACAGTGCATTTATTACAGGGACAATCCCCCCGGAGCAACCTGGAGTTAAGTGCCTTGCTCAAGGACACAATTGTGGTGGCTGTGGGGATCAAACCGGCAACCTACTGCTTAACAGTTTAGCCCACTACACCACCACTTATAGGTACATTGCTAATAAAATGAAGCATTCTATTACCAACTTTTTTTTTTCTTCTTCTTTTTTGAAGATTGAGGAAATTCCACTCAATTGAACTTCCACTTGAGCCTACAAAACGTAACAGTTACAACAAATATAATTAAACTTAATGAATGCTTTCTGTAGACGCCTGTTTCCGTCACAGAGTAAAACATTTAATAAAAAGACAATATACAGCATCTTGATCAAGTCTTAACTAATATTTGACGTCAAATTGATATCAAGGTGCCCGCTGGGTTGCGACATTAGGCTACATCTCGCAATTCTGACTTTTTTAACTCGAAATTTAGACGTCTACTTGACATTTATGGTGCGTTCACATACAATGAGAAGAAACTTTTCACCTCGCATTGCTCACGCGAGTTTGACCACTGGATTATAAATTTGTGTTTAAACAGTTTTAAAAAGATCGCGCGAGTAACGCGAACCCGCGAGTATCCCCCTTCTCTTCCGGAAAAGGACAGGAGGAGGGGCTTCTACGTCTACGTCTTAAAAGTACAACCAATAGGTGGAATCAATCGCTCACTTTCCTCCAAGCGATTACTTTTTTCGTCCGGTCTCTGTACATGTGAGGTTGTGTCATACAATTCCGGGTGCACACTCACGCTACAACAAATATTTCATAGATTTTTCCAGATTTCTTCTACTACTATGTCAGTGACATCATGACAATCTCAATCCTGATAGGCTTTCGCGACAACACGTCATGCGAATTTCTCAGCGACATCCAGACATCCAATGAAGCGATTTCGCATGTTCGAGTCTATCCATATCTTTGCGTTGACTTTGTATGTAATCGCGCAGTGTGAAACGCTGACTTCGTCTTGAACGTGAACGCACCATTAGTGAGTAAGAATGCACTGACAGCATCAATCACTCTCTATAAACAGGATAGTAAGAACAACACTCATCAACTAGTCAAGAAAAGGAAAACCAGACTAGCACGCGCTTGTTGCCTGATGCTAGTCACATTTGCTAGTGCGTCATGTGTAAAATGAGAGTAAAAAAGTCAGTATTGTGAGATATAAACTAAAAATTGCGAAAAATAAAGTCAGAATTGTGAGATTTAAAGTCGCACAAGCTGAATAGAAAAAGAATGAAAAAGAGATTTTTTTTAATCTGTTTCTCGGCTAGTCTCAGTTTTTCTCGAGAAAAACGCTCGTTTTGAAATAACCCCAAAACGGATTAAAAATCTCTTTTCATGCTGCAGATGGAATTAATTTTATCAAGCTAATTAGAAGACACTTTATGGACATTATATCCAACTGACTCATATATACATGCTCATTTACTATCATTTATTATGAATTAAGTTATAAACGATGCAAACTGAAGGCTAACGTTACTTCCACAACTTACCCAGCTAAAGTAATTTACCCTACCGTTTCATTACTGTGGCTGCCAACCTAACTGTTAACGGTATAAATTGAAAACCATTTTACTTACCAGAGCAGAACGCTTATTAAAAGCAGCAGTGCCAGACTTTGGAAAATAAATGACTGTTGACGGCTGAAAGGTGAAGCCTGCAGTTATTTGCATACTTTCAAAGTTCTTCCCGCTCGCTAAAGGGTATACATCTTGATCTTTTGTAAAGTCTTTTTTTTATTATTAGTAACAAGCGAAACAAGCCAGGGGTAGGCCTATACATAGCACACAATACTTCAGATATAATACCAAAGACATTATATTCACTACACAGTGCAATGGTTTTCAAAGCTTTGGAGTTGTTGGAGGTACAAAGAGTATTAAAATTATATTTCAAGTCTTTACAAAAAAGTGTAAATAGAGGATTTTCAGACAGAAATTTACACTTATGTAAAAAACTTGCCAAGAAAAATAAGCAGATTTATCAGAAAATACTCACTTTTTAAGTTATCAAAACTGTGGAAACCAAATAAAAAGTCTTTATAAAGCAAAGCAAAAAAATATATAAATAAAACTAGTTAAAATAGAGGTGCGTACAAGCAAACAAAATTTTCTCCAAAAATAATACATAGTGGACACATTGCCAAAAAAGGTGAGGAGCAGATTCATTCACAGCTTTACAGAAAGTGCAAGGTGGATCTTTTTCAGGGAACATGTTTCTGAAATAAAGATTGACAGGGTTAAAACGGTTTAAAGGACACCTTTACATAAAACATCATAATTACTCCTAAAACAGAAGATGCAGCGGTGGTGCAGCGGTTAGCACTGTTGCCTCATGGCAAGAAGGTTGTGGGTTCAAACCCTGGTTGCCCTGGCCTTTCTGTGTGGAGTTTGCATGTTCTCCCTGTGTCTGTGTGGGTTCTCTCTGGGTACTCTGGCTTCCTCCCACCATCCAAAAGACATGCAGGCTAGGTTAATTGGTGTCTCCAAAAAAATTGCCGTGAGTGTATGTGTGGCCCTGTGATGGACTGGTGACCTGTCCAGGGTGTCCCCTGCCTTTTGCCTAATGTTAGCTGGGATAGACTCCAGCCCCCTGCGACCTTGTACACAGGATAAGTGGTTGACGATGGATGGATGGTTTTGATTGCTTCACCGATAATGTTTAGAAGTTAGTAGTACTGTTCGGGTAACAGTGACAATCAACAAACCTCATTAAGTTAAAAGATGTTCTCCTAATATAACCACACAACAATTGACTTACAGTGGCAACAAAAATAACAACAAAGTAAACAAACAGCAAAAAAATAAGCCTATAACAATAACCACATCATTTATAAATTTTTAAATGAATGCATGGGAACTCACAAATCAACAACATTGTTCAATACTCGTTCAGACAACATAGTTAGGCTAGTTGGAGCAATATTTGTGGGAATGTTGGTCTTGCGTGTGTTTTTATGTAGATGCAAAGCAATTTGCATTTCATAGTGTCTGTTAAGAGTTCAAACGATAGTGGATTTTACTGATTCCCATACCTAAAGTGGTGGGAAAGGCCGATAACCAATATAACCGGACAATAGATTTTAAAATATTTATAGAATGTCACATTTTTTTTATTATTTTATTCTTTTCTCACTATGAAGGGCACAGACAAAGAGTCCTAAATGAATAAAATCTCAGATGCAGTTTATTGTTCAACCAAAATAACCAGAAAATATTAAGATATTCATGCGCAGACTTTTATGGATAAATTATCCTGACGCTCACTGGGAACTTTTATTTTGAAATGGTGAAAAAACTATCATCAGCTTTCGCCATCAATTTTTGCAGATAGCAACAGTTCCAAAAAAGCAACTAAGTGGTTGCTCAGTGGTAGAGGCTCAGGGTTACTGACCAGAAGGTTGGGGGTTCAAGCCCCAGCACCACCAAGATGCCACTGTTGGGCCCTTGAGCAAGGCCCTTAACCCTATCTGCTCCAGCAGTGCTGTAACATGGCTGATCCTGCACTCTGACCAGCTTAGCTGGGATATGTGAATACTAATACATTTCACTGTATATATGTTAAAAATCTGTGTGTATAATGTGTGACCAAACTAAAGGATTCAATCTACCTCTAGTATCTGTGACTCAAAAACACTGATAAGGTGGATAAAATACCATTTAATTATTTTACAGTATCCTATCCAATGTATCCAATCACTCTGAACAATAATTGTTCCTTGTGTACTGATGTGGTTTCATGACAGCAAGACTTGCTTTGTATTGGAACAGGGGAAATTCATAGTAAGAAGTATACGGTTACCCTCTACTCTGAATTTTCTGCAGCTTTTCCATCTGGTGACACTATGTTTTGCTGCTAAGCACAACATTTATGTGTGTTTTCCTCATGTGTTGGGATGAAAGGAAATTATCATGTTTTATAGTAACCACTAATGAAGGAGATTTAAATAAATAAAAGAGGTTATAATACCGTTAGTATTTCAAATAACCCCAGACTCCTTACATAACTCCTTATATAATATTAGACTGAAATCCTCAAATCTTGTTCACCTGAATGATAACGTCAGAGATGGCTGTGGGCTTTTTTATTTAAATGTTAATGCCATAAAATGGATTGGTTTAGATTACAGGCTTCACTCAATCACTACACGTAATGTTTATTGAAACACTCGATCCTGGAGCACTTGTTCTCTCATCGTTTCCCTTCCAGACCACTTTAAAAAACTAAATCACGATCTAAAGGTTATTTATCTCTATCTGAAACTAGATGGAGTTTATAGGAGTGGAAGAATAAACAAACGTGCTTCGTTTTTAGTATTATTTCGGGTTAACATGTGTGGAGTGATGCCGAACTTGAAAGACTTTTTTTAAGGGCTGATATGCCAAAATACAAATTAATGCCATCTAAAGAAATCGATTAAGACATTTGACGTGTAAAACAAATTTGGGATACATTTAGTTTACTGTTCAATTCTTTTCATTCTTTTTGTCCAGAAAAGCGTTTGCACAAAGGATGTTGAAAATCCAGCCTCGTGAACAATTGGTATGTTTGAGTTATGGCGGTCCCTAAATAGCATAACGGTATTATACCTGTTATATCATAACTGTTATTTATGCTAGGTCCGTGTTAATATTTTTGTAACAGATAAAATAAACAATTTTCGTTTCACCTCTCGGACACGCAGGGCGGCCGTCCGCCATTGCTGAGCAGTGTGAAGAGGGGACTGAGCTCCCCCTAGCGGAACATGGCGCAATTACAGGACGAATAATGAACTGGTCCTGATGCTGCGAGATGCGGAAACTGATGCAGAATAAGAGCTCGCTTTACGCTATATCATATGGCTCAGTCTCTGTGGCGCAATGGAATAGCGCGCTGGACTTCTAATCCAGAGGCTCCGGGTTCGAGTCCCGGCAGAGATGAGTACAAATGTAAGCCTTCGCGGGTAGATGGCATTTTTGATGTAGAAATGGACAATATCGTTTGTGATGCGCGCAGACTTTAATCCGTCAATTGAACGTTGAGGATGCAATGCAAAAATACATCTTTATGACTTGTATGTGAATGCATGTTAACTAAACACTGTTGGTTTTAGAAATGTAAATTATTACAGTTTAAAGAGCATACAAAAATTATGATAAAGACAACCAGAGCTCATGGAGTAGATATAATCAGAGGAAAATAATGCATAAAAAGGCAATTTTTAGTGTATGAGAAACGTATGATAAAAGATTGAAAAACCAAGAACACTGTGTAGCTTTAGATTCAGCCAATGTAAAGCTGCACAGTGTTCTTGTGTTTTCAAGCTTTTATCATACGTTTCTCATACACTAAAAATTGCCATTTTTCTTTTTAATGCATTCTTGTCCCTTTTGCCCTCTCAAATCAGTTCAACTGTAATATTCTTGTCTGTGGTCTTGCCAATCAAGCCCCTCTAACTTGAAGAAAATTAACCTGAATTGCACTGGGGAGAGACAAAGAGATAAAGAGAGGGAGGTGGAGAAAGAATGAAAGCTTGCAAGAAAGATGGAGAGAGACATCAGTGCAGACAAACTGGTCACTGTCTGCTTGAGACATCACACAGGTCACATAAACTACAACACATAGAGACTGTATCACCTAGATATCACATAGAGACTGTGTCTGTTCCCCAAACTACCAAACACAAAACACATTTAGAAAAACTCTGATTATGTTCAAACTCCAACAAAACAAAAAAATTAAAGATAAACATCATATGAAGGTATGGCTACTAAACATTAGATCGCTTTCTACCAATACATTAATTGTAAATTAAATTATTACAGATCATAATTTGGATGCGCTCTGTTTGACTGAAACCTGGCTTAAACCAGATGTTAGTTTATTGCCATAAACATGAGCCTCGTCTGAAGAGTCGAGAAGGAGGTGTTGCTACAATTTACAGTGACATTTTTGGTGTTACTAAGAGGACAGGATATCAATTTAAGTCTAAATTTAACTAATAATGCTTAATGTGACACCGTCAGATATAAATAAAAAAAATCTCTGTTTTCTTTTGTCCTTGCTGCAGTATATAGATCACCCGGGCCTTATTCTGATTTCCTTATTCCTTATTCTGAAAATGTGCAAAAATTTTTATCAGATCTTGTAGTTACTGTAGATAGAGCTTTAACTGTTGGCGACTTCAACATTCACACAGATAATGAAAATGACACATTGGGATTAGCATTTATTGATATTCTCAACACTCTTGGAGTCAGTCAAAATGTGACAGGACCAACTCATCTCCATAGTCATACACTAGATTTAATTCTGTCACATGGAGTTGATGTTGATACTATAGAAATTCTACCACAGAGCGATGACATCTCAGATCATTCATCTCTTGTTTGCTGCGATCAGCTAATGTTACTCAATCTACACAACACTATCATTCAGGTAGAACTATTCTTTCAACCACTAAAGATAGCTTCACTAATAATCGTCCAGATCTATCTCATACACTCAATAAACCCCAAAGCCTAGAAGAACTTTATGAAATAACCGAAAATATAAATACAGTCTTCTCTAGCACTTTTGATAGTGTTGCCTCCCTTCATTTAAAGAATATTAAAGAAAAAAGCCCTGCACCATGGTACAATGATCACACTCATGCTCTCAAGAAAGCAGTTCGGAAAATGGAGCAAGTGGAAGAATACAAAATTAGAGGTATTTCGTGGTGCAAGGAAGGATAGAGCCTGTAACTACAGACAGGCACTAAAAGCTGCCAGGTCAGCATATTTGAGCAAACGCATAGAAAATACCCACAACAATCTTAGGTGTTTATTCAATATTGTGGCTGAATTGGTTAGGAATAAAGCCTCAAATTAACCAGATATTCTGTTGCAGCACAAGAGTAATGACGTCATGAATTTCTTTACTGATAAAATTTAAATAATCAGAAATAAAATCAGATTTATGCAATCATCTGACACAGTACCTCAGAAAATATTGTCTCATAATTTTCCTCACATGCAACTTCAATCTTTCTCTGTCATAGGTCATGAAGAGCTAACAAAACTTATTGAAACATCAAAAGCCACAACATGTTTGTTAGATCCAAAATCAACTAAGCTCTTATAAGAGGTATTCCCTGTAATCTCAGAACCTCTTCTTAATATTATTAACTCCTCGCTATCCTTAGGACATGTCCCAAGAAACTTTAAAATGGCAGTTATCAAACCACTTATTAAGAAGCCACAACTTGATCCTGGAGAACTGGCTAATTAATTGCCAATAAAACCCATCATCAGCCAACTAATGTGAACTTCTGCAGTTATTCCAGGATGGACTTCAAAGACATTAGTCATTAATCTTAAAGTTCATACAAAATCTTTGTTTAAACACTGTGTTATCAATGTGTTTAAATCATTTTAACCATGTCTTGCACTATACATAAGTAATATTGGCACTATATTCATGATATTAGTCAGAGGGGAACTGGCACCCACAGAGCCTGGTTTTCCCCAAGGTTATTTTTCTCCATTAACATCTCATGGAGTTTCAGTCATATTTTATCAAACTACACAATGATGACTCTAAGACTTTACAGATATTACAGTTGAATTTTCTATTAATATATGATTTTCTGTGAAGCTGCTTTGAAACGATGTGTGTTATGAAAGGCACTACAGATATAAAAATGACTTGACTCCAATTGATTTTCCAGACTATGGTATGATTGGCTTTTCCCAGTGATTATGGAATGGAGATAGAGAGGGATCTCTCCTACGCTCTGCTGCCTGATCAAACTCTACTCTACGGGAAATCCACTTACAGGAAACCCTCTTTCAATCTTTCATTCATTCATATGAATTACTCTGTCTCAGCCCAACCAGGCCAAGTTGTGTATGTTCACTAGACACTACCTTACTCACTCATTTATTCACTGAGCTGATTTACATCCACTCATCTACCCATATCAATCCATTTTTCATCCCCTGAAAATATAACTACAATTTTTCCCTTCCGTGTGTGATTTGGCCAGTCTTGTAAGGAACACTTTCTCTTGCCTTGTTCATCTACCTCCTAGGGATTGATCACAAAAAAAAAAGATCCTATTGTTTACTCACCCTCATGCCATTCCAGGTGTGTATGACTTTCTTTCTTCTGCTGAACACAAATAAAGAATTTTTAGAAGGATATCTCAGCTCTGTTGGTCCATTCAATCCAAGTGAATGGTGCCCATAATTTTGAAGCTCCAAAAATATCACAAAGGCAGAATAAATTAATTGATATTATGACTACAGTGGTTTAATCAATATCTTCACAAGTGATATGATATGTGTGGGTGAGAAACAGACCCATATTTAAGTCCTTTTTTGCTATACATTTTCATACTATAAATTCTCATCCCTGCCCTTGTAGGTTGTGATATGCATGAAGAATGTGAATCAATAAAAACACTAATTGTGAACATTCATTGTGCATATCACCACCTACTGGGCAGGGATGAGAATGTATAGTTTAGCTTTAACTACTGGAGTCTTCTGGATTACTTTTATGCTGCCTTGATGTGCTTTTCGGACCTTCAAAGTTCTGGCCACTATTCACTTGCATTAAATGGACCAAAAGATGTTGCTGAGAGGTTCTTCTGTTTGTTTTCTGCAGAAGAAAGTCATACTGGAATGGCATGAGGGTGAGTAAATTATAAGAGAATTATAATTTTTGGGTGAGCTATCCCTTTAATGTTCCCTTGGTTAAGGGTTTATTTAGGGGTACATTGATGACTTATGTTATTTACAAATGCATTATAAATAGTTGATCTGCGGTTATAATAACAACATTCATACTTGCCAAATATAGTGACTTGCCATAGAGATCAATTTTACCTCATATGTTATAAATGCTTAATAACACATATTCAACATTAGTAACCTATGAATATGTTCCTGAATGTAAAGCGAACACATATAAAGAAGGAGTTGCCAACATCAGAAACCTACAGTATGCACATACATTTCTGTATGGTTTGATGGACATCATTTATAATTAATGGCTTAATTAAATTGTATGATATATGCTGTGAAAGTGAATGAAGACCTGGAAAGTGTTTTTGCAGAGGACTTTAGAAAAGTTTGGACACTACTCGGAGTGGCAAAATTCTTTTGACATCAAGTCAAGTCAAGTGGGTTTTATTGTCGTTCAACCATATACAGTTAGTACAGTACACTGTGAAACAAGACAACGTTCCTCCAGGAACATGGTGCTACATAAAACAACATAGAACACATTTACATTTATGCATTTGGCAGACGCTTTTATCCAAAGCGACTTACAGAGCCCTTATTACATGGACAATCCCCCCGGAACAACCTGGAGTTAAGTGCCTTGCTCAAGGACACAATGGTGGTGGCTGTGGGGATCGAACCAGTGACCTTCTGATTACCAGTTATGACCACTACACCACCACCACTTCACAGAACACAGAACCACATGAGACTACACAGACTAAATGACATACCTATATAAACTGCACGTGCCAACGTGTGCAAAACGTACGAGACAGTACAATAAATTACTAAAAATGAACAGGACAATAGGCACAGTGAGAGACAGTGAGAGACAGTGCAGTGCCGACCAGTACAGAGTAGTCCAAAAAGATGACACTTTCTAAAAATGCCAAATGTAAACATAACATACTATGAGATAGTGTTCTATGGACATAGCAGCTATTGAGGTAGCAGCCAATTTGTCAACATTTGTCAAAATGACATATAAGTGACAACACATGTGAGTAAAGACATAAGAGTTGCTCATATAAACACAAAGTGTACTGTCGCAAAATGACATATTCCCTCATTTTAATCTAACTATAATTGTCTATTTTGCTGCACTGTGACATAAGGCATGAATTTAGGAAATGTTACAGTTTTAATTAAAATTGTATATGAATAAGTGCATTTATTAAGCTTAAAATACTCATTAATACTCACTAAGTATTGCATGGAAGTCACCTTTTTTCTTCATGTTGTTACAACTGCATTTCAATGATTTATGATGATTTTGTAAATTACTTATTAGTCTTTAATGAACCCCTTTATAAAAACTTAACAAATGGAACATTAATGTAATCTTTCCACTCCACAGGCACTCAAGGTATGCATGAGTGCTTGTGGACAGAGAAGCCAATTATATCTGACCTATAGATTTACAGCAAGCAAGTCATTAAAACGAATAATTGAGACTCTCCCTTTAGCTTATCTCTCAGTTGCACTTCTGGCGCAGTCTATAAGGAACTATAAACTATAGGGTGTTGGTTGGTTGGTTTCTGCGCTTCTGCAAAGAATTGCGCAGGTCACGGGCGAACGCGCTCGACCGCGTGGACTTTCACATCTGTGCGGAGATATAAAATGATGAAAAGGGAAGCGTCCATCCACTCTAAAAACACAAGAATGCACATGTCCATCTGACGCAGACAGAAAGGTATATCAGGCGTCTAAATAAAATAAAAAAAACAACCCTATAGGCTGAACTTTTCCGGTGAATTGATGTAACCGACGCTTTCTGGGAATACCGGAATGCTCGCAGTACAGTCTCTCTACCAGTAGATGTAACTACTGTCTCATCCGTATCTGTGATGAAGACTTAGACAGTGTTGACGACCGTGAACAGGCTGGGATGATAACACTACAAACATGCTGTATCTTTTATTTACCGCATAAAGCGATTAATTTCTGCTTTGGGCTAGATGACATGGCCAATCAGTTTTGCACTGTCTAATCTGTTTCATGTTTTTTCCGCCGTGAAATGAAATCAGAGAGAGAGAGAGAGAAAAAAAACGATACACCGTGGTTTGGTAAAGTTTAACAAATGCACACAGTGATTTGGGCCATGAGCTGGCCCGCCCCGAGGCTTCGGTTGGCTGCTTGAGGCCGAGTCACAGTGACCGAGCCTCAAGCAGGTGTATCTGCCGGGTTATCTGCCTCTCGTGCAGTCGTCCATGTTTAACCCCGTGCGTTCCCTCGCACCGCACATAGAG